>NC_062248.1:9637530-10279123 GCF_905475465.1 Pieris napi | reverse complement strand
AATCTCCAAAAATTGCGTGATGTCAAAAATAATAAAATCAACCCCCCTGCCCTATAGTGCTTACGTAATCTTGAAGGAATAATTTAATCCCACAGGTAGAACCATTATCATTCGATCACAAGCCGACTAACAAGGAAGAACTAGAGAGGATAACGGCCGGGGGTGGTTGGGTTCAACTTAATAGGGTTAATGGAAATCTGGCGTTGTCCCGGGCTCTGGGAGATTACTTCTTTAAGAGGAATTACAGAATGTCGCCACGTGAACAAATTGTTACTGGTAAGTATTTTACTGCAATAAAAATCAATAAAAATCAAAATCAAAATACGTTTATTCAATTTAGATGCTTCTTAGAGCATGCTTATGAATGTCAACAACGTTTACAAAATTCACGAAAGAGCAGGACTACGCCATCCGTTCGCAAAACTACCAGGAGGCCTTGTTCTGAGAAGAACGGGCAAGAAACTCAGCAAGTTTTGCCCTCCCTTTATGATATGATATGATTCATTAGTGTTACATAATTTTTTATTATTATTTACCTTATCCATGAGGTCCTAGGTTCGATCCCCGACTGTGCTTTGACTTTGCACCAATAGACTCTATATGTGCGCATTTAACGTTCGCTCGAACAGTGAAGGAAAACATCGCAAGGAAACCGGCTTACCTTAGCTCCTGGCACAATAGGCTGATCACCTACTTGGCTATTAGATTGACAAATGATCATACAACAGATATAGGTATGAGACCTAAAAAGGTAGCGCCACTGATTTATTTTATTATAATTATTGTTATTTTGCGGGTAGTTTGAAAAAGTTGCATCGTTAAAGAATTTAGCGACGACCTTAGCTGGCCTATTATCGACTAGCCCTGTCCCATTTTTGGCGACCCTGCGTCATTATTGTTTTTCTATGATTAGCAAATAATTGTAATTTTAGTACAGATGAAAACTATACTAATTTAATAATGCTTCGGTGTATAGACCAAAGACACCCAGCGATGCCATAGTACCATGGACGGATCGTGAATTTGTGGGGCTCAGGGCTATTACGGGGAAGTCCCCCGTGATAAACGCACACGCGAAAAAATACACCGAACAAAAGCAAGCGACGGGGAATTCCCCGTTCCGTTTGATAGACGCGCATCGTACATGAGTTGATTGATCTCAAGGATTCCAACATTATAATTGGATTTTGTAAAATGTATGATAAGATTTTTTAATAGAAAATATCGCTTATTGATTTCGGTGGGGACTAGGGGCCCTTTGTATCCACGGGGCCCTGGGCTGCAGCCCAAAAAGCCCTTTAGTCGGATGTACTTAAGGGCCCCTGCATGTTATTCAGGGATAAAGTAGCATTATAAATGTAAAATAATTGTTTGATACAGTCCAGTTTTTGAATCCTTTCGTTAATGATACCTATGTCTACTATGCAATGCTGGGATAGCAAACTTTTAAAACCATTTCTTTGGCCCAAGAATTTTTTAAATTGATTTTTTCGTAAACGTTTAAATTTGACAGCGTACCCGGACGTGCAAGTGCGGCAGTTGAATGAAGACTGGGAGTTTATAGTTATCGCCTGCGATGGGATATGGGAGGTTCTCTCCAATGAGGTAAGTTGCTATAATAAGTAATAAAATAAGTTTTTAACGTAGTAAAGTCGTTTGTATGCATTTCAGAGCCAAATCGATGGTCGACCTTAAAAGGGTTAAATAATAAAAATCTAATAATTACGAAATTTACTACTTTAAATACTTTGCGGGTAAATTACTGTTTTTTTTTCGATAGAATCGATCGAATCAACCGGATCTTTTTACAAGCAATAAACAGTCGCAAACCATATTACGAAACGTCATGTTATGAAGTTTATTAAAAAAAGGATTGTGTCGTTTTATGAAACCACAGTAAAAGTAAAACTTTTTATCACATTATAGACATTTAACTAACAATTATAACTATACTATATACTATAACTACTTTTTTTTGGAATAATACTCCATTAAGGGTATAAAAATCGCTTTATCAATCTTAATTTTATATTTGGAAAATTGGAATGATGTTGGGAAATAAAAGTAGACTAAGACTAAGTCTCCAACTAATATTTTTATTAAACTCTGTGTCTTAGAGAGTACGACATACATAATACTTAACAATTACTTAGATTATATACACAAATTAAATAATAGTCTGTACACTACACGGTCAGCTGCTGCGAACTATAGGCGCCGCCATATTGGCCTTGGGTGCTATGACGAGCGCCTTTCACTTTATCCCTACTCCGTGGCCGACCGTCACGCGACATGCAACACGCAGACGAAAAAGTTTGAAACGATAAAATAAAAGTTTCACTTTAAAATTAAATTACAGGAGGTGATATCATTCTGTCGCATCCGACTTCTAAGCGGGTGGGAGCCGCCGGCAGTTTGCGAAGCCCTAATGCAGCGATGCCTGGCACCCAACTGTCTCACTGGGGGCTTGGGTTGTGACAATATGACTGTCTTGATCATCTGCTTATCACCATTCCCGGCACCACATATGATGGTAAGTTATTCAATTAACCCAAAAACTCCCTCTTGAAACTTTAAACGGTCCTTACGAGTTAAGATATTCCAGAATTCCTTTAGAATCTTTGGTAAAAAGCTTTCTAAGATTAGCAAACAAAACTTTGTCATTTTAGTACAGAAGAAAGGAAATGTATGCGGGTTCATTGATCAACCTTTTACCAATTTAATAATGCCGGATAGAACAAAGAACCCCAGATACGCCAGGTTGGGCTAGATTTTTAACGTGCTATTAGGTCAATTTATTGCTTGAAACCAGGCATTTCACTTAGAAATTTGTTCAAGGAAATCGATATTTTGACGGTACCTTCCCAATATATTTACAACTGTATCGTTTTTGTGCGTAGTAATATTAGTTCTCTTTTAAAGAACAGTGACATTCACAATAGGGATATGAGAAATAAGGGAACAGATTTTTATATTTTTTTTTACTTATGTAACCTTAATGACGTTGTGGTTTATGACATTTTCCTTTGAATAATTGTAATGTAGAGGGTAAAACTTGTTGAGTTTCTTGCCCATTCTTCTCAGAACAAGGCCTCCTGGTAGTTTTGCGAACGGATCGCGTAGTCTTGCTCTTTCGCGAATTTTGTAAACGTTTTTGACATTCATAAGCATGCGCTAAGACGCATCTAAATTGAATAAACGTATTTTGATTTTGATTTTAACAGAAAATTATTTCCAGTGCCCATACAAGTGTCTCGACACCCAACGGCCTAATAAATATTGGACTTTGGGCTCAAGACGGTACTAATGCTATAAATACTGAAGAGTAAAATTTAAATGACTTAACCCTATTCGCTGGAATTTGGAAAATTTTCTACAAATAAATTAATATTTAATAATAGTTTTTATATAAATTACCTTTAAAGAGTTTCCAAATTTTATTTTGTTTTATAGCAACATTTACATCCGTGTGTCAATGTCTTTTTTGACGTCCGCGCGTGACTATGAATTTCGTATGTCAAAATACTCTCTAATGTCAGAGGCTGTTACCGTTGGAATACAGCCAAATGATGCTTAGTAATTAAAACATAACAAATTTCTCGCGTTTGAATTGAGATGTTACGGATTTTTTTTTAATTTTATATTTAATTTTGTGCAAGTTTTTTATTAAATTCATGTCAGTTTTGTTAATAAAAAATTCAAAAGCGTTATGTGTTTGATTTTTAGTTTGTTTTTAACTAATAACGTAAATGTTGAGAAATGATAGAGGTTCTCGCCCGCTCTACGCCCTTGACTTGCGAACTAGTAAAATTAGAATCAATTTAACTTCTCTTCTGTAGACGTTAATAGTATTAAACAATGTACGAATTATGGTTGATAACTCGATCGACAAGGTTAGGGTGTCAATAATAATGAACCTTTATTGAGCGCCCTAAATGTAGCGATTTTGTAATTAGTATAGAATTATTCGATAAAAAATGTCAATTGTCAAAACATACATCGTTTATAAATTTTTACTTATTCTTTAACTAAAATCTTTCGTCTCTTTCTGTAAAATTGTGTTTACCCGGTGCTAGAAAGAGAGATGAGTACTTCCCCTTCAAATACGTGTAAAGCAAAGGAAATGAAATACATAACTTGACCCATATATATAGAGTTATATAGATTACCATTAGAATAGATACCAACGGCATATCAAAATGGCGGCCGTGGTGCCATAGGCGGCGTAGTTTTTACAATTGTAATTAAGGTAGGTGTCCTGAATATATTTGTGAATACCATATTCACAAATATATTCAGGGCAAAATAACTTTACCTATATTGCTTACTATTTGAATTCAAGAGCAATGTTGGCCTTTGATGGCTTCAGTGTGTGACTCTCATATCCGAGGTTAGTTGTCTTTGCACCAATGCTGCAATGGACGCTAGTACGGTTGAGGAAATCATCGTGGGGTATACGACATGCCTTAGACCCAAAAAGTCGATGCCGTGTGTCAGACAGGCTGATCCCCTACTTGTATTTGAAGAAACAAATGATCACGAATCGGATACCCAAATCTGGGGCTTACCCCTTAAAGGTTTTTGTGCTGCGGTATTTTTAAATATATGTTTGTCCACTGATTTCTCAGAAACTAAATGTTCAAGCAAGCAAGCAGGTGTTATCAAAATCGGTTCTTTTGTGATATGGTCTCGGTAGATACTATATATAACATTGATACATATGTGTAGTCAGTTAATTTTCAAAAACAAAATTGCATCATAGTAAAATATAAAAATAATTTTATAATTTCAGAAAGCTATACCAGCTGATCAACTCTTGAGCGACAAATTTGAGACCAACGCGGAAGATCTCTTGTATGCCGAAGATGAAGAAGATCTCAAGTAAATACCTTTATAATCCGGAATAAAAATATTTTACACCACCATAAAAAATATCCAATTAAATATACGAAAATTATATCTTTATGGAATGAAGGGGAAATAATATTTAATAGAATTTTAATTTGCACTTAGGAATTTAAGTGAATTAGCTTTGTATGCACATCGATAGAAAGAGATAACATAGTGCTATCTCTGTCGCACATGTTCTTAAACAAAATTCGTACTTGTTACGAATATTTGATGAAATACTCGCTATAGGGAATTGTATTTAATACTGTATAACTAGTCCGTGAATTATTAATATGAAAAATTGTTTGGCGTTTGTGTATTATGGCAGTTATTGCCGCGTACTCTGTGTAACCAGCTGCCAACTGAAGTATTTCCGAAGTGTTCTAAAAAAAAAAGAGCGAATAAGTCAATTTTAATCAACGAGTTGTGAAACCATTTTTTCTTTAGAAGTTTGAGAGATACAGTAAGGGCTAGTTGATCTAGTTCTTAGGGTAGGAAATTAAACTCCAATAATGACTTGATTCACTATAATTTACATAAACTGTATAACTTCAGTCAGGAAAAGGATCGGCTATCTTAGTTTATACATACTCAAAATTGCCTCAGATTTCTAGTTAACGACACTTTGTTCATGTTTTATTTTTGCCAGCGCAGTGTAAAATTGTGGTTTTACCAATTTTTTTCCTACCTCGTTAAAAGACTTTGGCACATTTGATAAATTAAGTGTTAAAGACATTTAGGGTCTGTGTCACAATGTACGGATAAAGTACCAAATAGCTATGCAACACATCAATTATTTGGAAGATAAATTGTGCTATTTGACATTCATCGGACTCATAACTTTTGATGGACTTTATGTGACGAATAGCGCTATCTGACAGTCGTGAAACGCAACAATAGTGTTTATCCTACCAATAAGTAATAAATAGCTAATTTGGAGCTTATGTAGAACTTATCCGTACATTGTGAAACAGACCCTTACATTACATTATATAACATAACGAAAATACTCAAAAATAGCTGTGCCAAAATGATTTTCGTTTCTATACATTATACTGTAGCATTTTATAATAACGAATTAATTTATTGTAAACAATATATTTTATTTATTACTCAATGTACGCTGGTGAAATATTTTTTCTAATAGGTCCCGTACTTTTGTAGCATACGCAACGCGAACAATCTATAATTTATTTAAAAAAAGAATTAAATTTTGTTCCATATATATTTGACTTGTTAGTGCTTTATAATTTTTATTGATGAATACACTTCAGAGTCGATACTACTGACTCCCTTTTTGTTAGGGGCCATAAAGTCTAAATCGGCTTGGTGAACAGCCTTTAACCTGTTTACTTTTTTCGCTATTGTTTCATCCAGCACATGTTAATTGATAGAGTGAAAATTTAATCGGGGATTTAGTACCTTTCTTTTCACTTTTTTATTAGAAAACAAATTTTGAAAGTAAAAAAAAATTGAACTCTAAAACTGGAAGTAAAAATTTTAAGAGGTTTTCAAAAAGTTTGACCAATTTTTTTTAATTTTTTTTTATTCCAAAAAATAGCTTAAAGTATATTCTAAGTATTATAGAAGTTTCATAGTGGGGTTACTAGTTAGCAAGATAGGTGGATTAATTTACACGCATGTGAAATGACCCCATTACGAAATTTTCCGCCTACCTCCAGCCTTGTTGGTCAGAACAAACCTTGCAGTTTCTTTTTGGACATTTAGCATTACGTAAAGTTTCCCGATTAGTTGGAATGTGATATCGGTACCGCTTGAATTGGCCGAGTAAAGGGTTAATATGAAAAACGTATATTTATATTATTGTTTTTATAAATTGACAGATCAGTGAGTTCCAACTGAATTATCCAAATTGCTCATATCTAGTCATGAAATATCGAAGTTTATCTATTTTGTATTGATTTTTATATTGAACTAGATTTTGTGAGACCACAATAAAATTGCTTCTGTATATTTTTGTTTTTTTATAAGAATGAGTTTTTGCTAATTTTATTCATTGTTTATTATTTATAAAAGTGAACTCAAATAAAGGGCCACTTTAACATTTTTAAATGATTAACTTACCAATTCCACTTAGGGTCTTTAAAGAAAAGAGCGTACCAATTCTTAAAAGGCCGGCAACGCACTTGCGAGCCTTCTGGCATTGAGAGTGTCAATGGGCGGCGGTATCTCTTAACCTCTTCTAGCTCCTTCATTTGAGTTACTTGTTCTTATTGAAATTAATTCATAATATTATCAAAGATATAAATAATTAAATTGTAATTAGAATAAAATGTTAAATTAAGTAAATTATGTTAAGTGGTTGTTAATAATAATAGTTTATTAAAATATCATAATATCGCATATTATGTGCATTTGATTAAAAATATTGTGTTATATGTATTTTCAGTCTCCATAAAAGTGAATTAATTTTTCAATGATTTCAAATTATTTTTTGGTTTAATAAATGTAAATGAGAACCCAGAGTTTAAACTTAACTTTAAGAAGATGAAACTGTATAATGTACGAAGACAAGAAAATTATTGTCATGAACAGCTGATAGGTGAATGACTTTTATGAGTCAATGACCTTTAAGAGTCATTGACCTTAAGTTGCATATTTTATACTCCTATGCATTTTTGTTATATTTTTTACATTTATTAGTCTTTTGTTTGTGAAAATCGTGAATTTAGAGCTTAAATTATGTTAACATATCTTAATAATGTACAATAGGTTGTAAAATTGTTAATAATAAATGGTTTTTTATATACGCCTTTTTATCCTGATATCATCAATCAAAAAAATATTGGTGTGATTTTTGGGGAAATCCTTTACTCTTTGCTGGTCCGAGAAGTTGGACTGAAACACTACGCTAGCTAAAACCATATAATGTCTTAATAAACAGTTACTCTTTGATTCGTTACTGGACAAATTAGATCTTCCAGGAGATTGCCGAACTATTAAATGCTAGTTTGTGTATTTCTAAAATAAACTACGCCACCTCTTTGTAGCATTTGTAGCGACATCATACAATCTGCGTTTATAATCACTCTACCTCCTGTAGTAGCGATCTTTACAAAGATGAGTATCGCAGTACAAGCGCGATACCAATAAAGAATCAAAAAAAGCTATCCTAGTTTGTGTATTTCTAAAATAAACTACGCCACCTCTGTAGCATTTGTAGCGACATCATACAATCTGCGTTTATAATCACTCTACCTCCTGTTGTGGTAGCGATCTTTAGAATGATGAGTATCGCGCAGTACAAGCGCTATACCAATAAAGAATCAAAAATTACGACTATTACGCAACTTTATATTTATAGACCTAGTTTCCCTTATTACCTCGACGTCCTTCATTCCACAACTGAGCGTTATTAAGACAGTTTTTGACAGCCCTCTGGTATTGAGTATTAACATCAAGTAAGGCTTCTGCCCAAATTACATCTAAAAAAAAAACTGTTTTTAAATTACTTATCATAGTAGCATGATTTAAGCAGATAAAACCTACCACTACACGCACAACTCGTCGAGCGAGTATGCGTTTCTTGCCGGAGGATGTACAATTATTAAATTACCTACTTCTTTAATCAATTTAAAAAAAAATTGCAAATTAAGGGCATTAAAGACAAACAGAATGAGCCCAGAAGATTAAATTGTTGAACGGAAATGTAATTTCGTAATGAGAAATAAAGATTTTAAACATAAATGTTAAGAAGAACTAACAGAATTACCTTTTCTTGGTATATTGACAACACTATGACTTCATTAGACTGAGATATTCATCTTGATACTTAATTTTGTACATAATTATTGACGCGTAGTAAATAAGAATTATTTTATTGATTTGCACACAGTTGCAGTAATACAGAAATACTGTGCAATTAAAATTATAAAATAAAAAGGAGGGCAACAAGCGGCCTCTTTCGAGTGATATCTTCCAGGCAACTACTGTGATAAAATATTATGTAATTGCACATCTTGCGCTCAAACTACATCTAATATACAGGATGGCCAAAAAGTCGTGGATCAATCGCAAATAGATGAGGTCATCAGCTGCATAAAATTGTTCTACGGGAGGTCTCTAAGCTCAACCCCTGCAGAATTATAATTTATTTTGCGTTTTTATAAGAAAATTGACTTTTTTACTAATTCTCATTAGTAAATTCGAAAAAATCTACATCCTGTATCTTTTTCATAATATCCATTAGATTGGTACTGATGCGTCCTTGCGTTAGACAAACATACTATTTATAGTTGTTTATTGAGTGTATTGAAGATAATATTAAGTTATACGGTATCAAAATTTCTCAAATCATAACTTTTTGTTTACGTCGGAAACTGTGTACTGTGAAAAAAAAATACTCTCCCGAAAAGTGACCCTGTACTACAAGTTTTGGCGCATTTAATAGGGATTCTGAAAAGGTGTTACACATGGCCATGAGTGGCTCTAATATCTTTCTGTTGTTGCTCTAAGTCCCTAGTGGGGACTAGCGATAGGTGAATTTTGTCACGGCCATATTTCTGTTATAAATATTTTCTATTATTATATTCAAATAATACAAACATATCAAATCGTATATCGACATTACATGAGCAGATTATCAAGGTTTTAAACTGTAATCTAGGATAATCTTAATACTTATGTCTCACAAAATACAATTAAATACATCTTTTTGCTTTCCGTTGTTTCGCCAGCAGGGGAACCGAACCGTTAAAAACCGTTAAAATATTGTTTACCTACTGCAAAATTGCAGTAAACAATATTTTGGAGTATGCCTACCCAATTATAGTGCAAATTACATCACTGTCAAGGTATAATTTTTATGACAGTACAATAATACAAGATTGAACTTGTATGATATCCGAATCAAATGCGATTGTAATCTTAAATTGACACGTGAGTCATGCACCAGAGACATATTTGTACATAGTAAAAATTGTTCATCTTTAGCTGATGGTCGATATTTTTAGTTATAATTATTATAAAGCAGAAGAGTTGGGTAGAATGCGCTATCTTTATTGACTGTATTTGTGTTTTAATTTAAATGTTAAAGGATTATGAATTAACCATGATAAAACCGCGGTTGAAATATTCGATATGTCTAAAATTAAAATGTTTTTTAATACAGTTGCTCAAAAAGTGGCGTATTGCAGGGACGTATAGCGTTCGGGATGTGGGCTATTACACACTCGTGCTTTTTCTTTACCTTTTCCGAACTAGTGCGTTTTCTTTCCCAACTGTCAAGATAATGTCTATTAAAAAGAAAAAAACAACCACGAAGTTTTTACTAAAAAAAATCATAGAAGTTTTTATAATTCATGCAAATATTTCAAAAAAGAAGCTACTCATTTGTTTTAATATCAGATTTAATGATTTGATTCAATGAGTTTTAGGTTAGGTTTCATTTCATTTCATCTCATTAAATTTCATATCAATAAAAAAAATCTACTGAAGATTTGGCTGTATGGGCATAGTTCCCTTTGCCTACCCAGAATGGGTGAAGAAAAAAAAATCTCTGCTCATATTCTTTTACAGTTGGCGCCATTTTCCAAAAATGTTCTTTGCTAGTTTAGTTGTTTGTTATATTATATATTAAATACACATGAACAATCATACGAAATTAATAATAGTTTGTCTCAAACAGTAAATATGCAACCTAAAACTTCCCCAGTAAGTAAAAAAACTGTAATTTCGATGAATATGCGAATTATACCTTTTATAAGAAATAACTGATTAGTTAGTTGAGGTTATTGTGTTTTAATATTTTATTAAATTGCTTAATTTTTTCGCAACTGTATTAAAAATAGTCGTTCAGTACACGTGCGGAACCATCATTGCAACTTGTTCCGACTGTCAACCCTCACCTTCGGCTACGCCTCGGCTCGGGTAGACATTTGTCGGAACTCTTTGCAATGACAAGCTTTCCGCACTCGTAATGAAATATACTATTTGCGTTCAGGTCAAGCGCAGAGGAGAAAATGCTATTTATCTACAGTTTATTTATTTTTATATAATAGGGGGGCAAACGAGCCTGCGGTACCCTAAAAAGAGCAGTCATCGCAGCCCATAGGCACATGTTTTTAGCTGGTGAGTTGCCGGCCTTTGAGGCAGGAGTATACTCGAATTTTGAACATTTGGAGATCGTATCTCTCAGGGAAGACCCCCACCGGGAGTCGATTCCACAGTTCGCTAGTTTTTTTCCAGATATCTACCGAATTAACTTCTAAAATCTTTTTAAGGTGTTAGATTAGACATCAAAACAGTTCCAGTTTTTCGAAGTCGGTTAAAGTTTAGTCGGTTAAATTTTTCACTCTCCATTGCTACGACTCTGTCAAAATTAGTTATCGTATTATATCTATCTCTCACGCTTATTATAGACTCTTTAATATTGTGTGGATGTTTCAGTATTCGTCTAAAATAGTTCATAAGAAAAACATTTTTTTAACTTATGTTTAAGCTTAGTTGTTAAGTTAGGTATTCATTCAAAGGACTAATAACATTTATTAAATTCAAGTTCTTAGGAAAAAATCTACAGTCATAATCTATTATAAAGACATCGAAGGGACTATGTACTCATATTTGGTCGTAAAAACCGATAGTCGTAACAGCCGATGACGTTATTAAGTACATAATATGTACTTATTATTGAATGTGTGAAATACTCATGTATAAAATAAAACTACATTTTATTTATTTCACATGAAAATTCAATAAAAAGACATTACGTAAATATAATGTGTACGACATTAACAAAATCTGTTTTTTTTTATAAGGCGGTCTAATAGAATTCAGCCGGGACCTTTGATTTTGGTCAATATAACCGGTATGTTGTTCTAAACGATGTTGTCAGCAAATTTTTCAAGGCAGTTTTTGCCGCGCACCACCACTATGTGGAACCAGCTGCCCACTGAAGTATTTCCGAACCAATTCGACTTAGGGTCCTTCAAGAAAAGAGCGTACCAATTCTTAAAAGGCCGGTAACGCACTCGCGAGCCCTCTGGCATTGAGAGTGTCCATGGGCGGCGGTATCACTTAACATCAGGTGAGCCTCCTGCCCGTTTGCCCCGTTCTATATAAAAAAAAAACTACTAAAACGAATACAATTCTATTTTCGGGACAATAATACTGATCTCTATTAGTCTAGTTAAGCGCCTTACATTGTGACTACAGACAAATAAATTTTATTAGCGTAGGTCGCATCCTTAGCACGTGAATGTTTTTACGAATCAAAGCTTGGCGGTAATAAGATTATGGTGTTTATATAAGGCGTACAGAAGGGCCAGAATAGCAGTAGTATCGCGTCAGCCTCGGCGATCGTAAGTATTTTGTGAAGAATTTGTTTCTAATAGTAATAATTTCTAATACTCGTAGTTGTATAGCATTTTTATCTTCAAAGAAGGTTCTCAATTTTTGTCTTAAAGCCACCATTTAAATTTGCTGAAGTGACACCATAGATTGGGGTACGATAATGATACGCGTCTTGTCTTACGACGATAAAGGTATGAAAAATTGAGAACTTTCTCGTTATTCAAAGTTGGTTGAAACTTGGAATAAGGGGATCATTTCACTTAGTGAAAACCATTTATGTATTCAAAATCTTGGGATTGAGATCTTTTCTCTTGAAAGAGAATAGCTAGAATATCATCACTTTTAAGATTTCATTAAAATAAAAAAATAAAATTTATTATGGAACATAAGATACATGTACCACTTATTCCACGTCATTAAATTTGAATTTGTAGGCCGAGAGAAAAAGCCGGCGTAAAAAACTCTCGGTACTCTTTTAAAATAACAAATCATCAAACAACACTTATTTTAAAACAAATATCGCAAATTAATTAGAAGTAGCCTGTCTAGCACTAGTCCCAGGCCCTTTTATTAACTAGATAATCGTTGACTTTATAGTAAGCCTTTTTACACAGCTTTTCATTAATACATTTCTTAAATTTATTAAAAGGCAGAGATAAAAGACCCTCTGGGATTTTATTAAAGAAGAGTATCCCTTTACCCAAAAAAGAATTACATTCTAACTTTAGATAGTCTAGTACGGGGAATTTTAGATTATTATAATAGTTCCTGAATGTTTTGCGAAACAGTCAAGGCGAATAATCAAAATTTGACACGCCCGTTACATTATAATAATACAAAAAAATATCTAATAAAGTAAATCATTCTCGACTCCGCTTAAACACATATGCCGTTTAGGAGTTTAATAACGAACACATGTACAGAAGATTTATAAATATAGCTGCTGTTTTTTTCCTGTATAGATACATAACCTATCGTTAGCAGCGCCATCTGCCGGGCTGATTTGTGAATCTAAACCATCCACCCAAACGCATACAAAAAAAAGAATTCAAATCGGTCTAGCCGTTTATATATTTTATTTAATGTTTCTCGACATTCTCGTATTGCCATAGTCTGTAAAGATAATGTTTGTATTTCTGTAATATTTTTTTTAAAGTCGGTTAAATGAACTCTACGCATCCTTACTTGCTACCCTTACGCTAAACCAATTAGACGCACACTCTACTGTATATGACAACAGCTTTGTACGGTTTCCAGTCATCCATGTCACGTGCTTGGCTAATCTTGGAATTGGAGGGCAGACTTATTAATTAATGTAAGAATAGAATTATCTTAAGCTTTGACTTTGATGGCATTTAATGTTACTGGTATAATGATAATTAAGTTATCATTATCTTATATGATCGGATAATGATAACTTAATTATCAAGTCGAGAGATATATATACTCCTTTTAGGGTAAAAGCGTCCTCCATATTTTCCATTTCTCTTTGTCTTGAACAACATGCAAATCCAAATCTACGTTGAGTCTACACTGGATGAGCTTCCTCTTGCAATGGTCCGAGAGCTGGCACCAATTTTTGGGCAGGTATTTGAGGCAAGCTGAAAACTTGTCACATACCTCTCCTATTATATTCCAACACGGAATTGCAGACCTGGCTGGTGAGTAGCGGGGCTAAATCAACCCCTACATTTTTGAAAATATTAATTTTTTTTTCCCAAAAATATATTTGAGGCAATACGCAATTTATATATGTTGCAGTGTAATACTTAATAAATACGAAAAAAAATAAGCCAGACAATTTAATCGGGGCTTTAACATTACCAGACGCGTGCAAATATTTTTTCAAAAAATTATAAAAAATGTTTTTGAGGCAGCTTGAAATTTTAATGGAGTGTTATTTATAACTATAAAATAAAATTCCCAAAAAGACAGATCATTTCGGTAGGGCTTTCTACCTGCCAGGCGATCAAACAAATAATGGATGGGTACGGGCCTGTACTACTATAGACAAGCTGTAGTGTGAGAGAGAGCGCATATCGACAGCTGTCTTCGTTCTTGCTTGCCGCGTTACTATTGGCTCTAGCGAGGCCACGTGACTTACAATAACCCATGAGGTTTCTAGTTAGAATTTCGGAGTAAAAAAATATAAAATTTTCTGAATTTGTACTAAATACATTTTGCATAAAAGTGATTGTATTGATTTATGGACGTTAAAGGGAGATATTTTTGTGATTTATTTTTTATCTTAAAAAATTAGCCATTTTGCCAATTTTAATGCGAATTTAAACGTAATGAATTGTTAAATATTTCAGAATTCATACTGTTGCCCCTACATTCAAAACTAAAAATTGTTTCTCTGACATTATTGCAAGTCAAAATTTATACGGAAATTTAAAACCTTTTTCATCTTAAAATTAATAAGGGTTATGTATATAAAAAACCAATGATTAAAATATAAAATCGCAAAACTAGATTTATAAAAATATAATATTTCTTCAGTGTTTCAATTATTTATGCATAAAAAAATTTGAAATAAATTAAATTCGTTTCACGTCAGATATAAATTATCATTTTTCGTCTGTGGATCAGAATCTTCATCAGAACTACTTGAATCTTCGGATTCATCTGTATCAGATTCGGCAACCTCTTCATCATCTGCGAAAAGAAATAGATATTTATTTTTTTAATTAATCACAGAAATTTGAATGCAGCAGTTATTAAAAATAAACCATTTATTCTCACCTGTAGTATGATTTTCATCATCGTTATTTTTATTTTCCTCGTGAACAACAGCGTCGGATACTAATTGCGGCATACACTCTCCGTCAAACCAGTGAAAATCTAGCGTATCCTCATTAAGTGTCCATCCGTTTCTATTAGGTGTCAAAGAACTGGGGAATCGTAAATATGCATTTCTCCAAATGCTTATTATATATTGCGTTCTTAAAAGATGTTGTTTAAATTCAGATTTGCATGGAGGTAAAGTAGAGGGATCACAATTTTTTATTTTTTTTCTGAAAGGTTCATTTTCAGTGTCGGCTTTGTTAGTCGCACAAAATTTAAGAAATCGTGCTTCATTTATATTTGATGTATTTTTAAATCCATAAATTTCGCAAACGAATTGTCTAAGACTGGCAAAATTTCATCACGCGAACTGGTAACATGCGCAACTCCAAGATCTGCTAATGCTTCTTGATTATTTTTGTTTTTAATCAATATTTTGTATGGTCTTATCTTGCCTTTTTGAAAAAATGAAGGATTATAATCGCATCCTGTTAACGCATGAAAACCAGGTAAACTCGTACATATAGATGGTCCTAATTCAATATGTAGTTTGGATATATCGATGTACCTTTTAGAGTTCCCAGTACCATACTCCATACAAATATTAAGCTCATCGCTTTGGAGATGATCCATGTTTCCAAGCATGATTATCAGTACATCTGTGTCTGAAGTTTTCAGAAGAACATTTGTCTTCGCACTTGTTTCGATAACAACTTGTGTGATAACCATCTGAAAGGTTAGGAATCACTGGCAAAACAATATGATTATATATTAACCTATGATGTTTACGGATATTTAACACCTCCTGACTTTTTTTGAGAGTTTTCTCCACAAAAGCAATCACTTTAGCATCATTTTTTTTACAAATAACACAAACTAACTTTTCACTAGACATTTTCTAATTATTTGAGTTTTAAAACGTGTAATAATACCATTAGTAGAATAATACGACTGAAAGTAACGACTCCGAAATTCTAACTAAAAACCTCATGGGTTATTGTAAGTCACGTGGCCTCACTAAAGCCAATAGTAACGCGGCAAGCTAGAACGAAGACAGCTGTCGATATGCGCTCTCTCTCACACTACAGCCTGTCTATAGTAGTACAGGCCCGTACCCATCCGTTATTTGTTTGATCGCCTGGCAGGTAGAAAGCCCTACCGAAATGATCTGTCTTTTTGGGAATTTTATTTTATAGTTATAAATAACACTCCATTAAAATTTCAAGCTGCCTCAAAAACATTTTTTATAATTTTTTGAAAAAATATTTGCACGCGTCTGGTAATGTTAAAGCCCCGATTAAATTGTCTGGCTTATTTTTTTTCGTATTTATTAAGTATTACACTGCAACATATATAAATTGCGTATTGCCTCAAATATATTTTTGGGAAAAAAAAAAATAATATTTTCAAAAATGTAGGGGTTGATTTAGCCCCGCTACTCACCAGCCAGGTCTGCAATTCCGTGTTGGAATATAATAGGAGAGGTATGTGACAAGTTTTCAGCTTGCCTCAAATACCTGCCCAAAAATTGGTGCCACCTCTCCTACTACAATACAGGCGATGAATGATGATCTTGAAAACGTAGCCAACTGGAGTAAAGACTTTGGTCTTCAAATTAATCCTGCCAAGAGTCAAGTCATCATCATCGGAAGCCCTTTCTTTATTTCTAGAGTCAAATGGGCTCAGCTCCCTGGTGTTTACCTTGACGGTGTGGCCTTGGCCCTCAATAAGACTGTTAAAAACCTTGGGGTCTTTTCGTCGTTTTCCTGGGGTCATCACGTAAAGGAGATCAGCCGTAAACTTTACGCCGCTTCTTTTACTCTGAAACGTCTTTCTAATTTCCTTTCTATCCGCACTAAAACTATGTTAGCGCAGTCTCTTCTGCTTCCTATTCTCGATTATGCGGACTCATGCTCCTCTGATTTGAACGAAGAGCTACTTGACAAGATCGAACGCCTGCAGAATTTCTGCATACGGTTCATATTTGGTCTTAGGAAACATGACCATGTGTCTAAATTCCGCAGGCAGCTGGGGTGGCTACCTATTCGATTCATACGTCACGCTCATCTTCTTCAACTTCTATACTCAATTCTTTTCAATCCGAAAACCCCTTCTTATCTCAAAAATCACTTTAAATTCTTAGGTCCTTCTAACTATATGTTACGCTCTTCTAATAGATGTTTATTGGAAATTCCATCTCACACTTCATCCTTCTTAGGCAATTCATTCACGATCTCCGCCATTAAGTTGTGGAATACGCTGCCCGACTCCGTACGATTGGCTACCTCTCTATCATCTTTTAAAACTCTTCTGCATAAACATTTCTTAACCTTATCCTATCCTGATCAATCGTGACTTGTATAAATCTTATGTTTCCTTTTACAACACTATTTGCTGTCCATGTATTTGTAAGATTAGCTTTTAAGTTTTTAGTCTATTACTTTAGATTAAGGTACTATGTATATATGTATTTTTTTATATAACATTTGTTTCTGCACTTCTCGCACGAATCATGTTTCTTTTTTTTTTAGTTTTTTCTTTAACTAGGGTAGCCTGGAAGAGATCGCTTATTAGCGATAAGGCCGCCCGTTGCATCCCTTATAATTTTTTTTGTATTGTGTTTGATTTAGTGTTTTTTTGCAACGAAGTGTTAATAAATAAAATAAATAAATAAACATGCATCCTGAATTTCCCCGCTAGTTTCCCCGTCATCTGTCTATCTTTTCTTTTGTCATCCTATACATCTCTATCCAGTACGCCAGTCCATTTGGTTGTCTCAAGTGTCTCTTCGTTTCCCGCGCTCTAGATAAATGACCTATATATACATATACATGTTATGTCATATAAAAGTTTATATATAATATAACAATGTGTAGGTATATTTGTTACCTTACTTCATCCAGTTTTTACAATACTATTAACCTACATATAATAACATTGACAAATAGACAATTGAAACAAATTTAAAAAGTTTAGTGCAGTGTACCTTCAATGCTGGCATTCCCTCGCTGTATTATGATACATATTCGATGAGCGAGGAAAGCACCAGTTCTGAGGTACTATCTATCTCCGTTTTTAGTGAGCCTATCCTTCTACATCAATATTCCGTTTGCGCTCTATATATTATTTTAAATGCTTATGAAACGTTTGGTGCATTCAATTGTTTTTCTCTTAGATTGAATTGAAGTGAATTTGTGTGCAACAAATAAATTCAAAAGTTTTAAAAATTCTTTCACCATTACAATGCTACCGTGTCCCTGAGTAACATAGGTTATATTTATAACCACACATTATAAATATTTAAAAAATAAATGTTCGGGACTGCCACTAGTGGTATAATACTTTTAGTAAGTGGGAATAAACATAATGTCTGCATGGTGTGAAATGTTTAATGTTTAACAAGGCACATTCCATTGCGAAATAGCGAACTGTGGAATTGACTCCCGGTGGGGTCTTCCCAGAGAGATACGACCTTCAACTATTCTAAGTTAGAGTGTACTCCTCCCTCAAAGGCCGGCAACGCACCCACTAAAGATGGTGGTCCATGGGCTGCGTTGACTGCCCTTTATGGGCGTCCCGTTGGCAAGTTTTATATAAAAGATTATATAAAAAAAAATTGTCTATGGGTGTGATGTTATGTGAGTTAGATATAATATATAACTTTTGTTTCCACAGCATTCGTTTGCGGGGACGTTTGCTGCTTCTTCCCTCAAAATGGGGGATAAAAAGGATTTGGAAAATGTAAGTGATTATTTACCCGTAGATAGTTCCGAAACTAGAAATTAAATGGACGACGAATTATTTACATAAAGGTGAACATTTTGATTGTTTAACCTTGGATAGGAAAGTGTAGAAATAAAACTAAAATGATTAAAAAAAACATTCTGTGAAAGAACAGAATGCATAACATTGCTTCGTAAACATAAAAATACTACGTTCTAAGAAAAGCTCTAGCACCGAGTTAAATATTCCAGTGATATATTCTGATCGGCACAAAAATCTATGATTTTGGAAACTAAAATAAACAATACATTTATGGTTCGTATAATTCCAGGGGGATGGCTTGGCGGAGAAGATTCGTAAACCAATTAAATTACCAATGCTGCCAAAGAATCTTAATCTAGATGAGAAGAAGTATCTCATGGCTGTTGAGAGAGGGGACATCGCGAATGTTAGACGGTAAAATTTTAAAAATACTCTTATAAAACTTTAATAGAACTGTCAAGAGAGCCGAATAGTATCGACAAACTGGTATGGTAGGAAAGAGTTGTGGCAGGAAAAGTAGGATCTCCTACGCGTTGGTCTGACCAAATTAACACAATTATGGGTCTTAACATCCCTTACTCCCTACACCAGGGTAGGTAAGACCCAGGAGACAAGCTGAGGATAGAGCGGTAAGGAGGCGGCAACTCGACGTATCGTAATGCTCTTAGCATTTCAAGACAGGCACGACCTTCAGTAATGAAGACTAAGAAGGAGAAGAAGAATAAACTGTTAAACAAAGAACAAAAGATCTGTTATAAATACGATAGAAAAGGATAAATTAATTTAGGGCGATTATAAATTTGTGTTTTAGAATTAAGAAGCTGTTAGCGACTTATTATATAGTGTTAAACAATAAAATCTTCCAGAATGATCCAAAGAGCCCACCGAAAGAACCACATAGATTTAAATTGTGTGGATTCTCTCGGTCGCGGTGCTTTGACTCTCGCCATTGATGGAGACAACCTGGAGATGGTGGAGCTCCTTGTGGTGATGGGTGTACAGACCAAAGATGCCTTGCTCCAAGCAATTAACGCAGAGTTCGTTGAAGCTGTTGAATTGTTATTGGAGCATGAAGAGTTGATACACAAGCATCCAGCACCATATGTAAGTAGTTTGCTTTGCGCACCACAATGTAGAACGTGTAAGTATTTCCGAATCTACACCATTTAGTGTCCTTCAAGAAGCGAGCTTACCAACTATGTAGCAAATCCAGGAGGTGCTAGAGAAGGGACCAGTTAAAAGTTTAACCGACGAGCATACATGGTGAATGTCATGATAGAGAGAGGTATGTCAGGACCCTAGAAAGAGATATAATAATAATAATCCTTTATTTCTCCCATATAACATTTGAAACAAACAGTATGATTACAATTAAGAAAGTATTAAGAGACTGGTTTCCAAGCTGGTAAGAACCTGTGATATAGATAACCAGGCAGCCATTCCACAGCAAAGTCATACTGAGTCATAACAAAAAATAGTACATATATGAGTGGGAAACAAAATTTAAAGTTTCAAAAAAAGAAAAAACTAATCAAACCAGTCAAGATTCCTACAGAAATTTAGTTATATGGCTGTATGCGTGTGTGCGTCTGTGTGAGTTAGGGTGAGATCTATAGTGCGCACTTGGACTTTGCTCAGACTTTACTTACGAAAAACACTAAGGTTAAACTATGATTTAGTATATTTATAGACATTTTAACGGTGAGATTAAGCTAAGCTCAAGCTAAGACAGACATTGATGTTTCATTTCATGCAATACCTTCTTTATTATCCTTTAAAAAAGTAAAGAATGGTTATAGTTAAGTCTGAGCAAAGTCTAAGTGCGCTCTATAGATCTCACCCTTAGTGTGTGTGGCTGTGGGTGTGTGTAAGAGTGAGTGAGTATTTGTAGACCCGTGGTCTCTGCCTACCCTGGGAAAAAGTCGTGATAAAACTGTACTGATCTTTCTACATAGGCAAGTTTACAAGCTCAGCTTGGAAGAGAATTTGGAGTAACATACCAGTTACCACTTTCTGACCTACCTTTGGTGCAGTTTTAAGCAGACGCAATAGAGTGGCTGATCACTGACATATATTTTTTAGAGCTGGCAAACAGTGGATCCGACGACAGCCCTCTTCACACGTGACCTCACTCCACTTGTTTTAGCGGCACATAAGAACAACTACGAAATAATCAAAATCCTTCTCGACAGAGGTGCAACGTTACCAGATCCTCATGATATACGGTAACAGATTATATGTTAAAAAGAAACCATGTTTTCATTATTATATTAACTTTGGCCAAAAATATTCAAATAAGTTAAAATTAGTGTTAGTCTGAAGTGCTGAACAGTTGTATGTGGATAAGAAGTAGTACACAATAACAGTGTACAGTTCCTTTAATAGAGACTGTAAGTAGAGTTCGAGGTTCGACTTAAATTACTTTTTAGTTCCTAAGGCTAGATCGTAAATTGTGTCTGTACTAATTCTTAAAAGACCGGAATCGCACTGCCAGCTTTCTGGCTACTCCTTCTTCTTTTCTTTCTTCTTATATATACACATACATATGTATATGCCCATGGGTATCACTTAACATCAGGTCAGACCCGCCAGTTTGCCTCTTGTAACATAAAAAAAGTACTTTCCGTTACTTTTACTGATATTTTGTGTGTGTGACGTATGAGTGGTGACGCATCACATTTTATCTTTCGTTTTTATTTTTCTTCTCTTCAGAAGTATTTCTCATGCTTAAGTGACTTATGGGTTTCAGATGCGGCTGCGATGAATGTATAATAGATTCAACTGAAGATCCATTACGACACTCTCTCGCCCGTCTCAACGCGTACAAAGCCATGGCGTCCCCGTCTCTTATAGCTTTATCTTCTACCGACCCAATTTTGACTGCATTTGAACTGTCTTGGGAACTACGGAACTTGGCGTATGCTGAACAGGTAAGTTGTAAGATAGAGCTTTCTCAAATTTAAAAAAAAACTGTAAGAACCTAAAAAAATCTGTGGCGCTACAACTTTTTTAGACCATCTAATAGACTCATTGACTATCTAATAGGCAAGTAGTGCCTCACACATGCCCACACAAACATCGTGAGGATCGGCTTGCCTTAAACCCAAAAAGTCGACGGCGTATGTCAGGCACAGGAGGCTGATCACCTACTTGCCTATTAGATTGATAAACGATCATGAAACAGACACAAAAAAAAGGTAGCGCCACTGATTTATTTTATTTTTATAAAGATAATTACTAATTATTAATTAAAATGGTTATAAGGCCACTTGATTATTATAATTACTATTTTTAGGAATGTAAAGCAGAGTACCTTGAACTACGTTGTCAAGTGCAAAGGTTCGCTGTAGATCTCCTCAACCAGTCTCGAAGCTCTCAGGAGTTGGCCATCATCCTGAATCATGATCCCGAGGAGCCATTTGAAGAAGGAGACCATATGAAGTTGGCTAGATTGGAACTGGCTGTCGATTTTAAACAAAAGAATGTAAGTTTTAGTCAATTGTTTTACTAACATAAACTTAACAAAGTAATAATAAAAATAATTAATAATTAATAACAAGAAAATTTAAAAAAATTAAAAAGTTTGGTCCCTGTGGCAGTGTACCTTTAACGCTGGCAGCATTTCCTCGCTGTATTGCGATACTTATTCGTTGATCGAGGATATCAGCGCCTGGTACTATCTACCAGGCGCCAACTTAAATCTTTAATTAGTGCCTATGCACTTGAACCCCTCGGCCCAAAAGTCTTTACTCCAAAAGGAACAAAATCAAAGCTGGAGGAAAGACGTGAATAAATTTACACGCAATCCCAAATATTATATTCACTATTGTATTTTCCAGTTCGTAGCTCATCCAAAAATCCAGCAACTTCTAGCGTCTTTATGGTACGCGGGAGTTCCAGGATTCCGACGCAAGTCAAATATAGAGAAAATGTTCATCATTATGCGAGTAGCATTACTATTCCCGTACTACTGTCTACTGTATATGGTAGCACCGAATTGTGATACTGGGAAGCTGATGAGGAAGCCATTCATGAAGTTTTTGATACATGCATCAAGTTATTTGTTCTTTTTACGTGAGTATTTAATTTTAGCCGTAAAATTTGTAGTAGTTAAAAACCTGTCTTTATTGTATAATTTTTTCTCCTTCTTGTGATCCTAATACTTGGGATTGATTTGCTCAAGCTCAAACAATTTGTATGACTCAAAACTTGGCGATTAAAAAGAGTGGCGGAAAGTTTCTTGCCAGTTCTTCTTGCCCGCTCTACGTCCTTGGCGAAGAAGAACTTGCGAACTGGTAGTAAATGTAAATTTACAATTAATTTAACTTATTTTTTTGACGTTTATAAGTGTACTTGTTTATCTATATGAATAAAGATATTTTGAGTTTGAGTTTGACGTAGTCTTTGTTCAGTACCAATGCCAGCTAAATGTTAACTAATAATTATTTTATATCTAATCTGTTACATTATATATACATAAATAATTTTACGGTTGTAATATTATTGTATAACATATTATATTGTCTAAGTGCGTATTAAACCATCACTTGGTGAAGAAAGTCATCGCAGAAAACATGTCTTGTATCCAATAAGACGACGGCAAGTGTTCAAAGTTTTATCCATAGTATATTTAAAAAAAACATATTTCATTACAGTAATCTTGATATTGGTATCACAAAGAGCAGAAGTTCAAGTCGTTCAACTATTCGGGCCTGAGTGGATGGTGAAGAAGGTAGAAGAAGAACTGAAGAGACAGAGGGGGAATGGCCCCACTGTTTTGGAAATACTTGTTCTTGTATATGTGATTGGTAAATATTATTTTATGTATTTTAATTAGACATACATGGCCGGTATAATCACGCGTGAAAGTATTCTTATTATATATTTTTCCGACATTTTCACATCCAAAACAGAGAAAATATCTAATATTTTTTATAAAATTTTGGCAAATATTTTCTTTATGAGTACATTTAAATAAAATTGTATGTAAGGATGTAATTGTATCCATCCTCCATGGGAACCTTTCGTTTTAGAAACCTTACTGTGTTCATTATTTGCTATTTTTTTATTCCTTCGTAATTATGTAATTACATTGTATATTCTTCTTCTGCAATACAAATACTCTCCTAGGGAGTTGTGTGCTCCGATGTTGAGGGCTACTCGATTGTGAGGAAGTTGCATGGATCTGGTCTGGTGCCTTCTGAAGTTCTCATGTCATTTTCTATAACGTACTTTAATAAGTATCTGATTGTCCTTATGTTAACATGTGTGATATTTGAGTGCAAACGTAAAATATAGTATCAGATTGTTCTGATACCCACGATTGAAAGTAATTTTTCCCTCCTCAGGTTTCATTTGGGAAGAAACACAAGAGATGTACACCGAAGGCTTTCGCGCTTATCTCCGCAACATGTGGAACTTTATCGACTTCACCCGTAACACGTTATATGTGTCCGTTGCGTTGCTACGTTTTGTGGCTTATTTGCAGCAAAATGCTGAGATAAAACGCGATCCCAACACAAGATTTATACCAAGAGAGCAGTGGGATGATTTCGACCCGCAGTTGATTGCTGAGGGTTTATTTGCTGCTGCGAACGTGTTTAGGTAAGGGTTGCGTATTTAAGTAACAGTATAATAATAATAATAAAGCCTGTTTAATTTCCAATCATGACAAAAACAAATTATAATACACAGCTTCGATTATTTTAAATTTTTATACATGCTTTTTTTTCTTTTGCTTGCTTCTATATTCTAGCTTCCTTCAGTACCGTCGATCGGAACCCCTTCACGGGTAAAGGCCTTCTCCAACTTTTTCCTCTCCTGACTCTGTTTATGGCTCTCTTTCTCCATTCGTTTCCTGCTACCGCTTCTATGTCTTCTATCCGCCTTTTTTTTGGGCGACCTCTTCTCCTTCTTCCTCTTGGTTCTTTCCATGCAGTCTTTAAGGTCCATTATCGGTGTATGTTGCATAAATTACAGTATGCTTAGAACTAATTAGGATACGACGCTTCTATTATAATATAAGGAGGGAGCTTGTAGTTTATTGTTTATCAGCCGCTGTGAAAACCGCTGTGATAGTTCGAAAAGTGAGTTACAGAATCACAAGGCTGGCTCGCTATTGGACTATTAGTAATTTGTAAGAGTCGTTGGTGTTTCAATAACTTCGAACTAGGACAATTTATTTTTATTTATTTATTTGAACTCCCTTACTTCAAAATAAAAACTAATAACATAAATTATTCGGGATGTAACGGACGGCCTTATCGCTAACAAAGTATCTCTTCCAGGCAACCCTAGTAAGAAAAAATAAAATAACAATTATACAATTACCAAACTTAATATAAAAAAAATTCAAAATAATTACAAAACATACTGATAATGTGTTTTCTTTTGTTTCAGTGCGTTGAAACTGGTACATCTATTTTCTATAAACCCTCACCTGGGCCCACTTCAGATCTCGCTTGGGAGAATGGTCATCGACATCGTCAAGTTCTTCTTTATCTATAGTCTTGTGCTGTTCGCTTTTGCTTGCGGTAAGTTGTCTACGAAATAGTATTAGATTTTTAAAAGTGATTTGAGGTTGAATTGAACACGCTCTGGTATATTGCTATTAATGGAATAAGCAAGGCACCCATCGCTGGTTCTACCAAACAATAATTGTTTCCCCAATCAAACCCAGGTCTCTTGATTATAACACTTACAGAGGCCACTTAATAGAGCATTATTCTTAACCAGTGATATTAATATAATATAGTAAATAAATTCAATTTTTTATTCATACCAAAATGTGTATAAGAACATAATATATATGCACATTATAATACGGAATCTTTAATTAATAGACATAAGCGTACAATATTTAACTTACAATAGGTACGTAACTTTCATAAAAAAAAAAACTTCTGTATCTGTAATTTTGGCTAACTTATTTGCTTTGAAAAGTTTTAATTGTATGGAATAAATAAACAGGTCTGAATCAATTGCTTTGGTATTTCGCCGATTTGGAAAAGCAAAAATGTTACGCTTTACCCGGCGGTCTCCCGGATTGGGAACACGCGGGTGACTCTTGCACTAAATGGAGAAGTTTTGGAAAGTGAGTTCAGGGTCAGGTGTGGCTAGAATCGCTTGATATGTTTTGAAAGTAACCGTAAAATGCTATTTGATATAGGATGTCAATTATTTTAGCAATGTACATAAGTCGACAAGTATTTATAATCAATATGAAAACTAAAAATACTATTCAAAAATAATTTTCAAAGTTTACGCATACGTCTTTAGTTAGCACCTTAGCTCCAGCCTTGCGATTCCGTAACTCACTTTTCAAACTCACACAGCGGTTTTCACAGCGGCGGTCGCGCTCAAATCATAAACTACAAGGAGGGACCTTATCAGAATGCCATATCGTAAAATGACTGATTTGCGACTGATTTGTGCGCGACCGCCGCTTTGAAAACCGCTGTGTGAGTTCGAAAAGTGAGTTACAGAATCACAGGGCAGTATTGATCAGCGTGTATGTAAGGGTTCAAGCATTAGCTTTAAATAATAAAGTTAAATGTTATTTTCTATGAATCGAATGTAAATTTTTAAGAGAGTGCTTGCATCGGGCTATACTCTTGGGGCGTCACTCCGACGATTTAGGTAATCGCCACGCTTATAGCTAAGAAAGCCTGAGTATGCAAAATGTGCATGTACCTTGGCTCGTACAATGATGGAGCAATAGCTGAGCTCATCTCTCTTGCTAGCATCTCTCTAGCTCATATACTTTGTTTTAATACTTCTGTCCTAATTGAATTTATTATTTTTTGTTGTGCATTCATATCTACCATCTAAGAAATAATGAATGTAAGTGCGTGCTCCTATTTCACCATGCTGATAGAGGACAAATCTTTGTATTTAATTTATTTTATTATTATTTATTACTTAAGATGTCATGTGGAACACGGTGTAATGGTTGCAGCTCCTTACAAACGTTGTGTAAACAAAAACCTTCTCGATTAAAAAGAGTATCGGACAGTTTATTGCCAGTTCTTCTCTTCCGTTCTACGTCCTTGATTTAAGAACTGGCAGTAAATGTATAATTAGAAGCATCTATATATATTTTTTGACGTTCATAAGTTGTGTTATCTATATGAATAAATGGCTTTGACTTTAATAAAATTTTGGTTTATAACAATTAACAGTTCTTAACAATACGGTTGATCCGTAAAAGTTTCCTGTTATAAGATAATAAAAATAAAGACATTAATAAAAACTTCTTTCTTGAACGCCAAGCTTAATATTATTGACGTGACCCAGTTACCATGACAACTATTAGTTATGTCAATTCCAACAATACGTATCACGTTTCGGCTGATGTAGTTTTATTTAAAGTTTGAAAAAAGTTCAAAATCTTTAATCATGGGTGAAGAACAATTTGGTGTCCGTCATGTTATTGGTGCACCCATCTCAACTACGAGGCTTTCTGAGCAGGCCATCGTATGTATGCCTCCACGATCTGCCAAGTTCACCTTAGCAGAATGGAAGCTATCGAACGATATGCGAAGCCGAAATACAGAAGACCAGCAGCAGCTAGCAGACCGAATTTTAAAAGAAAGTGAAAGGATTCGAGATGAAACTGGTGAACGCGCGTCCATCATGAAAGCAACGTCTGATAGACGTATAGAAGAACGCCTTGGTGATGTAGAATTCAATAAAAAAGAACTACAGCTGCAGAGAAAAGAAATATGCCTCGAACTAGAAGCACTCAGTGTTTATAAGACCCGTCTCCAAGACTGCCTTGCATCACTTCAATCAAATGCTCTGACCATTTGCCGTAAGTGTTTAATGCTGCGTGATGGCCGTATTGGAATCGATCTGGTAGTTGATGAGGTTGAGCATGCTCTTCAACAGGAAATAACTACGATTCTAGGCGGTCAAAGTCTTTTGAAACGTGCTTTGGAACAATTGAACGAACAAATGAGGCGCCTTCGTGCTACCAGATATCTTCTAGACAGAGATCTGCAATACAAGCAAGCAGCTATTGATCTGGACAAAGGTTCTTTATCTTTGAAACCAACTGATCTATGCTTGTCTGTTTACGAAGGCTACGCTAACTTGGATCCAGCAAATATTTCAGCTGATGAGTATAACGCATATTCAGCTAAGAACGTGCAACAAGCTGCAAGAGAAGTAACCAGTGCTCGTCCCATACGTGTATTTATTGACGTATTACTAAAACAAGTGATTGATGATCTTTGGTGTTCCTTTAACAAATGCAATCACGAGTTTAACGAGCGCATTGAAGATACTAAGAGGACAAAGGCAAAACTGGAAGACATGCATAGAGAAACAACGCAGAAAATAGCTGATATGATGAATAATATTCTTCAACTGCAGAAGGCGTTGTGTGACAAGGAAGGGAATACCGCTTTGGCTCATACAAGACTTGGGAGAAGAGCTCAGCGTATAGGAGCCGAACTAGTTCGTGATCCACCAGGACAATCCTTGTACTACGAGTGTGAGATGTTACGACACAGCACTGAACAGCTCCAACAAATGCTGCATGAAGCGAACGCATCCTTGCGCTATTTACTGCAAACTCAGATACAATTAGAAGAAGATATAAATGTTAAGATGAATACTTTAAAAATCGATGAAGTTGATTGTATGACTCTACGTACAACTATGGATTATCATGCCTATTAATTTTGTTAATTTGACTCGCTGAAATCACGTAGATTGTGTTTAACTTAGGTACAGTTTTTTCAATGTTTTTAATTATTTACACGCTTTAGATAAAATTGCTTACAATTTGTGTGGAATAAATCGAGGTTACTCGTAATTCTTTATTCTTATTAAGAAAAGGGATGTTTGAATGCTTGGAATTTAATATATTTCTGAATTCTTGTTTGATATTTGATATTTGACGAAAGATTACAAGTTATCCTTAGAACAATAAGAAATAGCATTTTAGTGAAATGGTAAAAAAAAAAATGTTTTATATCGACATGAATACACAATAAATTTAGTTTTTTTCTTGTATTTAGATATGATGTGTACATATAATAAATACAAAGTATTTCGTGATACACTCGGACCACTACATTAAGCCGGGTCCACATTTGTAGCATGTTGACGTATCACGATCAGTCGTATCGTATCTAGTATTTGTATCATAAATATGGACGCTCATTTTGTCCATGTCGTATTTTTAAGGCGTATCTTGTAAAAAACGCGTCCATACTTATCAAATGCTGTATCATGTCAGTGTATCGGCTTTAACTTTACAAATATAGACGCTTCACTTTTCTTCCGATGTATCCTGATGCGCGTGTCTTTCAGTGCACCTTTCCCTTCTCGTACGGTTCAGTCATGTCTTCGTTCCCAAACGGTTTAGCCATGTCAGCAATTGCTCACAGTTTGGCGGTGACTAGCGCCTGTTATATTATCATTAATAGTATTTCAAAAAAAGTTAAATCCAGACGTAGACGGCGCTGGAAGTGTTTAGAAACCGAAACAAACATGGTGGAATACCATTGATGCGAGATTTAAAATTTCAGCATACCAGCGGAAAATACAAAAAATTCACTCGCATATCACCCATTGATGTTGTGTATTCCCTTTGATGATCGCGAAAAAACCGACACAGGATGGTTCGGGGTGTATCAAGTATCGTATCGCGATACAGTATCAAAATACGTCCATACCACCGATCGTGATACGCGTATCGGATACGAGGTGTATCTAGATACGCGCTTAGTGCGGATCGGGCCGTATCCGATACGGCATGTATCATAAACGGGTATCATTTTGCGTCCAAACTAACGATCATGATACGCGCCGAAGCCACGCAACGGAGATACGATATACCGAAATGCTACAAATGTGGACCCGGCTTTAGGGGTAATATTCAAATGGTTTTTATGGTGAAATGGGGAGAAAAACTTACATAACCAAATACTCGAGCAGTAAATTTAACTTCAATCCCACATTTTACCGGCATAACACTAATCAATAATATAACCTATTTCGCAGCGAGTGTTTACAACTGCTTGCATTCTGAGATACGGGAAATAGTGGACCCGTTTTGAATACGCCTACGAAGGTTCTTGGTAAATGGACTCTAATGCAATAACAGCGTACGGTGGCTTGATATATTTAAAAAAAAATATATTTTTAATATTATTTTTTGTTCTCATATACAGTATGTTTTTCTTATAAACTTCTTTAATAATAAATTGTTTATTTGCTAAAATCCGTACAATTCGCCATATATAAATGGCAGGCAAATGTCATATTAGTTTTTATAATGTCTTAATAATAAGTTATTTATTATACTAATTAATTAATTTAAATATATAAGAGGAGGCGGGTCACCTGCAGTGTCAGGAGGCTATTCTAAAACAAACCAATTCAATAAAAAAATATAACAAGCCTAAATTTTTTTCAAACAAGAGTTTATAAATAAAACAGGGTTTGCAGACGCATAAAACAAAAGAATTAAAATGGAAATGGGCTGGACATACTATAAGAGGAGCAGATAAATGGAGCAAAATTTTAACACTATGGCAACTAACAGGCCATAAAAGAAACAGGTAGGCAATCTAAAAGGTGGGCCGATGAAATCATGGAAATGGCTGGAAAGACTTAGACCTGGACAAAATTGGTATACAATAAGGAAAAATGGAGGACAATGGGGGAGACCTTTGCCCGTAGGCACACAGAATCGGTTATCATAGATTAAGAAAAACAATAGTTATAATGTATATATCTTGTATTTCTGATATAAGTATATAAATAAATACAAATATTAGTTCTATGCGTAATCTATTAATCTCTTCTCAGTGTATTTGAAGCTTCGCAATCACTTTTCTGGGCATCGTTCGGCATGGTCGGTCTGGACAGTTTCGAACTGGCCGGAATCAAAAGTTACACCAGGTTTTGGGGTCTGCTGATGTTTGGGTCCTACTCCGTTATCAATGTGATCGTTCTACTGAACCTACTAATCGCTATGATGTCCAATTCGTACGCTCATATTGATGTAAGTATATTATTAAGGTTAAACGCGAAGATCGAATACTTGGTTACGGAAGTTTTATAGTTAAGTTAGCCTATGATATGAATGTCTACATTCAGAATAAATTACATAGAGAAGTAGCAAAGAAATAAGTCCGTAAGTAAATAAGAAATAATAATCTCTAGTAATCTTTAAAATAAAAATAAAATCAATGGCGCTACAACCTCTTTTAGGTCTTGGCCTCAGATTTCTGAAACTGTTTCATTCTATGTGCGCATTTAACATTTGCTCGAACGGTGTAGGATCACATCGTGAGTAAACCGGCTTGCCTTAGACCAAGTTTCCGGCAACGCACTCGCGAGCCCTCTGGCATTGAGAGTGTCCATGGGCGGCGGTATCACTTAACATCAGGTGAGCCTCCTGCCCGTTTGCCCCCTGTTTTATAAAAAAAAAAAGTCGACGGCGTGTGCCAGGCAAAGGAGGCTGATCACCTACTTGCCTATTAGATTGACAAAAAATCATGAAACAGAAATCTGAGGCCCAGACCTGAAAAGGTTGTTGCGCCATTGATTTATTTATTTTTAAATTACGGACTAATACATGTAGTTACTGTTACTCTTAAATTTGATGCTATGTGTCTTAGGGAGCGTTCAAGTATTACGTAACGAATTTTGGGGGGGGGGGGGTCCTTTTGTACAACGTTACGATGCGGGGAGGGGGTTACATTAAGCCGTTATTGTTAAATTATTTGAAACTCTCCAGTACTTTTACACTTAAATGGTAACTTTTAGGTATAAAGAGTAACTAGGTGGTCATGAAACGATTTACTATACTTGGGTACACCGTACAGTACTGTACAGAAAAACGTTACGGCGCGTTAACATGTGGGGGGGGGTCAATAATCTCCAAAAATTGCGTGACGTAATACTTGAACGCTCCCTTATGGTCATGCAAATGTAATATATAAATACATAATATGACCAACTTTTTGTACTTATATATTACGTACTTATTATTACTTTACCGATTCTGGGGCTAAGTCGTAACGTAAAAACCCGGAGCTTTTTTACCAACTTCATTTTGAAAAGGTTTTTTTTATAATTCGGATTATTAAATAGGTGTATTTCCGCTTGCAAGTGCGGTTTGTTTATGTCAATTATAGATTTATTGAGCCATTACTATATCTTCAATTTTACATCAAAAATTATCTGGTTCATTCTCTAATGGAAACCAAATATTACAGAAACATTCAGACGTGGAATGGAAGTACGCAAGGACACGTTTATGGATGTCATATTTTGAAGACAGTCCCACGTTACCACCGCCCTTCAACATACTGCCAACACCAAAGCGAGTTATGAAGATCTTCAGTCTGATGAAGAAGAATAAGGAAGTTCAAGTTAAGGTAAGCTGATTTATAAAAAATAAATTCAAATCGCGTCAAAGCGTCAAAGAAGCCACAATTCTAATTAAAAACGATATTACCTATTATTGTAATTATATTGTTAGCGGACTAACGCCAGTTTGTAGCAGAAACCTATATAAAAGGTGGCAACACCGGCGTTGACTCACTTTTTATTTCGAGACTTCGTGCGGAACGGACTTGTTACTAACCTAACCTCAGTAGATTTTAAAAGTCTAAAGTACCTACACGTTCTAATATTTTGTGTTAACTCATAATATCTTAAAAAAAACATAGGCCGAAGGGGGGATCTAAACTTGGAGTCTGGGCTGGTCTTATACACAAATCTGTGTGTAACGCGCGGGCAAAAGCTTTTAAGTGTATTAATAAAAAAATGCGATACATCGAGGGGAGGGGCATCATGCAGGAATCACATCACTTCACACTCGTTAAATATGCAGTAATACTGATGTTAAGTGTTAAAATCCATTTCAAAACATCTTTAGGCTTCAGAGAGAATCGCAATGTCTCTAAGTTAGGTACTAAGTTAGTTGTAAAGTTCGCTCAGTAAATTCTATACTAAGTTTACTTATGAATTTCATAACAGTGCCAAAAACAAAACCGCTTTATTTAAACCTCAAACTAAAAACCCAGTGTGTCGTCGTTAAATTAAGTTTCACTTCCAAAAGATAAATGGCTATAATTTATGTTCACCTTACCATAAGCGCTTAATTTTCCATGAGTAAATAATTGTTAATTCCTTGAATATGACGAAAGTAATATTATAATTAAATCAGAAATTGTAATAATTTGTAATTTATTACTTTTTAGAATAAGGTAGGTACAAATTATGTGCAAATATTAACAAAAGCTACTCTTTTCGGTCTATTCTTCATTGCGGTCGCGTCACATTAGTGCTTACTGCCTTCAATTTGTTCGGTCTATAGCTTTCCATAGCGCTGTTATGGAAAAACCCGTGAGAATCGTGACTTGGTAACACCAGTGGGTTGGCGATCTGCCCAGCATCCTTTTGCCTTCCACATTGCCAATGACAACCAGCTTGTCCAGGTTATCTGGTTCGCGACGGGTAATATGACCAAAGTCACACAAGCTTTAGTTAAATATTAATTAAACAGGTCAACATTTTAAATAACCACACGCGTGCATTTGTGACCTGTAAATGTATTTACTTCGTGACTAATGACGTCTATCCATCCAAGTATTACATAAACAGATTTACTGCAATTTATCCCCCCCCCCATTTCTTCTTTTCAGCAAAAGTAAGAAAAGCTCTCAAAAATAATGGTACATAAACGTATTAATTTTTAGTAGGAATCCTTTAAAATGCATTTCGTTTTCTTTTAAGACAATGTGTGGGAAATATGTGTAAAAAAGTAAATAGGTAATTACAGTTGATGTAATCACCAAATAAGAAAATCAAAGAAACCGCCCCGCTACGCAATACTTGAATGCCATAGGGTGCGAAACCAGATTTCTATGTAATTCATTTGACATGGCTTCAAAGTTGCGTATTACAACGACTGAATGTAATGGTAAGACATATTAACTATAGAAATATATTTCCAGGTGGAAAAAGAGAAAGAGGATGATGCACGGTACACAGCAGTTATGCGTGCTTTAGTATGGCGTTACGTGTCTGCTATGCACAGGAAGCTGGAAGAGGAACCTGTCACGGAAGATGATATTAATGAACTGAAGGTAGATGTATCTGCATTGAGATACGAACTCCTGGATGTGCTGGGAAGGAACGGAATGGATGTTTCTTTCACTAATCGCAAGGAAAAAGGTGAGACCATTGCTTAAATATTTTCATACAAATTTACTACGGGAACCAATCTAACTTGGCGCCTTTAATTAGACGTACCTGACACTATATGTAGACTAGCTGACCCGGCAAATGTTGTCTTGCCATGTTTATTACTTCTAGGATTTTTTTTTAATTCAATAAAAATAACTATCGAGTATAAAAAATAGGTGTTGATCGTAGAGGGGTGAAAATTAAGGGGTGTATGTATTTTTGTATGATGTATCATAAAAAAGTAAAAACATTTTGGGTGGACACCCCTTATCACTCAGGGGATTGAAAGATAGATAGTAGCTGATTCTCAGACTGAATGAATATGCATACAAAATTTTACAAGAATCGGTCGAGCCGTTTTGGAGGAGTATAGGAACGAACATTGTGACACGTAAATTTTATATATTAGACTAACTGACCGGGCAAACGTCGTTTTGATATATATGATATATGATATATCATTTATAATAAAAAAATAGAGGGATGAAAGTTAGGGATTGTATCTATTTTTTAATGCTGTATCATAAAAAAATAAAAACAGAAAAAAATATTTAGGACTACCTTTAACATTTAGGGGGATGAAAAATAGATGTTGTCCGATTCTCAGACATACCTTATATGCACACAAAATTTCATGAGAATCGGTCGAGCCATTTCGGAGGAGTTTAACGAGAAGAATTTCTCAAGGAGAATTTTATATATTAGATAACATTCAGCAGCGACAAGCATAATTTTTGTTTAATCTTCAGTAATGGTTATTCACCCTTTTTCAAAAATATATGTTTATGTCTTGAAGAACCGACTCTTGTTTCAAACCATTTCGTAACTTCCGTAACTTCTCGTCTCTTCTAGCTGTTCTTGGCAAGCGCATGAAAGTCTGGGAACGAAGGCTAATGAAGGACTTTCAAGTGGGTCCTGTCTCCGTTATGGATGACGAGGGGAAGCCAGCGAATGAAGATGCCCTCGCCAGGTTCCGCAGAATCGCTAGAATGGCCGCCGCTGCCAACAGCAATGATAAATGGAAACAAACGCTTGCTGCTACTGGAGTGTGGTAGGTTTATTCTTTAATTATGGTGTTAGAAAGAAAGACATGGAATGCCTGGATGGATATGGAATGTAGCAAAGACTCAGCGCCATAACATTTCCAGTATATTTGTCCTTTATTATAGTCTTCCAATCTTTGGATTCTGTGATAGTCAAACTATCCTGATATAAACTCTTCTACAGAGGCCTTAGTACATATTTTGGCATGAGGTTCCAAAAACTAACATAGACACAGCGCACTTTTATAACAACTCTAGCCACACTCATACAGAGAGTACTATCTGCACACACACTCATACATTGACGCATACTTTAAGTCTTATACGACTTTTGTTTGATTAGACGTAACACTAAGGGTCTGTTTTACAATGTACGGATTAGTTCTACATAAGTTCCAAACTAGCTATTTATTACTTTTTGGTAGGATAAACACTATTGTTGCGTTTCATGACTGTCAGATAGCGCTAATCATCACATAAAGTCCGTCATAAGTTATGAGTCCGATGAAGTGTCAAATAGCACAATTTATCTTCCAAATAATTTATGTGTTGCATAGCTATTTGGTATTTTATCCATACATTGTGAATCAGACCCTCAGACTACTTTTTCCTAAAAAAAGTTTTAAACATACACCGTACTGTACCCACGGAATAATTGTAATAGCGTAGCGTTAGATTAATTTTGTCACAACCATATTTTTGTCATAAAAAAAGTTGTATTTATTACAATAATGTATTCAAATAAAAAGAGCAGTAATCAAACTCAAACTCAAAATACCTTTATTCATATCATGTAAAGGTCAAAAAAGGAGTTAAATTAGCTTTATATTTACATTTACTACCAGTTCACAAGTCAAGGGCGTAGAGTGGGCAAGAAGAACTGGCAAGAAAATTTCCGCCACTCTTTTTAATCAATCCCAAGGATTAGGATCATTAAAGTATTCGTCAATTTTGTAAAAAGTTCTATTGATTAATTTACGTTTAACAAGGGCTTTGAATTTATTTAGTGATGATTCTCTTATTTCGCTTGGGAGTTTGTTGTAAAAACGAATACAATTTCCATATAAGGAGTGGTTTATCTTCTGGAGCCTGGTTGGTCGTACACTCGAATTAGTTCTATTTTGCGTATGATGTATACAAACTATCCAATAAAAATACATATTCTTCAAAATAAATTATACTTCTGATATCAGGAATTAAGGATTAACGAAAAAAATATTTTACAGTCTCTACAGGTCTCAAATCGGTCGATGCCGAACCCGTGAGTCGTTCAGAAGCCAGCAGAAACTGCAGCAGGCCATTGAACATGCTAAACGACTTGTTATGCGTTCACCGCTACCAGGTAATTGTGGTCATATTATTTTATACTACAAATGAAACATCATTTTACTAGATATTATATCTTGCTATATGTTGTAAACAGTGTTAGTCTAAGGCAGAGTTCCCCAAACTTTTTTGTGTCGTAGACCCCTTGCCATGTTTTTCCGTGTTGGTTGACCCCTTAGATCCACTACCGTGGACCCCCATTTTCATTTCATGGACGCCCAAATTTTTTTTCGCTGACGTAGACACCTTGCAGGTTGTCATAGACCCCTAGGTGTCGATATAGACCACTTTGGGAATCACTGGTCTAAGGCAAGTCACTCTAAGGAAATCACTGGTCTAAGTTGATCTTGCGACACTCATCCTTAATGCCAAGACCAGGCTGTGAACTTATGTACTTTCTTTTTCTATCTGCATTTAAAACTCGTTCGTACGGTGAAGCACAACATCGTGAGGAAACGGGCATGTCTCAGACTCAGTCAATGGCGTTTACAGGAGGCCGATAACCTGTGCCCTAATATTAGGTTAATATAACGTCCCCGGTAAGCGTACTTAATGATCGGTGCCTGATTTGGAAGTTAGCGAGAACTTTTAAAAGATATAACTTATAGTTAAATCTTTACTATTGTTTATTACGTACGTAAGGGATTTTGTTGTAATAATGTTTTTATACAAAATATTCTCTCTCCTGTGTTATTGATGAATGATAAACTTGGTTCTGTGGCTGAATTAACTATACTATGTACTAATTAATAATACTATGTATGTTTTTTGTTCGGACTAATACCTGCAGCTAACGCGGTGTCCTGCGTAAGCGACGAATACGACGCGACGCGACGCAACACGACGCGACGTAATGCGACGCGATGCTACACGCGACAAATGTCCTACGTAATTTGGTCATTACTTCTCAAATCATGGAGAAGTACGGTACAATTTTGCTCGAAAATTCATACTTAAAATATAGACTTTTAAAAAAATATCGTAAAAAGCATAGAAAAAAAAAAACAAATATAATATTTTTACAAAGAAACACATTTGGCGAGTTTCATCATTTATATCCAAAATTAAGAATCGATTCTAAAATGTTTAAACAATATTGTGGAGTGTTACTAATAAACGATTCCTATAAGGTTTATGTTTTTTGTCCCAAAACAATCTTTGCTCACGCACTGCGGCGATCAACGCTTCAGAATCAACCATTTCATAGTTCGTAGTGTCGCGTCTGGTCGCCCTCAAAACAAGTCCTCGTGAGCGTGACGTCGCGTCTCGCCGCAGACTGTCACATAGGCCGTAAGTAGGGTATGCCGTAGATTTGATTGCGTTGGTCGCGTTCACAGCGTCGCGTTGTGTTGTATTCGTCGCTTACGCAGGACACCGCGTTAGTTTCATTGTCGGACGTGTAGGCAGAAAGCAATGAGCGTTTTTTAAGGCTGTTTTTGCCGCGCACCGCCACTATGTGGAACCAGTTGCCCACTAAAGTATTTCTAATTCGACTTAGGGTCCTTAAAAAAGAGCGTACCTATTCTTGAAAGGCTGGCAACGCACTTGCGAGCCTTCTGGCAATGTGAGTGTCATGGGCGGCGGTATCATTTAACATTTATCGTTTGCCTCCTATTATATATAAAATTAAAATAAAAGAGATCGGGAATGGAAACGGGAAGAAATGGAAGAATCTGGAGGAGGCTTTAACTCCGTCCTTTTTATTTATATATGATGATATTAAAGCTCTTTATTTCTACATTGATTTACTACATATTGTATATCAAGACGAATTTGTTGAATTTAGATGGATCCCGGTCCACATCTCCAGTTCAAATGCCAGTGTCTCCCGGACACACACTGACGGAGCTGATTAAGGATATTTCTCAGGATGTTGGTGCCGTTGTTGATATGAGGACTCCAGTGCCTAACAGGGTCCATGGTAAACTTATTTAATTCTATTGGTATAAAACTTAATTAGGAATCTGGGCACCAGAGCTGGTGCTTTCCTCGCTCAACGAATAAGTATCGCAGTACAACGAGGAAATGCTGCCAGCGTTAAAAGTTGACATAGGGACCAAACTTTTTAAATTTGTATTAATTTTTAATTATTTTTATTATTAGGAATCTGCGTAGTTCGAATAATTATTCGTGAATTCAACTTTTTACACAAAGAGAAGATTTTTAATTGCTCGAAATCTACTGACCCTATTTGACTTTTTTTTCATTATTAAAATCCTACATTATCCCTACTGATAATCATTTACAAAATATTTAAACATACAAGTACAGCCACGGGAAGAATAAAAATCGGATACTAAATAATATACATTTATATTTTTCTATAAGGTATTTAGGAGAAGTCAAAATCATATTTCTTGTCGAACAAGAAAACTACCTGTATGTTGTATGTTTACCATTTGAATTTCCGTTGCAGACAACCTTCTAAGTGTCCCGGGATCAATGGTATCTCGAAGCCCAGCGCCTACAAACCAAGAAAGCAACACAGCTCGTAAGGTAAGCTGTAATGGTGAGGTACCACCAACCCTTAGACGTCCGAGTGTTTTCTTCTTTAGTGGTGATTTTGATTAATTATTTAAATAATATGACATCACAAATTTAACACACATACACATCAATTAAATTAAAACATAAGTAATCTAAAAATGAAAAAAAAAATCAAAACTAAAAAGATAAAAAATACCATCCCACACTTCATCCATCTTAGGCAATTCATTCACGATCTCCTCCATTAAGTTGTGGAATACGCTGCCTGACTCCGTACGATTGGCTACCTCTCTGTCATCTTTTAAAACTCTTCTGTATAAACATTTCTTAACCTTCTCCTATCCTGATCAATCGTGACTTGTATAATTCTTATGTTTCCTTTTGCATCACTATTCGCTGTTCATGAATTTGTAAGATTAGCTTTTAAGTAATAAATATTAATAACAGACTAAAAAGTCTGTTATTAATATTTATTTTGTATTACTTTAGATTAAGCAACAAAGTGTAAATAAATAAATAAATAACAATAATAACCTAAACTACATGAAAATTAAAACCTCATTAAAAGCGTGATAAACAAGGTTACGGTAACTTGGCAGACTTGTAAAACACATCAATATTTTCATCGATGTTAGTAATAAAGTTGTAAGAGCGAACAGCCGACACTAGACCATTCGAAGTAGCAGATAAGCGAGTCGTAGGTACGCATAGAAGACTTTTAGTTCGAGTAACTCTAAGATTACAAAATTTATACAAATAAACTAGAACAATGAATTAGTTCTTCATTACTGTGGCATATCTTCCTTCATTTCCCACTGTCTTCTACCACTAAGAACTAAGACTTGTAAGGATCTTAACTTGGGCGTTGGCATTCTACCATCACTACATCGTTATCGTGACTTCTGCATGCTATTTCCAACGAAGCTCCTTTGGTCATCACATCTACTTGTCTGAAAATTGACCAATTCGTCCATTTCGCTGAATAGGGAAACCTGACGTCCGTCTTCAACACATGTGTATTTTTGCAAGTAAAAAGAATTTAGGTAAACCTGTATTTTTTTCTAATGTTTTCGTTTTTTCATAATAACTGTGTATTATTTTAAATGTGTATTCCGTTTTTTGCCTTTCTGTATTATATGTATTATGGCTAGCTGTATTTTGAGGCTGTGCAAGCAAAGTGGCGTTAAAAATATTAGGATTATTCTTATCCCAATGTACATAGCATTGAAAAATATACTAGGAAAATATAAAAAAAGAGACATGCTTAAAGTTGTCTATGGAATACAAGATGGCGGCATGAGAAATTATGCATGAAGTACTGTTTTATTTCTGTATGAAATAAAATAAACTGATTAAGCTATTTTCCTTGAAACTTCCACTTTCTAAGGTTGCAGCAAAGTTTGATAAGCATTATTTTTTTTTGATTAGCCACGATCACGAAGTTCTTCACCAAATCGACCTCGGAGCTCGAGTCCAAACCCTGGATCCAGCCCAACCCTTGCTATTGGAGATGACCGATCAGGTTCGTACATTATAATAAACTAAACTTTCTTCAATCAATGTGAAACAAAAAACAATCACATTAGTTTCCATTAAATTCGCCATCGAGAATATACAATTTCTTAGGCGTGCGATTCTAATCCCCGAGGTCGTAGGTTTGATCCCCGGCTATGCACCAATGGACTTTCTTTCTATGTGTGCATTTGACATTCGCTCGAACGGTGAAGGAAAAATTTGGGATAGAAGAAGATAAGTTACTTGGGACAAGTGCTTCTACACGAACGGTACCGACTTCTTCAAGTCATCATGATGGGTAAGGTCGAGGGGAAAAGACGCGCTGGCAGAAGGAGGAAGTCGTGGCAATATCAGAGAATGGACCGGAGTGGCCAGCGTAGAACAGCTGCATCGGCTCGGCGAAGAATATTTTTTTTTATTCTATTTATTGAGAAAGATTTACAGCTTATTACTAACTTACTTACTAAATACAATGTTCGCCATTAAATAAATCTTTACAAATAGTTAAGTACTAATAATATTAACTGGATCGGTAACACTAAAATTATTTTATTCAACTATACAATTATATATCAAAGAAAGTAATTAAAAATTGGTTAAGTAACATTTAACAGTTTAGTATAACTTATACACTTATAAAAACTTATGATTCACCATTTATTCAACTGAGGAGCTCAGATGTCATAGCTCTCCTTGCCGACACCTCACTTGAGGCGACATTGACATATCAATATCACAAGTTAGACTTACTCGCCGCCCTAACCATAAAGCTGTTCCCTCTGTAATTGGTGTTCACTTTAGGTTAATCAGAATAAGTATGACGGGCTGACCGCCATCCTCAAGTAGTGGTGAGGCACTACAAGAAGAATATACAAATAACTGTCAACTCTTTTTCATACTTTTGGGCATCGAATAGAGAAGTAAGCCAAGGACTGATCTAAAGCCCAAACAAAAATAGTTTATGACAGACGTGTATTGAACACGGCATTGAGCATTCAGTCAGCGGATTTCAGTCAAAAGTCAAAATTTATAGGTAACACAATGTACACTTATGAACGTCAAAAAAAGAAATATACATTAAATGCTTCTAATTTTACATTTATTGCCAGTTCTCAAATCAAGGGCGTAGAACGGAAGAGAAGAACTGGCAATACACTCTCCGCCATTCACTCAGGACACCAGCTTTCGCGGTATAGAGTACTGGATCTGCTTTTCTTCTCTTGCTGTTCATCTCATTAGTTAGTAAGCGTTGAGTCGCGTATAGAGGCTTTGATATATTTTTTTTACAGTGGATCCAAGTCCATTAAAATCAAAACGTGTGACTGATCCCACTACGGTCCCAAAAGTTGTGAAAAGGAAATCACCATCACCATCCAATGATCAGCAAGTAAGTATAAATAATCTCTCTACAAAGTTTCATTTAAATCAATTCAACGATTATAAGGTATCGTAAACAAATTATCACACGTTTACGTTTATTAAATTTTGAATAATGTTGTGTTATTAAAGAAAATGTTCTTCAAATAAACTACTTAAAATAATATAAAATATCTACTTTAAGTTTAATTCATGTATTAGTAAAAAAAATATACACTGTAGGATTTCCGATATGCATTTACACCTAAAATTGATCGATCAATAACGTTAAGCAACACTTGTGGAAGACACACATAGATGGGTATCCTCATAACCAACCACAACACTACACAAAAACGAAACCAATTTTACAATTCAGGTAACGGATGCAGATGGTTGCGGTGACGCCGTGGCAAGACCAGTTGCTGGAGAGCTTCGACCGAAGGGCACCCTGCCTCCTCCACCGTGTCACAAAGCTAAGGTTTTTATGGAATTCCACCAATTTCGTTGAATTAACGTTACAATCAGTAATTCTTAATTTAAATTTATTGAAGTGAAACTTCTTTATCGGGGTTGGAAAAAATTAAGTGTAACATTTTTTCGTTACGCGTCACATTTTTCGGTTACGCGCCATGTTGCTTTTTGAAGTCAAACTTCTTTATCGGCGTTAGAATGAATTTTTTATCGACGTATGGGAGAAATTTTGTAGCAAATCGTCACGTTTTTCGGTTACGCGCCATCTTTTTCTTGTCCCTACCACGGTTGATCCGAAGAGATTCGAAGCCATTAATAACAAAAATATATAATAACGATAACAATGATAGTAATAATTCTATTACAATTAATGAAATTCTGTAATAATCTTAGTAGTAATAAGGTAAAATGAAATAATTGTATTTGTATTCATGTCTATGATAATAAAAGCCCTTTGTTAAACTTTATTTAACCAATCTCGTTAAGTTGCGTATAGTAGATCATTTTTTGAAAAATAAGGTCATAAAGAAGTTTCACTTCTTAAGTGTACCTAGTACACGCACACATTTTTTTTTATAATGGTCCATTTCACTGTTTACATACGTTTAAATTGCTTTGATTTGTTGCATTAGTTTTGTCTATATGTCATTACTATAATGTCATATGTACTTTTGGCAGTTTTTGCGCTCACCTTATGTAAGTTAACCTTTTTGTTCTCACAGTTGCCTGGAAAAGATCGCTCGAAAGCGATAAGGTTGCCAGTTGCTGTCCTTTTTATTTAATTATTTTAATTGTACTATATTTTTGTATATTTTCAACGAAGTGTTAATAAATAAATATATAAAATAGTTTAGGAAGTTGTACATATCTAGATATAATAAAATATTTAATACAGTTTTAGGAAGTTGTACATATCTAGATATAATAAAATATTTAATACAGTTTTATACACTATTTTATCCGTTCATATATACATAAAAAAGTGTATATAATTAAAAGCAAAAATGGCGAAAAAAGCTAACGGGATCACAGATTATCAAAAATCGCTAGAAATTTCGTAAAAAAATAGCAATAAAAACTTTTTGGTATAAATTTATTGGAAGAAATTTTGACCTGAATCCTAATGACCGATTATTCCACTATTTACTTTAAATTTATGATTTTAGTAATATAGATAATATTACTTCTTCTTCTTCAAACATTGATTATAGCGATTTTAAGAAAAAATCGCTATAATCAATGTTTGAAGTCCATCTTGCTATTTTATAGTCAAAGCTTTTTAGACTTATTATTAGCATTATATTTGAGCACGCCGTCCGCACATATTATCCAGGCCACACATTTGTTTCTTTCCTTTGTTTTTTGTGGTGCACCGGTGTTAGTATAAACAAATTAATAAATAAAATCCTACTTTCTTTTCTATTAGATCCAAGCCCCAACAATGGAAATCACACCATGCACTCCTATATGCCAACGTGCGTCAACAGCTGGTTCTGAACCAGCGCCAAAGGCAGAGTCTCAGGTGCCAGCAGTGCCAGTTCCTCCACCCATGGTAAGTAAAAAATAATAACTTTGTCCTTAGCGCATTACGTACGAATATTATACGTACTCGATATTAGTTATAACTATACGAAAACTATTCGAAAGCGAGTATTATAAAATTGCGATATATTTTTTATACTTTTTTTTATTTACTTTTTTTATACTTACTAACGATTCTTGCTTACTTTTTGTTCAATATGCGCTTGGGACAGGTTTTTGTGTCACACTATTGACTATAGGCAGATACTTAATACTCTTAAAGGGTGCAAAATTAGTATTTAGTGTGTGTGTGTGTTACCTTATCATAATTTGATAAGAGTTATCAGTGTTTAAAATAAAACTATTTCGTATTAGTAGTTTGTATAAACAGGCACATGAACTGATGATGTCCAAATGTGCACTAATCTCAAATGTGGGCTAATATTATGAATATTCTTTAGCCGGATTCACCGGTCAATTCAGTGACGGACAGTACGGAATATCTGATACCAACTCCGGAACCTCTACAGCAAAGATCTTTGGACGAGAACATCAGGAGTATTAGGAAAACATCGAAAACTTGGCTCTAATTTACCATGAAATTATTATTTTGCTAGTAAGCTTCAGATCCGTAGAAAAGCGATATTAAAATATATTTTTAGAATGTCTTTAATCCACGAATAATTTAAAGTATTATATTTTCTACTTTTGTATTGTGTATATATGTGTGCCTTATCAAAACCGTCCAAACAGTATATTTAAAATTCTACTCGCTTATATCCTTAATCCATAGTTTAATATAGAATTACTACTCCTCCCTATATTTTGTATAAAATTATAAATTATTGTATTTCCAGATCCAAAATAGATTAATATACTTGCCGCAAGTTTTAAGTGTGCGTCAAGTGTAAACCCTGCCGCGTTATTAAACAATTATACTTAGCATTCTTGCACGTGTGAAATTGTGTTAACCAAGGCACTCCAGTTACTCCCTTTTCTCCTTATTTATTAATTCAAAGATCCATAATTGCCGTAATATGCAAACATATTCTAGTCACTTTTGTATGATGTATTTAAAGCATTGTATGTGTAAGCCGGCTAATGTAATTATAATAGTTTTTTTGCTTCTTTATACAACGTATTAAATTTTAATTTACGCGAGTACTACACATTAGCTATATTCTAGTTATAGTATAGTAGTAGTAAAAATGTATTTGCAAGAATATGGTACAAATGTATGGAGGTGCAATCTAAAGTTCGCATTCTGCCACAATGGCTTTCCACACTTTTGGCCACATTTAGATTCAGATCGTTATAGCAAAGTCTTATATTATTTGTAGTGAATTAATATCACATAATTTAAATATATTACGTTATCAAATTAAAATTAATTATAATAATTGACATTGACTAGTAATAAATTCCTTAAGACAAATTTGCGCGCCATTGTGTGTGGCAGAATATGCGAACTTACGATTGTACCACCTTACACATTTTTGTACCATATTCTTGCAATAAATTATTATTATTAATGTTTCACGCGAATAATCATTACTAGAATAATACATTTATAATAATATTTATATCGAGTCTGCCGTTTTATGTAATCGCTTGACATTGGTGTTTATTTACGAAGTATTATTAAATAATGCATTCTAATCATTTGTAATGTAATCTTAATACTTAAGTTTATTAATACTAAATACCTATTTAACAACCTACAACGTTCAATTATTGCCATATTTAAGCTTAAGTTAATACATATAAATAAACATTGTCAGTTACAATCATTCTACTGAAACATTTTCAGTTAAATATTTTTTATAACAAAGTTGTTTAACTAAGTTCCGTAACTGTAAACAATGTTATGGTTGCTGACAGTTGTAAGACTTTAGTTAAATTGCTAATAACCTTTCCTAATTATCTGGAAGCCGTAGGCTGTTTTAAATTTCTTGTGCGTCGAGGTTTTTGTTGTATAAACTTAACCCTTTATAAAACCATCCCTACCCATTTATCGATTTTAAAACTTTCGACTGTAAGTTAAATTGTTGGTTATGTAATTATTTATATACTAAATAAAAAATTTCTTCGCAATTGTTGATATAGTATAGTAAATATCATTTCAATGTATAGTGTATAGGTTTTACAACATATTTTTTTAATTTAATTACGTTTCATGTAACCTACGCTTTGCCTAATGTTAGTTTATTCGTACTATACCTTATTAAACATACTAAAAAACCGAAATTAGTTATTGTTTTAAGAGCAGTGTTGGCCTAGTGGCTTCAGCATGTGACTTCCAACCCTGAGGTCGTTCGAACACCGGCTATGCACCTGTTTACTTTCTATTAGCGCATTGAACACTTCTTATGGTAAAGGAAAACCGGCATGCTTTTAAAAAAGCCGACGATGTGTCAGGCACACGCTGATCACCTACTTGTAAACAGTAAACCAAATACAGAAATCGGCGTCAAGAACCCAATAGTTACAGCACCAGTTTTTTCATTACAGTTTTATTTACTATCTGTTTTTCAAAACTAAATAATATTTATGTGTTTAAGTAAGGAGCGTTAACTACACAAAGCAGGAACAGTTTTTAAAACACAACAATGTTTTAAAAAGGTTCTATTTGCTTCTTAGTATTTAACGCAATGTTTTTCGTGTTAAATGTGTTGGAATTATAAGATATGGGGTGTGTAGTTTCAGCATCGAATTCGTGACAAATGACTGTCTGATAGACCGCCCTAAGTGTGATTTGATTCCATGCTATTCGGTCCCTTCGTTTGTCCTTAAAATAGGCCGAACATATTGTATTATTAGTCGGTACGAAATAATTACACAGGCCTTTGACACTTTTGCTTGTTTCAAGATTGTAACATTATATTAATTTTATATTCATAAAGAAGATTTCGTGTATATTTAAACATTAATTCATTTTATTGCACTGTTATGACCACGGAATATGTGGAGTGATGGCCTCGCAAATATATAAAGCGTTCTACGTGTCATATCCCCACATCATATATTTTATTACGAGTAAATCGTTAATCGTTAATTACTTCCGTTTCCTCAAGTTCTTTTTTTTTTTTTTTTTTTTTATAGAACGGGGGGCAAACGGGCAGGAGGCTCACCTGATGTTAAGTGATACCGCCGCCCATGGACACTCTCAATGCCAGAGGGCTCGCGAGTGCGTTGCCGGCCTTTTAAGAATAGGTACGCTCTTTTCTTGAAGGACCCTAAGTCGAATTGGTTCGGAAATACTTCAGTGGGCAGCTGGTTCCACATAGTGGTTGTGCGCGGCAAAAACTGCCTTGAAAAACGCTCAGTTGTGGAACGGCGGACGTCGAGGTGATACGGGTGGAATTTCGTATTCTGTCTCGACGTCCGATGATGAAATTCAGCTGCAGGTATTAATCCGAACAACTCCTCTGAACACTCTCCATGGTAAATGCGGTAGAAGATGCAGAGTGACCCCACATCTCTACGCAACGCCAAAGGATCAAGCCGCTCGGAGAGGGATTGGTCGTCGACAATTCGAACCGCTCTGCGTTGTATACGGTCAAGTGGAAGGAGCTGGTACTGGGGAGCCCCCGCCCAGAGGTGAGAGCAGTACTCCATGTGGGGCCGAATTTGCGCTTTATATAGTTGCATGCGGTGGCCCGGAGTGAAGTACCGCCTCGCCTTGCTGAGCACACCAAGCTTTTTGGAGGCTAATTTAGCCTTTCCCTCCAAGTGACCGCGAAACTGAACGTCGTTCGATATGTCAACGCCAAGTATTCCAATGCTGGCTGTGGCTTTAAGAAGAGTGTTTTCGAAAAGAGGAGTAGCGACAAAGGGTGTTTTTTTAGCGGAAAACGCGCAAACTTGTGTCTTCTTGGGGTTAAATTGGACTAGGTTTTGTCTGCCCCAGTCTGAGACTCCACGTAGTAGAGTTTCGACTTCAGACACAAGTTTGTTCCGGTACTCATCAACAACTGCCCGAGAAATACCTGCCCGGCCAGTGTAAAGAATATCCCCAGTGCTGTCATCCGCATAGCAGTGAATGTTGCTAAGTTGCAACATATCATTGATATGCAGAAGAAATAGGGTCGGGGATAGAACACAGCCTTGTGGGACCCCAGCGTTCACGGGTTTAAGGTCGGAACATGCTCCGTCGATGACGACCTTGATGCTCCGATCGGCCAGAAAGCTGGAGATCCAATCGCATAATTTCTCGGGAAGCCCATAGGCTGGAAGCTTCGAGAGCAGTGCTCTGTGCCACACCCGATCGAAGGCTTTCGCTATGTCCAAACTTACCGCCAACGCCTCCCCCTTGGACTCAATTGCTTCCGCCCACCTATGGGTAAGGTATACAAGGAGGTCACCAGCTGAGCGACCACGACGAAAGCCGTACTGAGAATCGCTAATCAACTGGTGACCTTCTAGATAACTCAAGAGCTGGCAATTAATAATGGTTTCCATTATTTTGGAGAACAAGGAGGTTATAGCTATTGGGCGATAGTTGGACGGATCAGAGCGATCGCCTTTTTTTGGGATCGGATGTATCGAAGCGGTCTTCCAGCACTTCGGGACAGTGCCGAGCGAGTACAGGTACCGGAAAAGGCGCGTTAAGACCGGAGCCAACTCAGGAGCACAAGTACGCAGCACAATTGGGGGGATACCATCCGGCCCGCTCGACTTATGAATGTCCAAGGAAGATAGTGCTTTGCGGACAGCACGTTGCCGGAATGTGATTTCCGGCATCGAGGAATCACACCGCGAAATGGTCGGTGGTGATCTCCCTCGGTCATCCAAAGTCGAGTTGGACGCGAAGAGACAGCCCAAAAGGTCGGCCTTCTCCTTCGCAGTGTGGGCCAGAGAGTCATCCTCCCTGTGCAGTGGCGGAATGGAGGGCTGACAAAAATTCCCCTGGACAGCTTTGGCGAGAGACCAGAAGGCTCGAGTCCCTGAAGGGAGTTGGGCCAATCTCTCGCCAAATCTGGCAATGTGCTCTGACTTTGCCTTAGTGATTTCCCGTTTGAAGGACCTGGAGGCTGAGTTATATGCTGTTTTAAGTTCGCTGGTATTGGCATCACGAGATTTCGCCGCTTCCGCCCATGCCTTAAAGCATTCTCGCTTTCGACGCGAGGCCGCCTTGCAAGAACGTTTAAACCAGGGCTGAGACTTGCCACCGATCGGCACCGCAGAAAATGGAATAAAGAGTTCCATGCCCTGCAGAACCACTTCGGCGACAGAGGCGGCGACGGAATCTGGAGCTTCCGGCGAAAAGCACATAGGCCCCCAAGGGTAGGACGCAAAGAAAGACCGCATCCCGTCCCAATCTGCTGACTTATAGTGCCAAATACGGCGACAACCCATAAAGCGGGGCCGTGAAGGGCGCGTAGATGGCACAGTACTCCGGACCACACAATGATCTGATGAACCCAATGGCGGGTCAACAGAGACTTGATAGTTCTCCGGATGTGAAGTCAGCAGAAGGTCCAACAAAGAGGGTTTATGACCATCCACATCTGGTATTCGCGTAATCGCAGGGACCATTTGTGTCAGGTCGTAGGCTAAAGCAAAGTCGTGAAAGGATCTTCCCGCGTGATCGGTAGTTTCAGAGCCGAGCCAATCGGCATGGTGGGCGTTAAAGTCGCCAAGTATCACGATTTCAGCGGTAGGAACCCTTTCGAGCAGGGAATCTGTAGCCATTTGGATGTGCTCAATGAGTCGGTCAGTTTCGATATTTCCGCTATGGGACCTATACAGGCATGCGTAGAATCGCGGATGGTCATCGCAGTCTACGCGCAGCCAGAGGTTAGATAGGTCCCTTCCTTCAAGCGTCCCGAGGCGACGAGAACAGATATCCTCTCTGACGTACACGCAAACTCCCGCCCGCGGCACAAATGAATGTTCCAATTTGTACCCCGGGTAGGAGAGGTAGGAAGTATCAGCCGGGGAGGAAATCTGAGTCTCGGTAAGAAAGAGCAAGGCCGGCTTCGCAGTCTCTAAATGGTAGTGGACTGCGTTGATATTGGTATTGAGCCCCCTAACATTTGTGAAGTCCACGGCGAGTGTGGACGGGGGTGCCTTTGTAGGTTTGCTCCGTTTGCCCCGAGAACGAATTATGTTATTTTTTCCGAGCGCAGAATTGCCCCCCCCAGAATACGAAGGGCAGCCTGTGCGTCCACCACCGGGGGATTCTCCACCGCGAGCGCGTGTGGTACCCCCCTGGGGTAGATTCTGTCTTTTTTTCTGCACCTTCATATTTCTTGTAGAGGGGGGGAATGGGCTCCGGGAGTCTCTCTCACCGCACGAAACGCGAGTACAATAAGGCAAACTTATTGCATCACTTCACGCCGGTTTTCTGAGAGACAGTGGTACTGCCCCGGTCGTGCCTGCCCATTTGGCTGAAGCCCGAAGGCAACAGCATGGCACTCCCACTAGGAAAACACATTCTTCTATCAGTATGTATTATTATTGTGATTAAAAGAAACGAATTATTGCCATAATTGGTTTTTATGAAGAAGCTATTCAGGTATTTTGAGTTGCAGTACTTTGATACCGTCATAACAATTTAGATTTATTTACTTTATAAAAGACGGTATGTTGTATAAAATGTATTTAACTTAAATACGTTGAGAACTGATCTGTTAATACTTAATTTGTATGCAATTTTTGAGAGTAAAACCAAATTTATATTTTATTGTTACAAGATTGTGTACGACTTCAGATATTATACAGATTTTAAATCTTATGTCCAAGCTAATAATATATTTATAGCATCATATTTTATTAACATAGGTATAAGAGACTAATTGTCATTTTAATATAGCGTCTATGATTTGTATAATTTAATTGTATATTTATTTGATATATTTTGTGTATATGAAATTTTTAGTTGCCAGCCATATCTGTGAATCAGCAATAAATTCTTACAGTAATATATTGTTTTTGACTGAACCTTGCCACACACGAACAATTCAATACATACATCCGTAGTTATAAATCTTAAATCAAAACTTATTCCTGGAATTTATAATATTTGAGTATGAATTGCAGTTGTGCTTGTATGTTTATGTACACATAAAGGAAACTGAGTTATCGATATTGTTAGAAGTTAGTATATCAGTGAGTGTGATTATTTATTGTCATTGATTAAACGCGAATTTATGCGTTCATTGACAATTAGAAAAGCAGCGTTGGCCTAGTGGCTCCAACGTGTGACTCTCATCATTGACGTCGTAGGTTCGATTCTCGGCTGTTCACAAATGTTCTTTCTATGAGCGCATTTAACTTTCGCTCGAACTGTGCGTCTGGAACGGATTACCTCGACGTCCGTTGTTCACTCACGAGCCCTCTGGCAGGGACAGTGTCCATGCCTCTTATAACACCAGATGAGCCTCCCGCCCGTTTGCTTCTTGTTCTATAAAAAACAAATGACGAGCATGATGCCCATGAGGCACTCGTAACACGTAACACTGTTGTGTCGTGGCACAACTACGGAACGGAGGCGCGAGTAAGTGGTTCATATTTTGACATGACCAATCATCATCCAGGGTGTACAAGCTAAACCAATTATATGGCTTAAAGCAAATCATATATTAAATTAATATTTGCGTATGTTTATACGTAATAAACATACACTAAATTAAAAGTTCTATCATCATTTAAACGCTAGATCCCCGTTACAAAATATTTCTTTCAATGATTTCAATGAATACTATATAACAGTGGTTCCACAATCTCTCGCCAACGAGCTTGCGAGGAGAGGCTTCGGAATGATGCCGGCTGGCCCGTATCCGCTCCTTCCCTTGCCCCTTGCAAGTGCGAATCTGGATTTGCCAAAGTTCTACAAAACTCCAACGTCACCGATGGTAGCGAAACGCGGACTACAGACAGTACGAGTACACAACGGTGTCAAATTGTCCATACTCGGTAACTACATCGAGCTACCACAGTTTGTAATTGAAATATAAGTTTTATTTTGTTAGAACTTGCTTCTTGAGACCCCCATAATATGATTCGTGCCCAATACACAGGTTCTTCAAATAAAAAACAAAATATCATAAACAAGCTCTTTATTCCTAAATAAATAATCAACAGAAGTATGACTAGATTAAACTCTTGAAACAATTGATTCAATACAGTTTATGGAATAAAAACAGTTACAAGGTACGCTATCATAACTAAACAGTTTAATGTGTAATGCTAGGTTTATTTTAATGATATACAAATACAAATAGGTACTATTTAATATTTTGATGATTTATTTTAAAGTAAAAATGCATATAATAAATGTTTGAGGCATGAAAAGCATGTTATTTTTTCGTCTATCGATTTAGTCCGATTTTGAAAATAAATATATATTTACGCTAATTAAAATCTTTGGCAACACAGAAATCTATTTGTGGTATAGGTTTGTAAAAATATAAATCCAAATGAAATTGAATGAAACCTTATCAAAAATAGTTTTCGCTTTCGTCTAAGTGCTTTTGTCTAAGCTTCGTTAATATAAAACCATTTTTACTTGTTACTGAATTATATTGTTTTAATTATAAATATTATGTCATTAAGAAATTTTATTAAATAATATTTTAAGACGATCTTAATTTATATGAATACAAATGGAATAACGTTAGGAACCAAGTGCTAGCTAAAAACGCCTTAATCTTCATACATTCTTAAATTTAAATAATTATACTATAAATATATTTAAGTTTAAGTGGCAGGCTTCTCTAAATATAAAATTTATTAATATTTCATATTTGATTTTTAAAAATATAACAATCACGGAATACGGAAAAGTCACTAACAGAATTCTATTTTCTAACAAAAAACAAACTTATATCGAATTATTGCACTTAAATTAAGTACCAATACCGAATACACAAGGCCCTTCCACTCTTTATAAGTATTACTATCTTTTTCTTTCAGTATGCTATCAGCAGAGACAGCAACTGCTTTCGGTACCTCCCATATTGATCGGCTCTTGTACATTCAGACACTTCTCTCACTAAATCATCGTAACAGTTCAGTCACTACAGCCAGCCTGAAACCATTTTACCCGTAACTTTAGATTTGCCTTTGTCTGTCACCATTTTTGGAGCTGATGCTGGTTCAGGTGCAGGAGCTGGTTTAGGTTTGGGAGGCTTAGGTTTAGGCTCTTTAGGCTTTTCTTCTTTAGGTGGAACTTTCGGATTATCCTCTTTGGGGACTTCCTTTGCTTCCTCTGCGTTTTCTTTATCTTTCTTGCTATCAGATCTAGATGCACTATGATCTTTTTCTAACGTAGCCGCTGATAGGATTTGTTCTGGTTTTTCTGATTTCGAATGTAAACTTGGTGTGGGTGTGATGGGTTTTTGTAAATTAGAGTCTTCTTCTTTGGTTATGTATAAGCTTTTGGATGGTGATTCGGGTTCATTTTCTATCTGGATAACGTGTTCTTTCTTTTCGACTCTTGCTTCAGAGCCTGGTGATCCTGTGCTAGGTTCTCCTGCTGGCTGTGTTGCATCTTTTTGATTGGATCCACCTGGGCTTGAGGGACCACCTGGAAATATTATAATCGAATCGAATAACTATAATGTTTACGTATTAGCGAGTTTGTTTGACAAGTTAGTCTGTAAAGTGTCTGTGTATGTTATAAACCAATTTCAACTATTTATTAAAGTGATGAATTAACAAGAAATTGTAGGATATGTCTGGAAGAGTATTCCATAAATTAGAAAGAAGGGTGCAGAAAAGAAGAAGCATCGGGGAGGTCGAAAGGAGAAATTTAAAGTTTTGTTAATATTACCAATTCCTTTCTCTTCGATGTGTGCTTGAACTTTAATTTCGTTTTGTTTCAGGTTCTCATCACCTGATGGTACTGGTATTGGTATTGGTATTGGTATTTTGGGTCTAAATGGTGGAGCTGAAAGTCAGATTATTGTGATGAATTTAAAATTTAATTGTTGTACTATGGCAGTGCATATTATATTACTTAAAATATAAATGGTGTGTATGAATTAGATTTTAAACAATTGCATTGTTTTCCGGACTATGTATACGGCATATGCATGGTAGTCAAATAGATAGAATTTTTTCGAATAATAAATAGTATAAAGTACTGGATTTTTCTGTATGTATATGAGATGTACGTTTTTGACGTGATAACGTCTTTAAAATCGTTTTAGTCGGGTGACATGTTCAGAAACTTGTGTCACACCAAAACCTCACGAGCGCGATCGCAGGTATAACGAGAGAGAGACGGACCGATCTCCCGTCTCATCTCGAGCGCTGCCGGTCATTCCGTGAATGTATGAAGAAAAATGTATATCATAGTCGAATAAGTAAACTTGTCATTTTACACCCGAAATTTATCATCAAAAGTGTGAATAAAACGATAGATGTAATTTAAAATTTGAAAAAATTGTTGTCTTCATTAATTTCTTACTTCCCAAAAACTTATATCACCAATAAGACGTTATCACGTAAACATCTCGATCGTAAACCTACTTTACAAACAACCAATATTTTTTGAAAACTCTTTTGAATTCCTGCATTTTAACAAATTTTAAGACCCTGTTTTACTGTCAGGCTTTTTCGTGCAAGCCGGCGTTCATAGTTTAATAGATGTTGTCACATCAAAAACTTATTTTCTTAAGCTAATAAGTTACTTACTCTTAATCTTAACTTTTCCAGATGCCGTTTCGTCTTCAATGCTGAAGTCTTTCTCTGAAATGCCACTCTTCTCTCGTTCGCTGAAGTCTGATTTGATCTTGCTTCTCATGAACTTAGCGTATGCGACTCGCGTTGTTGGCGTTACATCCGATAGTTTAGGGTTAAACTCTGAACATTGAGAAAATATGATATATTATATACATTAGTAGGGATGGAGCTTTATACGTGTTGGATCAGTTCTATACATAGTGCATTATAAAAACATCTTAATATAATAAGAAAAATCGGTGATACAATAGTAATGTCATTTACCAAAATCGAATAAACTGACGATAAGTGAGAAGTCAAAATAGTGCTTTTGAGCGTTGAACTTTTTTTTTTTTAAAGACAATTCACACCAATTGACCTGGTCCCATGCTAAGCTGGTGAAGAAGCTTGTGTTATGGGGACTAGGCGACACATACATACACACTATAGATAGATATAAATATAAATACATATTTAAACACTCAAGACCTAAGCACAACACCAAATGCTCATCACATCGATGTTCGTCTCAGCAGGGGATCGAACCCGGGACCCATGGTTTCGGAGTCAGGGGTACTAACCACTAGACCAATGTCTTGTTTTAACTTTATTAGTATCAATCATTTTTGGCTATAGCAATTATCACTATTTATGTTTGTGAATTATTATATTTAGAAACGAGATCTTACCTAACAATTTCTGTGGATCGATTGTTCTATCTTTAACATTATCAAGGATATGCGCGCGTAGTGACTGCCTGCTGCGTTTAGTTTCAGCTTCAGAAGTACTTCCGATTGGATCTCTTCGTATAGTGTTCGTTCTGACCGCCGCATTCCAATCTTTCTTTTTACTAAAATTTATAAAAGAAATATTTATCATTTTATAAAAAGACTCGATTTATTATAGTTTTTGTTTGTTCGGCTTTGATTGATTGTTTTATTTATTAGAGTTTAGACTCCGACCATTTCTTACCAATATATAAAACAAATATATGGGTGTAATACGCCCATCCAGTCTGTAAAAGTCATGTTTAATCTACCAAAAAAACGTACAGAAAAGGATAAAAAATACAATTTTTCGATTCGGAAACCACATAATTAACCTAAAATTTGCTATTAGTTTCATATAAAAGAAAAGAAAAACTCTGTTTTATACATAATAAAAGGGATGTTGATTTTGATGTTAAAAAAGAAAGTGCCCCACACTAGGATTCTCTGTTTCGTGGGCAGCCAGTCTTTTCTTTTGACATAATAATTTCTACATAACACTTACAATTTTATAACTAAACTACTGTTGTACAATAAGAATACACTCCGTTTTAGCATAGGACATGTTAAGAAGGTGTATTTTAAAATTGTTAGTTATCATACAAAACAATTTCTGGATCTATATCGTTGAATACTTTTACTTACTTTTCAGGGCTTCCCTTTCTGACAATGGCCTTAGCAATTTGACTGAACACGTCCTTAGGTTTGCTCTCTTTGGATATAACATCCTTGATAATACCTTCGACTATACCAATCTGGAAGTCTTTGAGGATTCGCCTCTCCATCACTTTACCCTTCTTTCCAGAAACTAAAATATAAATATACCTTAATTACAAACTCTTCAGAAGATAATCTAGATATGGATGTAGTAAAACTAACTGAGCCACGTAAAATAAAAAAATCAATGGCAAATAACAACATTTTTAGGTCTGGGCCTCAGATTTCTGTATCTGTTTCAAGATTTTGTCAATCTAATAGGCAAGGAGGTCAGTCTTCTGTGCCTGTCGCACGCCGTATACTTTTTGGGTCTAAGGCAAGCCGGTTTCCTCACGATGTTTTTCCTCGAGTGAATGTTAAATGAATCGAAAGAAAATCCATTGGTGCACAGCCGGACTCGAACCTACGGCCTCAGAGATGAGAGTCAGACGCTGAAGCCACTAGGCCAACACTGCACAGAGCTATGTTAGGCAAGATAAATTTACGAACATAAAATTGTAATTAATTTTAGTCAATTCATATATTTAATCAAAATTAAATTGTACATTTATGTAATATTGTTATCTCACTCACTTGTGGTCTCATTCATATTAATCCTCGGTGTCTTCATGCCATTATTTGCAAGTATATCAATCAATTCAAACCGCAATGTCGATATATCCTGTCGTATCTCCATCACATCGTCTTCAGTAACACCGACTTCATCTCTCGCCCGCTGTTCAGCCGTAACATACCGACGGACCAACACACGCATGACAGATTCGTGTTGTAGCCGTGCTTTTTCGCGAGATTTATTCTAAGTAAGTAAGTATTATTTAATGATTTAATTTTGATTCACGAGATTCATATATAGCGGTCGGACTCTGAATTTTACGCTTTCATATTAATTTAATTAGCCGTACAATTAACAACCTAGCCTCTTAACTTAACAGCGCCGTTTGACTAGCGGCCCCACGTTGGGAAACACTGGTCAGGCAAGCCGGTTTCCTTCACCGTTCGAGCGAATGTTAAATGTGACTATTAGACTGAAAGTTCATTGGTGCACAGCCGGGGATCGAACCTATAACCTCAGGGAAGAGAGTCGCTCGCTAAAGCCACTAGATCAACACTGCGCTAAATAAATAAGTGTTAGTAATTATTATTGTAAGCTTAAAATAACTTTTCAATATTTCGTCCTTATATCTCTCGTAAGACTTTAAAAATAAATATAATTGACAGAACATTCCTTAAGATAATAAGACAATGTTTAAATATCATTGGCATATGTCAATTAGCTACGCCCCGGCGATTAAGCCGTCTTAATTTGGTCGCATAATATCCTTATTACCACCAATTTCAAAAAAACAAAAAAATTATTCAAATTACTCATTGTACTTACAATAACCGAGCCCCTTTCCCGTTCATTACATATTTTATTAATCCAGCCTGTGACGTGCTTCGGCGTGGGGATGATGTTGAATGGTGGAGGCACCGTGTCTCCATCTTCAAAGTACGACATCCAGAGGTTACTGCGAGCGAATTTCCATTCAATATCTGATCTTTCCTACAAAGGGAAATATATATTTCGTTAGGATCTATATCTTGCGTACCTGGGCCACGTGTGGATGGCGCAACCACCTCATTCAATCAATCATCAAAATCCAAGGTAAACGGCGTGTTGGTGGAAGGAAAAAATCATGGCTTTATTTCGTAAGGGAGTGGATTGCGGAAGAGTTGCTGAATCTGGTACAGAACAAGAGACGCTTTACTTGTGCCAAATGCAGCAAGAGACTGACAGCCAACCTACAGTAAAGAAGAGGAATAAAAAGAAGAAGGATCTATATCTAAGGCATATACAAGTTAATTGACTATATTATAACTCCAATTCGAGGGCTTTAAGTAACCGTGGTCACTGTAAATGTCGATTTATATAAAATTAGTATTCCGTTTCACAGTACCAGTGGAGTCTTACGATAAATATATACAACGATAAATTGCATCATTATTGAATGTGTATGAGAAAAATAGCCTCGTAATATGTGTATTATTAGAATCAAGAACATCAATTTTATGACTTTGTTCGATTATAGGCAAATATAATTTTATATGATGTACCATAAGGAAATAATGATACTAAAATGTTTTACTAAGGTATTATCTAAACAACAAGATACATGACAATCAATTCTAACATAATATTATGATCGCTGTATCAAAACCTCTATACCACCGATATATAACCACCGACTACATACCTTTGAAAAGCATACGACTTTTTTAAAGAACATCATATTACAGGCACATCTAATATTAAGTGATGGCCAGTGAGCTCGCAAGTGCGTTGCTGGCCTTTTAAGTACTACTACTTCCATTCGATGTAAGTCATAACTTAGCGAAATTAGTGAGTGACAAAATTAAGAAATTTGACTTGTTATAATTCTTAAAATACTGTTTTCAATTGAATTAAATTAAAATATACTGTGTTATTAGTTAGAAGTTATAGGGGGTCGAAAATGACCCGAACTGTTTTGAGAAAGGCCTGGTAATGGTATAACCCAGATATTGTTTGTCCATTTAATTAATTTTGTGCTGATACATTAAATTCAATAAATACGGCAGATACTTACGGAAATAATTTGATAAGAGTTCGACATCATAGCGATGAGCATGTTAAGCAGTACAATGATGTTGATAACGGAGTAGGAACCGAATGTGAGAAGCGCCCAGAACCGAGTGAAGCTTTTGATGCCAGTCAACTCGAAGCAGGTCAGATCCACAAGACCAAAGGACGCCCAGAAGAGAGATTGGGATGTTTCGAATAAACTGTAAAAAACATATTTTTAGTAACTTTAAAAATGATTTGAATCTTCAACACTGACGAAATCATCCATCCTTGAAATACTAACACTACCGGGAATCTCAGATTAAATTAGCAACAATTGTTGTGTGAAAGTTTAATCATTAAAGAAGCAAAAGAAGAGGTTAACACTTCGTCTTGTTATTTTTTCCTTGAGGTCCTTCAATTAATTATTCAAGGCAAGGCATGTAGAAGAGACCTGGCTGAAGACGCACGTCAAGTATTAGCTTTGGTCAAAACACCAAGTCAGGAGTGCGGCATCTAAAAGTCAAGTAGCAATGATGATCGAAAGACGATGGCACTATAAAGAGGACGAGAGATAAATTTGTGCTTAAAAAAATACAAATCTACACGCCATTATGACTGGCTATATGTGAACATATTAAAATTGTATCACCGTATATTTTACCTAAACCATATTCGAGCAAAATGGTTATTATTATATTATTTGTACTAACTACCCTGTAAACAAAATTTATTGATTCACAAAAATACATACACTACCCTTACAGCCTTGCGATTCTGTAACTCACTTTTCGAACTCACAAAGCGGTTTTCACAGCGGCGGTCGCGCTCAAATCAGTCGTAAAGCGGTCATTTTACATTTGGCATTCTGATAAACGATAAACTACAACCTCCCTCCTTATCAGAATGCCGAATCATAAAATGACTGCTTCATGACTGATTTGAGCGCGACCGCCGCTGTGAGAGTTCGAAAAGTGAGTTACAGAATCGCACGGCAGTAGGTACTAAGCTAATGCGATAATGTCGAAAAATAAAATTTAAGATACACAATATACTGTGTATGTGTGTATGTCTACGAACATATGACGATGTCGATAGTGTGAGACAGCATACAGTAGGCGCAACGTTTATTTTTAAAAGTTAACTAGTTAACCGGCAATTTATTTCAATAAATCAAGTAACGTGAATATATCTCACTTAGCGTAACGTCTCCAAATGGTACAGGCCCTTTCTTGATTATCGAAGTCGGGAAGATCTCCATTCGGCAAATGATAGCATTTGTTTTTTTCCAACTCCGCGTAGTACCACATCAGCTGGTTCAGACCTGCATATTAATAACTAATTTCGAATGTCGTGGTTTGAATATAAAAAAAAATGCGTGCGTACAAAGTATTCATGTCAAAAGTGAAACTTCTTTGGCAAATTAATTTTTAAGTCTTGTTCAAACACAAATCTAAAACTTTAGATTTCCGAGACTTAGAGGGAGGGAAAAAGGAAGATATGTTAGGAATTTAATTAATTTAATTGTCATTAAAATATTAAGTGTCGAAAATTCATACAAATTATATTTTTTTAAATTTCTTTCCTCGATAATAATAACACGTGGCATTTTAATTTACAATTCGTCGTTTGAGATTTCAATAAATTATTTTGCATAAAACATGAAATACTAAAAAAATATATAAATAAATTTCATAAATTCTCTTTACGAAATTTTAATTTTAAAAATAAGATTTCTATAAGGTAATTCGCCCTTCTCACTCTCTCTCTCAATCGGTCTCAATCGCTCTCTCCCTTTTCTTCGACAAAACGCTGCACATCTCCGTGACGCGCTCATGCGCCTAAAGAAGGTTCACTTCATAACTATTAAATATCTGATATGATATTGTTTATCATGGGGCTTACAATCGGGGGTGACAATGCGACATATCAAACTATAATCTATAATACGAGTATTAAAATTGATATGATTATTTTATAAATTTTATTGAGGGTGATCCATAATTTATTGATATATTTGATTACATATCTTTGTTCACTGTAGTTTTCATATAACGCTAGTTTAAATGCATTTAAAATTGTTTTCTGATATTGATTGTTGCTTATGGTAAAATATAGTCTGTGATGAAAAAGAAGTATTTGATATCAGTCTAATCTCTCTCCTTCCTGTCTCTCTTTTCATTGTTCCTATACTTCTGTCCTTATCCCTGATACCACTGAAAATAGTGCGCCTTTTTTCGCTATATAGTCAAGAATATATTAAGGTATGTACTCAGGGCTCGCTTACTGTTAAAAAAGTATGTATAAGTATGTAAGAATCGTTCTTTGTGGTATAATATATTAATTTAAAAACAAATATTGTCATTAGTTTATACTAGCGACATCCCTGTGTGACTAAATACTTTTCCAGCCTACAAATTTGTTATACAAGACTAGAACATAATTTTTAAGCCATTGCATAGCTTCTATCGCGGGCCTTGAGCGTGGAAACCGAATCCAGAAATTCCGTAACAAAATAACCTAACACACGATGGTCGATGACGTAACGTGACGTCTCACATCGGGTGCAGCCGGTACGCGTTAGAGTGAGACAGACTATATAGGCGTGTTAGTCTGAGTCTGGTAGAGTGGTAGATTATAGAATTAATATCAAAGAATAAAAATACTGCATAATTAAAAAATTATAAATAATTATAATTGCATAAGTTGATAAAAAATGCTATGCAATAGCTTTACCGCGGCAGTCCCCGAGTGCCACACATTTTTTTTATAATTTCCTTGCGTTTCCGTAAAATAAATATCTTGATTTTAATACGAAAGCATTTTGTCCATGAACAATAAACGATATAGCTGGTGCGCGCGTAAATAAGACGTAACATTTCCCAAAGCTAATAATAAAAATCAGTTACTATGTATTGCCACTATTCGAATACATTCAATACAAAGTTATGTAGTACTTTATAGTTACAAGCAAGTAATAAATTATATGATAAAACGAAGTCGTATTTGTACGCAATATGAATTTATGCCCCATTGTGGCTCTATAAATTGTATTCTGTGACAATATTGAGATAAATATACCTTTTACCTGAAACTATGACCTTTCACTATAAAACTAAACATTTGATAGATAGTTATACCGTAGCGAATCTTTAAATTAAAGGCAAATGCGATATCTATAATTTAAGTTTTTAGGTCTGGGCCTCAGATTTCTAAATCTGTTTCATGATCATTCTAATAGCACAGTGCCATCAGCCTGCCTGACCATGCCGTGACTTTTTGGGTTGGCAAGCCGGTTTCCTCACGATGTTCTCCTTCACCGTTCGAGCGAATGTTAAATGCGCACAGAAAGAAAGTCCATTCCGGGGATCGAATCTACGACCTCAGGGATGAGAGTCGCACGCCTAGGCCAACACTGTATATGTTATATATATATATATATATATAAATATATAGGTAGCAGTTGTAATGTGTACTTAAACTCTCAGTTATTATGTTGAATAAAAAATTCTATTTTTTTTTAGTTTTAGAGGCATTGTTTCATGTTTTCCAAGATTTATCATCTGTTTCTTTTCAATAGAGGACAGAAAGAGACGTAAGAGATCTCTTCATAAAGAGTGCTTAAACTGATTTTCTCACTATGCTATATGTGTGTTAAAATATAAAAAATTTAAGTAAAGATGCGCTCTTTTGTGAATGGTCAACTTTTCGTAATTAATAATCTTACCACATCCAAAAGCGAACAGCACCAACATATAAACGAAGAAGAACTTCATAATATCCAATATCATTCTGCCGAGGGAGACCTGGAGGGGACCAAGATGAGGGTTGATAGAGAAGATGTGGACCAGTTTCAGAAAGGAGAATATCATGCCGGCTGCAAAAGCACCTTCGGAGAGGAGCATCGGGTCAAAAGAGTCCCAACGCTCTCGAGGGTACCACGGGTCCTTGCCACTTTTGTAGTCGCGCTGTTGAAAGGTCATTTTGATATAGACACAGTAGGTAACACAGTGTACACTTATGAACGTAAATAAAGAAATACATATTAAATGCTTCTAATTTTCATTTACTGCCAGTTCTCAAGGTCGTAGAACGGACGAGAAGAACTGGCAATAAACTCTCCACCACTCTTTTTAATCGCCAAGTTTTATGACACAATGTTCATAGTTTTTATTGTGTTAGTTGAAATTGTCCTAAATATTATATTAGTAGGCTAGGTTAGGTAAATTAAATTATAAAAATTATTGTTAATTATTAAATTACCACCGCACTGCAAGAAAACAACAATCCAGCCTGGTAGATTATAACAAACAACGTATATGGCGGGAGAACGTTGAGGTATTTGCTACTGCGGCTAATAAATGGATTACTCAGTCAGTTATTAGACGGTAGCAAAACAAGCAAGTTGAAACACTACTTTTATATGCATTTGTCACGTTCCTAAACTAGATTGCTATGGTTACATTATATAAATCACCGCGGTTTGCTAATGTGACATATTATGATTTTATTATATTATTCTGTACCAAAAAATCCATGTTCTTAAACAGATAGAGAACTAGAAACCAAAACCAGCTCGTTATCTGATCTCAGCTTTCTTTCAGCATCTCCTAACTTCTACTTAATATTTACAATATTACAATTCAAAGCCATCATTAAAGTACAACAAAAAGTACTAATTACATAATACTCACTTGTACAATGTACCACGAAGAGAAACGCAGACAGATCCAAGCAATGTAAAACATGTTCGTGATGAAGTCCACCATATTCCAAAGATCGCTTATGTACTCCAATATACCGCCGTTCCATAGAGACCGGATCTCACCCCATATTAAACCTTTTTAGAAAAAAAAAGAAAAAAGAATGTTTACACTGTTTATACTGGACGCAGCTTTCTCTACGATATTTTTAAATTAAAATATTTGTATTGACTAGAATTCTTATAAAAAATTAAAAATACGTCAATAAGTCTATTGTAGCAGTGTGTGTTAGTGGTTTCAGCATGCGACTCTAATGCTGTGAGTTCGATTCCCGGCTGTGCACCAACGGACTTTCTTTCTATGTTCGCATTTAAGATTCGCTCGAATGGGGAAGGAAACCATCGTGAGGAAACCGGCTTGCCTTAGACCCAAAAAGTCGACAGCGTCGACAGCACAGGAGGCTGATCACCTACTTGCCTATTAGATTGACAAATGATCATGAAACAGATACAGAACTAAAAAGGTTGTAGCGCCACTGATTTATTTCGTTTAAATAAGTCTATTATATAAAAAATCGATTACGATTTTATGTCTATTAGATTATTATACTACAATTTACTTGCTATGTAGACGATGACGCAGAATTCTATTAGACCAGGTAGAGATCCTCTTTCGTGAGCTTTCCAATACTCCACCAACTCTTGCAGCCACGATATTCCTGAATATTCCAAAACGAGAAATTCCGCTCTTTGAGATGCCAACGATAGTAGAGCTGAAAATAAATTTTAGTCTTTGGATATTTTAAGGTTATACATACCTACTTTTGTATGTGAACTTTTTGTTTCACCATACGAAGTGTACACTGATTTTCAACTCCGCGCTCTCACAATTTATCAGGTGCGTGCGTATGTTTTTATATATAATTAAATTAAAATCTAAGTTGGAGGAAAGACGCTTGTACTTGAGTCATTTATCTATAATTATATATTAGTATATATGTCGCGGCAAACTAACGTAATTAGCCGTTCAATTAACAGCCTAGCCTTTTAACTAAACGGCGCTGTTTAACTAGCGACCTCAAAGATATTCAGCCGTAGCGTTTGTAACAACATTTAATAAACTGGCTGGCTAATGCTTAGCCCATTCGTACGATAGAGTCATTGTTTGGCAGAAATAAAAGAGATAAACATATATTAAAATGCTTGAGTCAAATTCACATTATTATTGTCACTACACTTAACCATTGTACTAGTTGCTTTTCATGAAACTTTGGAAAACACCATCAAAGTTGTGGTTTGCTGACGCCATATTGACAGTTTGAAGAGTTTCGTTTCGAGTTTGTGGGCGGAAGAAAGTGGAATTAAATTTAAATTAACAGTCAACAGGCTACGCAAGTAATAAAGCGTCATCGATTGAAGTCATTTGCCAAGCTGTTTGATCAACTGGCTGAACATCTTATAGGCCGCTAGTTAAACGGCGTCGTTTAGTTAAAAGGCCAGGCTGTTAATTGAACGGCAAATTAAGTTAGTTGGCTGGGACATATAATATATAGCACCCATTAGATTTGGTTGCTGGTTAGTTTACAAAAGTTGTTATGTAGAGCGTGGGCGGCGTATTTTCGTCATAATATTGGGAAGTTATTATATTTGATCACCCAGGACACTATATATATATATATATATATATATAGTTATTGATATATGAGAGAAAAAGATTAATATTAATAATTATTTAAAAATAAAAATACGTTCGTAATATTCAAGTGGTATCAAATTTGTACTCACATAAAAACAACATGTATGATGAACTGTGACAAATGAATTTGACGAATGGCTTCTTCATAAATTGACCGTATTCCGATTCGGGGGACATCATGTATATTGAACAGTATATTGGGAACATAGCACCAAGTTTTGCCACCTGTAAATTATTAATAGTTCGTAAATCTAATATATAAAATTCTCGTGTCACAGTTTTCGTTGCCATACTCCTCCGAAACGGCTTGACCGATTTTGATAAAAAATTTTGTGCTTATCCGGTATCTATGAGAATCGGCCAACATCTATTTTTCATCCCCCTAAATGTTAGGGGTAGTCCACCCCTAAATTTTATTTTTTATTTTTTAGACAAAATTTTAAATTTCTATTTTTTTATGATACAGCAAAAAAAATACATACAACCCCTAACTTTCACCCCTCTACGATCAACCCCTATTTTTTTATTATAAATGATATACATGGCAAAACGACGTTTGCTGGGTCAGCTAGTGAAACTATGGAAAGTAAATCAAAGACGTGACTGTTTGTGATTCCAGCCGTTGCACCTGGACGTCTGGTGCAAGACACTTCTTGCCATGCACTACCCCTTTTTGGAAGCACCTGTCAGGTATTTCCGAACCGACTTGGGGATTAAGAAAAGAGCTTCAATACTTTAAACCTTAAAGCACTTGCAAACTTCTTGCACATTTCCATGGGCGGCGGTAAACACTTAACTTGAAACTTTAATATAATAACAAAAGAAAGTTTACTTATTAATAAAGCTAAAAATATATGAATTTATCTACGTAATTAATATGCGTTTAATTTACCTGAACACATTGTCCGACGATGTTTTTTCTTTTAAAACCTGGAAGACCTTCATACCAAATAGCACCGAGTAGCTGTTGTACGTTAGGATGTGCCACGAACTATAAATAATATATGTAATATATACAATGCTATATTATGTGATTGCCAAGTATTCATAAAATCGGAATTGAACGCCTTGGTTTCAGATATTTTTATGTTATCATTTTCTTTATAGGCAAGTAGGTGATCAGCCTTTGGTGTCTGACACCGCCGTTTTTTAAGTCATTTCAAAGTCTTTTAAAATTCGAACGCACACCTTGATCAACGCTACTCAATTTATTTTAGTATACATTATTTTCAATAAAAACTAAAAAGTTGAATAAGTATCGCAATACAGCGAGGAAATGCTGCCAGCGTTGAAGGTACACTGCCATAGGGACCCAACTATTTCAATTTGTTTTAATTATATTGTTAGCTTGTTCTAATATAATTAATGTGTGTATGTGTGTGTAAAATTCGTGATGTCATATTTTTTTTAATTTTATGCATACACCTTGTTTTAGATTTTATAAATCTATATATGTATATAAAAATGAAACCCGTTTTCCGTTGTCACGACATAACATGAAAACGGCTTCACCGATTTGGCCAATTCTTTTTTTATAATATTCTTTGAAGTACGAGGATGGTTCTTACGGAGAGAAAAATTAAAAAAATTGACTGAAAAAGTCTAAAAACAACACTTTTCTATATTCCCATAAATAATATTCGTAATAATACTTAAAAGTCAATTTGAACTTTAATACCATATCATAAAGTTCAATTGTTAGTGGAGGGGTTCCGGGAAGGTAAATTTTTATTTTTTGACATAATGTATTTGTTGTCTTATCAACTTTCTTTTTTTTATCTTAGCTAGACCGGTGTCCCGAATAGCAGAATAAGTATTTAAAAAAAATAAAGAATCGACTGTTAGGCGGTACGATGTTCGCCAGGCCAGCTAGTAAATAATAAATATGTTTTTACAGAACTAAATTATATGAGGAGAGATGAAATGAATACATACCATTTTCTGCTTATATTTAATAGCCAGTTTTAGCCTGCCCAAAGTCTGTCTCTCGCCAGGCTCCCAGCAGTCCATCTCCCAAGGATTATAGTTCAGCATAATTTCTAATTCGTGTGAGGTACGTGTGTGGTCAAGCAATGAGGTGGCAAATTCTTGTACTTGTTGTCTTAAGGCCTATGAAATAAATATTCACGGTCACCACATTATATGAGATAAGAAGATATTAATTAAGAGAAGAAGAATGAATAAATAAATATAGACTTTATTGCCAGGCTGTTTGTTTCTTTTAATTTGTCCAAGCAATATGAAAAATACTTTGCGACCTCATACGAATACATATATATTATATATATATTATATATATATTATATATATATATATGTTCATAAATGTTACGTTTCCTTAATATAATGATAATTTTAGTATAGTGTAATGTCTCACTGCAAAAAATATTTAGGGTTTATTTAATAAATTGGTACAAAGTTCAACATCACTTTTTACATCTATTTATTAAATACGTTATATCCAAACAATTAGTTTAAAAAAACTAGTAAATTATTTATTAAACTGTAAATTTAAAGGGCGGCAACACAGTCGCGAGCCTTCTGGCATTATTAGTGTCCATGAGCGGCGGTATCACTTAACATCGGGTGAGTCTGCTGCCCATTATATAAACATACCGTGAGCACTATCTCTTTAAAATTTGTTTACACTGAAATCATACCAATGTTTACCTTATATTCTACACGAAATTCAGTCTCCATATGACTAAGGTTGTTCAGCTCCCAGGATAGTTCAAAGGCAGTGAGGACGGGATCAGCAGAAGATAATGCGATAAGAGATGGAGAACTGAGAGCCCGGTAGGAGTTAATGCGGGCCTGCGAGTGACGGAGCGAATCCTCATTCGATGACTTCACACATTCGTCGCAACCGCACCTGATGGTATATTTAAAATAAGTTACTATTAACTTGTAAAAATATCATAGTACAAGGTTGTTTAAGGTTCTGGGAAACCGCTCTACTTAGGCGAGAGCTTTTATTTTAGTTATGAACTTTTCGAATAATAAATGAATTTTAAGAAATAACGTGTTGTCTACAATTTATCTAGACTGCACATTAATTTATTTTAATTATTTAGAGTCTTAGAAGCAAAACATGTCGTGTAATAATTGCTGTTTCTTATAGGCGAGCACTAACCAAAATAACTCATCGTAGAATTTATTTTATCTAAATATGCAATGCTTGAATTAAAAACAATAAATAAGTTTCGATCCTTCACTATAATTTTAATGGTTGACTCTAATTGAAAACACAATACAATAAAAATACTTCGATACAAAAAAAAGAAAACAACTCTTAACTGTCTAAATTCGTTTTTAATTCAATAACGTCGAGTTTTATGGAGCCAAAAAATAATTGAATTACAGCACATCAGCGCGGGGAATTAGCGATTTTATTAAATACTAGCTGACCTGGCAAACGTCGTTTTGCCATGTCGTAGAGGGGTGAAAATTAGGGGTTGTATACATACAAGATAAATTTATAAAAAAATACATTTTTTTAAAATTTATCTAAAAATTATAATTTAGGGGTTGACTACCCTTAACATTTAGGGGGATGAAAAATAGATGTTGTCCGATTCTCAGACATACCCAATATGCACACAAAATTTCATGAGAATCGGTCAAGCCGTTTCGGAGGAGTTTAACTACAAACACCGCGACACGAGAATTTTATATATTAGATTGTATATTTTACGAGTTATTTAAGTAAAAGGTATTTGACGTTAACTTCATTTTGTTCCGCTAAACACCGTATAGTGCGTCTCATCTCACGCTAAGCTAGAAGTTACGTTTGTTTTAGTCACTAGAAAAATCATGAATTTTGCTAGCCTAAGGCGCGCTCTTAAAACATCTTAATGAGAGTAGACAATTTAAAAGAGTGACGAAGAGTTTCTTGCCGTTATCCTCATCCGTTGTAGTCATTTAAGAACTGGCTTTTAATGTAATTTTTTTGTCTACTGTCGTTCATAAGTGTAAATTGCGTTACGTATATGAATTAATTATATTTTGCTGTTAACTCTAAAAGTAGACCAAGATTCTTTGATTCATATTAGCTCCAAAAAGGATGGAACAGACATATTATCCATGTATTAATTCACTGTTCTTATGGCAAGAAGGTGATTAGCCCAGAAACTCTAAACTTAGTAAACTAACTTACTAGAAGTTAAGCCGTTTTATTAGGGAAAGAGCAATACTACCAAACAGTAGGTTCTGGCTATTTCTAGAAGGAATAATTGGAGTTCTGTACCTACTTGACGTCGTGAGGCACTGGCAGCGTGGCGCCTCTATCCAAGAGCAGTTTTAGGATTTCATAGTGGTTCCGATGGGCAGCTAGGATCAGGGGAGTAATATCTGATGTGAAGGTCGCTGACGATGCGTCTACTGACTCCCAGCTCTGAAAAGACATCGGCAAATTAGAAAATTTTAATTTTTTCATATACTTTCTCGTACTGTTAATTGGTCAAGTGCTTTTGCTACTAAATTAACTACACAATTTAAATGTATTCATTTAGATCAGTGATTCCCAAAGTGGTCTATATCGACCCCTAGGGGTCTATGACAACCTACAAGGGGTCTACGTCAGCAAAAAAAATATGGGGGTCCATGAAATGACAATGGGGGTCCACGGTAGTGGATCTCAACACATACACTGATTGTACCTATTTACTTACATCATACTATCTTATAATATCAAAACATATACATTATTTATAAAAGTACCTACATATCAGATAAAAAAAAATATTTTGAGTAGTTTTAATTTAAATTCAATTAATAAATGTATAGATTAACATGTGTTTTTACTTTAAGTTTTTAACACTAAACTTCACTACAGTTAGAAATTTACAGGAAATCAATATCAGGTAAGTAGGGGGTCAACCCAAAACGGAAAAACATGGCAAGGGGTCTACGACACAAAAAAGTTTGGGGAACTCTGATTTAGATACTGAAATCCGCGTTTAATGAGTCGAATATCACCTCGCACGTTGATTTAATATTTTGTCTCTTCATTACGTTGTTCCAGACATGTTTTACGTTCGCAAATTGATATTATTTACATATATTTTGTTACGGACCGTTAAAGAATTATCTTTTTGGTTACATAATTCCTTATTTAATCTAATTTAGTCTTATTTCACTCCTTTAACTTATATGTTCTGCCTAAGAGTATGATAAGAGAGACATATATGCGTTCGACAATGTATTTATAACGCAATTATTTATAAATTATTTAATCATTGTGTTGACAGATAAACAGAATCCAGCGGTGAAAGTCAAAAGTCAAAATCATTTATTCATATAGGTAACACAATGTACACTTATGAACGTCAAACAATACCGTATACACGAATTCAAGTACGACCAGTCACCACAAGTAGCACCCGTTCACGAGTATGACGCATGGCCAGCCATCGGCCCCCTCGCCATATTTGAGGGAGAGAGACAACCCGACCCGTGAGAAGGGCTTAAACAAATCTCGAAATTTAAATAACCTCTGCACTTATTGACAGATAAGACAGTGGATGCTTATTTTCGCCATCTTGTGAGCTGTGTAGTGTTTTTACAGTAAGGTAACTTTAAATATGAAAATGTAATGATAAAATATTCGTTGTACCAAAATTTTCCCAAAGCTAATAAGCAAACAAAAAGTATCTTTTATTTTAATGGTGAATATATTTCAACGAATTCCGTTGAGCCATTTGTGTGATTGCAAGAGATTTAAATCAGGGGTTTTAGTCAAGATACCTTAACAGCCTTGCGATTCTGTAACTCAATTTTCGAACTCTCACAGCGGTTTTCACAGCGGCTATTTTTTAAAGAGTTCTAAAAAATATATACTCAATAAAATATCTATTTTTTTATAACTCACCCGGCTTTGCACGGCTGGCGATATTTTATTATTTTGGATATAAAAATAGACTATGTTGTGAAAAAACGCACGGTGATAAAACATAAGATACAAATCTTTTTTTAATATAAGAAGTAAGGCTATATACATAAAGATTATATTTCAGGACTTCCAGGATCCCCTGATACTCACATAAGGTTCTCCAGGCACATGATGCTCCTCCTCCCACTGTAGCAGCATCTCGACAGCCTCCACGTACTCCTCCTTGATCGCGTGCAAAAGTGCATCCTGCAATACAATTCTTCTATTACTTCTTCCTAGGTTCTACTATTCCTTAACAGATTCCTAACGAAACGAATTTTCGGTCGATTTGGCATTCTGATAAACAATAAACTACAAGCTCCCTACTTATCAGAATGCCAAATCGTAAAATGACTGCTTCACAACTGATTTGAGCGCGACCGCCGCTGCCAAAACCGCTGTGCGAGTTCGAAAAGTGAGTTACAGAATCGCAAGGCAGACACGTAATCATGCTTTGTTTCTCATTTCTCACATCAACACGTATCGCGCAACCCGGACATACAAAGTCCACTATTTAAGCCTTGACTTGTTTAAGCTGTCGCTGAATATGCAAAAGCAGTTTTGAGAATATCCATAGCGCAAAATCACCTGCATCATGAAAACACCCTCACGTACATACCCTCACTTTCACACCATCACACAGCACAGCCGAATTAGGTATTACGTATTTAATAATTTATTGATTTTTTCCTTGAATATATTATGTATACTACCTTTGGGTATATGTTTAGTATAATTGTTGTTAATTAATGTTATCTGTAACATACGTAAACGAAATCAATAAGTCAATGGCCAAAGATAGATACAAATTATTGTCATTATTTAAAAGGCTGGCCTTTTAGCAATTTTGGATATGTGTCTAAAATATTTGACTCGATCGAAAATCTTATACAATTCAATAAAACTATGTCTTTACAATACAAAAGACCTGTATACGCCTTAGGGAAATCAATTGATAGTTTTCAGTCGCATCTCTGAAGACGCAAAATATGATTTGTAAGTGAAATATATTTCAGTATGGATTCACTATATGTAAACGATTTATGTTGCTTGTATAACCTCTATATGTCCGCATTTCTGTTAATACATATTTATTTTCCATTCTATACAACATTGACGTCCGTGGTTTCACAACTGAGCGTTTCGTAAGGCAATTTCTGTCACGCACCAGCACTATGTGGAACCAGCTGCCCACTGAAGTATATCCGAACCAATTTGACTTAGGGTCCTTCTAGAAAATAGCGTACCAATTCTTAATAGCTCGGCAACGCGTTTGCGAGCCTTATGGCAATGTTTAATGTTATAACAGCCTAAAGCCATTCTCAATAGGATACTATCCAGCATTAAAATTATTCTTCAATTTAAATCCGTAGTTAGTGAGTTTGATTTCCACACAACGCGTTTAGAGAGAAGATCTCAAAAGGATTTTTGTCGTTATTTCAAAAAAAAATATTGACTCTTCGCTCCTATTGATTACACATATACTCGCTGTTAATGTAGGTTTGTTTTAGGTGAAATAAATTTTACGATCAGTTCAGTAGTTGTAGCTTTTCCCATCAATTATAAAAGTAGATTTGGGTGATTAGAAATGCATATAAATAAAAAATGAGGAGAAATATTTTTAGTAAAATCTTATTTATTAAACTCTATAAAATTTGTTAAATTATCGGTGATTTTTATCGCGTTATAACACGTTATTTTTAGCCTCGATAATCGTGTTGACGTTAAGAAAAATAAGGAAAAATTTGCGACAATTTTAAGTGAAGTTTCCGCTTAGAAAATAAAGTTATGAGTGAGTGCAGCACACCGTAACACAATTATACCGAGCTTGCGGCAATCAACGTGTTACTATAAGTAGATACATATACGACAATATTTGAAATGTCATCATATTTTTCCTCAGTTTCTAATTATACTTTTTATATATAATTTTTTATAAAATCGCTACCAGCTGCACTTGTTTCTAATATAACAAGAAACAATATTAAATTTAAAAAATACATGCACGCGCTGGAAGTTATACTTCTTTGGCGTAACAAGTAAAAATATTAAAAAAAAAATTATCTTTCGCCTGATTCAACGTAGAAAACACGACACTAACAATAGAAGAAAAAAAGGTATTTAATACATTGAAAGTTTTACCCAACGCATTAAATAAGGTTTATTTAAATATCACAAAAAAATTCTACATTATTAAAGAAATGGACATTCTTTATTTTAATATGTTGACTATGCTAACTTCAGGGTGTGGGTTTTTTGTGACGGTGTGCGGGTGTCGGTTTTTTGTGACGGCGTGCGCGCGCATTGAAAAAATTTACTCTCATCATTTTTCCCTAACGCGCCAAAAGAATTATAACTTCAAAAATCATTACATAAATCAAACAATTATAAATTATATCATCATCTTCATTAAATTCTTATTCGCATATAGGAATACATTTTGTATTCGAATGAGAATTCTCGTCAAGAACAGGTTTCTTGCAGCGGCTATCTATGAAGCGTCAATGTTTCAATTGGATTTTGACGTTTTACGCGCAATTTATTGGTTATATAATGTTATGATGTGTCATCGGCTGATATAAGTTAATTATTTAAATCTATTCGAAATCCTGGTGGACAGAAAAACTTTGTCCAGTTTGTGTTTCCACCACACCAACTTCTTTTATATTATTTATATACATTTATTTCCAAATTCAACGTAGGGTTTAAGAAAAGAGCATACCATCGGTATTCTTTAAAGGCTAGCAACGCTCTCTGAAATGAGAGTGTCTATGGGCGGTATCACTTAACATCAGGTTTCCTGTTTCCTGTCCGTTTACCCTGCTCTATTAAAAAAGAAGAGGAAATTGGTAGAGCAGAGGTCGAGAAGAAGGCAAGAAACTGCGCCATCCTCTTAAAACGCCAGCTACGAGAATCTTCTTCGATTAAAAACTTCATCTCAAAGAGGCGTCGTAAAATAGCAATTAAATGTATGTAGAATTTAAATGACCCAATGTATTACGACAATCATTACTTAGCAAATTAAGCTTTTGTTTACATGACTCACGCTATGTCTATAAACATGTAAATTAATGGAATGATTTTTCCTACTTCAATTTCTACTGACTACAATACCGCCTAGTTTTTATTTTGCAACAATATATACATATAGAAGCCGTGTTGGCCTAGTGGCTTCAGCGTGCGACTCTCATCCCTGAGGTTGTAGGTTCGATCCCCGGCTGTGCACCAATGGAGTTTCTTTCTATGTGCGCATTTAACATTTGCTAGAACGAGGAAAACATCGTGAGGAAACCGACATGTCTTAGACTCAAAAAGTAGACGGCGTGTATCAGGCATTGGAGGCTGATCACCTACTTGCATATTAGATTTAAAAAATGATAATAATTAAACAGATTCAGAAATCTGAGGCCAAGACAGGTTTTTTTAAATATATGTAACATAACGTTAGTTAAGTTACATATATAGTAGTTAATAAAAACCGCAAACGAAATGTTAACAATAACATGTAGCCAATCAATTGTAAAATGTCAGTTTTGGTAGTAATAAATGAGCACCTTAATTTTTCATACATTCATAAATATAACATTCTCGTTTCCGAGAGTGTCCAATAGATCGACATCACTTATATTCTTTGACAGATGTGTCTCTTAGTCACTTGTCACAACGTGATATTGCGGACACTGTCTACCTAATGAAAATAGCTACTGGTACGGTCGATTGTACCGAGCTATTAAGCAAAATAAACCTACGTACATGTAACAAAACGCTAAGAAACATGAACATATTATATGTAGATATAGTACAATTATAGAGGGAGCAATTTCATGGTTGGAGCAGCGAACAGATTTAATGTGTTAACTGTTGACATTGATATATTATTATTTATTATTACTTATTTACAAAAAAAAAACTAATTATGCTTGTTCTTGTGCTCCCGCTCTAGCCTGTGTGTTTATTTTATTTTCATGTTGTGCTATTTTAAGAGTACCTACTTATTTGGTATTTTTCATAATCGCGGAGCGTACATATGGAAAATTTGATATGTGAAGATTTTTCATTGGCCCACAATGTTATATATATACATCTATTTCTGTATTGTGCTGTAAATCTTCTTAGTAAATAAATAAAATAGGTTTAGTTTAGGTGAGCCTCCTATTTACCTCCTATTACATAAAAACACAGATACACAGATTTTGTTACGTCAGCGTCGCAACCTCTGAATTTTATGTTAGATATAAGGCCTAGTTTAAAACGAATAAAGACAGTTGACACTTAGCTTCGACCATGCTGTTTCATTTATTTGATCATCCATCCAAGAACCGCTACCGAGCTGTTCTACATTTTTTTATTTATATAACTACTCAAAAAACTCAGTTTTGTATCGCGCAGCCCGGACATACAACGACCAATATTTAAGCCTTGACTTGTTTAAGCCATCACGGAATATGGTTAAAAGGATTATTAAGAATATCCAAAGCGCACAATCACCTGCATCGTGAGCATACCCCACATGCTCACCTTCACGTACTTACCCTCACCTTCACAACATCACACATCACAGCCAAATTAGGCATCACTTAGTTAAATGTATTGAATAATTTTTATTGTTTGTTTCCTTTTGAACAATTTGAACCTTTTTGTAGTAAAATATTATGTATTCCATCTCTGGCTATATTTTCAGTGTAATTGTTTGTTATTATTTATTAACTTTAGGATCACGAAATAAATAAATAAATTATAAAAAAAAATATAAAAAATAATTTCATCATACATATACATCATACATATGTCACATAGGTAACATTATGTACACTTATGACTCGTCAGTAAAGAAATACATATTAATGTTCTATACGATATTGCGGCCAGTTTTTTTACAAGGGAGAAGCATATCGCGGTTACGTGTTTCATCTGACTTTCAAACATATCCTTATATTCCAACCAATTTATCCAAAGACTTGAAATATTATACCTTACCTCATAATCTACTTGTGAAAAGCATGAAAGTCTGTGCAATATGTTTCCATCGATCATATCCGATGGATATTGTTTCAAAATATGTAGTGATGAGCCAAATCACGCAAGGTGTCACAGAAAAGTAAGCAATTTAAATAACGGAGGTGGCGAGAATTTTTAATTACCTTAACTTTGATGCCAGCTTCGAGGAAAAGTCTTATAAGTTCGATGTTTTCATTTTCAATGGCAGCGATGAGCGCTGACCTGTTCAGTGGGTCTACGCAGTTGATATCCAATACATCTGGTTTTGATGCATACTCGTCTATCAACCTAAAAACAATTGATTTAATTAATTAAAGGGTCTATTAAAGCCACGGCAATCAGGAAATACCACTTAAATCATTAAAAAAACTTATTAAGTCAATATTTTATCTTCTATGAGTTGGTAAATATAATCTATGGATGGCGCAGATATGGCAACATAATAATATCACATTATACAATGCCATACACATACTATTCTTGGCCGGTAAAAGCGTAGCTGTTTTGGTCCTTATTATTGCCAGTAAATAAAAGTTAACCATTATAAGGGGAATAATTTGAAGACACACAGGCTAATTTAATAATTTATTGAAATGTCTTAATAAAAAAATGTATACTAGTATCTAGAAAATACAGTTCTCGGCTTAAATAAATGTAACACAAACTGTACCTAACAACTGATATGATAGGTTTTAAGATACCTAGCAATCAGAACCGTTCGATAATTAAAACTTTGCCGTTGTAATTAATAATGTAAGGAATAAACAGTTATAGATTTTAGTTGGGTTTTTGATTTGCTATTTTAAAAGTGTACCGAGAGTTTTTTTATGCCGGCTTTTTCTCTCGGCCTACACCCTCTGTCTTCTTTGCCGATGAGTAGGGATGCCTACAAATTCAAATTTAATGACCTGGAATCAGCGATACGTGTATCTTATGTTCCATTATAAACATATATATATATTTTTTGTTAGATGTTGGTAGATAGTAAAACTATTTATTGTATGCGCCAAAATGACGACGGTAGTACCAATTTCAGCAACCGGCCTAGACTTAATTATGTACTTCATTATGTCTTGATGTGGTTGTCTCTGACCACAATAGTCTTTTTGACAGTATGAAAAATAAGTTTTATTGATACACATCGTAATCTGTAAATTATTTATAATAATTCACGAACAGATTAATCGAATTGACCATGCAACATGCTTGTTATTAATATATCTTGGAGTGTTTTGGTTCAATTTCGTGACTGACTTTAATCGAATCATGATATGTGTATTTTAATAATCATAACTAACACGCCAAAAAGTTTGTTTACGCCATCTTGCCTAGAGATGAGTTTTGGCGAGTTCTCGAAATTATGAATGTATTATATATAATTAAAAATGCCAATAAGAGAATAAGAATTTGTTCTATACGTAACACTCAATAGTTAAACGATGTGTTACGTAAATACGGTAATTAATTCTCGCCAAGACTACGAAATGTTATTTGACACAACTTGTATCTATAATTGGGTTTACACTACTCTTTAGAGCGGACTTTCATTCTTGAGGTCGTAGTTTGATCACCGGCTGTGCTTGAATGGACTTTCTGTCTATTTAATATTCGCTCGAACGGTGAAGGAAAACATCGTGAGGAAACCTACGTGTCTTAAGCCCAAAAATGTGACAGCGTGTACAGGTACAGAAGGTTGATCATCTACTTAGGGATAAAAGGATCATGAAACAGATACATAAAAATTTGAGGCCCAATCTAAAAAAAAGGTGAGTGTACGCGCGTAGGAAGTTATACTTCTTTGGCATTATTGAGAATAGTTTTTGATTGCATGCATATAATTAATTACAATTAAATAATCAAAGACTGGAAAAGGAGTCATTATAGTCAATAAAGTTCAGTTTACATTTGAAAAATAAAGATTTATTATTATTCTCTTACATTAAGTGTAACATAAATACTATTATTATTCGAATGTTGTTTTTAAATTATGTCCAATGCCGTAGCATCTTCCGTGGGCAACTTCATTCTGTTAATTTTGTGTCACGGTGCGCGCGTATCGTAAAATTTCACTCTCATCCATTTTTCATAACGCGCCTAAAGAAGTATAACTTCAAAACGGTTGTATCGCCACTGTTGTTGTTGTTAGTTACACTACTCTTTATATATTACAGCCTAAATATACAGTAATATATCAGTCAATAGACAATTCATTAGTAGAGTCGTGTAAAAATCAGCTCGGCTTCAGAGTTATGTCTTAGCACAGTAACCTAAATCATTTAATCCAAGGCAATTAAATACAGTCTATCCGGATAAATGGCATTACTTTTAACCGTGACATACAAATGCACGAGGAGACAAACAAGATTATGCTGTTATAGTGATTCCCTTACAACGACCTGGCATTTGTTTCTTGGCGGCTTCTGATTGAATCGAAATTAAAACGATATTGATTGCAAAGTTAGAAGGGCATGTTGAATGTCAGAAGCTACAATCATATTAATAGTAATTTTTAAAGTAAGGATTCTGATAGCCACGGCACATAATAAGATGGGCCGCGAGTGTCTTGCCATGCTCTATATTGTTTATTAATAAATAAAATATATAAGTTTTGTAAATAAATAAATTTTTTTTTAAACTTTTCGATGGATAGGCTTAATTGCAGATGCTAAAATATTTAATGCTAATTAAATCCATCATCGACATGAATCTCAGAATTCGGTATCAGCCTTGCGATTCTGTAACTCACTTTTCGAACTCACGCTGTGTGAGTTCGAAAAGTGAGTCACAGAATCGCGTTGTGTGAGTTGTGTGGCTCACGGTGTCCACTGTCCTCTATTCCGTATAACTTCAAATCCGTTAAAAAAGTGTTTTTCTATGTCTAAAAGTTGTGTCAATAAAAGACAATACTAGGAGGGAGCTTGTTGTTTATTGTTTATCAGAATGCCTAATCGTAAAATGACTGCTGTGAAAACCGCTGTGTGAGTTCGAAAAGTGAGTTACAGAATCGCAAGGCTGTTCGAGATCATTTGTTTTTTCTAATAGACATATTCGAGCTAAAGCTGTACATTTTGCTCACCCAGGTTTTCTTAGTTTTATAAGCATGGCGATTTGCGTGTTTTAAAACCTTTTTTGTGATTCCACATGTAGATTTTTTTTTAAATTTCAGTGTCCGGTTCTAAACTGTTATTTGTATTTATTTCTCTCTTCCTCTCTATTGGAGTGATCGCTTGTTACCGGTATTTTGGTTATTAATAAAGTAAACTTTGAAGGAGAAGTGTTAATAAATAAAATATAACTTAATCTAATATATAAAATTCTCGTGTCGCGGTGTTTGTAGTTAAACTCCTCCGAAACGGCTTGACCGATTCTCATAAAATTTTGTGTGCATATTGGGTATGTCTGAGAATCGGACAACATCTATTTTTCATCCCCCTAAATGGGTAGTCGACCCCTAAATTATATTTTTGAAATTTTTAGATAAATTTTGTTTTTTTATTTTTTTTTGATACAGCATTAAAAAATACATACAACCCCTACTTTTTTCACCCCTCTACGATCAACACCTACTTTTTTTTAAATATACATGGCAAAACGACGTTTGCTGGATCAGCTAGTAATAGATAAACATGTGTAGTTCCTACCGTTTTACAGTTGCATAGTCTCCCCGATCGGCGTTAAGTAGAAATGTCTTCTCTTCTCTCGTTAGTGGGCGCTCGTAGACGTTCCTGAGGTCATGCTGGCTGTTCCGCAGGGCTTCCTGGGAGCTGCCGAGAAGCTCCTCCCTGGAGCCGCGGTTCATCGTGTCCTAGAGACATGAAACTATTCTGAATATATGAACTGAAGCATGCGTTTGCTTGTGTACAAACGGACGTAGAATTTTAATTTTGTCGTGTCTCATTTGTTTTACGTTGTTCCCCCCCCCCTGATTATTGAAAAACAAAAGACGACTAAAAACTTCTGGATACATTGATAATTAAATGGTGACATTTGATTGAATTAATTTTCAAAAAATTTTTGGTGATGTATTAGTAGAGGTGTAAATTTATTTTTAAACAATTCTGGACTCTGTGGTCATAAGTTGATTACCGGACCGTGCACTTATTAATTTTATTTATATACGCGCATTTAAACCAATAAAATAAAGCATTATAAGGATGTCTTAGAACCAAAAACCGACTTCAGACTAAGCTGAAAAAAATATTAATTAAAATATGTAGAAGTCTCACACAAAATGTATAGAGCCTTTATTAAAGAGATTAACAACAATTTTATTTTGTTCATAATATCATATCAATATTTAGCAATATATTTTCCATTACAAATATATTATTTATACTTAACACGCAAATTTTGACAATCATGTAAATTTTAATTAATATGCCTATTAATATCATAACCTATTAATATTCAGCATAAATTATTCTGCACTTAATTATACACATGTTTGGCGTATAATAATTTCTAATCACAATAATTTATTACATTTTTTTTCAAATGACATGCCATTAATATTGTTTGATTTGTTCCGTGTCGTAAAAATTAAGAGAAAATAATACTTTCTTCCAGTTAAAAAGAGAAAGGTTAGGACCAAGAATTTAATCATTTTTAATAATATCACTATTATTTATTAATTACATCATGTGTTAGCCATTCAATGCGCAGAAACAATAAAAACTTGGTGAAACTGATCGTGGTTGGTAACACAAAAGACCGTTCACCCACCAGATGAAGTGACTTATCGTCCTCAAAACACACTGTTGTAAGAGAGACACTGGACAGAAACCGATGGAAACAGACATGAGCTACCGACTGAAGAGAGAGAGAGAGAGAGAACGTATATGACGTTTTTGTAATGTAAACTACTCCATTGCGGTGTCTTTTATTTATGATTTTTTTAAATAAACGGTCTACATTAATTATTAAACTAAATGAAAATTAAGCACACAAAATATTCACCAAAGTCAGGTCTGTAAACATAATTTAAAATAGGATGTGTGTGGCCCAGTCTTATTAATTTTTACTTATACAGTCTATTTTGTAAGGGTTATAAACTTACCATAAGCATATTTTGTTCGTAAAACTGTCGCCACAAAGGTGTAGATCATTACTGAGAAATACGTGTCACTTGTTTGTGAACGATGTGTCAACAGGACATCTGTTAAGGCTTTTACGGTGGCTTTACTTAATATTTTGTTTATTTATTAAAGTCAAATCATTTACACGCTATCTATTCTAAAATATATAATAATTATATTACAAACAATTAAATATAAACAATAATATTCTTTAAGAAATAACATTAGACTACAAGGTCTGAATAAAATGTGTATATATAAAATTATGTGGAATATGTGTATGTGCTTGCTAAAGTCATGTAATTTTTAATATGTTTCTATCCACATAACTTAACTCGTTAAAAATGATTATCTATTAAGAAACTTTATCTATTATTTATAATACATTTTATGCTTTTTTTTCCTAAGCTATTCCACGGAAATAATTAATGATAAAAATATTCGGTTGTTAAGCATAAGTTTTTACGCTTGACGCCTTTTTGTGTGTTTATTGTGTTACAAATAATATACACTATGAGCTTATTTAAACATAAGTTTTTTGTTCTAGTTTACTTTTATTTTATTTGTTTATATTCTATTATTATATATTCTACTATTATTATAATTTTATCTAGATTTTTTATCACGATTTTTTTATATTTTCATTTTTAAATTTCTTAATATCCCCGACTCTTGTGGCGCGGGCCTTATTTTATACACATACTTTGTACAAACATATACATATATATATTCACATGGTGATAAATGTTAATAAGAAATTTCCTATTATATTTATCACTATAATATTATCATTTATTACATTATCGTACATGCACAGACAATCATTATTTATGTTTCATGTTTATTATCTTTCTGGTTATTTCTGTCCTTAGCAATATCTACATCGTATCGTCGTATCGGCAATACTATAGTTACCGATTTGACCAATTGGACTTGCCATATAATTTGTACATGTATCCCTATACTTCAGACTTTCTTACGATTTTATATTACGTGTTTGGTTATTGTTCCCGCAGTAGTACATGCTCCTATTTCTTCGTGTCTTGCTGATAGAGGTGAAACGGTTTTCATATTTCTTTTTATTATTATAATTAATTGCTTTAAGATGTGAGGAGCATGGTGTAATAGTTTTAGCTTACAAATATTTTGTAAAAAACCTTTGCGATTAACGTTCTACGCCCTAAGAGAACTGGCAGTAAATGTAAATTTGAAATCATTATTTTTTGTTCAAAAGTGTAGTACATGAATAATTGATATTTTGGTTTGAATTATTAATGTTTCAGATATGCATGTAATCAAAAGCTTTTTCATATTTACAAAAGCTTGCTAACGCTCACAGATACATTGGTACAAGAAAAATAAAATGCTACACATTGACAAGCACTTCTAGCAAACACTGAGAGAAAAAAAAACCATTCATAAATTATAAAGTAAAGGAAAATTGATTTCAAAGTGTGAGAGGTGTTTTACTGTTCTGTTTGTGTGTGTGTGTGTGTGTGTGTGTGTGTGTGTTATACTGCTGTTGGTAAAGAAAACGAACGCGATTCTCTAACAATGCTCTGACAGTTCACTGAGTATATCTTGAAAAATTGAGTCGCATAAAAGGGGAAATCTGATGTTTATTTCGGTTTCTCATAATAAGACGAATCTTGATGTCAGTGTAATCTGATATGATTTATTTTTCGGCTTAGCGCTTGTAATGATAGTGAGTTAACCCTAGACACGAGTCACTCTGAGGTCGTGTTTTCGAAGGCTGGCTATGAATGAATATTAATTGCGCACAAATTACTATTTGTAGTACACATAAGTATGAATGTGCCCGAATAGTATAGAAAATAGTAAAATAGAGCTTTGAGCATAAATACGGTTATTTTGTTTATTAAAATGTTGCTGAACTATAAAAAATTTCTCATTCGTAAAAAAAAAATATGTTACCTCCCTTTGCGTACTGCTTCAGTAGTTGTTTCGATTTTACCACCGTATTCTTTTTTAAATTGGAAATTAAGGAAATTAATTTGACGACTCATTGGTCTAGTGGTTAGTACCCCTGACTGCGATTCCATGGGTCCCGGGTTCGATCCCCGGCTGAGGCGAACATCGATGTGATGAGCATTTGGTGTTGTTCTTAGGTCTTGGGTGTTTAAATATGTATTTATATGTATATCTATCTATAATATGTATGTATATCCGTTGCCTAGTTGCCTAGTTGCCCATAACACAAGCTTCACCAGCTTAGCATGGGACTAGGTCAATTGGTGTGAATTGTATTTAAAAAAAAAAGAAAAAAAAGAAGTTACCACTTAAGAAATGACCAGTACGTCTCTTATAGGCTACAGTCCTAAGTCGTCTTTTAAAATACGCGACATGGTTCTAGGTGCTATCTTCAATCATAAAATCTTTTGCTTTCGGATTACTTTGAATTCTTTCCCTTACTGCTTTAACTTACTGCTGCAAACAGAGGAGGTCACATTGTACCTATTCTTAGCCCGGTATACAAATATTTGACTAATACCAAGCGTATGGAGAGTTTTAAAAATTAATTTGGCTCCATACCTACTTTGTGTAATGCAATCACAGCGATTGGGTTATCTCTATCACCACACTCCATTTTAATACCGCAAAATATTGTACAATGTATTGGCGCCAAAATAAGAAAACATAATGAACAATCATATAAAAATGACAGATTCCAAATTCAAATGTAATATTTTGTTTATTTTTAATTGTAACAGTATTTATGGCCAGACCAAGTATTTATTGAAAAAGACATTCTAAAAAGTTTCAGTGGAAGTGAGCCCGCGTTTGTGATGACAGATGTGTCAAAAAGACTTGAATGAAGTACTTGAAATGGCCAAGTGGGGAGAAGAAAGTATTCCCACCAGAAACCTGGGAAGGTGGAATAAAAGGGAAAACGAGGAATGATTGGCAAATGGTGGCGAGGATGAGAGACAAGTGGAATTTGGAGGAGGCTTTCACTCGGGAGGTCGTATATTGTATTTTTTTTTATTAACTATAAAAAAAAGTGAAAAAAAAATTAACTGTAATACCTCATTCATATCAAATCTAATGCGTATACGACGGCTGCGTTTTCTTCGCTTCATTTTAAAACATCCAAATACTTTATTACACAAAATCACTATAAACAAATAAAGAACCGACGCGCGCGCATCTAATTTAAGCGCTCTACTAACTGACGGATGGGTACTATTCCTGTCATTTCCCAATACGTTTAACAAATTTTGTAATAACTGTCTGTATTAAGAAAAGCTTTTCATGTGCAATAAAACTTCTATTTTCTTTGTTGTAATTAGCGCTTCAGTAAATAACGCAATAAATCTTTATCTTAATAAATGAGTTTTATTTTATTTACAGAAATACAGTAGGTACAATTTACATAATTAAATAAAAAGGAAACTTAATTGATAACAAAATAGGACGTTTTCTATAGACATTTTGCTATTTTTCAAATTTTTATACAAATATATATATATTAAGAATATAACTGCAATTAAAGTAATAAATAAATCATTATTATTATAATTATTAATGAAGTTTGAGAATTATATAATTTTGATAGTTTTATTTTTTTCTTTTTGTTTCATTATTAATAAAATTATCTATAATGTTGAAATAGATTTTTATTTTTAAAATTGAAAAAAATATTAATATTAATACAAAAAATAATTTTATTAAAAAAAAGTATACTATTTCGTTTGATGCAATTCTTGAAACGTAAACGTAAATAAACTAATACAACTCCAAGAAAAGTAAGGAAAATAATGTAAGAAAATCTATAGGTATACGCAGGTACCTTAAATTATATTAAGAATATATTATGTATATTATATCTATATATATTCATAGGCGGGTTGGGGCGAGTCGTCTCGCCTCTACTATGCTATTTTTCTATTTAACAAATAACAATACAATATAAAGAAGCTTCAGATCGAATTGTAAAAAACGTCATTCACGACAACAAAAGCGTAGGGGCGCGTGACCCCGTACATATCGCCTATATATCGCCCCAACTTATAAATACTATTGAAGATTTTTATTTTGATTTGCTGAAGTAAGCATCACGGAAATATATGTTTATTTATTTTAGTAAAAAACAGTAATTTGATTTTACAATGTAAAGTAAAAGTATAGTGCGAAGCCGATGCGAGTAGCTTGTATAAATTTTCTTATGACTCAGGATTCGAAGAATTTTTATCGTATTGACAGACTAATATAGTTATGAGTGAAATATAGAGGTCACGACTTTTTGGTGAAAGATGTATATGTATATTTATATTTGCATATATTAAAGATTTTTATACTTGGATTTGTCAAGGACCTCGAAACAATTGGGGTTCGAATTGGACGCGGGAAGCACTGGATAGATTGCGATGGTGAAGCGTACTTGAGGAGGCCTACTAGGGGCTATAACCATTGATGGTGATGATGATACTTATAATTATAGAGGAGTGATAGACTAAGTGATTATCAATTGTGGCTTCTAACGTTGTACAGTGAATTATAGCCTTGCGGTTCTGTAACTCACTTTTCGAACTCGCACAGCGGTTTTCGCAGCGGCGGTCGCGCTCAAATCAGTCGTGAAGCAGTCATTTTATGATTTGGCATTCTGATAAGGAGGGAGATTGAAGCTTCTGTGGTCATCATCATCATATACCTTAACCACTATGCCACGGTGGAATAACTAAACTAGGTACTAAATTGCTGAATGCTTTGAAAAATCATTTTGAAATAGAAAATTTTATTTGCTACGATTTGTAAAGAGATCTTGGATGGAAATCATTTAAACGCTTGCATTTTGGGTGGGTTCCCAGTGCTAAATTTGTGTTTTTCTTATGATATAAAATCTGTTTTTGACTTTTTTATTATTTGCAAACGATTATGACCGGCATTTAACACTTCTAAGTTTAAGTTTCTATTTCGTTTCCTTTGCTGTTTGCTTGTGTTTCATATTTTCTTGCTATTTTGGAATTTTTATGTTCTAATATAATTGATGCGTATGTTTATAAAATTTGTGAAATGTATTTTCTTGCATTTTTTAAGCATACATGTTGGTTTAGGACTAATAAATAAAGGTAGAGTTCAACACAGCTTCGGTGTATTTAGGTAGTCCCATGTGGGCCAGATACGTTATCTAAAGAACCACACTTTACACTTGGTGGTAACTGGTGGTACTATGGTGTCGGATTTCCTACACGGCTGGAGTATCACGATAGCAGGCGTAGGACCTAGCTTTCTATATAGTAATGAAATTTACGATATGTATTATTATACATGATTTTATTAATTACATTTCTTTAGTAATACAATCAGTGGCGTTACAACCTTTTTAGTTCTGGGCCTCAGATTTCTGTATCTGTTTCATGATCATTTGTCAAACTAATAGGCAAGTAGGTGATAAGCCTCCTGTGCCTGACACACGCCAACTTTTTGGTCTAAGGCAAGCCGGTTTACTCACGATATTTTCCTCCACCGTTATAACGAATGTTAGATGAAAAGTCACACATAGACAGAAAGTCAGTGTGTGTGTGTGTGTGTGTGTGTGTAGGTGCTGAGTCGGGGATTGAACCTACAACCTAATGGATAAAAATCGCACAATAAAGCCACTAGGCCAACTCTGCTCAAAACAATAATTCTATGTAATTTCTATTAACATTATATCTTACAAAGTGTAATAAAGCTTGTGGCTAAAGAAATTCTTCCTTTCTACAATTGTAAGTGTAACAATTTTATTACAGTTTTAAACCCGCTCTCACTATAGCCTCTACAGTGAAACGAACCGAGTCATGTAAACAAATTAATCGTTCAGATCAAAGGAGATAGCCATGTGCTGTTGATAGCTAATCATGATACTAGCACTCAGCAAATGATACAAATGAGTTTCCTCAGAAAAGAGGCTTTTTACAAGTCAAATTTACCGGAAAATCACACGACGAGAACATAAACTATAAGAAAGACACATGTATTTAATAAAAACTAATTTTAATTTAAATTTTTTTTAATTTTAATTAAATATATAATTAAAAACTACGTTTTGTTTTTTCTTTGTTTACTTTAGAGTAGCGGAGCTGCCTTGACGTTCGAAGCTCAAGTATAGACCGAACAAATTTCCTTTTTGTAAATTTGACTAGATTTAAACTACAAATTAGTTAGCCTAGATCATAATGTATGTGCAGAGACAAATTAAAAAAAAAGGGTGCGTGTACTTACTACTTATGTACGCGCATAAGAAGTTATACTTTGGCATTATTAAAAATAGTTTTTGATGAAATAATTAAATAATCAAAGGCTGGAAAAGGAGTCATTATAGTCTATAGTTCAGTTTACATTTTAAAAATTAAATAAATAAATATTATTATTCTCTTACATTAAGTGTAACATAAATTCTATTATTATTCGAAATTAGAATGTTGTTTTTAAATTATGTCCAATGCCGTAGCATCTTCCGTGGGCAACTTCATTCTGTTAATTTTGTGTCACGATGCGCGCGCATCGTAAAATTTCACTCTCATCAATTTTTCATAACGCGCCTAAAGAAGTATAACTTCAAAAAAACTTGCATATTTCCGAATTCAACCATCTTCACCGCAATACATAAACCTTGTTTATATATAAACTGACGCTCACAATTTTAATGCGTATTTTATTTACCACGAGACGTTATCAAGATTTTTATGTTTGCTTTATAGAACGTAAGATGTAAAGTTTTTGGTACATCAAAAATTACACAGCATAGAAATGACACGACTGAAATGATTGTATGTTGCCACACTCTATGTTATACTCTTAACACCTTGAGAGAATTGCATAGTGTGATTGGATGGAGCAAAGAACAAACCCAAATGGAAAGTCCAGGAGGAAGTTTTTACCCAAAATGGGTCCATGCAGTACACGAAGTAGTGGGAAGAATATATACAATAGCTAACTAACACCGATCTGATTTGTAATTTTTGATAGTATGGAATTAAAGTGGCAACACTTTTTAAATGGGGGAATCCTTTCTTGAAGGAACTTAAGCTAATTTCAAAAGTATGTTGAAATGTAACTGTTTTAACATAGTGGGTTATACACACATATAAGAAACAGTTCAATTTGGGTTATAAGATAATCAAAACCAAACTAGGAGTTGAATCCTTCGCGAATATAACAGAATAAACAATACTTAGCTGAGCTTAATAGTGGGCTGATCAATTTAACATATCTGATACCTAATCCCGCTATTTTCTAGTAATTATTAGTTATTTACTAGTAATTTTAGCTGATTGTTATCTAAAATTACAAATGTTTTTTTTAAATATTTTGTACTGTTTAATTTTTGTAACATTTATCACCATAATTGTCATGTATATTAGAATTGATAGGTTACTATAGATATAGCATTGCATATGATATGTCATATGGTGAACTTCAATAAAAATATGAAAATATCCATGAGTTATAAGTCTTGAAACGATCTAGCCAGTACCAGCACAGCCTGAACACAGTGTTCGGAATTACATTCAACTTTATAAAGTACTAGTAGACTCGGCCAAGCGTTGCTGTGGCTAAGATTTTTGTTATATTACATAGTAGTAAACTATTCAAGAGAAACGGCAGGAGAACACTAATCCACCATGCTTTTTTGGTGGTTATGCCATTAAATTGTAGCTTATGTGAAACGTTGGTATTTATTTTGATAAGGATCAATACCTAGGTACGAACAAAGAGCCTTTTCTAGCGGTGGTATTTTAATAAAAAAAAAATTAATAAAAGGACGCTTATTGTGACGTAACTATAAAAGATACAGATGTCCTGAAAAATTTTAATACATCATTTTGTTCTATCATTAATAGTTTTCGCAGCGCACGCGATTGAAGGAAGTTTTTTGTTTATTTTTTTACACCTTGGGTTAGATTATTCAAGTTTTAGTAAGCATCCCTAATTTTTTTGAAAATTAAACATAGCCTATGTTACTCGGGAATAGTGTAGCTTGCCGACCGATTTCAAAAATTCTTTCACCGTTGAAAGAATTTTTGAAATCGGTCCAATAGTTTCGGAGCCTATTCATTTCAAACAAACAAAAAATCAAACCTTTCCTCTTTATAATATTATAGTATAGATAGTATAGAAAACATCTTGTGTCACGTTTATGCACTATACACTATTGGCTGGTAACTCGTTATCCAATTTGTAAATAATCTCTGCTTAAGGTCGACTTACTGCACACCCTGACACACTAACCTTACTCTCATTGTAATTATAGAATTCTAAAGTATCACGTGGCGACCGAATGCTTTGAGTTACCCTTTATGAAGTGAAACTTCCTTAGGCGCATGAGAGTAAAATTTTTACGGGTGAAACGCAATAATTATTAGCGTCACGAAGATGTGCAGAGTTTTTGTCGAAGATAAGGAAGAGAGTGTTGAGACCGATTGAGAGAGAGTGAGAAGGGCGAATTACGTTATAGAAATTCTATTTTAAAATTAAAATTTCGTAAAGAGAATTTATGAAATTATTAGTATTTTATATTTTATGCAAAATAATTTATTGAAATCTCAAATGACGAGTTGTAAATTAAAACGCCACGTGTTTTTATTAGCGAAGAAATAAATTAAATTTATAATTTGTATAAATATTCGACACTTAATATTTTAATGACAATTAAATTCATTAAATTTCTAAATTAAATTATCTTGCTTTTTCCCTCTCTCTAAGTCTCGGAAATCTAAAGTTTTTACATCTGTGTATATGAACAAGACTTAAAAAATATTTTCCCAAAGAAGTTTGACTTCTGACGCACTTTTTTGTTTTTGGACCCTAAGTCGAATTGGTTCGGAAATACTTCAGTGGGCAGCAGGTTCCACGTAGTGGTGGTGAGCGGCAAAAACTTCGTAACGCTCAGTTGTACGACGGACGAGATGACCCGGCTGGAAATTCATATTCTGCCTCGACGTCCGATGATGAAACCCAGCTGTAGTAACTAAACTAACTAAAAGCGTGGAAACATCTGCCCTGCGATTCTGTAACTCACTTCACGAACTCACACAGCGGTTTTCGCATCGGCGGTCTCTCTCAAATCAGTCGTGAAGCAGTCATTTTATGATTTGGCATTCTGAAAAGGTGGGAGCTTGTACTTTATTGTTTATCAGAATGCCAAATCATAAAATGACTGCTTCACGACTGATTTGAGAGAGACCGCCGATGCGAAAACCGCTGTGTGAGTTCGTGAAGTGAGTTACAGAATCGCAGGGCAGGACTGGACTATCTGTTTTCACCGGTTATTTTCTTCACTCGCCTCGCATTGTATGGCCTATTATGGAAAATAATGCCACTTAATTCCATACTATTGATAATTACAAATCAGATAGTTTAGCTATCTATCTACATTATTTTTATTTCCATTACTTCATGCTCTGCAGTATGGACCCTTTTGGATAAAGGTCTCCTTCAGAACTATCAATTTGGATATGTTTTCATCTCTCACTATTTCTCCCCAGAAAACTCTTGTGTTTCCCACGTTTCTCCTGGAGGTCTATCTTTTATATTGGGCAGGGTGTACACCTTGCAATCTGTACACCCTGTCCATTTCTATTTGAGCTGTAAGGCGTGGGTTAGCGCCTCGTTGATCTTAGTTATCGCCCTGTGGTCACTTCGTATTTTGTGATTCTATTTGATTAGGATACTGGGGAATGAATGGAGCGGTCCATTGCTCTCTGGGCACTAGTCAGCTTTTATCGATCGATTTTATTACACTATTGCATTAAATAAGATTAATAGATTTATTATTCTGGGCCGTACACGGTGTAAGTGACGTTTATCCAACCACTTAAAGAAACCATAAAATAAAATAATCAAAAAAATCTTCTATGTACAGTGTTCTATACTGTTAATGTTCTAAAAATAACTAAGAATCGTTAAGCTGTAACACGTTTCAGTCGTAAAACGTGTCGCATACGCATTCAAATAGTACTTGGACAAAGTTTATCAAAGTATAGGAAATAAAACTATCATAAAGGGAATTATTGGCGTTTTATTGTTTTAAGTTTCTCGTATGAATTGTCTGTTATAAAAAGCTTGGGGGACCTGTCTGTGGCGTGTTATGACGCAAATGCTTGATTTTTTTTTATTACTCTTAAAAAACACAAAGCTGTTGAAACATGGAAATTGGTAACAGCCCTGCGATTCTGTAACTCACTTTTCGAACTCACACAGCGGTTTTCGCATCGACGGTCGCTATCAAATCAGTCGTGAAGCAGTCATTTTATGATTTGGCATTCTGAAAAGGTGGGAGCTTGTAGTTAATTGTTTATCAGAATGCCAAATCATAAAATGACTGCTTCACGACTGATTTGAGAGCGACCGTCGATGTGAAAACCGCTGTGTGAGTTCGAAAAGTGAGTTACAGAATCGCAGGGCTCTTTTTGTACGTTGTTCTTATTAATTAAAATTCTTTAGAAGTACGTTTTTCCATATTCTATCCAACACAAATATTCAGTATTTACAAACTTCTTAACCTACATATTATTAATTACTAAAAATTAATAAATAGAAAATTAAAACAAATTTTAAAAGTTTGGTCCCTGCGGCTGTGTACCTTTTAATAATATTATTGTTCATTGTCTTTTATTTTATTTTGCTGTTGTTAGCAATATCTTTTTATGTATATAATATGAATCTGTGTCTAGTTGGTTCTTAATTTTTTTCGGTAGTGGTGTGTTTTAACTCCAAAAACCTGAAGTAGGAGGTTCACAATTGAAGAAAGTTTTCTTTGCTTCGTGTCAAATCGATCCGTCTTGATATTATAATCAATTATTAAATAATTCACAAAAACATTGTAACCAAGTATTTAGTTATTAGTATCGGTTTTTCAGTTATAATCAATGTAGTTTAAATTATCAGTGAAATGTCCGGTTTACGCCTCATAATTACACTAATAAATAACACAAAGAAACTTCAAGTTAAACCTTCATATTATAAATCCGCGAAGCTTTGTACTACCCTACAATTAACTCCTGTCACCAGCCTACGCACAGTTAAACGGGTGTTAACATTTTAGATTAAACAAAGGACTTAAGCCTACCACAGATTATATGTGGTGTTTATGTGAAATCACTGTTAAATTTTTCTTTAAATAAATAAATATTTTTTTTAGGTCTGGGCCTCAGATTTCTGTATACCGATCATTTGTCAATCTAATAGGCAAGTAGGTGATCAGCCTCCTGTGCCTGACACACGTCGACTTTTTGGGTCTAAGGCAAGCCGGTTTCCTCACGATGTTTTGCTTCACCGTTCGAGCAAATATTAAATGCGCACATGGAAAGAAAGTCAATTGTTGCACAGCCTGAGATCGAACCTACGACATCAGGGATGAGAGTCGCACGCTGTAGCTACAAGACGAACACCAGGTTGTAGCGGTTCTTAACTAAAAACGTTTCGTTTTTTTTTCTTAATAACGCTACTATTAGCTGGCTATTTCAGTAAAAAATATTTAAAATTGGAATACGATTCAAGTTCAAATGAAATTTAAAATATAGAATTAATTAGTTTTTTTTTAATTAACCTTACCTGATTTTTAATATCCTATTTCATGATGTGCACTATGTACCACTACACAGAACAGACAGAGACACTGTTGTGTCCTGTGGGACACTAGCTAACAATATGGTAAGTGAATACCGTAATCGAATTTACAAAGTGGCCCAGCCCTGACAGTAGTGATGCGGCGAAACTGTAAACTGTATCGATATTCAGAATGTGCTACAATCACCCAACAACTTTCTTCAGCCTGATGTTTAAATTAAATTAAATGAGGTGCTCCTATTTCACCCTGCCTCCTGCTGATAGAGGAAAAATCTTTGTTTTTAATTTATTTTATTATTATTTATTACTTAAGATATCATGATGTAATGGTTGCAGCTTTACAAACATTGTGTAAACCAAAAAACTTAGCGATTAAAAAGGGTGGCGGAGAGTTTATTGCCAGTTCTTCTCTTCCGTTCTACGCCCTTGATTTGAGAACTGGCAGTTAATGTAAAATTGGAAGTATTTAATATATATTTCTTTTTTGTCGTTCATAAGTGTACATTGTGTTACCTACTTGAATAAATAATTTTTTACTTTTGACTTTTTTTGAATTTTTATGAAAGTTTTAATTTAAGGTAAGTTAACGTCAGACTAGATCTCACTAAACATGAGGTTGGACTGCCCTGCGATTCTGTAACTCACTTTTCGAACTCACATAGCGGTTTTCGCATCGGCGGTCGCTCTCAAATCAGTCGTGAAGCAGTCATTTTATGATTTGGCATTCTGATAAACAATAAACTACAAGCTTCCACCTTTTCAGAAAAGATAGTATAGTAGATAAGTTACATATATATATGCGTCCATGATATAAATAACGCAGGACAATTATCAAAAGCCCAAATAAAATTTCCGGGACTGTACAATATCACTTATTTTTATAGGTTTATGTCACTTAGTTTTAGAAACGCACAAATAAGTCAAGTTAATATTTTAGTTGTTAATCTATTCCATATCTAATATGACATAAACTTTCATAGAAAACACATTATTTTATAAGCGAAAGTCGTGAAGTTCATTCATCAGTAAGAAAATCGCCCCAGACAACGCAACTTACAAAAATAATGTTTTTCAATATTTTAATTTATCGAAATGCGCCCATCACTACCGCGAAACCACACTAATGCTATTAATGTAAGTCCGTCGCGGCTATGTCGATATGTTTAATTTTTCCTATCATAACATATGGAACTGCTTTTAATAACGAATTACATATATGTCAGTCTAAGTAATGGATATGAACTCTGGGGTCGGTCTCATAGATGCCTGGCTGTGTACAAACAGACTTTCTATGTGTGCATTTAAAACTCGCTCGTAGGTTGAAACAATTTTGGGAGTCCTTAGACCCAAAAAGTCGACGCACGGCGCGTGTCAGGCACAAGAAGATCACCTACTTACCTATTAGATTGACAAATGATCATGAAACAGATTCAGAAATCTGAGGCCCAGACCTAAAGAGGTTGTAGAGCCACTGATTTTTTAAATTTTAAAGTTGCCTTTAGAACCGTTTTTATCTGTCTATCATCAGATTATCACTGCAATTCGTGCTGGAATAGGGCCTTAAGCCCTTGGACACTGTCAATGCCAGAGGGCTCGCAAGTGCGTTGCCGGCCTTTTGCTGAACGTTGTTAATAGGTTGTGCTGTGTGTGTGTGGGGGGTGGGTGGGTGAGTGTGTGTGTGTGCGTGTGTGAAACGAGAGAACAAGATACGTAGTGAAGCCTCTGTAGATTAGAAACTCAATTCGGCTAGCGTAATTTTTATGTGATTTGTGAGTTTGTATCTGGATAGTTTGACTATATCAAAATCCATAGATTGGGAGATTTTATTTATTTATTAACACTTCCTTGCATTACAATATACAATTTTAACATAATTAAATGGAAAGGAGGGCAACTGGCGGCCTTATCGCTTTCGAGCGATCTCTTCCAGGCAGCTACTGTGAGAAAAGAAAAAAAACGTATTAAATTAGATAGGGTAGGCAAGAAGTGCAAAAATATATATTACATATAGTTATTAAGAAGCAAACTAAACAGGAACAAAAAACAAACTAAACCAATAAAGGATACATGAAAAATAAGAAGTAAAAATGAATCATAATAATTTAATTGAAGATCAGTCTCACGTCAGTTAGTAGTTACTACGAAAGTTAGGGATACGATGTGGACAGGTAATGTGATTTTATAATAATGGAGATTTTGACGTGATAACGTCTTTAAAATCGTTTTAGTCGGGTGACATGTTCAGAAACTTGTGTCACACCAAAACCTCACGAGCGCGATCGCAGGTATAACGAGAGAGAGACGGACCGATCTCCCGTCTCATCTCGAGCGCTGCCAGTCATTCCGTGAATGTATGAAGAAAAATGTATATCATAGTCGAATAAGTAAACTTGTCATTTTACACCCGAAATTTATCATCAAAAGTGTGAATAAAACGATAGATTTAATTTAAAATTTGAAAAAATTGTTATCTTCATTAATTCCTTACTTCCCAAAAACTTATATCACCAATAAGACGTTATCACGTAAACATCTCGATCGTAAACCTACTTTACAAACAACCAATATTTTTTATTGTAAAGGAAAGGGCCCTAAATCTCTAAGTACGTTCGTATTCGTAAATCGTTAGCGTCACAACAAATAGTTGATCGAATGCCCACGCCTAACTATGATTGATTGTTACACTTGTAGGTTAAATCGTTAAATGAGTTTCCGATTTGACTATGCATTATTCACCCTACATAAAGAGTTGATCATTTGTTTTAACGATACCACTAATAATGGTGGCCGTTGATACCCAATTTCTAATCAATAATAATGATTAATGAATATATCCTTTCAATTGACAATTCAATTGACGAACACACAAATATCAGTATAAGGGGAGTAATACAGTAACATAGAAGGTTAATAATAATATACACTTTTCAGTATAAAAACAAAATGTTTATAGATGAGCTGAATGTTAATATTACATAACGCAGGTTTTTTAATAATAAAATTAAAAGGAAATATGGCAACTATTAACAGAGCGATACTAGGCAAAAGAGAATGTGTAATGAATCGTGGCGATTTAAAAATTTTGGATTACCCTCCAACTACATTTTTTGGAAGACGGCGCTGGATAAGACCGCTCAAGCAATATTATTGTTAGAAATTTATTCTTGAGACATCCATTTTTACCACATTCATTTTTTTTATTTTAACACTCTAATTATTCGAAATTTTATTATTTTTTCATGATGTTATTAATCTAATTCGGAACACGTTACTCACCTTCCTCGGAGCAAAAAAAGCAAAAACCTGGGGCGGCCGCAGAGTAGGCGGAAAATAATAATTCCTAGAAAGATATTAGAGCGACTCATGGCCATGTGTTATACCTTTTCAGAATCACTATTAAATGCGCCAAAACTTTTAATACAGGGTCACTTTTCGGTAGAGTAATTTTTTTTCACAGTGGGGTCCGAAGTAAACAAAAAGTTATGATTTGAATAAAAATTATATCGTATGACTTAACATTATCTTCAATACACTCAATAAACAACTATAAATAGTATGTCTTACGCAAGAACTCATTAGTACCAATCTAGTGGATATTATGAAAAAGATACAGGATGTAGATATTTTCGAATTTCAATAAGAATTAGTGAAAAAAGTCAATTTCTTATAAAAACGCAAAATAAATCATAACTCTGCAGGGGTTGAGCTTAGAGACCTCCTGTAGAACAATTTTTTGCAGCTGATGACCTCATCTATCCCCTATTTGCGTTTGATCCGCGACTTTTTGGCCACCCTGTATAATGTATATACTTAGCGGAGTCGCCACGACTTGACGTACCCTTAGAAACTTATTCAAGGAGTAAACAGTAGTATTATTTTTTAAATAGACATTTACCCAGAATCAGTCAGTATATTAAATGATACTGACTGATATTTTACATTGAAATTACAATATAATTATACATATCAATGCGTTTCCGCAGAATGCTTGACTGTCACTGATGTAATTAGCTTAAGACAGGGCCAAGCGGGACTATAATGTCACCGGTAATCCCTTTATGTACTTATTCAATCTTATTTATTTGAAATGGACAATTTTCTAAATTAATATGTACAAGCTTGGGACTGTAGATCGTCGTTGTTACAGAAAATAAGAAATTGACACGAATCACTTCTAAATAGGGGTTAAAAAGAAATCTCCAGGTGCGATAAAAAATCAATATAAAGGTAACTACCGAGAGTTTACCAGAAATATTAAGAAGCTTCAGATCGCAACTGGAAGATTTCTGCAGTAAGATTGTGAAGAGCGTCAGTCACTGCTACAAGAGCATAGCGGAGGCATGACGACGGGCTCCCACTCCCCTATAAAATATATAGTATAGGATATATATATGTAAATAATATGTGTAAAAAATAAGCTCTTGCACCACAAGAGTTGGGGATATTGGGAAATTTCTATAAAAAGGTACACAGTTTATTCTATACATCTCCTTGTCATATAACTGAAAGGATTATATATATTTATTAGTTGGTTAGTTCAGTAAAAAAAATCAGTGGCGCTACAACCATTCTAGGCCTCGGATTTCTGTATCTGTTTCATGAACATTTGTCAATCTAATAGGCAAATAGGTGATCAGCCTCATGTGCGTGACACAAACTGTCGTTTGATAATTGTGCACATAGAAAGAAAGTCCATGGGCGCACAGCCGGGATAGAATCTAAGACCTCAGGAATGAGAGTCGCACGCTGAAGCCACTAGGCCAACACTGCTCTTGTACTGAGTTACATATAACTTTATAATAAAATAGCTAAAGTACAATAGCTATCACATAAAGTAATCTAACTAATCAGTAACTAATCAGTTATCGACTTTTGATTTTCGAATTTTGATCAAGCTTTATTTCAATAATAATATATTAGAAAAATTATATTTTAATACACACAGTATTCTTTGTGATTCTGTTATATTAATATTTGTATATTAATGCTTTAAACATATAATGGGACATGTAGGCACTTTGAACCCCGGCCTCCCCTACACGAAATATGATATAAAAAATCCCCTTAAGCCTTTGCAAACAAGTCAATATCTTGACCCTATGTTATGATAATATTTCCTTCATCTCACTTCAAACTTAAAGGTCATCTGAAACTGTCTATCGGGACTGTTTTATTAGTTTTTAATTTTATTTAACATAAAAGACCTCGTACAATTTTCGACTTAAGGTCCTTCATGAAAACAGTGTACCAATTCTTGAAAGGCCTGCAACGCACTTGCGTGCCTTATTCTACAGACAAAATCGGACCTCATACTACAGCTATGAAACAAAAATTTCTGATAAATATACGACAACCAAGACAATTTTTTATATCTCGAATATTACCCATCCAAACAGTATTTTTTTTTGTAATTCATTTTGTTTATAGTATGTTTATTTATTTATTAGTTTTGTTTCCCGTCGTTTAAACCTTTTCTGAACTTCCACAAACATTTCAAGATCATATTAAGCCTTTTAGCATTTATATATATATCATTATTTAAAGATAAACTAGACTACAGTTTTTCTATAATTAACTTGGATCCAAAATAGAAAAAGAACTATTAATGGAACGTTAATTACCCACACGTGCTGACACGAAATGCCCCGAGGTGGTATCTTGTTAAAGACCTCGTTAAGGCAGCCACGGTTAGCAGGTAGATTTTTAGATTTCGAACCAACCAACAGTAATTTTTAAAATTCCTTTTTTAAAAACCTTTTGGAAGTTTTGTTAAATAAGTTTACTATTGGTATTAAAATTATACCCACCATGTTTATTTGGTATTAGATGCCGAGTACTGCCGTTTTGTGATTAAGTACTAATATTATCTACAATTTTCTTAAACGCGTTCACAATTACATACACAAACTCTTGGCATATATGTTTAATTCGATCATTATAAAGATTACTACTTTTATATAATAATTGTGACTCAATTAACCCTTGGATTAGCTTTTAAATTGTTGTTTATATTTATTATTGTTTATTTTTTATTTTAGGGTTGCCTGAAAGAAATCGCTTGTTAGCGGTAAGGCCGCCCGTTGCCTAATAACTTATGTAACCTGCTTTTTATATATGTATGTTTTTGTATAACGTAACGAAGTTTAAATAAATAAATAGGATTTTAATGACAAAGATATACTAAAAAACCTTCGACTTTTTAGATAGTGGCTAAAAATGACAGTAGATACAATTAGGGTAATGTAACTAGATTTGATCTAAACAGTTCTATGTTCAGTAATAAAGTAATAACAATTCATGTTAGAATAAATATTATTATATTTTTTGTAATTTACACAAAAAGAAAACAATAAATAACCTTAATATATTATAACTAAAATATATTTTTAAAAGGAGTCCCTTTAGGCAAGGTTCCAAAGATACTGGCAGCGTTCCCCCTTATAAAAGATAGCGAGACTAAAATATCTTTGTCCGAGGTAGCTGCCAGCTCTTGGGTTCCTGTGATGTCGACTAACCTTTTTGCTATTTCCTTAAAAAGCTTTATAGCGCTTGGACCGAACCGAATCTTGACACCGAATGGGACAAAATCACCGAATCAGTTAAGTAGTTTAGGAGTCCATAACATAACAAAACGTGAGGCATAATTTATATATATTAGGATACTAAAGATTTTTTTTTCTTTGACTGTAAAAAAAATAGGTTCTAACCGATTACACTGGATTACTGCCTGTTTTACACGTATATAACGTCGAGTACACTTAGTATTGTCATAGCAACATTTTCCAGTAGGCTTTTTCTGCTATAGTGATGAGAAAACTGTTCCAACCAAACAATGCTCGGTTTGCATCAAATGCTTTCTAACGTAACAAACACAACTCAAGATATATTATATATTTTGAAATGAATAATATAGTGAATTATTATAACATTTTTTTTTTCATATAAACATACAACATTATTAATATAATATAGATACTAGCTGACCTAGCAAGCGTTGTGTTGCCATGTACATATATTATTTCTAGGAAACATTTTTTTTAGTTGAATAAAAATAAAATATAGGGGTTGACCGTAGAGGGGTGAACATTAAAGGTTGTATGCATTTTTGTATGCTGTATCATAAAAATATAAAAACAAAAAAAAATATCGGGGTGGACACCAGTAATATGAATACAATAATAATGAGGGTAGGATGATATTTCTAAATAGTTTTTAATTTACTAACAGAACGAATTAGGAGAAACCTTGGAAGATAGAATGAAAGGGATATCGGGGAAGTAAAGTAAAGTAAAAAAAATCATTTAATCACATAGGTAACATAATGTACACTTATGAATTGTCAGTAAAGAAATACATATTAATGGTTCTAATTTTACATTTACTCCCAGTTCTCAAATCAAGGGCGTAGAACGGGAGAGAAGAACTGGCAATAAACTCTCCGCCACTCTTTTTAATTGCCATTTTTTTGTGTTTTACAAAATGTTTGTAAGGAGCTGCAACCATTACACCATGTCCCATGTGACATTTTAAGTAATTAATAATAATAACATAAATTAAAAACCAAGATTGGTCCTCTATCAGCAGGAGGCATGGTGAAATAGGAGCACGCACTCACATTCTCGTGGGAACAACAAGCAAACACATAGTCGAAATAACCAACATCACCGCATACACGAATTCAAGTACGACCAGTCACCACAAGCAGCACCCGTTCACAAGCATGACGCATGGCCAGCCATCGGCACCCTCGCCATATTTTAGGGAGAGAGACAACCCGACGCATGGACGCCGCCACAAGCAATGACATTTAACCGAGCATGACGATCCTTGAAATGTGAACTTGGCTACATAAGAAAATAATAATAATAATTATTGAAGGGTTAGGAAATGGCGAGGATGAGAAAGAAGTGGAAGAATTTGGAAGCCTTCCCTTCGCGGAGGTAGTGTAATGTTAAACATGGACTCAATGTAATTCTGATTATATGGTACCCGAATAAAGGCTATTTTTATTTAATAGAACGAATCCTAATGACAACCCAAGTCATCAATACACTATTGATAAATATCTTAGACCAACAATGCATTGATATGATGAATAATGATATCTATTGTCGAAGGACATCCATCTTAGATCCGATTATTTGTCATCGTTTGGGGTCACTTTATTATAGTATAGAGATGACATTATTAAGGCCACCACAAACTACTTTTCTTCGTAATCTGTAGTTTAATTTGTGAATTTATATCTTAGCACAAACTATACTCAATACAATATACTTACACGTATTTATGTAATTTATATATTTATTAGCAACAGCTTGCCAACCCTCGGCAAACTGATACATTGGTACAAGGAAAATACAATATTTAATGTAAAAAAACTTATAGGGAAGCGTAACATACACGAAGAAATTAAATTATAAAAAAATTGAAATATAAAAACTAAAGAAAAATTTATTTCAAAGTGTGAGGGGGGGGGGGGGGCAACTATGGATATCCAGACCTAGCTTGTTTTAGAATGCTGAATCTGCATATCGGTGAGTTTTGGCTAAAACGCGTTCTGAAAGGAGTGACATGTGGGATAATGGGTCGCCTGGGGTATCTAGACTCTAGATACCTGGGGTGTACCCTACACGAAATCTAGATAAAATTAAATTAACTTAAATTTAATAAGGAGTACGTGAGAATTATTCCATATAATCTCCAAACGCGTATTTTCGAAACAAATAAGCCAATAATATGTTTAAGAACACCTAAAACTGGACACACACTTACACACCCCCACACACAGGGGGCAAACGGGCAGGAGGCTCACCTGACGGTAAGTGATATCGCCGTCCATGGTCACTCTCAATGCCAGACGGCTCGCGAGTGCGTTGCCGGCCTTTTAAGAATTGGTATGCTCTTTTCTTGAAGAACCCTAATTCGTTACATGTAATTAGTAGGTACATTGACGTTGTGAATACAAAATGGTTTTCGTATGGTGTATTTCGTTTTGGCTATATTTTTATAAAAGCTGTATATGTATATAAAATGTTTCATAAATTAATAGATTAATAATTAAATTGATATTACTGACGCGTTCTTCTAAATATATTTACAAACTTTAAAATTTTAACGTACAAACTTTTAACTGAAACACTCTTTTGATGCTGTCAAAATGAGTGCACGCTATGACACTAGTTAAATAAATAACATAATATTGATAATTAAATTTAAAAAACCAATGTACAGTTTTTACAATATTCCTAATCTACATAGTAATAAGAAATTTACAAATAGAAAATTAAAATAAATTTTAGACGTTTGGTTCGTTGATGCTGGCATTTCCTTGTTGTTTAGCTATACTTACGTTGAGCGAAGAAAGCACCAGCCCTGCTATTCTGTAACTCACTTTTCGAACTCACACAGCGGTTTTCGCATCGGCGGTCGCTCTCAAATCAGTCGTGAAGCAGTCATTTTATGATTTGGCATTCTGAAAAGGTTGTAGTTTATTGTTTATCAGAATCGCAGGGCAGCTCTGGGGTCACGGATACTATCTACCAGGTGCCAACTTAAATCTTTAATTAGCGCCTGCGTCTTCTGCAAAGGGAACAAAATCAGGTAAGTGGAAAGATTCTATATTGAGCCGTTTATTATTTAAATAATATAATTACTATTTGTTTCAATACTCATAGATAGAGATAAATTACTGACAACAGAAGTAATTAATACTAATGACAAATCACGTGCATGGCAGATATTCGTCGAACATTCCACTTCATCCCCTTACATAAGTCACGATTTATGGAAAATCACATAATATAATCCTACTTTGGTAATTTCGAGTTCATTCATGTAACGTATTGAAATGCGTATTATGATCATTACTTCAAATATGATGTCGAATATAAGAGTAGATGGATTTCACTTATCTGCTCTTCTTTATCTCTTTTAATGCTCCAGTGAATAGGCTATCTCGCTCTTACAACTTCATTACTAACATTAATGAAAATATTGTTATATTTTACAATTTTTTACTTACTGTAATTGTGTGTATCAAGATCTTAATGATGTTTAAGTTTCTATTTAGTTTTAGTTTTTTTTTATAGAATAGGGGGCAAACGGGCAGGAGGCTCACCTGATTTTAAGCGGTACCAACGCCACTCTCGGGCTCGCGAGTGCGTAGCCGGGCTTTGAGAATTGATAATAATATAATAAATATTTTTTCCTGCTAGAGGTATGCAACCTAAGAGTTAAGTTATATATATATATATTACTTAATAATTAGAAGCGCAAACCAAATGTAAGTAATCAACTTACATTTGTAGCCAATAAATTGTAAACCGTAAAAAAATGTGCCCTTTAGTTTTTTTATACACTCATAAATTGTAATATAACATTCGCTTTTCCGATTATGTACAATAGGTCGACTACAATAACATTCTTTGTAGGTTACAGAAGTGTGACTTAGATTTAAGATCTAAGTCAAACTGAGTTAGTTTTTTGTTGGCGTCGGGGTAGTAGTAGACCAGTGCCGATAATTTTTGAAACCAAAAAAAATTACAGTAGGATGAAACCCATAATAGAAAAGCAGGGGAATATGATCAAAATGAAAGATAAATAAATAAATTAAATTGTTATGTGAAAAATGTGTGAATACAAAAGTTGTAGAACTTTTTATGACCTACATCTTTGCCATTTAGTTTTCTTCGATAGGACTTTTAGTTTTGCCGGAAATCGAGATAAACCGTTTTTTACCCTTAAAACTGGCTTAAATTGTTTTAAACAATTTAAGCCAGTTGACACCCAGGGATAAACAAAGAGTTTCATTTATTTGAACATACTTCCAACAACCACCACCGAACTCAAAATAATATATATTTAGATTTTTTTTTTAATTATCATTGTAATTAATTGTTTATATGGCCTCACAGTATGTAAATAGAACTAAGACAACGTAGAGGAGAACTATTAGAAGTTCTGGACCTGCAAGATCTTAAAAGGAGACTACTCCATCTTCCTCCATGTTCTACGTTGTACCTTCTATTGTTGTAAAAAAATGTGTAGGTAACTGTCAAATTTAAGAAGGTTAGCGGTTATATTATTAATAGACCAGACAAACCGGATGACGTAACTGAATTAATATTAGTATAACCTCAAAAAGTTAAAAATGTCCAACTGTTCTTTTTAAACTGTGATCAAAGCATAAGGTTGCTAAATAACTGCAGTAACACGAATCTTAAAGCAAAATGACCAATTAAACTGTGCGGGATCGCTTTTCGACGCGACGTTACAAGTAAATTGTTGTCATACGAAGCTTTAATGTACAATGGGGCATTTTCTTCGGGAATGTACTTGAATAAATATCTCATAGGCTTTAACTTTCAAAGTGAAAAATTCAAATCTAAATGTAATTAGTGTGGAGGCAGAAATGGTGTAGTGTTCATCCAACTTAAAAGATCTTTGACTTATCGACCGTCTGAGACTCCTTATGTTGCCCACCATCATTTTATAATGTTTGAAGAACTTTATTTCTCATTACAAAAAATGTATTTTTATCTACATGAGAAACTTATAATATACGAACGAAATACGGGTCGCCATCAGCTATCCCAATTTTAGTTTATTAGGCTCGTTCTAATAGGTATCTTTAGTGCCCTTTTGAATTGATTAAACACGCTAATATTACGAATTGTAGAGGGTAATTGATTAAATAATTGCACTCATACTTTATAAACTTCTTTAAATAATGTGTGCTTCGGCAAGATAAGCAAAGTCGCTCAACGAGTATTGCGTGTAGAGTATTGTGTGTTTGATTTTTTTTAAATGATAAGATACTATGAGAAGTTGCCTAATAACTTCATAGCACTGCTTGTTGCAGATTGTTGATGGCTACTGTAAGCATATTAATAAACTATTCATGCCAATAGACCAAATTGGGGCCCACATGGGAATTTGATTGTTAAGGGTTCAAAAATTTATGAAAATTGTTTGGAATTCGAATTGCTTACTTTCTGTGTTTCGTTAACAATTTCCTATTACTAGTTATTCTTAGTTTTTTTATGGGGGCAAACGCCCAAAATGGGCAGTCATCGCAGCGTATAGGCACTCATTTTAGTGGTTGCGTTGCTGGCCTTTGAGGAAGAAGTACACACTTTCATTAAACAATTTGGAGGTCGTATCTCTCAGGGAAGACCCTCACCGGGAGACGATTCCACAGTCACAAAAGAAAGTGTCTTGTAAAGCTTGGAAGACTTTCAGGCATCAAGGTGATGCTCTTCCTAAAACCTATCATTTAAGGTACAAATAAGGTTGGGAAATACTGCAACACTTCTGCAACTGCAACACTGCAAACATATTTTCTGATACAATCCAAAATGTTTTTGACATAAGGGAGAAGGTTCCCGTTCCTATTATTGCTTAAGAAATGTTTAAGTGCATCATTTAAATGGCTATTTAGATTATTAGCTCTTGTTGTATTAAAACTAGCTCAGTCCTTTCCATTCATCCTGTTATCTTTTTCTTTGTACTTCGAATCTGTTTGCTGCATTCAATTTTTTTTCTTGACTTTTTAAATAAAACAATTAAGTTCATACAATTTCGTATAATTCGCCATTTATTTCCATTGCAACAATCATTTAAATACACTTAAATTGACGTTTACCAGTTTAGATAAATATAAAATATTTAGTGAAATTATCCGAATTAACATATACCCAGCCTTTGAAATCGGATACTTTCACCAAATTAGATAAAAGTTATAAATCGTAACAATTTTTATATACAATAGCATCGTTTTAAACGACATTTAGAAGGTTTCTAATAAAATAAAGTAGCGCTTTGTGCTTAAACTGTACAAAATTTAAAATAAGAACATAAGTTGAATGTTCTACCGTATCTAGTTGATTGACATAAACAATTTGGCACTAATCTAACAATGAAAGTTCAAAGATTACATTTCTTAAATCTGTTCGGCAAGCCAAGTTTCAATTGCATTAACCAAATCGATAACAGAAAAAAATTGGCACAGCATTGGCAATTTTACGATTCACAATCGTGGCACGTTTCAATAGATCTCTTCTCGTCGTCTTCGTTGATCTCCTCGCTGTCTCTTCCCAGTCTTATGAAGTGGTCTCGCGCTCTGTTCTTCCTTTGAGGGTACCCACTGACATAGAGCTCAGAACTTTGCTCGTAGTTCGGCTTTTCCTCCACATTTCTTCCCAATCGAATAAACTTAGGGTCACGGCCCAGACGGATAAAGTTCGGGCTTCGTTTCGAAGGTTCATTCTCGTAGTCGTTTTCGTAAGTTCGCAGAAGTGTTATCAAGTCATCAGTGGTGAAAGTCAAGGGTTGGGATCTGCCAAAACGAAGGAAACTATTGCCCCGGCGCGTTGGTCGTTGGAACTGCTCCCGGATTTCAGCTGCTGACGGCTCAGGTGGATAGGAGCGACCAAACCTGTAAAAATATAATTTAATTTAAATCTGACACAAACAATTTATAATCTGAACAGGATTACTAAAAAAAATTATGCAATGTCAACTTGCTCATCTGTTGTTAAGTGATACCGCTGCCCATGGACACTGGCAGTGCCAGGAGGCTCGCAAGTGAGTTGCCGGACTTTTAAGAATTGTAATACGTCAGTGGGCTGCTGGTTCCATACAGCAGTGATGCGTATCAAAATCTATGAGATATGTTCTTTCTTCATACGAACGTTATTTGGCATTGGTTTCTATTAATTTCTGATTACAATAAGTATAAAAGTTATTCGGTACTACGGTTAAAAGATTGGTGGGCAATCAAATGTAACAAGATGTCTTACAAGAAAAATATCGAATTTCCAAGTATTTTTCAACTTTTCCCCATAGGCCTGGGATAAGACAGAGTGGACACAACAGCCAAGTTTTAAGTAGCTAATTTATTTAATAGCTTCAGTAACGTCGCCATTAACGTTGTTGTTCAATATGGAGTCTGGAGTTTAACAAAATATTTTTCTTTAATACATATAAGCTACAGCAAAACTATTATTTATAAAAACATAATATAATGTAAATCTTGTACATGGAAAGTGTTTTACACAATTGTCTCGCATAATACGTTTATTATTACCAATTAATATTGCCACGGAAGAAATAAAAATGTAAGAATTCTCCATTTTTTAAAATGATTTTAATTGTCACTAAACAAAGATGACCTTCACTTAATGTTAAAGAGTTTAGTTATATATCTCGAACTTTCTATAGTACAAAATATACCTTATCATACTCCGATCAACAGCGCTTCTTCTCCTTGCTTCCAGATCTGGGGAACGCCTCACCGGGTTTGCTACCACTTCAGCCATGAGGCACAGAAGCACTACAGCAGCTGCGTGCTTAGTATTTGTCATTTTTAATCTGTGAACCAAACAACATCTAATAAAAATTCTCGCGTCACAATGTTCGTTCCCATACTCCTCCGAAATGGCTCGACCGATTCTTATGAAATTTTATATTCATGTTCAATAAGTCTGAGAATCGGCTATATCTTTCAAACCCCTTAGTGATAAGGGGTGTCCCCCCCTAAATTTTTATTTTTTAGATAAAATTTTTGGTTTTTTGTTTTTTTTTATGATACGGCATACAAAAATAAATAGAACCCCTAATTTTCACCCCTCTACGATGAACCACTATTTTTTATTTTTTTATTAAAATCTTATGACTTGAACTCTGAGGTCTCTAGAGAATTATCACAGACAAAAGTTTTCATTCCGGAAAACCGAACAGTCCGGGGTAGCATAGCAAAATGTTCCATGTTGGTATGTACTTAAAAGGTAGGCTAGGCATTAAGGAGAAACGAAGTTCGCGGGGGCACCTAGTAAAATATATTAAAATTTATTCGCCGTTTTAATACTTCCATAGCGATATTTCTCCGGTTTTTAAATATGAATTCGGTGTAATTTTCTCAATATCCGTAAGTCTTGTGTACCAAACGTGGGATTGAAATCGTGATCGCTATTGGTAGTCATCAGTGCAGGGTGTAATTGAATTGCAGCCTCTAGGACTATGAAGCTTATCCAAACGGTGTCCATGCGTCGGGTTGTCTCTCTCCCTAAAATATGGCGAGGGAGCCGATAGCTGGCCATGCGTCATACTCGTGAACGGGTGCTACTTGTGGTGACTGGTCGTACTTGAATTCGTGTATGCGGTGATGTTAATTATTTCGACTATGTGTTTGCGTGTTGTTCCCACGAGAATGTAAGTGCGTGCTCCTTTTTCTCCATGCCTCCTGCTGATAGAGGACAACTATTTGTTTTTAATTTTTGTTATTATTATTAATTACTTAAGATGTCATGTGGAACATGGTGTAATGGTTGCAGCTTCTTACAAGCGTTGTGTAAAAAAAAAACCATGGCGATTAAAAATAGTGGCGGAGAGTTTATTGCCAATTCTTCTCTTCCGTTCTACGCCCTTGATTTGAGAACTGGCACTAAATGTAAAATAAGAAGTATTAATATGTATTTATTTACTGACAAGTCATAAGTGTACAATGTGTTACCTATATGATTAATTGATTTTTAAATTTTTGTCTCCATGATTTAGTCGATAACGTTCACAGAACATAAACTGGAGGTTTTGATTTCCATTGCTAGCTAACTAAAATATACGTAACTGAACTAATGTTAGGTTAGATAACTCGTGCAGCATTAAAATCATATAAATTCCATACTAGGAAATATAGTACTAAAAGCGACTTCAAACTAAAATCGCTAACATCACAAAACATCAGTCGTAAAATAAATACTATTTGTGACGTGATTGAAATGCTGACCTCACACCAAGGTTAGCGAAACAGACTTTAAGGCGCCAATGTTTATACTATTAAATTATGAAATGCAACATAGTATTCCATTTCCTGTTATATTTAACCATATTCAATAGGGCCAGGTTCTTAATTCGTTAAGAGTATGTTCACCGATATCAAAAAGCTATTTTTAAAAAAATGCTAGCAATTCAGTACTATAAACAAATAATATTTATTTAACTATAAAATTGAAACGGACTGATTTCAATATCCATTTCCGCGAAACATCTCACAAAACAGCAAAGCCACTAATTTTACATAAATAATAGATATTTTGTTAGTTCTTGCATTTTAATTATTGTTTAAATTAATATTCATACTTAACATATCTTTCAAATTCACTATATTTTGTACAATTTTTATATTCCTATGTTCTCTTGTTTATCTAAAACAATATACGTACTGTTAATTTAAAAAAATAAACATAAAACAAACAAAACAGTGGCGCTACAACCTTTTTAGATCTGGGCCTCAGATTTCTGTATCTGTTTCATGATCATTTGTCAATCTAATAGGCAAGCAGTAGCCTCCTGTGCCTGACACACGCCGTCAACTTTTTGGGTCTAGCCGGTTTTCTCACGACGTTTTCCTTCACCGTACGAGCAAATGTTTAATGCGAACATAGAAAGAAAGTCCATTGGTGCACAGCTGGGGACCGACCGAAGGTGGTAACCTCAAGGATGAGAGTCGCACTTTGAAGCCAATACTGCTCGCTGAATTACAGTTTGACATATAGTATTCTGTATTCTGAGATAAAAATCTAAATTTCTGATCAGAATTCTTCATTTCACTATGATATTTGGTATAGGTCCTTAAATGTTGGCTTTTATCCTCTCTCAGCTAGTAGCGTTATAAAATGTATTTTGTGACGAATTTGTCTACAAAAGCGTCATTAAATTGTAACGTTTATGGTGGATAATATGGCAAAAACGAAATGGCTACTTAATGGTCATTGTTTGGTTGTGACCTTGAGAGCTGTTTCAATCACGGATGTGATTTTTGAAGTGAAACTTCTTTAGGCGCATGAGGGTAAAATTTTTACGGATGAAACGCAATAATAATATTAGCGTCACGAAGATGTGAAGCGTTTTTTGTCAAAGAAAATACCGATTGAGAGATAGTGAGAAGGGCGAATTATCTTATAGAAATTCCATTTTTAAAATCAAAATTTCGTAAAGAGAATTTATGAAATATTAGTATTTCATACTTTATCCAAAATAATTTATTGAAATCTCAAATGGGGAATTGTAAATTAAAATGCTACGTGTTTTTGTTATATAAAAAATAAATTTATAATTTGTATGAATTTTCGACACTTTTAATATTTTAATGACAATTAAATTAATTAAATTCCAACATATCTTCATTTTTCCCTCCCTCTAAGTCTTGGAAATCTAAAGTTTAAGATTTGTATAAATATGAACAAGACTTAAAAATTACCACGCACTTTTTTTTTAAAGCAAAGTATTGGCAAAGTTGTGCTAAGTGGAGGCGCTAAGGCGGTTAAAGACTCTATAACTAAATAAATGGACCATATAAAAGGACTATATAAAAACTATATTAAAGGACCAAGGGGAAGAAGGAGAAGAGACTCCTCAAAAAAGGTGGATAGAAGAAACAGAAGCGGTAACAGGAAGCCAATGGAGAAAGAAAGCCATAGCCTGAGTCAGTTGGAAAAAGCTGGACCCTATACCCGTGAAGGGGTTCCGATCGACGGTACTGAAAGTAGCTAAGATAGAGGATATATATATGTGGGTCCGGCACAGCACTCCGAACCGGACCTACGGCAAGTATTAGATTGAGAAATGATCATGAAACAGATTCAGAAATCTGACGCCCAGATCTTGCTCTTTTATCTCTGCCTTTCAATAAATTTAAGAAATGTATTGAAGAAAAGCTGTGTAAAAAGTCAACGATTATCTAGTTGATAGAAGGACCTGGGACTAGTGCTAGACAGGCTACCTCTAATTAATTTACGATATTTGTTTTAAAATAAGTGTTGTTTGATGATTTGCTACTTTAAAAGAGTACCGAGAGTTTTTTACGCCGGCTTTTTCTCTCGGCCTACACCCTCTGTCTTCTTTGCCGATGAGTAGGGATGCCTACAAATTCAAATTTAATGACGTGGAATAAGTGATACATGTATCTTATGTTCCATAATAAACATATTTTATTTTATTTTATTTATCTAAAAAGGTTGTAGTGCCACTGGTTTGTTTGTTTTATGTTAAACAAGATAAAATTTTAAAATGTAAAAAAATCTTAGCTGTAAATTATTGTTTCTTTGTCATGATTGAAAAATAAACGGGCTTTTATTATTATTATTGGCATAGCAGTGTTGGCGTAGGCTTCAGCGTGCGATTATATGTGCCCATTTAACAATCACTCAAATGGTTAAGTAAAACATCGTGAGGAAATTGCCTTAGACCCAAAAAAATGGAGGCTGATCACCTACTCGCCTATTAGATTGACAAATGATCATAGAATAGATACATAAATCAGAGGCCCATACCTATAAAGGTTATTTAAGTATTATTAATATATAGTATAGTTTTTAAAGTTTGTTTTAAAAAAATATTATTAAAAATATATATACCTTTCCTCTCAATAGAATTCCTATCTCCTGGACGAGCTGATTTGCCCGCGTCAACGTCCATGTGGACGAATTAAATAATTTAAAAAAAAATCAAACATACATAAACTTTTCTACATCAAATCAATTAAATTAATATAAACGGATTTTATGTATCGTTAAATGGAGAGATAATAAAGCTTTCCGATGATTCAATTGCTTTTTTATAACGCTTGAAATGATTGACGATAAGGTTGATAATTTGAAGTTCTTTAATACTAAGCCGTGTTTTTAACTACGAACAATCATAAAAATTCTCGTGCTGAGACTGTGAATTGGAGTTTCTTGCTTCTTTACCTGAATGTGAGAAGTGCGTAATGAGGAATAATAGGCAACGAAGAAAGTCTTTTAGAGAGAAAAAGGATAATTTATTTGAAATGTTCACCACTATTCTCACGAATATCAGTTTTAAAAACAAAAAAGGAAAACTGTAAGTTTATTTTGTTGGTTAGTTTTTAACAAAAATTTTGTTGAATAACTGACACAAAATAGCTTAACTTATTAAATTGTATGGACATTTGAGGTGAATTGTTTTTTATCGGGAATCGGACATAAAAAGGTTAAACTAAAAACTTTAATAAATTCAAGTTCAAATAAGCTATGAAGGTGTTAAATTGAATAAAAAGAAAAGATTTTCATTTTTTATGTTTGTTGCGAATAAGTTCCACAACCCGGACGGATTTCACTTAGTAATAAGAGTAAAATAGGATTAAATTATTAAAGTAGTAGTAACATAGGATGATATGTTTATTTTCAAAACATTTTATTATTATAGTTAGTTGAGCGTATTTATCTATATATTTTTCGCTATAACACTCTACCAAAAAAATAAATAAAAATTCGACAAATTTATCTACGTAAGAGGCTAAAGTCAGTAACAGTTGTTGTTCGTAAATAATATTCTAAAGTTCAAAAAGCAAAAACAAATCATTCCTTGCTCTTATTGTTGCCCATAATTCGTTTTAAAGTATAATTTTTCACGAAGATCCCTGAAGTGTTCAACAAGAACTTTAAGTAACTTGGTCCTTCGCCAAAAGAACAATACATTGAATGTTTTAATTATTTATTAAGTGATTCAGTAATAAGTCAGAAGTTAGAGAATAAAATTTAGACGTGTTTCGACTTGATAGCGGCTCCTTATAGATTTTGCTATTATAAAATTAATGTTTGATACATTTTGATGCAATTTGAAGCTTTTTTTTGTTCCCTACATACTGTAGGATTATACAGTCACCTATTAGCATTTATTTTAGCCAGACATAGACATAGACAATTAATTTGTATACTTAATTGGATAATTTAAAAAAAAAACATTTAGATTGGAACATCGATTGTAGTGTTTCCAATATAATTACAGAAGCACATAAGGATTTGCTTATGTTATCATTCGTAACTGACTAAATCCTTGATGTATATTGTTCGGTACAGATTTGTATTATAACTACATGGTCAGGACATCCCCTTTAAATTAAGAAACTTTTCTCTGTACCTGAATAACTATCAAGTTTAAAGTCCAATGATTATAATAATCGCTAGCCATCACCCAAAATCCATAGTTAAACTTCTGTTGCTAACCAATTCTATAGTGCTTTTATGCCAATACTTGCTAAGCCATTTAATATCATGTATTTTAATATGTGTCTGAATAAATTTGATCCCACATAGCTCATATGTAGCTTGTATGTAATTATACGTTGGTATTAATGCAATGCACAATATATGATACGCTACGAGAATACTTTGTAAAAATTTTGTAAATTGCTACGAGAATTGCTACAATTTGCTACGACGCTACACAGTTCACGAAGGTAATGTATATGTATGTATACTTGTACCTTCAATTGTTTTAAATAACTTCATTAACATTTCTGGATTCTACTATCTGTTCCAATCCAGATTTTTCATTTTCAAAATTAAAGAACACTAATTAATAATCTAATAGATTAGAAGATCAATATATAATTAAATATTTCGATATTACAATATTATTAACCAACATAGTTAAAATAATAAAATTAAAACAAATTTAAAAAGTTTAATCCCTGTGGCAATATACCTTGAATGCTGACAGCATTTCCTACCTGTATTCGGATACTTAATCGTTCAGCAAGAAAAGCTCTAGATCTGGTGTCACCGGTACTATCTACTAGGCACCAACTTAACTTAATTAGGGCCTGTGCACTAGAACCCCACGGCCCTCAAGAGTCTCTTCAAAGGGAACAAAATCAAAGTTAGAGGAAAGACTTTTGTTTGAGCCGTTTATAATAGAGTATATTATATTTTAATTAAATACAGAGTCATATCAGTAATGTCTGGCTGCTTCCGCGATCGTACAATACCGCATTGTCACCATATAACAATAGAAGCATCAATTATTTTAATCTAGGCTTTTGCGGATATATCTATGTTATTATTTAAACTCCAGTCAAAATATTTATTTTATTTGCATTGATTAGAGGAAATTTATAAATAGTTTAGTCACAATTTTAAATATCACGTTTTTGAAATATCTATCAATAGTTGTTATTACCAATATGTGCCCTATAACTCAACAATAAAATGTTTAATTTAAATTAAGATAAAAAAGAATGTCTACCAGGTGAACATGCAGGTGAATACGGTCTTTGATAAACTGTTAATTATAGCCCAGTCCAAACGATAGTTTGTGAGGTTCGTAGACTCAGAATACTCAGTGATTATTGGGCCTTAAAAATCAATAAAACGAAAGTAACCCATTGAACGTCATACTTATTGTAACTGGCTTAAATATGATGTTCACCACTTGTTTGAAGTCCAAATAATAAGTAGACGAAAGCATTTTTTAAGCATACCCAAAGCTTAATACGTTATTCACATTTAGGATTAATATTATTTATGATACAGTCCTTAGTATAATCTTTAAGATGAAAGGAGGGTTTAATTCCACGCTGTAAAGCTAACCGGATCGTTGCTTCAGTTTGACATGAGTTTATATGATACTTCTGTATAAATTATAAAATGTTTTTTTTTCTGCGGGTATTTGTAATCAGCCCTAACTAAGGCTATGGGCGAATTTGTTCTGTGGTGCTGTCATGTGGAGTAGCTTTCTATTGGAAGCATCTACTCATCTTCTGTCTAGAGCTACTGCCGATCTTCTAGCTCTAGAATATGGTGACGTTTTAGTCGACTCACATACTGTCTAATGGTGAGTTGGCGAGCAAGTTCGTTCGGGTGACAGCTTAACCGCTCCTTGTATTTAGCTGCCAGTCTCCGGATTTCCTCTTTGATAGTTCTCATTTTAAGGTGTTTGTGAACTTCGTTGTTGGTTATGTACCATGATACTTTTGCAACTGCTCTTAGGATTTTGTTCTGTTGTCGCTGGAGTATATTTATGTTGGTATCACTTGGTATAACTCCGTAACTAACAAAAAAAAAACAGTGGCGCAACCTTTGTAGTTCTGGGCCTCAGATATCTGAATCGGTTTTATGATCATTTGTCAATCTAATAGGCAAGTAGGTGATCAGCATCCTGTGACACACGCCGTCGACTTTTTGGGCAAGCCGGTCTCCTCACAATTTCCTTCACCGTTCGAGCGATTGTTAAATGCGCACATAGAAATAAAGTCCATTGACTGCTCCGTACATACATACTGTTTTAAAAAAAGATGTATTACTATGTATATAATGTTTTAATCATAGTTTAAACAATATTTAAGTTAAAATAGTTTCATGAGAGTGATTTGATATAATTTTCAATATAAAGTTATAAATGCTTTTTAAATGTTGAAGTTAGTTAAAAACTTTACGTAATACAATGCAGAACTATAAAATATTATTTTAATAGCGCTTATAGACTATTAAGACTGAAAAGCCGAGTAAAAATGCTTCCTAATTGATGCTTACGGTGAAAGTGCGTTGCGGAAAAATAGTGAAAATAGAAAATGCAAAACGAATACTTTTATTTATAAAACGTATTCATTTAAAATTGGTTTGGAAGAAAGAAAAATATTATGATTAAATATGTCACAATTGTATTTCTCAGGAATCTAAATTTCTGAAAATGTAAAATTAGAAGAATTTAATATTTATTTATTTTTGACGTTCGTAAGTGTACATTATGTTACCTAAATAAATAAATGATTTTGATTGATTGATTGATTTTTTTATTTCAAGAATTGCAAATATACATAAGTGTATTTATTTTACTGTAAGTGGTTACTCTTTTTCACCATACCGGCTGCTGATAGAGGCTAAACTTTTTTAAAAATTGTAATATTTCATATGGAGCAAGGTATGTCGCTTTACTTATCATGTAAAATAAAATAGTTGGTGCAGGTTATCCTGCCAAATCTTTTATTACGCCCTTCATTTGAAAACTAGCAAGTCTATACGTATATATAAAAATGTTAAGTTGGTTTATGTACTCAAAAAGTTCTGCATCGATCGAGATGAAACGATACCATGTTTAGCACGATATATAATCCGCATCAAGGATTGTTATCATCAAATATTTTTATATTTTTTTTTTATTTTTTCATTTGTTTTCCACAAGTATTGCAAAATTAAACTTATATTCTTTGTTTTGTTTCTCATTTCTCAACCATTCAATTACAATGTGCCACCGCGAATCCTGGCTGGTAACACATAGACTTTAGATTTACATGTAGTAAACATTTTTTAGTTTTTCATACTTTTATAAATGTACATAAGATTGACTTGAGTCACGCTGAGCCACCGAATTCTTTGTGACCACTTTATGTTTGAAAGGCGAGTTATTGGTTAACGATACACACTTAAAAATAAACCCTTTATCGGTCCTAAACGGGATGTTTTTACGGACGTTTGAAATGCTTTCAGTCTTTCTAACTACGCATTCAAAACGTTATTTAATAATCTCATATATCATTGTCAATTATTTAATTATACCAGAGTGTGACATAATTTAGTACCCCGAAACAATGCCATATATCTTTATTGAAACCATTTCAATTGTCAGATTTAATTAAGAATATGTTTATAAATTTAATTTAATTTTCATTTGATTTCAAAACAGTTAACTTGCTGCTTCGTTTAAATGGTATAATAGACGAGTAGGTTGTCTGGTTCAAACCCGGGAAAAACATAAAACCCCTTTGTGATTTTCATATGTTAAAATTTTGTATCTAAATGCAAAGTAGCTAAGAAGATATTAGAATTTTCCGGTACCGTACTAATTAATAAGTACCTACAGCAAAAACCTCATTATTTTTTACCCAAGTTATAAACTTAAAAAGAATTACAGAGTATCGGATTAATGAGCGTATTTAATTCTTCAGAAATTTTCCTTTAGGTGTTAAGAGTATAAAAAGTAATTCGATCGGTAAAATTCAAAACTGAAACTCACATTAGGGTTGACAATCACGGCTGAACTAACACTGCTTTAAAACTCAATATTATTATAAACATTGATAACTTTGTAATTCATTCCGGTAATAAATATCATAACATGTCTTCAAATATATAATTATTATCAATCAAAGATTTAAGTTGGCGCCTAGTACCGGTGACCCCAGAGCTGGTGCTTTCCTCTCTCAACAAATAAGTATCGCACTGCAGCGAGGAAATGCTGCCAGCGTTAAAGGTACACAGCCACAGGGACCAAACTTTTCAATTTACTTGTTTTATATATTTTGATTATCATCATAATATGAAGGTTAAGAATATTGCAAATACTATATTGTGTAATGTCTCTAAATATGGTATACTTTAAAATAAACTCTCTTTAATATACCTGGAAAACTACTAATTATTTTATATTAGTTGAGGCGAACTCTGATATTATTATAATTAATTTGCTCCAATAATATTCATCTAATGTTGGTCACATTAGGTAAACATCCATTTTGTGATTAGGGAAGCTGTTTACCAGGCTAACATGAGTCTAGGAGAGGTCAACAATGACTTTCAAAGGCAAAATGAGGCACTTAATAGAACATTGCTAATCACATGCAAATTTTTGTTTTAACAGGTACTGAGTAAGCTTTTTTATGCTAGTCTCTATGTATATAAAATTCTGCCACAATGTTCCGATTGAATTGATTGAATGGCCGATTCTTATGAAATTTTTTATGCATGTTCAGAAAGTCTGAGAATCGGCTACTATCTATCTTTCAAACCAAAGTGAAAAGGGATTTCCACGCCAAAATTTTATTTTTTATTTTTTCGACAATTTTTTTATTTTTTTTATGGTACATCATGCAACAATACACACAATTTTCACCCCTCTACGACCAACCCCTATTTTTAATTATTGTAGATAGTTATTTTTATTGAACTAAAAAAATGTTTCCTAGAAATAAACATGGCAATACAAACGTTTTCCGGGTCAGCTAGTTTTATTTATAAGAATGTTTCTTTATTGATATTACTGTTTGATTATTAGATTTACATCCTTATAATGTATCTGTCTAGATTTATGACTTGATAGCCATCGTGACTTTCTTTCTTCCCCCAAAAAATTTCAAATGTGTTTTAAATACTTATGTGGACTTTGATGTGATTATTAATTTTTTTGAATTTGTTTTTGTATGTGGAGCAGTATTAGTGGCTTGTGTCTCTCAAACCTGTAGTTTTGCGTTTAAATCACAGCTGTACAGCTACTATGTGTGTGTGTGTGGAATTCTCTTTGTTACAGACCATAACTCTCGCGTGAGATAAACATCGCGAGAAATGTTGAGACGTGTATTACGTGCAAAAGACCAACTTCCCAATTTAAAAAAAATATCACGAAACAGATACAGATCTGAGGCCTAAAGCTTGTAGCGTAAATAAATAATTCATTTATTGTTATTAAACAAATTAACTTTTACACTGTAATGGTCGTTAAATATCAAATAGCATAAAGTTATAGCTGAATTTAAATTCTTTTGTTTTTTCTGACTACGAATTAAAGTTGCGACTTTCTTAGAAATTATTTTCAAATATTCCAAGTTCCAGAGAGAATTATTAATAGAAACCTTTTCAGTTTGATCATTGCTTTATAATTTCATCAGAGATTAAAGTGATAGTGTCAAAGCACTAATATATGCGCATTGTAAAAGACAAATAAACTCAAAGCTATAAAGAAAATAACAATTAACGACAGTTCAATGTAATAATAAAACATTCTTAGTCTATTGTCTTTGGCTCCACTGGTATTGCTCTAAAAATCAAAGACATTTAAATACAAACAAACAAAAATCATTTATTCATGTAGGTAACACAATGTTTACTTATGAACGTCAATATACATAAAATGCTTCTAATTTTACATTTACTGAAAGTTCTCAAATCAAGGGCGTAGAACGGAAGAGAAGAACTGGCAATAAACTCTCCGCCACTTTTTTTTTTGAAAATGAAATCGGTGATTTAAAGTGACTTTACTATTTCATTTTATAAATAAATATTTGGTTTTAATGTTTATAATATGAATTGTATTACATAAGAACCGAAAATGGTACGTCTTGTTTTATCTTTTTTCATACTCGCGTTGGACAGATCTCTTAATATCCAAATGACTGGACCATATCTCAAGATAACGAATTAATAATACAATTGGAAGACTTCCAAACTTGATTGTATGGCTAAAATATATAAACAATGTTACAGAAAAATCATATTAGTAACACAGAGAGGATAGGAAATATTGAAATGTTCAAATATGTTATACTTATTTTTGTTTTTATTGAGATGACTATATTATTTATGTGTCTAACAGAGTGAGTGTTTTTTATTTAAATATTTTGTATTATTATGGAATTCGAAGCTGTCGCGTGATGTTGATTTAAGTGTAAAAATTTTATTAATATGAAGTAGAGAAAATTTCTGTTTCGAAACAATTACAAATAATACAAGCAAAGAATTGTTGACCTATTCATAATTTTTTTTAAATTATGTATTTTTTAATAGCGCTGTATTTTCTTTTTATGTCTATAATTTCAGGAAAACGCATGTTAGTTATTAAATATAATCTTTATTACAATATTATTATATTTACTTAACCTTATTATAAAGTTGTTGGTTTGGGAATTATCTGTATTAATAAATATTTATTTATTACTTCTATGTTTTATTCTCTATATATAGAGAATAAGACATATTTGTACATTCATTCAATTTCATCTATTTATTTTGCTGTCAAAGGAAAATTGGACTCCAAAGACATAATTTTATACATATAAGAAAACTCTGTAAAGCGCACAAAATTTAATAAAGTTAAAATCAGTCGTATCAATGCTACAGGCTTTGTTTTCAATTAAAAGAAAGACAGTTGAATGTTGTCTTTTGATTGGAGACGGGTTAAGCCCTAAGGCTATATAATAAAAGTGTTAATTAATATAAGCAACATACTGATTTAATTTATATTTTAGTGATAAGAGAGAGGAGAGATTTAGATGATTTCTTTGAAGAAATTACCCAGCCAGTTAGTACATTTATGTGAAAGGAAATTTCTAATGAAATAGATTTTTATATACCAGGTACAGTTGTTGTGATGAAGTTGATATTGAATTAAATTTTTGATGTAATTATTTAATTTATAAATATTATTTTCTTATTATATAACACTATTGACTTTGTAATATGAATTTATCTATTGAGTTGTAAAATTTAGGAAACCTTAAATATATATAAACTAAGGGTTGTTTAGCTACTAAATTGATTAAAGTAGTAAGGTCCTCTCAGCTACTCACCGTCCTCACAACACTCGCACACAAACTTTTGAAAGCGCGTAGCACGTCTACGGCGTAGCGGTGGTTCTACGTTATTGCATATCGAAGAGCCACCCCGTAGCTTTTATGCGAACGGATGTGACGTCACTTGGAGCATTGTCAAGACTATGGGACGTGGGTTGTGGCTCGATTTATGGTGTTATAGAATACTCCTTGCTCTTAATAACAGTGTTTAGACAGTATAAGTCAAGTTTAGGGAGCCACTAGACAACAATAAACTTTAATTCGATACCTACTCTTAGCTGAGATATTCGAAAATTTATATGTTATTTTATTATTTTAGTAGTATGTATTTTACGCCTTTGTGAATATTTGGTAGGTATTCAATTATCAGTACATTTTGCTTTAAATTTTATAATATAACATTAACGTTGCTGACATTCATAAGCATGCTCTACGAAGCATCTAAATTGAATAAACGTATTTTGATTTTTTTGATTTTGATTTATATTTAGAGATTATTGTATATGGCAGTAAATGTAAAATTAGAAGCATTTCATGTATATTTCTTTTTTGACTTTCATAAGTGTACATTGTGTTACCTACATGAATAAATGATTTTTAAATTTTATAACGATTTTTTTTAATTTATGATTGCATCTACGTACAACATTTGAGGCTAGTTGCTCCTCGAGATATTTCTAAAACCAATATCATTTAGATTCCTACGATAAAGACCGTAACAGAAATTCTTAAGAAGTTGGCAACGCGGACACAACTTAGTACTAGGATCTTTCTCACTTTTCCAAGGTATTGGTATATTACATCTTACCAAAGTGTTGAGAATTGATATCAAATTTAGAGTCTTTATTAATTAAATAAGATCGTGATTTAATACCAGGCGCATTTTGATGTCAAAAATATATAAATGTATAGGTAGGCAAAGCTTAATCGATTTGTGAAAACCGCGTGAAAATCCATTGAATAGTTTCAAAGTTCAATAGTTTCATCCATAAGTTGATTTAATAGATAAAGACAAACACATTTATTGTCACATATAAGAAATATATTGATTATTGATAAAGAGGTCGCAAAAAAAATGCCAGACAAATTGCCTTGGGCGGAAACTATTATAAAACAATTAACCTTACTAAATTAAGCCTTAAGAGAGAGAGAGAGCTGAGGATTTTCTCGCTTAACGAAGAAGTATCGCAATACAGCGAGGAAACACTGCCAGCATTAGTGGTATACTACCAAACCTTTTAATTTCTTAGCTGTCTCTTTATCTATCTTTAATTATTATTATTACTATATAAGTTAAGAATACTGTAAATACTGTATATTTGATTCAATAAATATGTATAAATAAATAAATAAATAATTTTGAAAAAATAATGTTTGATTTTGACCTAACAAAATCAAATCGAAATGTAATTTTTATGTACACCATAGATGATAGATATGGTGCTTCAAATCTAAAAGGTAGAACAGTCTAACCAATGCCCAAACACCCTAAGGATACCAAGATCTTGTATATAAATTCAGCATTGCGAATGCTTTATTAGCGCCATTCAAGTATGTTGTCACCGTAAAGATTGTGGCCCGTAGATTGAAGGTGCAACAATACAATTAAGAACATCACTAGGAATAATTAAATTTACATGCATTCTTCAATTCTCTCTTAAAAGGGTAAACGTAAAAATGTTTTGTTATATTAAGTTAAACAAACATTTATTTATAGAAATACTAGCTGACCGGGCAACCTTCGTTTTGCCATGTGAGTATATCATTTATAATAAAAAATAGGGGTTGATCGTAGAGGGGCGAAAATTAGGCGTTGTATGTATTTTTTAATGCTGTATCATAAAAATTTATCTAAAAATTAAAAAAAAAAATTAGGGGTACATATTATACATAGGGGGACATACATATTTCATGCCCTTAACATTTAGGGGGATGAAAAATAGATGTTGTCTGATTCTCAGACATATGCACACAAAATTTCATGAGAATCGGTCAAGCCGTTTCGGAGGAGTTTAACTACAAACACCGCCACACGAGAATTTTATATGTCAGAAATTACTGTAAATTTAACAAGTATTTAGTTCAGGTTTCGATGAATACTTAACACAACTTACGACTAATTTGTTCCTTAATCCATTCAAACTTGTATTGTGTAAATTATAATTAGGCCAAATATAGATTTGTTGCGTTAGACTTAGAGCATTGCGATCATCATTCATAACACATGTCGTTAATAACATCGGGACAATATTCAACGTATTGATTGAATGGCTTTGCAGAAATATAAAATAATATAGCGTCAACTTAAATTAAAATTACAGCGCCTGGGAATTAGTATAACATTTCTGTTATTGTTAATTGATTTTACATTTCGTCATGTCATTTATTTTTGAGTCTAAGGGTCTGTTTCACAGTGTATGGATAAAGTACCAAATAGCTATGCAACACATAAATTATTTGTAAGATAAATTGTGCTATTTGTCATTCATCGGACTCATAGCTTATGATGGACTTTATGTGACGAATAGCGCTATCTGACAGTCGTGAAACGCAACAATAGTGTTTATCCTACCAATAAGTAATAAATAGCTAATTTGGAACTTATGTAGAACTTATCCGTACATTGTGAAACAGACCCTAAGACATTCTGCACTTGCCAGGGTTTGAGCGGTTTCAGGTCCTTGGTGTCTCAAAACGCTGTCAAATATAAACTTCATACACGCAACATTCACCGGTGAGCCTTCTGCCCGTATGCCTGTGTGTGTTATTATTTACCTCAATAGACAAATGACTTCTTATTAATGCAGTTTTTGAAAGCAACCTTTTGTGCTGCACTCATATTCCTAGACAAATATGTTGCAATTTTAAACTAGTGCACACATGTACAGTTGGAATTATATATATTTTTATACGATGACAAACGATGTCTCGTTATGCAACTGGAAATCTGATAAGCACCAGCTCTGTAAATAAAGTATGAAAGTACTGTCGACTTCGAAGAAACTTTCATCCTATTTTATCGAATAGCTTATTTATTTGTCGTGGTATTTGGTTATTGTAAAGTTTTAGTACACATTTATATTACCAACTACCTGCCCCCGCGAACTTCGTTTCTCCCTAATATAATTTCATTACTTAGCCTACCTTTCCAGCTACATAACAACATTTTGCTATGCTACCCCATAGACACTGTTCACTTCTTAATAAAACAGTTTTTAGGTTTTTCTCTCCTTAAAAACTTTTCTCAGAGTACAAGCAAGAAATTTTTAAAGAATACTCGAATTAGCAACAAATTTGTGACACATTTTTAATTATATTTATTTAATATTTTGTCAATATGTATCAATAATGCTTAAAAAAATGCATAACATTCAAATAATAGGTCAATTTAACAAATGCAAAAATATTCTTACATATAAATTCACATCGTTTACTGTATAGGAAAAAAAGAATTTGAACTAAAAATATATAAATATATATATATTTGGTTTTCCTTTCCTTTTTCTATATCCACTATATTTAATTCGACGGATGACGTATCTTGTCTACGTAAACTAGTTTACCACAGGTTATACTGGCTAAAAGAAAATGCGTAGGAGGTTCATTCATAGAAATCTACGTTTTTGGACGAACTCCAAGACGTATAGACGTCTTGTCCCATTTTAAGACCCCAATGAAATTCGGCATTATGATAAATTAAATATAGGAACTTATTTTTACTAGTCTAAGCTTAATTGTTTATTATATAAAATTAAACTTAAATTTGCCCGATCACATAATTCGTCATAATGAGTTGTGTATATATATCTTAGTACAAACTATGCTCGAAATAAAACACTTACACGCATTATAAATCTATATAATGAGGTGTACGCGAGGCTCAATTGTTTCCATTTTGTCTTCAAACGCGTCTTTTCGCAAAAATAAGCAAATTTAATAGTTTTAGAGTTCACGTTAAACACACGTACACACCTTAACACATTCCCACGCACACTTCAACCAATAAATTAATAGTAATTTGCATGAAAAGTTTATGGCAATCGTAACATTATTCACTGTTAGAGGCGGTGGCTTTGTTTTGTGACGCATAATAGCAGCAGAAATTAGGTACATACCTGAAATTGATATTGAATTATCGTTTCGATTTTTTTTTAATTTCGACGCTTCGGGTACACCATTTCCGAGTGATGAAAATATGTAGAAAAAAAATTGGAGCTGTTCTAAGGCGGAGCCGTGATTTCACAAATTTACCATATTAACTAAAATGCATCTTGTGTATTTATACATCTACTTAATTTTCGTTATTTTAGTGTCCATGTATAGTTAGCTTAGTAACACTCAGTTAAATGGTACAAAAAAATTGTGTTCCAGCAATTTTTTAAGACTAAATGCAGTAGCAGCCTAACATGCGTTCACATGCAATATGATACGTCATTAAATTCAGTCAGAACGACCAGTCGCAATCAAACGAATCCATGCTTGGTCTCTTTGATAGTCGATGAAGGAGAAAAAAAACATGTTAAAAATAAATCACATAAATTTCTGTATTTTTTAAAATAAATACTTATACAACATGTATAGTCCGTTGATAGATAAATAAAAATGTTCAATTATGAATATTCCTTTAACTTTTATGCATTGAAATTTTATAACAAAATTAACATTTAAATTAACTTACTATCTTATATTAGCAATTTGATGTTGAGTGCATTTCGTTATTTTTATGTCTGGACAAGATAAAAATAATGCAAACACAATAAAAACTCTTTATTTCCTCGGAGGGTATTAAATGAGATAAAAATATAATGCTGCTAGTAACAATATTCCCGAAGTAATCAATCGGAAAACAGATTTTAAAAAATCTGGTTGGATTTGTAACAAAGTATGTACGTGCGTACAAAGTACACATGTCAGAAGTGAAACTTCTTTGGCAAACAAATTTTTAAGTATTGTTAATATTTATACAAATCTAAAACATTAGATTTCCGAGACTTAGAGGGAAGGACAAAGGAAGATATTATGTTAGGAATTTACTGATTTTAATTAAAATATTAAAAGTGTCAAAAATTAATACAAATTATAAATTTAATTAGTTTAATTTATAATAAAAACACGTGGCATTTTAATTTACAATTCGTCATTTGATATTTCAATAAATTATTTTGCATAAAATATGAAATACTAATCTATATATATAAAAGAAAGTCGTGTTTGTTACAACACTTATAACTCGAGAACGGCTGGACCGATGTTAGTTATATCTTTTTTAGTGGATTCTTCTCAACTCCGAATAGCAGAATAAGTACTAAAATATCGGATAAGTTATCGAATAACAATAAGTAAGTAAATTAATTTTACGAATGCAAACAGCATGTGGTGCCATCCGTTGACAAAACTACGCATCATTTTTACGTCGAATTCGTGTCAGTTCAAGAAATTCCGATCTTGAGGTGAATAAGGAGATGCATGATTTGATCTTGATCGAAGTTACCTCATCAAAAAATGTTGTATATCAGAAAGTGCTTTGACATGCAGTAACGCAATATTGGCGCTCGAGAGAAGAGGCCTAATGTGTAAAACTGCCATTCTTCTTTCGCAATGGCACGCAATAAAACATTTCTATATTTGCAAAAAGAATTTGTATTAACGTTAACCTTAATGAAATCCTAAGTCTAACTAAAGTTAACACGATATTATTAGACTGTAAGGTGGAACAAAGTGCGCCGGGTCAGCTAGTATTTCATAAATTGTCTTTACGAAATTTAATTTTAAAAATAGAATTTCTATAAGGTCAAAGGTAAATTCACCCTTCTCACTGTCTCTCAATCGGTCTTTCCCTTTTCTTCGACAAAAACGCTGCACATCTTCGTGTCGCTAATATTATTATTATTGCGTTTCATCCATAAAAATTTTACCCTCCTGCGCCTAAAGAAGTTTCCCTTCAAAACATTAAATTTAGTTTCTAACAAGCCTAGAAGTATCCAAGTATCCCACCGGGTTACGCCGCGTATGCACAACTTGACACTATGGAATCAAGGATTAGTATAACTGGAGCTACACATAACAGGCATGAAAACAAAGTATTATTTCTGGTGTCAAGGTAAGGTTCAGAGATGAGACTTGACTCCCGTAAGTCTCGACTCTGAATATCACCCTTAACGCGAACTATGATTGCATGACAAATAAGTTTTTTAAACACGGGAGCTATATTCAGCGTTAAATCGCTCCTCTTAAAAGCGCATTAGAACTAAAATGTTTTTTTGGATTAATCTAGCCAGGCCTTATACTTATATAGAACCGGCCCTAGTGCACTTTTTACGCCATAACTATTATACCCTGATATGATCAATGTCTGACACGACCGAGGTGTGCTTAAATGTCGGAACTGCATAAAAACAAACAGAAAAATAAAAAGTATTTTTGAACATTGCTATGATTGTATTGATTAAACTCAGCCCCGACAGTATCTCTTGGTGGCAAATATATTTAAACTGGATTGATTTTTCACAGTTTGACATTTGCATTAAGATATTCGTTCCATATTTAAAAGGTAAAATGTCAAATTATCTAAATAGCGAAACAGATTATCGTCAACATAAACGGATCTGTCAAAGGTAGTTAGGATAATCACACCGTCTTGTTATTTACATTATCTACTTAGGAGATAAGGTCTGCGACTTCATCTGTGTAGAATAAATATAATATATAATATACATATTCTTAGATAAATATGTGTTGAATAAACATTGTAATGACTATTTTCTAAAGGGTGTAAATGTTATGACGAAAATAATCGTCTTACACGACATTATTTATTAGATATATTAATTTATACAGATAAATTATTTATACTTTATTGTGTTGTTGCGAGTGCTTATTGAACCCAACGGAAGAATAAATCGATTGCATTGCGTCAGTTGATTGATTGACCGTAGCGCTGGTAACACAACTTTGGGATTGTGGTACAATATTGAGAATATTGAAGTCGGATTCACAACAGCTATTGCTATTCAGCTAGGTTCTACTTAGCTAAAGTATTTACTAAATGATGTAAATCATCACGATATAAATAAAAGACAATATTGTGGGTCTCTATTGCGTATACGATAACAAGCTTCAAATAACATCGTAAGATATATTCTTATGGATTTTGTTAGTGAAATGGGCGGAAAACTGATCTTGTATTACGATACAAATTGCTCCCTATTTATTTACAAAATCCCTTTGGTTTACCTTTCGTTGAAATATAGTTAAAATATAAAACTAACTTTACTGACCGTTAGTTAGTATTATGAGATTTAACTTATAAAAAATCACAAATAAAAAGTTTTAAGTGTCAAACAACAAAAATTAACTCTTTTCGATACAGTTTACTGTACGTTCGTCGAGAAAATTGTTTTTAGCCGTTAGCTTGTTGTGTTTAGGAAACATCAAATGTGATATTTCCGGCACTCTTAGCCGGCAGTGTTATCTTGGAGCCTTGCGCTCTCCAATAAACGACAAGTTATTCTGTCTGTTATTTCCTACCATTTATATATTAAAAACAGGCACTGCAGAACAGTAATATTGTATTTGATAATTACAATACATTCTATTTTATTTATTGAATTAAACAATGTCTAATATTCTAACCCCTTTCAATCGTTCACCCTTTAATCGAAATAATAGTTTTCATAAGAATTAAAATATCGATGTAGGGCCACACAGAATGAAGCTGTTAAGCTAGTTAATCGAATCTGTTTAACACTGTTAACTTGACAATATCAAGTTGTATTTCATTTGACAACTTGACATTGGCAACTGACAACTTACAGCAATCAAAAGACAAAATTTTTAAAATCATCTTACGTTCCAAAGGCTTCCCTAAACTCTAAAGTTAAATTGTTTTCGGTGGTTTTACTGTAAATCTATTTACTTCTAAACTATAAAATGGTAAGTAAGTTTTTGCTTCCTTGTTTTTAAGTTTTACTCAAAAAAATAACTGTTTTAGTTGTATTTAATAGCAAAATTAAATTTAAAATTGCAATGTCATTGGCGCTTTCTTGATATAATCCTGGTAATAAATTGTTAATATCAAAGGTATAAGCATTAAAAAGTACTTTAATTTTATTACGAAGAGGTATAGGTGGTACGAATAGCTTACATTATGTTGCCGGGAAATAAAACATAACCAAACAAACCGAATACACTTAGCAAAACTTGATATTATTCTATTTTATTCCAGTTTCGCAACCAATATGACAGTGACGTCACAGTGTGGAGCCCACAGGGTCGTCTTCATCAAGTGGAGTATGCTATGGAGGCAGTTAAACTGGGTTCAGCAACAGTTGCACTGAAAAATAAGCAGTTTGCTGTATTAATAGCTCTCAAAAGAGCAGTGAGTGAGCTATCAGCTTATCAAAAAAAAATTATTCCCATTGATGATCATATTGGTATCTGTATGTCTGGCCTTACTGCAGATGCAAGAATGTTAAGGTAGATAATATTCTAAACCCTGTAATTCAAAAATATTTGTCACAATCTAAAGTCTTATAGGGCAGAAACTAAGGCTTGAAGTATATAAATAATAAAACCTGATTTTGCAGTTGTATATAGGCTTATTATCTAATTCCCTTAAAGGAAATAGTTTGTTAATACAAATGCAGTAATATGTCTGTCACAATGCCTCTGCATTACTTGGCTTGCCTTAAAACAGCTCATATTCCCAGGAAAGACATATCTTTTACACAATGCATATGAAATACAAAATTTAGCTTAATATAATATAATACTGTAATGTTACAGCCGTTACATGCGCACAGAGTGTCTTAATTATCGTTATGCACATGATGCACCAATGCCAGTTGGCAGACTTATTGGTATGGTTGGTAACAAGATGCAAATATGCACTCAGCGATATGATAAAAGACCATTAGGAGTTGGGCTCCTTGTAGCTGGATATGATGTGAGTAATATCGTTTTTGTTTATTAATTAAAATAATTTGATATAATAGAACTCTAAAGATCTTCTCCGTAAAAGCAGTGCTTCTATTTTACATTTCATTTGTTTTCTTATAGGCCCTGCAACAGCCTTTAAATTTTACTAAAGCTGACATTAAAACAAAAATTATATAGATAATTTTGACCACATTTAAAGCATTATGCAACTTTCATATAATAGAGGGTATTAAAACATGAGTGTAGTTTCAATATAAGATTGCACGAGTGTTTTAATACCTAATTTTATGCAGTTGCATACACTACTTTATTTAATCTCATGGCTATAGGTTTCCAAGTCATAAAGTCTTGGTAACATTTGTTGTACGCTTTCTTGATTTTTCTGGCAAAAGATTGGTCATCAAGTTAAATTTTCATCGGTATTGTAAAAATGTCAATGACATTTTTAGTACTACTTTTTTAATAGTACTATTTTTGGTACTAAATTTTTATGCAACAAATTATTATTCAAATTCGTATGTACGAAATAGCGCCAATGGAAAGTATGTTATTGGTCTATTGGCTCGGAACCAGCGTGTTGCGCGAACAGCTCGCAACCTTGGTCGGGACACATTGTACTTTAATAATTAAAATGTTATTTTAAAGCATCGTTTGGAGAATAATGCTTTAATTTTTAAATTTTCTTAAAGAAGTATGTATATAAAATATGCCAATAAAAGTCTGTATTTCATTTCATAGTTAGAATATTACCAAATGAGATTATATTCTGATACTTATGATTATTATAACATTGCAGGACCAAGGGCCGCATATATACCAGACATGCCCATCGGCAAACTACTTTGACTGCCGTGCAATGGCTATTGGAGCTAGATCTCAGTCGGCAAGGACATATCTTGAGAAGCACCTCACTTCATTCCATGATTGTGATCTGCAGGACTTGGTTGCTCATGGTCTTAGGGCCTTGAGGGACACACTGCCCAACGAAGTTGATTTAAATACTAAGGTACATAAATAAACTTCTTTGGAAACTCCCTGAGAATGTTGACCTTGTTAAAACAAACCTTGTCAAATTTTTTGCTGGTCTTTCTAGTCTTGCTAGTTTGCAATAAAAGAAAGTTAAGTTTGGTAGCGTTTGTTGTAGATATGTTAAATGACACTTTGTTTGAAGCAGGGTAACAACTGAATTTAATCATTTAAAATTTGAGCTAATAATTAGGAGTAGTGGGGTTGCGACGGTAAGAAAAACTTATTTGGCTTATTTAAGGTTTCATAAGTCGTAAGTGACATTTCAATTCATAGTCCACCTTTTTGGACCATATCAGAAATGAAAATAAAAATGAATGACTTTGGAAAAAACTAAATGCTTCAAGTGTGCTACGATTCCTACCATTTGGTTTACACATCTAATTATTTACTAAAATATAAATTCTAAAACATATGAAAAAATTGGAACTTTTAGCAAAAAAAATATCTATATAAATTAGATTTAGATAGATAAATAGATAAAGCAGTTATTGTAGTTCTTTGCGGTGTAGAGAGCATTATTTATTTATTTATTACAGAAATTCATACATTATCCTTACAGACTATGCCAATACGATAATGTCGAGAAACATTAAATAAAATATAATAAAGTAGGTACATATATAATATTAAACACATAATATACACAATATCGCTACTGTGAATTCACTCTGCGAACATATAAATATGTCTATAGTGTCGGAGACAGCATTCAGTATGCGCGTCTTTGATAACGGGGTTTTATTTAAAATTTTCGGGGAAATTATAACCTATGGCCACGTTACTGGGGTCATAAATCACAGCAGTGTAAATACAGTCAAACCTGGATAAGCGAGAGTTCAAGGGAGCACAATCTCATTCTCGCTTATAGAGGTTTCTCACTAATCCGAGTTTCTCGCTAATGCAGGTACATGGGTAGCGTTTCTCTTTTATAGAGGTACGCATCAATAACAAGTCTAACAAGTCTAACAAGTGACTATGTCACAGTATATTTTTTTTACACTTTAAAAAATCCGTCAATATCGTTTGGGTTTCTGTTTTTGTACTTTGAATGTTTTTCTCTTATTCATAAACAATGGTAGGAAGTTCCACGAAAGTTAAGATTGAGTCATAAAATAGCAGATGTTAAATTTGTAATTTGTTTTTCATTTGTTACTTACTGTATGTGTGTATCTTTTATGTATGTATGTATGTATTTTTATTGTAACTATAGTTCCTCATGAATAAATAAAGCTCGACTATCGCTTATAGAGGTATATATAAGTAGCAGTCTCACTTATGGAGGTCCATGAGGGAAAAATGACTCTCTTACAGAGGTTTCGGTTTCTCGCTAATAGAGGTTTTGGGAGCTTAAAATGATGGGCCCCGGCTATTACTCTCACTTATAGAGTTTTCTAACTTATCCAGTTCTCACTTACCCAGGTTTGACTGTATATATGATTACTAGTGGACCCGACAGACGTTGTCCTGCATGATATTTCAAGCGATTAGCAAAGCAAAGTATTAAAGTACCGACTGCAGCGCCATCTGGCGGGCTGATTTGTGAATCTAAACCATTCCCAGATCCCCTTGAACACACACAAAAAATTTCATCAAAATCGGTCCAGTCGTTTGAGAGAAGTTCAGTGACATACACACTCACAGAAGAATTATATATATAAGGATGAACAAAAGCAATTTTATATCTATGAAAAGTTCTTCAACTTTTTCTTAAATTCTAGAATGTATCGATCGCTATTGTCGGGCCTAAAACAGTTCTTCGAGTGGCTGATGAAGCGGAGTTGAGTCGTTTCCTGGCTCTGGTCGAAGGAGAAGAGAGGCGTGGAGGGACAGCAACTGGAGATGCTGCACCTTCGGGGGAAGAATCCCAGGCACAAGTAAGAATTGCAATAATTCACATACAACTAATTGTTTATATTAAAACAAATAAATGAGAGCGAAAATATTATGTTATAAAAAGAAAAATAATTGCTTGTAATTCATAATTTCTGAAAGATTTTGAAAAGTAAAGAAAGTAATAGGTTATGAATAACATCACGTTTCGATCAATTAAACCGAAAAATCGATAAAAAATGTTGCAGAATCTAAAAAACCATGTGTGAAATTCACACGTGGTAGAAGTGAAACCTTCAAAAATTTTGGTTTCAAAATAATGAGATGAATGAAATTTAAATTTTTAAGTTTAATGTCAATTGTTAATTTTAATAAAAACTACAATAATTAAAAATATGAAAATTAGACTTTTTTCACTACTTTGTTTTAATTTTGATAAAAACTAAAATAATTAGAGTTTAAAAGTTGATGAAACGGAAAAGCGAGAGTAAAAAGAGACAGACACATAAATTCATGTTAAATCTTATGGGAGTGGGAGAAAATGAGACAGGAAGCATGCTTCAATCGACTTTCAAATCACAACAATGCTAAAGAAGTTTTCACTTCAAAAACATTGGAACAATGGGTTTGAAATAAAAACTCTTTTTGTGCTGGATTAGTCCATTTATTGAGATTATACTATATTATAACATGCTATCTTATTGAAATTAACATGCTATTTATGACAATTTTATTAATAGCTAATACTAATATTAGTAATCATTTATACAAAAATTTTCAAAATTAGTGTTTTTTAATTCATTTGTGTAGTAGAATGCCACATTACAACAGACGGCGTGTAGTCCAAAGCATCATCTTCATCATTAATATCAGCTAACGTGGTTCTTCTCTCTGGATCTCGCTTTATTACGTTCATAGGAAGATCTTCTACATCTGACACATAACCCCATTTTTCATAAACGTTCAGCGCTGTTACACGCGGATTGTTTGACGGCGGACTCGCCATATTTAATCGCAGGAACGGCTCTTCCACAGAAGATCTGACAGCTCGCTGTGCGCTTTTCTCATCAAACGTCTCGTTTCGAAGCTTGGCATCGAACGCAATTTCCAAAAACATTGCCCATCGGGGTCTATAGTAGTAATAAACCATTTCTGCCCATTGTTTACATGCGTAATCTGATATCTCACCGTTTGGACCCCATAGTGTTATCTGATTTCTGGCATTCACATCGTACAAATACGACTCTCCGTCATTATCTGCTAGACTTTTTGCGCTCTGTAGCCAGATTAGCAATGAAAAATCTTTTTGCGTTGCTAAAACATCCCCCATGTCTTTCATAGCGTCCAAGAATCGGGTAATCGATGAATTAAATGTCCAGGAATTGGTGTATCGGTCATTTACTACGTTTAGGTAGAGTTGATCTATTCTGTATTGTAACAGTTGACGGGCCACATCTACCAGGTCGTGGTCGAAGCCCCCTTGACAGCTATCGTTATTTGTAAGGACCAAGTTCTTCAAAGCATAGAGAAGATCTTTGCTTTTATACCACGCCCACGGGCGTATTTTAAAACTCGGTCGACGTGTTATCACGTACTTTCCCCTTATTTTGTTTAAACCATCGAAATTGTAAACACTTTTAAACAAATATCTCCAGGCGGTGGCAGTTGTGTTGCAGGCGTATCTTCTTTCTGCGTAATCAGCAACCCATTGGTTCAAATCATTGATAGGTGATTCGCGCCAAGCTGTCTCTAACATTAAGTCGTATACGACATAGTTTTGGTTAATCCCTTCTGGTGTTAGTCCCATTCCTATCATAGTACTGTTAATCCTTTTCCTAACTTCGTAGACGTCTTTATTTATTGTCTGAATGTTACCAAACATGCCAAGGGTGCCTCCAAAATTGTGCAACATGCACCAAATAAATGGTTGACCATAATACATTTTGTATAAATCATATTGTGGCCACTGCTCCGACTGTAGGTCCAGTACCAACATTCTTCCATTTGGCACTGATGTAAGGAAAGCCTTGACTCTATCAACTGGCCATAACAGCGGATTATGTACGAACATCCAATTCTGTATCATCCAAACAGCATTCTGGTCCTGTTCTATTAGAGTGTTATAAATAGCCTTCGCAGTTTGCTGCACTAGTATTGTTGACCAGGGTTCAACCTTGATCTCGTTGAAGGGGTCGGCTGAGTATATATTACCCGTACCCAAACCCTCGGTAACTTTCCTTAGATACATTTTTCCAATACTTTTGAAGAGTGGATCAAATGGGCTAAGGAATAAGTTGCAACAGTAGTCATCGTTGAATTTATTCCACGTGTTTACTGAGTAGAATGTGGAGTTTGGATATATTCGACTAAACGCCCGTGGGACGTGTCCATTAAATGCTGGAAGTATCGGTATCATACCAAGACTTTGCATTTGACTAACCACTAAATCCTGATTCATCTTTTGAACGTTGTGCCAGGATTTGAACAATGGACCACCCCAACCGTGGACGTTGCCCATTCTCAGCCAGGACAGGAATGCTGGTCCTGTGAAGTGTTCATTGATTTCGTCATCAGTCATTCCTATTGCTTTGTAAATGCTAGACCAGGCGGCTTCCTGGGCGATCGGTGCCAATGCTAGGTTGATTCCGTTCAACGCCATCCATTCCACGTGTGTGGACCATTCGGATTTCCACCAGACAAAACTGTACGATGCTGTACATACATTCTGATAATATCTGAATCGGTCGTTAGCGACAACCGTTTCATCCACTTCGGGGAGAGGATTTGGAATTTGAACATTCTGTACTTGCCATGCTATTTGGCTCTTGCAGTATTTCTTCAAGTAGTAATTGAAACCCCATACGGCAGCTACTCCGGTACTGGCCTTTATTTGAAGTTGTCCATTAACAGTCCGAAGTACGAACACGTCCTTATTATGAACGAAGAGAACTGGACTTATAATCACGTTCACATTATTTAAATATTTTTGAATTATTGCTTCCGCAGCCTTTTTTTGTATGTCTGGTGATGTTTTTGTTTGCAATAGCACTGGGTCTAAATAGTTTAAATTTATTGCTGTTGTGTATGAGAATAAACAAATGATAAGGTAAATAGAGTACATCGCGAACGCTTGCGACGAACGCGGGGCAATGAATGTACTATTCAGAGGATCTTAAGTGAATAATAGTGACCATTGACCTGCAGAAAGATAAGCTATTATGACCCGGCGAAGTTTTGTACTAAATATTTTATTTATCTTCTAATATTGTGAAGTTATAATTTTGTTTATTCTTTCACTAATAGAATGCTTCATCCCTGAGTAAAATTATTATATATTTTTCAAAATTAATAAAGGTATATTGATTTCCAAAATATTTAAGTATAATTGCACCGTTTTAAGTATATGTTTCTTTCCATCACAGCGTAAATACAATTTGACGGATAGAAAGAGCACTTAGGTAATATTAGACAGTGCTGGAGTGGCTTAGATTAGGTTTGGCTAGTATTTTTACATTATAATTGGTCTAAGTATATTCCGGAATCACTTGATTAGCAACTTGTAACATTAGTATGTAAAAATTTTTTGGCATCAACTTTAGATTATTTTATTGGAGATCGTATCAGTAAATTATATATAAAGTCGTATATTTTATTAAAATTTGTATTAAAAAAAACAAAAAATATCCAATTGACCCCGACGTGATTTGAACACGCAACCTTCTGATCTGGAGTCAGACGCGCTACCGTTGCGCCACGGAGTCGATGTCATTAGACTTGAAAACTTCAAAGTGTTTAGAATGGCTTGCAGTATTCCGTAATTATCATATTTGTTAAAAAAAAATATTTTTACTTCAATTTGTAAGTAGTATATAGTGAGCTGTTTGATAATTGGTGCCCATAAAAATTATAACAAACACTTTGTTTAACAAACTGTTTTAAAAATATATTTTAAAAATAATTATAATATTATGATTATTAATTGTTTTGCTTATTATATTATTAAGACATTGTATTTCCTATGGATTTGTTATCATGTTAATATTATTTATAAATTCAAATTGCTATCTGGTAATTGATAAGGAACTCTAATGAGTTTGTCAATAACTAACAATGTGGGCAAACATGCAAATATCCGGTTATATCTTAGCTTCGTTACTTGGGCAATTCACGAGACTTAGCGTCAAGTGTGACTCCCGTTTGTCAAAAACGTATTGGATTTTGACATAAGGCCAATTCTTAAAAGGCCGGCAACCCACTTGCCTCCTGTAACATAAAAACTCCACTTCTATATCAAATTTATTTTATTTAAAGCTACTTTAATTACTCACAAATTCATTTATACTAATTTTTCAGCAGGCGATGGACACCCAGTAAGTTCAAGACTGGAAACCGTGGGAAGGGATGACAAGATTGAAGACCTTATGCCGTATTGTCCTCCTACCCACAAATATGCCACAATTGTGGTTCTACCCTCTTTTCTATGCTTTTGGAAAGGGTGGTCTCGGCCAGTGTTCGGACCTATTGCTGCGTAAATTAATGGTATAAGTTAATAAAAATTAATTATCTGTGCGTAACAACCCCATTCAAAACTAAATCGGTGTAGTCCCATTATTATACACAGTTCTCTTTCCATCACATTATACAAACGGTGGGACGGAAAGAGACAAAAAGTATTTCGCAATCAGTGTTAAATATTAATATAAAAATTTATTTTTAAAAAATAGTTTTTCTAACAATTCATTCTAACAAAATGAAATAGGCAGTCATGCTTGTACTACAAATATTTACGTTTATATTTCTGAATGCTGGCCGGGGCTAATAATATGTATCTTGTGTAATTCTTTTTAATTAAATGCATACATTTTTAATTGATTTTTTTATACTGTACCGCCCTTTATAAACTAAAAGATTAAAGCTTTAGATTTTATTAGACAATTCTTACATATATTTTTTTTGTGCATAGCTTTATCGTGCGACTCTCATCCCTAAGGTCATAGGTTCGAGCCTCGGCTGTACTTTCTGTTTTTCTGTCTTTGTTCGCATTTAACATGCTGGGACGGTTAAGGAAAACATTGTGAGGAAACCGGCTTGCCTTAGACCCAAAAAGATATTTGATGAAAAAAAATCTTATTATGAACATTTTTGAAAGGCGCCTCTGAAGTTTATGGATAGAAAGAAAAAAAAAACTTTATTATACAGGATATTTAGATTAAGTAAAGTGCACTGGACCCCCCCCCCACACTAGGATTCCCTGTGTTGTGGGCAGCCAGCCAGCCTTTTGACTTTTGAGTGTTTTATAAATTATATTAATGATTTCTACACGTTTTTTTTTGGAGTTTACTCCTTAAGAAACGATTTGAATTATAAGGCCCGGTACGGAAATTTTATGAGGAGTAAAATCAAGTGTAACACGAAAAGTTGAGGCGTTATGTAAGAAAGAGACAAACATATATATCTGTAGGATTGAACGTGTAAAAGAATGAGATGGAATACATTACACAGACTTTTCTATTTTGAATTCACGTTTTGACAGCCACGTTACAACATTGTCAGTGTTGACAGGTGTAAAAAATAAAAGTAGATTGTCTAGCGTGCCATAGAGTTTTGTCAGTAGTAATGGTCAGTGAAATTAAATCTAAAAAGATTGTTCATTCTTATTCTTCTCTTACTATAAAGGTAACTTTGGTCACAGAAAGAAAATCCTATTTGGGCATAGATGATGTAGGTACGTTTTATTACTACTACAAACATTTATATTATAAAAACATATATTCTTACCACCTTTAGTATGAAAATATGGTCGACAGCCACAGAACATTATCGCCATTTTATCGTTCGTAAGGAGTAAACTCCAATCGTGCGTCATAGCTGACACACACACACTTTTTTTTATTTTTGCACAATAAGAATATTTTCAGTATCAGCATATGACAGGTTAACGAGATATTGTTTGAGTTGTTTAGTAAATGTATGTAAGGGAGCGTTCAAGTATTACGTCACGCAATTTTTGGAGATTATTGATCCCCCCCCCCCCCCATGTAACGCGCCGTAACATTTTTCTGTACCCAAGTATAGTAAAACGTTTCTTGACCACCTAGTGACTCTTTATAGTTAAAAGTTAACATTATGTGGTGTAAAGTACTGGAAAATCGAAAATAATATTAACAATAACGCGTAATTCAATCCCCGCCCCGCATCGTAACGTTTTATATAAGGACATTGAAATTAGTGATAATATTATTTTTAAGGAAGTGATTAAAGATGAAAGGGCCTCGGAAGAGAACAAGCGTTGGGCGAAGAAAGTGCGAGTTTTGGGTTGCTTATATATGGGTTTGCGTTTTGTTATATGGTGCGGCGGTGTTCGTTTCCAAAAATGTCTGCATATTGCTATTAAGTATAAAAATTTAATTGTCTATGCATAAATTTATTAACCAAAATACATCGAGTTTAGGAAAAGTATAATTCTGCCTTTCATTTCAATTTCGATACATGTTGCTACAAAATATGTTTATATTCTATGCTAAAGAGGACTTATAAATATTATATTAAAAGATGACTTATATATATTATATTATATTTTTTTGTCACTGTCAAACGAAAGCGCCATCCTTTCGTTTTGGATTTCAAAAGGTTTTGTAAATTAAATGCATACTGTGATTTGATTTATTTAATCTCTCATAATTAAAATTAACATATTTACAAATTATATAGGTAACAGGAGTTCAGTATAAAGCATAAAGCATCAATAATTTACGTCCGGGTTCAATATAAAAACCAGTTGTACAACGACTACGCCTCGTAGCGATTACGACTGGTTCATGTACATAGAACCCTAACGGGTGAAGGGCAGTGGTATGATGACAGGTTATCATGTCTTAATAATTTTGGTTTCAGTGACTGTCAAACTAGTGTAACAGTGATTGATAAATTGTATTGCAACACATCTTCATGGCTGGTTAAGGAATTAGTATCCCAGCTGGGTTGCCATGCTAAAATATGTGGTACGTCAAAGGAAAAACGTACTTATTTTTTTAGGTAAAGGTAATTGAAAGGTAGATTTCAATTTTTTTTATCCTGATTCAGCTTTATGATGATATTTCATATTTTATGAATACCAACTTGTAGATTACTTATTGTCATATTACCAATTTGACTAGGTCTAACTTATTACAATCGATATTGGTGGTCCTGTTGTACATTTTTTGGTATGGGACAATATATAAATATACAAAACTTAACTATATACAAATCTTAGCACCATTTATATAAAACTAATTCTCGAGAATTTTGGACTTCGATCACGCGGAATCTAACTTATGGTAATTTCAAATATATCTTTGGAATAACAACAAAATACTATACATATGCACATGAACTAATTAAAAAAGAAATATTTCTATATATTTTTTGAAGACAGAAATGTCAAATTATTAGTTTAAAGAATGAGCCCATTTCTCATATTTTGCTTCGAAAGAGCTGGCAATTTATGACTGAAGAAATGATTTAAAGAGGATTAAGAGTATTTAGTCTTTATTTTTTTTACAAGTTGCAATCGTATCTGTCAGAATTAATTTATGACATCTTCAGGTAAAAGTTAATTGTCTCGATTAGTTTATCTTTTAATATAGGATATAGCTAAAACAGTCAAAAGCACCTTTATAGGCCAACACTATCGAAATCAAATTAGGAGAATCAAGGCTCTTAATGTTTACATTTAGGTGTATAGGTTGTGTCATACAAGAGTATCTAATACATATCCGTTCCCTGTGTACGTGAAAACGGGCTGGCTTTGATCCAAAACAGGTATGTAACTTTCTTGCAACGCTATAGGCTGTCGACTTGATGCCTCATTCAATTGTCTTTCCAAAATAGTATTTTGTAATTCTTCTTCTTCCAATTGTAAGGTTAATTCATCTAACAATTTCATTCTATATTCCAATTCACTTTCAGTCCTTTCCAACTCTTTAGTGTTATCTTGCATTTCTTGGGCTGTTTTTGCTAGATCTTCCTCTATTTTGTCAATTAGCATTGTCACTTGTGATACGTTTTCACAGCTATTTGCCTTGTTTTCGTCTGTATATCGTTTTACCTTCGCTGTTAATCGAACCACTAGTTCCTCTTCGCGGTGTAGTCTTTTGTTTATAATCGCGAGCTTTTCAAGAAGTTCGATTTCTTCTCTTATTTTTGTTAGTTCGTCGGCTGATGCTTCTGAATCTGTGTCTGTGTTCGTTTGGATCAATCTTTCGGAATTTACTTGGCAGATATCCGTAAGTTCTTTAGTAAAGTAGTGCTCTCTCATTAAGTGTCGTTCTCTTCTGGATTTGTGTTTTGTGTGTCTTCTTGGTGGCGTGCCACTGCCAACTCCCACACCGCTGTCACTGTTGGCAGCTTGGCTATCATTTACCTCACTGCACCTCCCGAGATCTCTCAGATATGATTCCAGCAGATAATTAGTTCCATGCTTCTCCATTCTACTTTTGTGTGTTTGGTCTTCTAATTGATCGATTAGTTTTTCCTGCTCCCTGTAATAAATAATAGTTTGATCTGTTATCGAAACTAAGCAGACAAATTTATATATTTGCTTACGCTCGTTTGTGAAGTGATTCATTTAAATAATGATGTTTGTTGAACATTATACATGCAATTACCTAATAGTCATCAACTAATATTAACTTAGTCATAAGTAAATTTATTTCAAATTAACCACAACAATTTGTATTGTCATTGAAAGACGCAATAATTCTTCAATTGAAACTAATAATTTATTTAATAAAAACCTCTTTAAAAAAATATTGTTTTAAAAATCGTAAAACAAGGTTTTAAGGTTTGTAATTAGATAGATATTTTGAATGATTACAAACTAATTTAACTATACTCTAAATAAAGCTAGATCGGTTTTTCAAATCAAAGAATTTTTGACATTGAATAAAATGAAAGAGGCAGACTTTTAAGATAATATATACGTTTAGAAGCTCTCGTATGTAAATCTTAAGTAGATTTTACCTAAGCTTATCAAGTTGCTGGTGTATCGTCCTACTCTGATGCTGTATGACAGACACGAGTCTCGCTGCTGGCTCTTCACTCTTAGCTCTCGGTGGAGGTGTTGCTGCTCTATGACCTTTCCGTCGTCTTCTCGTCCTACTGCGACTACCAGCGTCGCTGTCTCTTCCAGAATCATCTTCTCCACCGCTGGATAATCTTCGAAGAGATAGACGAACCTGTAATAAATAAACTTATATTAACAGGAGTATAACAAGATAATACTCCACCATCTTAGCAGAAATATAATAAATCATTAAAGTATTTTTGCCTGGAAGAGACTGCTCAAAAGCGATAAGGCTGCTAGTTGCCCTCCTTTTCATTTAATTATATCAACTAACTATTTCTGTATGCAACGCAGTGTTAATGAATAAATAAATGATATTGTTTTTGGATATCACTTACTTCAATGAAACATATATTTAGGTATTATTAGGGTTTTATTTATTTAGTATAAACATACTATTAGGTTAATACTACTAGGTACTTAGATGATTAGATGATAGATAGATGGTACTGTTTCATGATAATTTCTCACTCTTATAGGTAAGATCAGCCTTCTGTGCCTGACACATGCCGTTGACTTTTTGTTTCCTCACAACGTTTTCCTTCACCGTTCTCAATGTTAAATAGACAGAAGTCCGGTGGTGATCCCCGGCGGAGTCCATTGATGCACAGCCGGGGTTCGATCCTACGACCTCAGGGATGAGTCTCACGCTGAAGTCTAAGTATATTACAGTAACTATAATTTTAAAGCCGTACTCCAGTCCTATACTCGTATCTAGTGGTATTTAAAGAACATGTTGGTATTTGGCAAACATGCTATTATTGTACTTAGAAATCTGTAAATAGGTAGAATGTTAAGATAATGTAAGAAACTTACTTCATGCCTAGCATCTCCCCACGCAGCCAACACATGCAGCACGGGCACATCTGGTGGTAAAGGTCGTTCCACTCCCCTCCATCGCTCAGCTAGAACCCACTCGCCTGGTTCGCTCAAGCAACTGGCTGTAATAATAATTATAACTATTTAATAGGTATCGTTGCATTTGAATCATTCGTTGTAAACGTATAGTACTGTACTTACAGGATACATTTCTAGCATTTTTCTTAGTTGTAGTATAAAAACAAGATTGCGCTTTTTGTTCTAAATATAATTTCACTATAACTGCCATGAAATAGGTGGAAAACAAATCTTATTTTGATTATAATCCAAACTTTGACCAGCCTTACGATTCTGTAACTCACTTTTCGAACTTTTTCTGATAAGGAGGGAGCTTGTACATTATTGTTTATCTGAATGCCAAATCGTAAAATGACTGCTTTACGATTGATTTAAACGCGACCGCCGCTGTGAAAACCGCTGTGTGAGTTCGAAAAGTGAGTTACAGAATCGCAAGGCAGGAATCGACATGAATCTCCTTAGTCAAAATGTGTATTCTATTTTCATAGATAAATGGCTTTTCTCACCTTCAGGAGTATCTTGTAAGGCCCTGACGATATCAGCACAAGTGGTGTGTGACCGGACCCCTCTCACCCATAATTTCTGACCACGAGCTAGAACCCCCACCTCTTCATCGCTGTAATCTGATGAGGAAGCCTCCATATTTCCACCTGTTGAATATTACTTAAATTAATAACATAGAAATGTATGTGAGGTAACTTATATCGAGTTTTATTGTAGTCTCATTCTATCAAATTAATATATGTTATATATATTAAATATAGTTAAAATTAATATGATGGTTAATATGATCGAGGTTTGACATTTGACAATACTCAAATAGAGATTGTCTTAAGCGATGGGTTCAGGCTCATGTTTTAGAATGACAAATAAATCAGTAGCTCTACAACCTCCTTAGGTCTGGGCCTCAGATTTCTGTATCTGTTTTATGATTATTTGTCAATCTAATTGGCAAGTGGGTGAACAGCCTCCAGTGCCTGACACACGCCGTCGACTTCTTAGGACTGAGGCAAGCCGGTTACCACGCGATGTTTTCCTTCATCGTTCGAGCGAATATTAAATGGGCACATAGACAGAAAGTCCATTAGTGCACAGCCGGGAGTCGAACCCACGATCTCAGTGATGAGAGTCGCACACTTAAGCCACAGAGCAACACTGCTCTTATGTTTTAGAATAGTACTCAAACTATAATCAAGCATCAAAGGATGTCAAGTGTTGTCTCAGAATCTTAGAATCCTTGGATTTAAGTAGCATAATATGTGATCTTAAAACATCGCGCTTGAATAAACTTGGCGAAGTTATATGAAAAAGTCACGAAGATATACAAACTGCATTGTATACTAATACTTAAAATTTGTCAATTAAAGTAGATTTGTCCGAAGAAACGGACTGAAAATCTAATTTAATATACGATATGACTGATTACAAATGATTAATATAAAAACTAAGTATTCAAAATATATTTCAAATCTACAATATTTTAATTACTTATACGCTGAACGCGTGTGAAACTTCGTATAAAAATAATTAGTTCCCTCCCCTAAAATCAATATTGTGACCTTTACCAATGACCCCATAAAAGCGGACCTTTTAGGCAAATATTTCTTATAGTGGTTACTGGTTAGTGGTCCTGCACTAATAATAATTCATTCCCGTTTTTTCAATGGATATAGATCTTCCAATATCTGTAGCGCTGATATTATTACCTCAACATTTAAGGCGGGATCACAACCGCTATTGCGGGTTTAGATGCTGTTAATGTTACTTGAAGCCTAGGGTTCAAAGCCCTATCTGTTAATAAAATATTAATAGTCATACACATATATAATAGGACAAAGATGCATCCAAATACACTAGGAACTAAAACTTTCTTTTACAAAAATTATAAAAAGTCCAATTTATTTGTATCATATTTAATTGTAAAAGTAAAAGTAATTATAATTAGGAGCGCTTAACGAAAACAAAGAATATTGTAACGAAAAGAACAATACGGACATACTAATTTTACTATTAGGGAACATGTACTATTTATTCACACGTGTCAATACTCAAACTGCAAAGCTATCTATACGAGCCAAGGCTGTATGCATTTTGCTCACTCAGGCTATCACATAAGCATGGCGATTCCCTAAAGCGTCAGAGTTACACCCCGAAAGTGTAGCCAGACGTAGGCACTCTCTTCTACTGTTATGCATTCATCCGTTACATACATAGCAACTAGCATTTCATTATTCCGCTTATATTATATTGTTGTACGCGAGTCGTTGATATAGAGTAAAAACAAAATTCTTCACACCGATGACCCAGGAACAGTACATTTTGGTCCTTCGAGCCGGATTACACCGAGCTATATCTACGAGCCAAGGCTGTCTATAATCCTGATTTTATTATCGCTCATAATATACAATAGAAGGTAACAACGTAATAGGTCAAAAGAAATGCGTTGCTAGGCAACCAACGACCAAACAAACAGGGGTTGCATAAGTTTGCACAATTTAGGGGCGGGTGGCGCCAGGCACGCGAACATTATCAGGAAATCAGGGCTGCATAGTTGCAGTTCGTAACTAGTTTGCATATAAGTGCATTTTAATGGAAATCTGGTTTTATTGAAGGAAATGTTCGTAAAAGAATCATTAAGCGAAATTGGATGCATTTTCGCAAATTGACTTATTTTTATTGCCATTTAAATCTAATTGACTGTATTTCCAGCTTATTTGTTGGTCGTAAAAATGTCTACTTAAGAAATCTCTGGGAATATAATAACTTTTATCTTTAGTACTAAGTACCTACTATATATACTACGAATAGGTTCTACACTATATGTCTCGCACTTATGGAATGACTAAGCTGTTTATTTGTTTCGTGGTCCTATTGCTAATACAAATTATATATAACAAATAGGAAGGTACATTTTAAGTGTGTAATGTGTGTGTTGTGGTTGTAACTGGCCCTGGCTCAGCATTATGCTGTGGAGCAGACGTGTTCCACAGCGCTGGTCATTCTGCCAGAGACCACAACAGCTGTTAGTTTGCGCCTTAGACGCAAAGTTCAGGGGCCCTATAGACTGTAGATGGTTTTTCCAATCCCACTTAGGGGCTTTCAAGAAAAGAGCGTAGGTACCATCCCTAAAGGCCCGCTGACTACCTATAAAATTCGGTGTTGCATGTGTCAATGATGGCACATTATTCTCGTTTGTCCCAACCCCAAAATTTCCAAAATAAAGCAGAAAATATGCGTGATTTCTAAACGCTATACAGCTTTTACTGTTATTAATAGAACAATATTTAAACGATTCAAAAGCTTGGCGTACCCCTAATCTACCCCTTCGTAAAACTAAACAAGTCTGAAAGTTCATTAAATCAATACGAGCTAAAATAAAATTCGGTGAAGGCGCGGCAAATGCCAGGGTGGGGTGGGGTTTGCGGAAACACCTAATGGACGTTAGTCACGACACGATAGAACTGGGGAAGTTTAGATTTGCTTTCAAAAACAAAAAAGGAGTGTATTATTGTCAGATTATATAACGTACTGCGTTATTCTTCAGTAGCTAGAATGCTACCGAAGTTATGCTTAATTTTATTATTGAACGAAACAGTAAATTTAGTAAAGAATTTCAAGGTATAGAAAGGAATTTAAGTGTCAATATAAAAAACTATACAATTTCGTAATTATAACAATAGCACATGGAACATGGTGTAATGGTTGCAGCTCCTTACAAACATTGTGTAAAACAAAAAAAAGTGGCGGAGAGTTTATTGCCAGTTCTTCTCTTCCGTTCTACGCCCTTGATTTGAGAACTGGCAGTAAATGTAAAATTAGAAGCATTTAATGTAGGTATATTTATTTTTTGACGTTCATAAGTGTACATTGTGTTACCTGTATGAATAAATATTTTTTTATTATTTTATTTTTTATTTTGCAGACCCAATAATCTCAAAATTACTTATAAAACACCAATTAAACAAGCTGTTTCAACTAAGTTTCTAGGCATAACACTAGACCAAAACCTTACTTGGAAACAACACATCGATATGTATGCGCCTTAATAATTTTGTGTTTGCTTTGAGTCGAACTCGTAAAGGGACTTCCAAAATTATGGCTAAATTATTATTTATATATATATAATTCGTCATGTATAATGTTCCTCCATTGTATTGATGGAATAATCTTTGATATTACCCACCTAATACAAATTTTTAGTCAGTTAAAATTGTGACCAATGTGGTTTCTCGGTTTTTTGCATCAAAAAAAAAACCTTCAAAACGTTTCAAGGTTGGTATTTTCTAGTAGTGTCAGTTCTGTGCCTGACTTTTTGGGTATAAAGCATGGTTTTATCACAATGATTTCCTTCACGTACGAGTGTTAAATGCGCACATAGAAGGTCCATTGTTGCCGGTTCAAACTTCTGACCTCATGGATGAGGAGAATTTCCGAAACGCTACTTGTGTTTGTGTATCTCCCAAATGTCAAAAACATTTTGGATTTTGACGTAAGGGAGTGATAGTCCGTTAAGACTCAGGCATATCACTAATAATATTATTATGTATTTACATATACCTAAAATCAGAACCGAATACGGTCGCAAAAATATAACCTATTTCGGGGAGAGTTTCTTGCCTCCTCAGATACGGGAAATAGAAGCAGTGGACCTGTTTCGAATACGTCTGCGAAGTTTTTTGGTAGACTCTAATGAAATAACTGCGTACGACGGTGGCATGATGAAACTCCTTTAAACCGGATAAATACAAAAATATTAATAGCAATCCTCTTTATATAAAGCACTGTATTAACCATTTAACCATACTGTTTGCGTAATTTTTCCTCGCGGACATTTGCAATATACTATTTGTTAGTTGCCAGATGCTAAACGGAACTCAACAGAAATATAAACGCAATATAAATGTAACAAAATAGCCGGTGGCTAAGTATTATGAAGTGTACACGCTAAGCCTAATTGCCCACGGTAGCAGTAGTGACTTCCTTATGTATCGATGATTTTGAGAACTAGAACTAGAACTATTATATTAAGGATCAAATTCCATTTAAAAATACTACTAAAAGTATTCAATCCTGATAACAAAACTTTTCAGTTATATTTTCTGAGCCATTTTAACAAAATAAGTTGAATGAAAAAGATGCATGCAATGATGAACATGAAACAGACCTTTTATCAGTTCACTCAACGGACAATTATAAACATTATATAATCATACACATAGAATCGTTTACTTAATAGAAGCATAGATATATATTATAAAAGAAAAATTTCAGTAAACATTTGCTCTGATTTTTTTATGTAACGTTTATTAGTATAAGAATCAAATTTACAGTATTTACAATTTTCTTAACCTACATAGTAATAATTAAAATAATGAAAAACTAATAAAAAGAAAATTAAAACAAATCTAAAAAGTTTAGTCCCTGCGGTAGTGTATATTTAACGCTGGCAGCATTTCCTCGCTGTATTGCGATGCTTATTGCTCTGATTGATATAAAATAAAACTTTTTTTAGGTCTGGGCCTCAGATGTCTGTATTTGTGTCATGATAATTTGTCAACTAATAGGCAAGTAGGTGATCAGCCTTCTGTACCTGACACACGCCTTCGACTTTTTGGAAACCGGCTTGCCTAAGGCCACGATGTTTTCCTTCACAGTTCGAGCGAATGTTAGATACGCACATAGAAAGAAAGTCCATTGGTGCACAGCCGGGGATCGAACATATGACCTCAGGGATGAGTCGCACGCTGAAGCCACTTCGCCAACACTGCTCAAGTTGCTCTGCTCTGATTGATATATCGATACATTTATCCCATCACTATGTGTAATAGGTGAATTATCAGTAGCCCATGCTTAGCACAGGCACCTAATTATAGACGGGAACGCCGCGCGGTGAGCGCACGCAAGGACGCTGTTACACACAGGCATAAAGACCGGTGAACAACTTCGAGTGAACGCAGTAGTTGGAATCGTTATTTGCCGTAAGCGATACGCCGTTTCTGTTATTTAATAGATTAATAATAGGTTTTTAAAATACATATGTTTACGTCCAATCTTAGAACTCGAGGTTTGTGTGATGAATACAAGAAACAATAACTATACGATGTTTTTTTTTTTGAAAGGAATCTCGCTGTTGGCCTTAAGGGCCTTTACAGCTCAGCTGGGGCTGTTTTGGCTAGCGTAGCTCGGCCTGAATGGGCGTTTTTTCCGCGACTAGCGCAAGGGCGTCTCCTGTGAGACTCGAACCTCGGCTTGGGCCGTCACGGGGTGAACCATACGATGGTATATATTTCTCAATATATATATATATATTATATGTCGGAACAGTGGCGCTGGTATCAGCTACCATTGTCATTATAATTTAATAATGTCAAAGTCAAATTAGTTCATAACTATTCTGTGGCTTATTTGATTTGCCAATATTAATAGATCTACAACTTAATAGTCTGTGGTAATATCATATTGTCATCTTTATTATTAATGTAGGAGCAATGGTGCGAATGTCAGATGCCATTGTTCCGGCAGATATAAAATGCACTAGAACAACACTAGATGTACGAAAGATTTAAATTTGGCAGAAATGGAGGAGTCGTTAAAAGCGAGTCAAGTTATAATACAATTAGTTTTTCAATTAGTCAATTTTGTATCTATTTTATTTTCTAAATGTTTTGTCCCTGTGGCAGTGTACCTTTAACTTGGCAGCATTTCCTCGCTGTATTACACACACAATACTTATTCATTGGGTGAGGAAAGCACCAGCTCTGGGGTCACCGGTACTATCTACCAGTCCCCAACTTAAATCTTTAAGTAGCACCTGTGCACAAATCTGTGAAGTTCTCTTATATTTAAGCCTTTTATTTTATGTTCTTACAAAACGTTTAAAGAATATCAACGCACATTTACTTTATTAATCAATATAAAGCGGCCTAGGTCACTTCTATAGACAATTATTTAAGTTTCATAAAAGTTTGTCGTTTTTCTGTCCACCAGGAAAGGCATTATAATTATTTAACATAAAAAATTTACGCATAATAAAGAATATTAAGTTACAAAATATTCCTCACTATTAAAAATAAAATTCTTTTCGCTAGGAATTATGAAAGAGTGGTGAACTAGTGATCCGTGTGTTTGATAACAAAAATATGACTTTCAATCTTCGTTCATCTTTACTCGCATCCGTTTGCGTATTAATTATTGTAAAAAGAAAACATTTAAAATTTCAGTTGAGCCTATCTTTGTAAGGTTCAAATTATTTCTTTAAATAAACTATTTAAATCATAAGACATAGATATATAACGTAACGGGCTTTTGTTGTTGGAATATTTAAGATAATTTTTTTTATCATACATTATATAATATGTGTAATTGTGTAACTGTAGCGGTTTTGGCAGCGCACGCCAGAATAGCTCGCAGATGGTAGATTCTTTCCTACTCGATATTTTGGACAATTCACACAATATCTTCATAAAATTTAGTTTATGTGTTATTCTGATGTATAGGCTATATTATTGTAAAGTTTCATTAAAATCCATTCAGTTTTTACGTGAAAGAGTAACAAACATCATTCCATACTTACAAACTTTCACGTTTATATAAGTAGGATTCTAAAGAACTTCTATATACCCTTTCGAGATTGTGTTTATCAATTCTAGACTACTAAAATTGCTTAAGACCTTGCGATCTACAGGGAAGAGGACATTCAAAATTACTCACTCAAAATGCAAATCAGGTGATTAGTTTGATTAATCATCAACGGCTACCAAGAATGGTCTAAATTGCATATTATTTGGCACGGGTCAAATTGATACCTCTTCTAAGAAAGGTATCCTAAACTGTAGTTTAACCCGAGGGCGTTTTAAATGGAAAAAATACGCTTATGTTATTTAAAACTTCTGTACTAACGTTTTAGTACAGTAAAGTGTATTATAATTAAATTTTCAAATTTATATTAAAAACGATAGGGTTAATAGAACCGAATATACGATTTGTCAATAAATAATAATGTATGTCAAGATTTGTATCAGCATGCATGTAAGCATTTGTCATCTGAATATTATGTTTTGAATCAATGACAAATCTATGAAAGATGTGTTTAAATGTATACAAATAGTTTATAAAATTGTACAAAATCTTTACTAAAATTACAGTGACCGTACATACGATATACAATCATTATTTCATTTAAAATGCACTATATAACAATTGAAATAGTAAATCAATCTCTTAACACGCTGTAAGAAATATGTCGAGCATTAATTAATCGATGTGTTCTGTCGTCGAAGATCAATCGAAAGGGTTTTATGTTTTTGAAGTGAAACTTCTTTATCGGGGTTGGAAAAAAATTTAGCGTAACATTTTTTCGTTACGCGTCACATTTTTCCGTTACGCGCCATCTTTTGAAGTGAAACTTCTTTATCGACGTATGGGAGAAATTTTGTAGCAGGTTACGCGCCATGTTGCTTTTTGAAGTCAAACTTCTTTATCGGCGTTGGAAAAAAATTTACACACATTTGTCACATTTTTTCGTTACCACGGTTGATCCGAAGAGATTCGAAGCCATTAGTAACAAAAATATATAATAACGATAACAATGATAGTAATACTAATAATTCTATTACAATTCATGAAATTCTGTAATAATCTTAGTATTACATAGTAGTACAGTAATAAGTTAAAATGAAATAATTGTATTTGTATTCATGTCTATGATAATAAAAGCCTTTTGTTAAACTTTATCTAATTTAACTTTATTTAACGAATTTCTGTAAAGTTGCATATAGTAGATCATTATTCGAAAAATAAGGTCATAAAGAAGTTTCACTTCTCACGTGTGTACACCTAGTACACGCACACATTTTTTTTAATAATCTGTAGTATTAAACTAGTAAAAAAAGAAAAAGTTATTGTATAAATTTATAATTTTAATACTGTATCAATGACAATAAAGATTTAGTTTTTCCATAAAGTAGGTTCTTAAATATACAACGCTTAGTTCACACAAGCATCAGTTAAAGTGTCATTACCCGGTTTTTTTGTTTGATACAGACAATGATGTGAGACTGTACTATCTTTATTATAGATAAGGTAGATTGACGGAAACCGTTTAAGTTTTGAAGCTATTGTTTAATATGTTTGCTTATGATAAGACAGGATTATTTTATTACCTTTAATAAAAGCGAAACATTGAGAGGGTTCGATAAAGCTCATACCACAAAGTTTGCCGATAATATTCAATTTGGAGAGCATCTTTAATAAGTTTCGTCTGTGGGTGGGCGATTTTTCAGGTGGCTCTGTCTACTTTGCAGGTTTTAAATCCACGTTTGAATATCTGATTTAAATGACATGAGTGGTTGGTTGCTCATAGTGGTGGTGTGCAGCAAAAACTGCTTCAAAAAATGCTTAGTTGTGGAACACCGAACGTCCAGGTGATACCGGTGGAATTTCGTATACTGTCTTAACGTCCGATGATGAAACTCAGCTGCAACTCCTCTGAACACTCTCCATGGTAAATGCTGTAGAAGATGCAGAGTGACCCCACATCTCTACGCAAAAAATAATAATCAAAAGCACTTACTAAAGTACTTAAAATTATAAAACGAAGTCTAATAGATAAGTTTAACTAGCAATAGTTAAATAAATCAAAACTTTTCCTTATCACGTTAATACCTGTATTAACATAACTACGCAATTGTTAAGAAAAAGTAACTATGTAACAGTAATTAAGAGAATTGTGATTATGTACGGATCACAGAGACACACGTTACAACAATACCAACTTATGCGGGAATAACTGTCAACTAAATGACTTTGTGTGGGTTAAGTTACAAGAGTAGAAACAAACGAAGGCAATGTCTTATATTACACGCTTTAAATTGGCTTCACCTGTATGTATATAACCGACTCCTTCAGACTCGATTTTGACCCACTTTTAACGGACAGATTTAATTCAAACTTTGCGCACCTGTCAAAGATCGATGACAATGCAATAATCCGAAAAAAATAAAAAAAATTAACTAAAAAATAAAATAAATATAGTTTAAAAAAACTAAAAAACACGCTTTTAAAGCACATCAAACTAAAAAGTGAAAAATATCTCCTAATTTAGGCTGAAAATGGTAATGAACATAAAATACTGGTATTTATTGTGAAAAAGCTTTATGCTTTAAAAGCGTGTTTTTTAGTTTTTTAAACTATATTTATTTTATTTTATAAGTACGTAGCGTTTTATATAGCTATCTTTTGTAGTAGCGTTTTAAGGCATTTTTGCCGCGCACCACCACTATGTGGAAGCTACCCATAGAAGTATTTCCGAACCAATTCGACTTAGGATCCTTCAAAATTGTACCGATTTTAAAATTCCGGCAACGCAATCGCAAGCCAAGAAAGTGTCCATGAATATCTTAACATCAATTGAGCCCCCTGCCCACTTGCCGGCTATAAAAAAGTATCTTATTGTATGATAGGCAAACACAACTATGTTACAGCTATTAGCAGCTCACACAGCCCATGAGCACCGCTTACTAGGAGCGTTAGTGGCCTTAACGCTAAGATTGTTTTTTCTATTAAAAAAAGCTCTATTTTGGTAATTTATAAAATGAAAATACTGAATTAAAAGCGATAGTAAGCGGATACCTACAATTATATCTGTGAAGTTACCGTACAGTTGTGAATCCATTACGTTTCGTATGTGAATCCATTGAATCGTATGTGTAAGTGTATGAGTTGTGTGTGAGTGCAGTCAAAAATCCTATTATTTTAAATCAAAATCAAAGTTTTTATGACACAATTTCAAACCCAACAGTCATTAAAATCGTGAGCTTAGAATAGCACTTCTGTCTTCAACTGTGATCTTTGTATACCGCTACATCTTGTAAATTACATCTCTCGATATGGGAATACATTTAAAAACTCAGGAAGCTTATCCATTGATATACCATGGGAGTCAATCAATGATAGTAGCAATTAAAATGTTTGAATCTCATATGCGATGTGATTTCGTTAGTTATAAAGACTAGTTACAGTTTTGAACCAACTAAAGCTGAAAGCTTTCCAATGTTCTACTAGAGAATAATTAAGTCCTTTCCTAAGGGAAAAGGGGCAGACTGATGTCTTCTATTGTTAAAATATTGCGGATTCTTCACGAACTTTTCTTTCATCTTAAAGCGGGAAAAAAACTTTTTGAAGTTATACTTCTTTAGTCGCGTTATGAAAAATTGATAAGTGTGAAATTTTACGATGCGCGCGCACCGTGACACAAAATTAACAGAATGAAGTTGCCCATGGAAGATGCTACGACATTGGACATAATTTAAAAACAACATTCGAATAATAATAGAATTTATGTTACACTTAATGTAAGAGAATTACAATAAATATTTATTTATTTAATTTTTCAAATGTAAACTGAACTTTTTGACTATAATGACTCCTGGAAACAGTTTTTGATTATTTAATTGTAATTAATTATTTGCTTGCAATCAAAAACTATTTAAAATAATGCCAAAGAAGTATAAGTTCTTACGCGCGTACTTATGTACACGTACCCTTTTTTATGCACCCCTTCAAGTTCACGAGTCATAAGAACGCTCAAAATATTAACAAAAACTACGAGTCCATTTGAAGAACAAATTAATTTATGGTTGCCTGGAAGATATCGCCTTGTAGCGATAAGGCCGTTCCTTCTTGTACTTTAAGTTATCTGAATGTATCAAATATGTAATCTAGTAAATATAATATGTAAATATAATTTTATATGAAAAGTAATGCACACATATAGAAACTCGTTCAGATGTGTGTGATTGTAAAGGGGCTATTCGAAAGTTTATCAAAATGATTTGGAATTTGAACTTCAGTTTATTTACTTTATTCACACTTCGTTCCATTTATACAAAAACAAATGACATAAAAATTATAAGGGATGCAACGGGCGGCCTTATCGCCAAAAAGCAATCTCTTCCAGGCAACCCTAGTAAGGGAAAAACTATAATAAGAAATGTGATGGGCAAAGTGCAAGAAGTGCGTAATCAAACCTTATAACAAATATAGAACCTTAATCTAAAATAAAACAAAAAGTACAGTAAAAAGCTTATCTCACGGATTGATGAATTGCGATGTACATTATCTGTTTTGTAAATTTACTGTGTTTCGTTAACAAATTTCCTAGTAATTTATTCCTAAACCTGTCATTTAAGTTTCTTTTGAATTAAATAATTAGTTAGGTTAATACATAGTTTTTAATGTTAATCCCTATGTACCTATTAGAATTTCAGATCTGCTAAGATGGGGCATAGCACAAACCGGTTGGGAAATACTGATCTACAGCCTCTTACATAATATAACAAAAAAACGTACGACGTTTTATATATTCATGTGACTCTTCTATCTTCTATCTTCAGTCTTCGTTGTTCTGGACCACATTGGGCTGAGGCATCAGGAAATTCACGGGTAATATAACTCCTGTGAATTCTCCCAGTGCCAAGGCCCAACATAGTCCTTGGTAGTCCAAAATCCTGTAGTTTCTTCTCTATTATTGTTCCATAGTTCTTCATGAGACATCCAGTCAAGTAGTTCTAGAATTTAACCCTTACAAGAACATTGTATTAACGTAAATTTATTTATTCATTTTACATGATTTTGTATGAGTGGACAGCGACTTTTATTTTACTTCTAAAAAACAAATCATATAATTATGTCCTTTAAATGGTACGTGGAACAATAGAGCTTTATACGTATCTTAATAATAATATACTATTTAAAAGATTTATTCCTTATTATTTTATACAAACAGTTTTTGAATATCTGTTATAGTATGTTTACTTAACATGACAAGGTTCTATTTATTTACACGCGAAATCCAAAGTAAATAGGTTTGTATCTGTTTCATAATCTGGTGTCAAACTAATAGGCAAGTAGGGGATATGCCTCATGTGACGAAAACTTTTTTTGGTATATGGCAAGTCGGTTTCCTCACGATGTTTTCCTTCACCGTGCGAGCGAATGTTAAATGCGCACATACAAAGAAAGTCCATTGGTGCACAGCCGGGGATCGAACCTACGACCTCAGGGATTAGAGCACGCCGAAGCCACTAGGCCATACTATATTTAACCATTCTTAATATTTCGGTTCGTATTCCCAACGCAATAAACCGCTAATTAACAACTGTTAAACAATTTTCCATTCCAATAAGTACTGTTTAGTTCCCACCATTTTTTACAGTTTTGCAAGTTGGTACACCGCAAATGTCCATTGCTTATTGTTTGCCACCGTTACTAAAATTTACGCGGTTTTATTAAATTCTACGAATTAATTAATTCCAATCTTAAAAAAGGTCGCTATAAAGAGGAAATATTTGCACTTTATGTTTTAGTAAATAAATTACTAGTAGTCCCAATTTTTGATAATCAATTGCAATTCTTTAAAAACCTTTTCAATTCATTTCAAATTCAGTTATAGGAAATTACGACACTCATAATTAAATTCAATACATTTTTGACATATGGTCTTAGCTTTAGGTCTCGACTTTGAAAATTACCCGACAAATAGTTACAATATTCTTAACATACTACAGTGTACCTTCAATGCTAGCATTTCCTCGTTGTATTGCGATACTAATTCGTTGAGCGAGGAAAGCACCAGCTCTGGGGTCACCGGTACTATCGACCAGGCGCCCTGTGCACTTGAACCCACGACCCAAGAGTCTCTACTCCGAAGAGAACTAATTCAAAGTTAGAGGAAAGACTTATTGAGCTGCTTATTATTTTCCACCTACACTGCGGCCGCGCCAGCTTTTGTGCTTGTCCGAGGGAAGTCGGGTCAAATGTGTAGACATAAGTAGCATCCCATACCGAAGCCCGTCCCATCCTCCAAGGGATCAAAGACATTCCATCCGGCCGACAAGTTACATAAACCTATTTAATTAAACAACAGTGGTACAACTACTAGTTCTTAAACGACTTGATGATTTGATATATATACAAATAAGTCTATAAAGGTACACACACATATAAATAACTAAAACACAACATAATAACTTAACATGAAACGCTAAATAATTGTTCACAGACTAGTAAAAATATAGTTATAAGCGTCATAACACTGTTGTTACTTCGGTAACCATGGCAACTTAAACATGTCTGCCTATCAGATTTTGAAAGCAAATTACACGGGTCGATTATTCAAATGTTTTCTGAAGGTTGTGTGTTATTTTTGTATGGAAGCCATTAGTGTAATGGACATTTCAAACACGTCAAAAATACCACACGTGAATAATTTAAGTTCATTTAGTGTAATGTGTGAATATTGTTTACATTCTGTCATTTCGTGGTTTTCGTTGAAAAGAATTTATTTTTGTTTAAAAAAGTAATATATTAAAATAAATGAGTGGCGCTACAACTTTCTTAGGTCTAGATCTCAGATTTCTGTATCTGTTTCATGTAGTCAATCTAATAGGCAAGTACGTGCCTCCTGTGCCTGACACAGGCCGTCGACTTTTAAGGTCTAAAGTCGATTTCCTTACGATGTTTTCCTTCACCGTTCGAGTGAGTTAGTTAGTTACTTATAAATTATTCTAATATTTTTTTTAATTTTCATATAAATACTTCGTCTTAGTCGAGGGGTTGTATATATTTTTATTTGATTAGCCGTATTACAAATACGAGGTTAATTGTAGCAAAAATTCCATGGAAAACAGCATGAAAACCATAAAAATTATCGCACGGTCTTCACATTTATTACATTCTACTAAGCTACATTCGCTTGCATGTGTACTATCTTGATTAGACTATAACATGCGACAGAATTATTAAACTTAATTGTCTTGTTAAGCTTATCTATCTTGTACATACATTTAAAATAAATCTAGTACCATAGAGCTGGTACTTAACATAAGCCTCGTAATTCAGCGAGGAAATGCTTCCAGAGACTATTTCATTCATTTGTTTTTTATTGTACTATTTTAGTTATTTTATTTGAAATGTGTGACAAATTTGAGGAGTACTTTTTAATACTTTTTTATGAAGTAAGTCTAATTCATTCTTTAAATAAGCTTTTTTATAGTTAAGAAATATTTATCAAAACTACTATTACTAACTACTATTCACCATTGAAAATATATAGTAGAAAGAAGAAACTTATGTCATAGACCTAATGAATACCTAATAATATGAAAATATCGAAAAAGAAGTATCAGGGCAACATAATGCGCTAGGCGTTATCTCTATAATGTCTATAAGGCACGGCAAATAAAAGTAATACATTTAATAATGGAAAAAATATATTATATATGTAACCCCTTACGGTAAGGGTGGACTTTTATTAATTCATTTCAGAACGATGATGCAGAGTAGACAAACCAATTAAACAAATTTACACGCCGCCTAAGGTGTGTATTGCGTGACAATCAGGGTGACCCAAAAGGCCGCCCTTTCGTCGCACCCTTGTCCTTTTATACGGTGTCATTGGGGTGACTTAAGGTTATAAAAGGGTAGTGGTTGTTAGGGATAATGATAGAGAGATCACAGATTGTTGGCTGGCTTCGATTTGGCTTTGATTTGAATAGTTTTTATGACTGGCAATTTCTTAGACAATGTCTTTGGAAATGTGTTTAAATTCAAAGTTTTAAGTGCTTAGTTAGCCGTTATAATGCTTTAAAACCCAATGAAAACGTACAAATGTATCTTGAAGAAATCATTACTGCCATACAGAACAAAAATAACAAAATCCAATCAAAACAAAATAAAAACATATATATTTTGAGACATATTCTTCGTTTATGACTACTCTCAATAAAAACTAGTTCGTATTTCAATGCATGCCTTTTACTCGTCACACAAACGTTATTACGAATAATGATTGCATGTTGGATTGCAGATGTTGCTTTTTGTTTGGATCTTGCTTGGTGAAAGGTTAAGCAGATGTATCGATTTCTTAGTAAAAAATTAAGTTAATGTTAATGCGTTTTAACATAGACGCTGCAATAAGCCTTGTACCAAAACAAGATTATTTTTACAAGAGTTTACGTTCTATATAAGTGTGTATATGTGTGTCTTTATGATATTGATTTTTTTTCTCAGGCTTAGGCTTTTTTACTGTGTGTGCTGTTTGTCAAAAGGGTCGACTTTTGGGTCTAAAAAAATCCTGTTTTTATATTTTAAATCACCGCTTACGTTTTATGTACCCATGTACGAAGAGATTAATAAGATAACATTCAGTGTTAGAACGCACGGCCAGCGCTTAGTACGAAGTCCAACATGTTTTAATATTTCTTTAAAAAAATCAATAGTAAATGGTTAGTTCACGTCATGTTTTTAAAAAAGACTATTTAGCATTTGGCTTACTTAAATTCCAAAAATTAATACTTACTTGAAATCTTTCCACTTTAGGATGATCTTAAAGAAACATCCTGGATTAAGCGTAAGTACCTGGAAACAGAGAAAAATATGTATGAATGTTGTTTATTTAGAAAAAACTAAAAGAAAACTACGGTAAGGTATTTAATTTTTTTTTAAATAAATCGTCGTTTTATGTATTTTGTCATGTTGTCAAACTGTCAATCTTAGTTGTTTTATGTTGGTAACTCTCTCTAATTTCTTATGTTGTGATAAATATCTATTTATCAGTATAAATATACTGTATAAAGTTCTTGAATACGTCTGTTTTTCAAACTTAAATATCAAGTGTTGTACAAATTAATTGTCTTTAATAAGATCTGACCGTGCTTATATTACACTTTTTACCCTGGTACTCATTATTTCTTAGGTTGCTGTGACGAAAAGAGACAGAGAGGCTTTTGCGAGGCACTGCTCAAAACTAAGGCTATTTTTGAAATTAAATTGTCTAACATCTTTTATAGATACATTTTTTATAAGCTATGGTAATAGCTTTTTCATATATTTTTTGTCTTTAACGTATCGTTACATATACATTGCTTTATTAGGAATTAATCTTGTATATGTTTGGCTTAAATAAATAAATTATGTGAAATCCTTTTATTTGAATATATAGTTTTTAGCTGACGCATGCAGTTGCGGCCATGGGCTAGTTTTTTAAAGACGCACATTTCGTACATACTTTAAAACGAGTTCATGTAAAGCAAGTTCTCGCTAAAAGTAAGTAATAAATTTGAATGGCTAAAATCCGTTAAACTATCGTCAAGTGTCTGGTTAGGACATAACCACTACTGGTCTACAGTAGCGTCAACAAATATGTTGTATTATTTTGATAATTTGAAAGTGTAACAAAGTTATGTAACAAATTGTAGCATATTTTTATATATTTTATAGCTTTGAATTTTCTTTTAACAGCATTTACATAGCGATTTTAGCTATTAATGGTAAAATAATATTTTTTTATAATTTTTAAGTTAATTCATTACTAAAGTAATATAGGGACGATATCTTGTATATATTCTCATAAAAGAAATAAAAAAAGAAGTGGCACTCCCCTTAAGGGTTGGGACTCCGATTTCTATATCGTTTCGTAACCAATTTTTTTTCTAGCAAGTAGGTGATCACCGAAACACGCCGTCGACTTTTTGTGTCTAAAGCATGCCGGCGTCCTCTCGATGTTTGTTTTCACCGTAACCTAATTGCTCTATATCCCCGACTCTTGTGGCGCGGGACCTTATTATACATACATTTTGTACAAATATTATATATAATAGTATATATATATATATATATATATATCACTATTTCTATTTTATATTCACAGGCGAGTGGGGGCCCGTAGGGTCGCCTCTGCTACGCTTTTGTTGCAGGGACTGACGCACTTCACAATCTTACTGCAGAAATCTTCCAGTTGCGATCTGAAGCTCCTTAATAGAGAGTGTTAAAAGTCTATTGGATACAGTCAGGTTTCGAACATCTGGGATGAAAGTCGCACGCTAAAGCTAGTCTAACACTACTCTCAACAACGAAATTAATCATTACAATTATGTTGCGTCACTAAACGTGTGCGAATTTCATACAGAACTAGGTTATCACGACTCAAACTTCAATATAAAATAAATAGTGCAATTAACTTTATTAATGGTCCTGTTTTGCGCCCAGTACTCGGTAAACGATATATTTAACATTTTTTACTGCCTTCAAACTAATTAAAGCTTATTACGAAAACATATTTTACTATCATTTACTTGTGAATGTCGGTTTTAATATTGTATATTATAAATTGAATATAAATATTGCTCAAATATACTAAATATATTAATAAATTATATCAATGGTGGTGTAAGAAGCTTTCCTCGCTTAATAAGTATCGCAAGCATTAAAGCCCACAGATTATTAAATTTGGTGTAATCTTAAAAAAAAGTCCTAACTCTTTTATACAAAGCTGTATAACAAAAAGATGCTTTTAAATATCAAAGCTTTCATAAGCTGCTAGAATAGTAAGTATTTTTCACTACAGTGGGACCTCATTTGGAGTATGAATTTGACAATTGACTTGTTCGTTTATTCAAAGACAATTTACTCAGGGTGAATGCAGTAAAACGCAAATCAAATGCAATTTCACTCACAAACTAGAAATATAACTGAATATTTTACCGTTAAATTAACATAAAAATTAATTTGACCTCTGTCCAGGTTTGAATTTAATTTAAGCTTGTAAAAGATTAATTTAAACTTACTTAGTTAAGCTCAAAAATATTCAAATACGATAATTATGATAAATTTATCCATTTATTACGGAGTGTTGAATAGATAAATTACTTTTAGATTGCATTGGTATGCTGGTAACATGTAATTTATGTTTCTGCCATTATCTGTAATATAAAATATATAACATATTTTTATCACACCACATTATTTTCTAACATTAAATAGAAAAAAAGTATTTTCGTTAGTAAATTTTATAATAGTTAGTTTTTCATATTTATTTATAGAAACGTCAATAAATATAGGTTTAGGGTTACCAATATGAGTAAACTTTATTTTGATATGAAGCTGTCGAAATTGTTATGCTAATTCTTAACGTGTTAATTAAAATTAAGTACTAATAAATCAATGTCTAGTTTGTCAATTATTTTACATTGTTAACCGTTTTGTAATAGTTATCATGAGTAAGATCTAATCACAGACAAGTGGGTCACCTTGACACTTTTTGTCTTAAGTGAAAATTAAAGAATACTTAATTATAAAGTTACCAATAAATAAAAAGGGCTTGATTATTAAATAAATATTTTTTTTTTATGTAATAGGAGGCAAACGGGCCTGGCCGGGCAAAGTGATACCGCCGCCCATGGACACTCACAATGCCAGAAAGCTCGCAAGTGCGTTGCCGGCCTTTCAAGAATTGGTATTTTTTAAGTAACTTTAAATTTTATTGTTCATTGGTCATCGGGATGCTTTAAATAATAGAGGATTTAATTTTTACTCTATATTAACCACTCGCGTACAACAATAAAATATAAGTGACATAATGATATGTTAAATGCTATGTAACGAATGAATGAAATGTTGAAGAGAGTGCCTACGTCTAGCTAGGAGCGTAATAAAACTAATACAGGCTGAGTGAGAAGATGTACAGCCTTGGCTCAAACAGCACGGTTCAAACAAGCATCCTTTTTATAATATGTTCTAGTTATAAAAATGTTAAAAATAATCAAATAGAATAACATTTATAAAAAATATTATATTTGTCCGTGACACGAATGAATTAATTGGAGCTATTACATAAAATCAGAATTAATTGTCTTGCCATTATAATTACAATAAAGGTTAGATAAAAATTAATTAAAAGTAAAACGCAGTGACCTCAATTTCATGGCATAACCGAAAAGTGGAACAAAAAAGTACTAAACTGGTACAGTACTAACTGGACAACTTAGAAGGTGGATATACCAAATTAAAGAAACAGCAGGTGGTACATGGCAGAGAGTGGTACAGAGGAAAGGCGGGATTTGGAGGAGGCCAAAAAGGGGCACACAGATACCTAAAAGATTGAAATAGAAACGTGTATAATTGTACCTGAAATTGCTATTATTATTATTCATTGTATTTAATCTATATTTTAATTTTATTTTTATTGCAATAGTTCAGACCAGGGCCTTCATAAACCAACCAACAATTGACCTCGGCCATAAACAAAGGCAGACCTCATTTAAAGATGTTTTAACATATTTAATACAGATATTGGATGCAGAAACAGGACAAAAACAGCACAGCACTTGACCTGGTTTTGTTCTATACACTTTATTATTCCGTTCCGTTTTACTATTTTTATTTGTTGTACTATATTCAAAACACTGTTGTATTAGATTTTAAATTGTGTGGCAATCAGAGAAGAAATGTGTTAAAGTTTAGTTTTATTTTGTTATCAAACATTCTAAGACTGTTCCTGTTGTACGAAAAAGAAACTGGTCAGAATGTAAAAGAACAAAGACGTGCTTTGTTCTTTGGAAAGAAGTTAAGAAAAAGAAAGTTGAATATTTCTGACACGGCTAACGTAACACCAACTACGAGCTCCTTGAAGTAATCAATCAAGGCAAAGCAAGTAGAAGACCTGCCTTGCGATTCTGTAACTCACTTTTCGAACTCTTATGGCGGTTTTCGCAGCGGCGGTCGCGCTCAAATCAGTCGTAAAGCAGTCATTTTTTTTTTCACGATTTGGCATTCTGATAAGGAGGGAGCTTGTAGTTTATTGTTTTTTAACTTTATTTTTCTTAACTTCTTTGCAAAGAACAAAACACTTCTTTGCTCTTTTACATTCTGAGCAGTTTTGCAAAACTGAAAACCGCTGTGAGAGTTCGAAAAGTGAGTTACAGAATCGCAAGGCTGGCCGCAGATGCACGTCTTGGTTGAAGAATCTTAGATTCAGTCAAAGCACCGAGTCATTGTTCAGAAGTGCGGCATTCAACATTAAAGTAGCCATGATGACCGCCATCCTTCAAAAAGAGATGGCACTAAATTCATGGGTGAGTTTTCGTGCCTACCCGCAAAGCCGGGAATCGAACTACCCACATTCCATTAACTATGTCGGTTCGGAATATAGAATGTATAATTTATTAAACACTAGACACTTCTATTTACTAGTAAATCTTTATATCCCTTAAAAGGGAATCTCGGTCAGTAAGCGTAACCGTTTAATTTATATTACAAAATCATTTTATTTATGCTCACATGAATGTTCAATGTGATCGTTATCTAAAAATTTATTTCGTATAAAGGCATTTGAAACTCGGTACGCAATACGAGTATTAAAGGAACCGCAAGCGCACCGCGGGTATAAAACATATCGTCATAGTCGTAGAATAGTGACGGATCTGACAAATAGTAAACTTTACAGGGCAGCCATTTCAAAATAATATAATCATGTTAGTTTTTGGCATAACTATTTTAATTCATATTCTGTTATTATGAAAATTGGCATACAAGCAAACAAAGGGGTTTGTTTGAAACAAAATAAAACTTTAATGTAAATTACACAGTTTTCTAGAAAAATCACATGTTTCAAATCAAATCCGTCACTTTGACGACAGATTAATTTGAAATTTAAAACACATGGATTTTTTTATTTAGCCGTAATATTTAGTCAATGTAGTATCCAAATATGATAAAAAGTTGATTTTTTACTTTTTTCAAATCCGACATTGTTCTACGATCATGACGAAATGTATGTTTAACTCAATGTAAAATAGCAATTATCACTATTTTACATTTAATTAAACAATAGCGTCAAAATGCGACGCGACGCGGCGCGTTCATAAACAAATATTGCATCTTCCATAAGAAATACGAAAATTTAAGTTTAACAGAAATTTTTACAAGGAACAGTCCTCAAGGGAGGATCTAAGAGTCACACAGTAGAAGTTACTTTTTTATCGTCCAAATAAGTCTATGTCCAGGGGAGCATGACACCAGATTCTACCTGCTGGTGAATTGTGGTTAAATTAAAATATAATTTAGCCAGTTTTGGATTTACCTGGTGGTGTAGAGCAGACCACAAAAAAGCGTAAACTTACTTACAACAATAGTTAAATTATAATGTAAGTGTTTTGTAGATATTATTGTAAAGTAACATGTTAAAAGGAAGAGACTAGCGGATTATACAGGGAAGCATTTTTGGGGCTAGTGCACTTTCTTTTTAACTAAATGTCATATTTTCTTTCTCACTTTCTTTCTTTTCTTTTTATCTAAATATCTTTTTTTCTTTCTTTCTTCTTTCGTATTTCGCGAAGTATAAATTCTATGTATAATTTCATAAGTTCACCTCCGCCTACATTTGTATAAAACGATTTGTCAATGTTTATGATAGTACAAATTACGATAAGAATTTTAACGAACTTATAAAAGTTATGGCACGTGACAACCTACACAATATAAGGTTTATTGGGTTATATATAAAACTCGAACAATATTAATAAAAATGAGGTTTACGGTATAAAAAGCTTTAGATTTTTCTTTGTACTTTTTTATTAGAATTTGGAGATTATATTATACAAGTTTGTTATATTGAATTAGTGAGTAGTGTTGGCCTAGTGGCTTCTGTGTGCGCATCTCATATTTGTGGTCGTAGGTTCGTTTCCCGGCTGTGCACCAATAGACTTTCTTTTTACGTGCGCATTTAACATTCGCTCGAACGGTGAAAAAATGATGTGCAAAACATCGTAAGAATATTCGCCGTTAAACAGAATTGCCTCTTCCGTGTGTCAGGCACAGGAGGCTGATTACATTGACAAATGATCATAAATCAGATACAGAAATCTGAGGCCCAGACCTAAAAAGGTTAAGTTAAGGTATTAAGTTACTGTAAAATTAGATTAAAAATAATATATTTTTCCAGCTCATTTTTTGTACGATACTTAGTGTATCTAAAGTCCGTAAACGAAAAAAAACCTTTCCAAATATCTTCGGATAACCATTACTAAAATAGGTTACTAAAGATGTTTTTATCTTTAATTTTCTAAATGTGGAAATGGTAATCAAATTTACTATTTTACTAAATCCCCATTACAAAACCTTCGACCGTCGTTATACAAACATTATTTATACACCGTAATTAATTTGATTATGTCATATGGGTGGTGCCAATTATAATTACTCGCTACACGAACTACGCAACAATGTGTCCTCGCAATTTATGAACATTATTTAAAAAGCTTCATAACTTCTGACTTTTTATACTGAAAACGATATACCATAGAACAATAGATAGCGAAACTAATCCTATCGTTTTTGTAAGGAATTTCGAAGTTCCCTCAATATGTTGTGGACCTAGGGACCACGGGGTTTCAAACCCGTTAATAAGTTAGTATTGGGAAGCTACAGAGAGTAGTAGACACCAGTGCAAATTGAAATGTATTATTTTTAGTAGGAAACGAAACTACATAGCACCCGATACCTTGCTTGCATTATACAGTGTACTGCACAATACAGGATTTCTCATTGGCACCCACTTGTACCATCTACCAAAATATAAAATGATATCCTTACGATCACAGATCTCTGGTGTTACGTTCTTAAACAAATTGTTCAATGGTGAAATACAGAACAGTAACCTCTTAGTATTGTCGTCCCTTATTACCTACGCCCTTGATTTGAGAACTGGCAGTAAATGTAAAATTAAAAGCATTTAATGTGTATTTTTTTTTGATAAGTGTACATTGTGTTACCTATATTCATTCCCATGCTTCAAAAACAGAAGAATCTTCCATTCTTTCTATAATCCAATCTAGGAGTTCAGGCTTTTATTTGAATTTTTCGCGAATATAACAGAATAAACTCTATTCAGAGCTTTATTCGGTAGTGGGCTAGTCAATTTAAAAAAGCCCTGTTAAGCGCCTATCTGGTATCGAATCCGCTTTGTGAAGCAAAAAAATACTAGTAAAATCTAAAATTGGATGGGTAATATTTTTTGTAAAATTTATGTTCACCGTAATCGTTACGTAAATCAGAAGAGATATATTGTATCTTATACTGTAAATACATTATACACGATATGGTGTACTTTAGTAAATAAACTCACTGCAAACTATTTATTTTAAATTCGTTACATTAGAAGAAAAACAAATACCATAAATTATTTGGGATGCAACAGGGGATCTCTACGTATTAAGGAAAATACAAAAAAATAAGTGCAAGGTAAGCAAATTAGCAAAAATAAAATTACAAGTAACACTGAAAAATCATGGAATTACCAGCCTCGCGATTCTGTAACTCACTTTTCGAAATCACACAGCGGTTAAAAGGTGGGAGCTTGTAGTTTATTGTTTATCAGAATGCCAAATCATAAAATGACTGCTTCATGACTGATTTGAGAGCGACCGCCGATGCGAAAACCGCTGTGTGAGTTCGAAAAGTGAGTTACAGAATCGCAAGGCAGATTTATAATATTGTCTCCCGTTTGTCAAAATTAATTGTTGACAGGAGTCAGATTTAGCGTGAGTTTCAAGTTCTTGGCATCTTATCACTTTGCGCAGTACACATAAAAATTAAAAAGCTAACCAGAGGTGAGGCATTAAACAAATATCGTGTTGGTTCACGAAGTGTGTTTATTCAGTGTGTGTGCATAGATATTAGATATTTTGTTTGTACATTCACTGTACGAGTAAAGGAAGATATGAAGCTTAGTACTTAAATTAATTATAAAAACATGTTTATTATGCGAGCAGGTTAAGACTTTAAAATCGATCACGTTAAAAAGATTTAAGAAACTAAACCAAATAAAAGTAAAAAGTTTTTGAAAAGTGAGTTTGAGGTGTTACCATTAAAAGGATATTTTTCGGGTATTCAGAAGTAGTCCCCTGCAATAGTATCCAGGGACGTTTTTCCAATACTTATCCTCATTAAAAGGATTACCAGCTCTTAACGTAAAACTTTATCAAAACTTTTTAGGGAATACCAAAACGAAAGCGTTGCTATCTGTATAAAATGTTAAATATCCCCAACTAATTTAACAACTTAAATCTATTTTCTTAGTTTAGTTAAAAAACATATTAATATCTCAATATTACACTTTCTCATTCAAATGTGTGTGACACTAAATGTGTCGACAATGGTTTCATATATACAATATAATATGTAAATACTATAAAGTAGAATGCTTCTTACGAAAAAACTAATGGACTGGAACAAAAATTCTTTCACCATTAAAATTCTACATTATACAGGCAATTAAATTTCAAAATATTGAAAAAGGATCTTGATTTGCAAAGTTGAGACATTCCTCTAGTACAATATAAAAAAAATACACGTTATGATAGGACATATAATTTAGAAGTACAAATGTACCGTTTATAACTGATAAACGCGAAATAATGCGACGTTTTGAGCGATTTAAAGTCGTGGCTAATATCTCGATTTAAATTCGTACTCGCGATAACCAAAAGACCAGAAATTTTCAAAATTAAAGGGTTTTATTGCTATATAAGAAGCCTACTCACGGGTCCCATGGTGCTGCTCCCTCGCCGCTTGCCACAAGAATGGTACGTGGTATTCGCTCATGGGTTTCTCCAACCCTCAGTGGGGTACCACCACCAGATTTCGAACCCCATTACGCATGCGTATGGGTGGGGCAAATTATTGATCCCAGGACCCCATTTTCTATGATGGCCCGATAAGAAGCACGAGGTAGACAAATTAGTATGGGGTGGTGATTCGTATAGGTATTAATTATGTATGTAGTAGAATGATTGATAGAATTCGTTCTATGACACGATGGTACGTTTTCAAGAACAATCGAATTAATCGATTTATTTTGGGGCTTTTTTACGAAATTGTTAAAATACTACTGGTGATTTCGGACTAGATAGGAAGTTTAAAGACTGATGGGGCATTTATTCTGCATCTCTTTCATCTATCACAGCAACGGAAGAAAATGACGGTCAAAATTTTTAATTGATAATTGTGCCTTAACTTTTGCCTGTTTTCAAAGCCATGTTATTACTTTATTTTATTTTATAATCCACATGTATTCAAATGTCATATTTCACACAATGCTCAGAGGCGATGAGAACTTGGAGAAACTGATCGTGGTTACCATGGAAGGCAAAAGATGACATGGCCGTTCACCAGCTGGACGTCCTCAAAACTATATGTAATTAGATACACAGAGACTCCAGATGTTTCTTTGCTGACCACTAGACATGAGCTATCGACTGAAGAATGAGATTTAGAAATAGAGAAAACCCACGGAATATATATTTTATTAATAACTCAGTACTTTCTGAATACTTATTTGATAAAGTACACCACATAATATATAATACATTCTAAAATGAATGACAATATTTAACAAAAAAATACAAAAATATTACACTTACAAAGAAAGAAGAAAATCCTACAAATTTTAGTTTTTACTTAGAACTTAAAAGTACTTTTTCGTCCTATGTACCCATTAGGCGCTTTGTTAAAAATTGATCAGCCCACTACTGAATATATCTGAATAAATAGAGTTCATTCTCCTATTCGTGAAGAATTCGAAAGTACCTGAACTCCTAGGTTGGATTTTACAGAATTCTATGCCGGAATTTGTATGGAATTATGGATGTAGTTGAATCCTTTAGCAACTTCAAAGCAGCCAAATTGTAGTTTAGCATGTGATCCTCGCTGATGTGTGTTAAATCGTGATTGCTTTCTAGACACAATGAACACAGGCTGGAATAAGGAAAACATCGTGAATATAGGGAGTGTCACATGTCGCACACTATATAAAAGTTAAAAAAAAAATCAGTGGCGCAACAACCTCTTTCTTGATCATTTTTAAATCTAATTGGCAAGTAGGTGATCAGCCTCCATTCCAAACACGCTGTCGACTTGATGGGTCTAAACATGTCGGTCTCCTCACGATGTTTTCCTTCACCGTTCGAGCAAATGTTAAATGCGCACATAGAAAGATAATCCATTGGTGCAGAGCCGGGGATCGAACCTCCGACCTAAGGGATGAGAATCGCACGCTAAAGCCACTAGGCTTTAACAAAAATTAATAAAACGAATGAAATATATGTCCACCCCATTACGTTACGGTACAAAAATAATTACTAGGTTTTTAAAATCAATAGACCCATACGTCGTTACAAGATAACAATCAAAGCGCAATGCAGTATATTGTTCTCTGAATTGCTTTTAAAATTATACTTAAAGTTAGACTTACATTTTTTTAATGAATACGTGTATTCAATTTGTATAATTCCATTTATTCTGTGGTTAATTTTAAACGCATATAAAGAATTGTAAATGAGACAAAAAATACGGAATTTTCTTATTCATTCACCTGAATCGGATAGCTTTGATCTTGGATTTCATTAATTAATTAACAATGTAATAATTGTTTTAATGGTTGTAATGGAACTAAAGAATGTTTGTTGTAATTACCAAATCGGATGTGGTTTAACATGATAGTTCTTTTTATAAGTTACTAAAGTGTAATTAGGGACAACAAATTGTCTTTCGACACATTGTTTCCAACTCCTCTTGAGCATTTTTGGATATGTAACACGCAAATACCTTTGTTGATCTGTGATTTTTTTTTAATTGTCTCTATACACCATTTAACATTACGAACTAACCCAACCTTTTTTGTGCCATGCCCCACCTTAGCCTATCTTATTTCCCACGAAATCTAACAGAATTTGTTATATTAAAAAAAATCGTTCACTTAGAAACGTAAATGATAGGTTTTAGGAAGAAATTATAAGGAAATTGTTAACGAAACACCGTAATTAAATAGAAAAACTGCAATTCAAATTCCAAATAACTTTAATACATTTTCGAATAGCTTAGCAATCCAATTGCCCCTTGTGGGGTTTGACCCCACGTTAGGAAACACTGATCTAGTCCTACTTAAGACTATTATGAATTAAAAACTAACCTACTTTACTAAAAAGGATATAATCTGTGATCGTGTGTTCGTAATAATCTGTGTAAATAGGTGGAGAATGATTGCATTGTAGTGATACTCTTGTAGGACAATGAGGGATCAAAGAAGAATAGATTTGCATTTACAACAAGTTACTAAAAATTCATGCCAATGATTCAATCGTATTAAATTTTATTACTATTATTTTTAAAATACCAATATGTTGTATTATTATGAATTAAATTAAGATAAATACGTGTTGTTTAACCGTTCAGTAAAGTCCTTGAGTCTCCCAGGCTACCTGAAACACCGTATAAAGTGCGCACCTGTTAATTAAGAATGTAAATAATAATTACTCTTAAGTTTTAATTAACCATTCACATTTTCTTTTAGCCCACGAAAAACACATGAATACAGCCTTAAAATCCTTTGTTGCGTATACTATTTCTACCTTTTAATTATAATTTAAAATAAACGAGTGTTGGTTGTGTGTAACTGTGCACCAATGGACGATCTGTCTTTATAACAAAAAAATCAGTGGCGCTACAACCTTTTAAGATTGTAATTTGACGGTTTCAATTCGATAGATTACAACCTATATATATATAAATCTCCTTTGTAAATAAAAAATATATAGATCTCCCTATATATTTATATATATATATATATAGGGAGATCTATATATTTTTATACTCTGTGATAGGGACCAGTTAATAAGAGGGAGCAGTTCAGTGCCTGGTGCATCAGATGCGAGGCAGCTCCAACAACGTATTGCACATGAAAGACATGGACTATCCTTATTTACGATAATTATATAATTATCCTAAAATATAATTAATGTACTTATTTAATATAAATTTATTATTATTTAGGAAAGAGTTTAACATTACGAACGCGTGGGAACCGGACAGTTTATTATGTAGAACAGTTGTATTTTACCGTATTCTTAATTTTTTTATGTTATAGGAGGCAAACGGGCAGGAGGCTCACCTCATGTTAAGTGAGACCGCCGCCCATTGACACACACATTGCCAGAAGGCTCGCAAGTGCGTTGACGGCTTTTTAAGAATTGCTACGCTCTTTTCGTGAAGGACCCTAAATCGATTTGGTTCGGAAATACTTCTTATTTTTACCGACTTAAATTGAAGTACGATACTTGTGAAGTACTATGTGACGTTGTATTTTGTACTTATAAAATAAAAAAAAAAATTATTCAAGTACTCAAGGAGGTCGTGTATTATATATATTATGTCTCCATGGCTTTTAAACCGACTATATGTGGTGATTTTGGTGGTACTTTTCAGAGCCACTATTGATTGAAAAGCATCTTTTAAATGTCTGCCGAGTTCAGTCCAAAATCTTATCTATAATTTATTCATCGTATATTTTCTAAATCACCATTTTTATGAAACATTAAATACGATCGAGCTCATTATAATACATTTTATAACGTTGTAAAATAGTCAATTAATGAAACACGCAATCCATACATTAATAAGCATAACAATCACTTCATAAATATTTATTTTATGTCATAAAAAGTTATTTATCATTCAATTTTGACACTTGATACGATAAAATGATACGCTTTCATAAAATCGCGGTTGTACGAAGGATAGACATTATGGATGAGGAAGTCCAGTGCTTTGGAGGAAGTGATTATCTGGAATACAATTCAATAAAAGTAATTATATTTACGGGATATCTATTTATTATCTGTAGATTAATCTTACTTCTGCATGACAGATGGGTATAAATGGCCCAGTGACCCAGAAGAAAAAAGACATAGACATAGACATAGACATAAAATTTATTACAAACGAAAACACACACACATAAACACACAAAATAACAATACTTAAAGAAAAAAAATAAAATAAGACATCAAAAACAATAAAAATTAAAAATAAAAATTAACAAATTCCCTTTTGCCATTCGGTTCGCTTCCAGTGTGCAATGTGTGTGTACTGTGGTTGTAATTGGCCCTGGCTCAGCATTATGCTGAAGAGCAAAAAGTTCCACAGCGCTGGTCATTCTGCCAGACACCACAGCAGCTAGTTTGCGCCTCTAATTAAATAAAATAAATAATAATGATACCAAGTATAAAATAATAATAATAATATTAAAGTTAGAAGTGTGAGTAATGAAGATCGTGTGTAACGGTGTATAATAAATTAAATTAAATTAAAAGTTAAAAATAAGAATAATTGTAAGTAAGAAGATATTTTTTGTTTTTGTTTTTTGGGTGGATAAAAACTAAATTCCGTGGGACTTTTGTTGAGTAAGTAGATGTGTCTTATAACTGCGACTAAAATTCGACTTTAATTGAAGACTCTTCAGCGGAGGAGGGATATTATTCCAGCACTTCGTCGCGCTATTTTTAAAACTCCCACGAAATGAAGCCGTCCGATGCTTGGGAATGGCCAGCTCCTGAGTACAACTCCTGACTTTGTGCTTGTTGGCATTTCTACGCCAGAGGAGCTTTTTGTATAAATATTCCGGTTGTTTAGTACATACCACATCAAATAATAAACATGCATGCAAACAAAGAGAGTGTTGAACGTTTCCAATTTTGAGGGTCTGAGCTCTGGACGTGTGTTATTAAAATAGACCCTTTTAAAAACACCTTCTTGGAAGCATTGCTTCCTATTCGCTAAGGCGGATTAGGAGTACGCAAGATAACAAGTAAAGCTCTTCCAGCGTTTCTCTCATCTGCTCACAAATCTAGCAGTCTGGTAGGTAAAATCCTTAGATCTTATTCTACAAACTACGAGATAGGGGATTTAACAGATGCAAGAAACGCGTGGATAGCATCCAACCCAGGCTTGAGTTTGCCTTCTAGTGTCAAATAGGCAATTTTTTATAAGTACAAAAAAATTAGTTAAAATTGTACGAAACTGAAGGAGCCCACTCCATTTTAAGTTGGTAGGTTAAGATACAGAAAGAAAGTGATCGTTTTTAAGGCAGTTTTTGCCGCGCACCATGACCATGTGGTACCAGCTGCCCACTGAAGTATTTCTGAACCAATTCCTCCTGAGTCGACTGCTCGTTTGCCCCCAGTTCTCTAAAAAAAAAAAACTAGAAGAAATTTGATTTTGCACTTCTTGCACTTACCCTTAGTATTAATTTTCTTTATTTTTCCTTACTAGGGTTGCCTGTAAGAGATCGCTTGTTAGCGATAAGGCCGCCCGTTACATCCCAAAAAATTGTTATTTGTTTTTTTATTATGAAACAAAGTTTAAATAAATATAAACAAAACTATACTGTCATTTCGTCAACTGCACCATCATCAAAATATTTTTTTTAAATGAACAGGGGGCAAACGGATAGGAGGCTAATCTGATGTTAAGTGATACCACCCATGGACACTCAAAGGATGAGGGCTTGCGAGTGCGTTGCCGGCCTTTTAAGAATAAATATTATGTATCCAATAAATCCTGCATTCGTATTCAACATAGAATTATAATTTGAAATGTTTCGACAAGCAAATATTAATTTCAGTCTAAATCATGACAGTTATGGCATAAACATATAAACTTGAAGCTTGCAAAAAGCTTACTAAATATGGAGTTCACAATTTACATTTATATATAGAAGTATGGCCAAGCGTGGCTGTCGAGTTTGATGTGGTGCGTTCAAACTTCAATTTTGCACCACGAGTGGTCTTTGGCATGACTCTGAGGTACCAAACTTTAAACAGACACCGTGCACGCTTATAACAGCCCACAACTACACTCTCAAATACAAACGCACACACACCCACAGTCATTAATTCACGCATACTTCAGCCCTGCGATTCTATACCTCACTTTTCGAACTCACACAGCGGTTTTCGCATCGGCGGTCGCTCTGATATCAGTCGTGAAGCAGTAATTATATTATTTGGCATTCTGATAAACAATAAACTACAAGCTCCCACCTTTTCAGAATGCCAAATAATATAATTACTGCTTCACGACTGATTTCAGAGCGACCGCCGATGCGAAAACCGCTGTGTGAGTTCGAAAAGTGAGTTACAGAATCCCAGGGCTGGACTTATAGGACTTGTGTTTGATTAGATGTAACATGAAAAGTACCACAGAATAATTGTATTTAAACTCACAATACATGGGGTTGTCTAGCGATAGGTGAATTTTGTAACAACCATATTTTGGTCATGAATAAAGGTTTTAATATTAAATGAAGAGCAATTAAAATGAACTAAAAAGCGAATAAAACAGATTTGCTAAGATATAGAGACAATTAAGCATCGTTTATCAAGTGACGTTATTACGGAATGATTATGTTACATTGGCAATAGTTTCCCAATCAATTGTTATAACGTATTGTTTAAATATTGCTAAATGTTTTGAAATTTTATAAACAATACGGTGAATGTTGTTTCGGAAACAGGTTGAATATGATTTTGTAATAAAATACGAATATTTTTTTATTTAATACTTGGCTCTGATTAATAGAAATGACCTTTTTACTTTAAACAGTATTTAAATATGTTTACTGATAAACCGATTAGTGTTGAGAGGGGTTTAAACAAATGTCAAAATTTGAGAATCGTAACCTTTTTTTGTGTGATGATTCTTGATGATTTTGATTTAAATTTCATCAAATATAGGTTAAAGGTACACCAAACTTTTTAAATTTGTTTTAAATTTTTATTTATTAATATTTAATTATTATTATTACTATGTAGGTTAAAAATATTGTAAATACAATAAAAAGGTAAGCCTAAAAGGAAAACAATAAAAAACAACTATACCAGTTCGTTTTTAGTTAATAGATAGATTTGTAAGGTTACTTTTTAAATGACTTTTTAGGATTTGGGCATCATTTTATTTATACTAGGTTCTCTTTACTAAGGCCTATGAAATTTAATCAAAAGTTTATATAAATAAATGGTTCTATTTTATTAAAGCGAATAAATTCCATCTCCATAATAAACTAACGTTAGTAGAACAAACCGGCCGTGTAATGAATTGACAGTTAATTACAAGCAATAACACTTGCAATATTTTGCATACATTAACAAATACTTAGCGCGTACTTTACGCCGATCTAGTTTCCGTATTCAATATTTATTATTTCCGTATTCATTATTTTTTATGTATTAGGAGGCAAACGGGCAGGAGGCTCATCTGATATTAAGTGATACCGCCGGATTCCCGGTAATTTATTTGTTAACAGCCAAGCTTTAGTCATAAAGTGGCATCTGAAGAAAAAGAACGCACAAACCGGCCCAAAGAACATATTATATTCGATCGCCCACTATCACATTTCCCGAATATTTTAAATGGGTTAACTAGCAGCTCCCGCGAACTTCATTTCCCTTGCCTTTTTGTATGTTGTATCATAAAAGAATAAAAATCACCCTCAAAATTTAGGGGGATGAAAAATAGAGGTTGTCAGAGGTGAGGTAAGATGCAGGCCTAACCGAAATGCACACAAAATTTCACGAAAATCGGTTGATCTATTTCGGAGGAGTTTAATAACAAACGTGACACGAGAGTTTTGTATATTAGACATAAATTGACGAATATCTGTCAGCACAAATACTGTTAATTAAAATAGCTATCGTACTAATATATACAATAATAACCCAAGTACATCAAGACATTACTAACGAATTACACGTTCCCGACGAATTCATTAACGTACAGACAAATCGCAATGCATATATTTATTACTTGACGCTAGCATGATAATTATTATGTGAGAGAATTATGGATGTCAATTTAAGCTTCACGTACACTGGACGAAACTGCTTTAATACTTTCTAAATTGTTCACAAATTAACCTATGTATGTAAGAACCAAACGTTTAAAAATATCCGATCCTTCTTTCAGCCCATTATTGATTTTAAATATAAAGTACTCAGGGATAATGCTGCAGTCTAATTAATTATTTAAACGATCCAGTAGTTTTTATTGATTTTATTCGTTACAGCACACATTAACCAACTAAACGTTTAAACATCTCCGATCCTTCTTTCAACCCGATATTGATTTTAAATATAAATTACTCAGGGATAATGCTGTAATTAATTATTAAAACGATTCAGAAGTTTTTGATTTCATTACAAAAACAGTTTTTATCCTAATATATTACTTTCCCTATAAGGCCTTAAAAGTCACCAAAGAGTCTCTTTTATGTAATAGGAGGCAAACGGGCAGGAGGCTCACTTGATGTGAAGTGATGCTGCCCATGGACACACTCAATGCCAGAGGTTTCGCAAGTGCTTTGCTTTTAAGAATTGGTACGAATTGGACCCTAAGTCGAATTGGTTCGGAAGTACTTCAGTGGGCAGCTGGTTCCACATAATGGCACACAAACACTGCCTTAATAAACGCTCAGTTGTGGAGTGAGTTTACTGTAGTGAGTACTTTATTGATGGCTCAGTTTTTGCGCGATACTAATTTATCTCTGAACTTTGAATACGGAATTCAGTTGCGCAAGCTCACCAACAATTCTGTATTGATCTAAGTTGTTGACAAGAATTTCATACTTAAAAATATCGCCACGACTTCATACGCCGCTCTCCGTCAATGTTCCAGCAGTTTTGGAGCCAACAGGCATCGCTAGTGACGATGGCAAGCGGGCAGATGGGTTATCTTTGATCCCTTGGAAGATGGGACGGACTTTGGTAGGGGATGCTACTTGTGGACACGTTTTCCCGTCTCACCTCCCTCGGACTAGCAAAAAGCTGGGGCGGCCGCAGAGGAGGCGGAAAATATAATAAACGGCTCAAATATCTTTCCTCCAACACCTGGAGGATATCCATCCTTGGTGGAGGCATACACCTATGGTTATTGCAAAGTAGTTAGGAAATAGTAAACTTAGTACACAAAATAGTAAAAATTTAAAAAGTATAAGATTTTTTTATTTTATTACTAGTCCCGGCAAACGTTTTGCCATGTTTATTATTTCTAGGAAACATTTTTGTAGTTCAATAAGAATAACTATCTACTATAATGAAAAATAGGGGTTGATCGTAGAGGGGTGAAAATTAGGGTTTGTTTGTATGGTTTATCACAAAAAAAATAAAACAAAAAAGATGTTTGAAAAAATAAAAATAAAAAATTTGGGGTGGACACCCCTTATCACTTAGGGGTTTGAAAGATAGATAGTAGCCGATTCTCAGTCTTACTGAATATGCATAAAAATTTCATAAGAGTTCGTAGAGCTGTTTCGGAGGAGTAGGGGAACGAACATTGTGACATGAGAATTTTATATATATAGAGATTTAAACGAATTTATTGCGCATTTTCTTTTGTACTCAGAGTTAAGAATCGCATGGTATAAATCCTATTTAAAATGCTGCTAAACTAAATTACAATTTTATATAGACAAGAGACAATTAAGATCGAATTATCGAAGTTAACTTTAACGGCGTTACAAATTCGTTATCAACAAGATATAGTTGACATTTTGTGTCCCATTAACCTTTTCTAAGAACTTTCTCTTCCAGCAGCACATTGTAATAGTGTGACTATTTTAAAAGTATGGTGGTATACAGTTCTCTCTTGACGCTCTAACGACTCCAACCAATCCTCAAATGCTTGAAGAATTCCCAATATTGCAATCCCAATTTCAATGCGATACCACAGCAAAATCAGCGGGACTTGATCGTCATAACTGGTACAAATAATTGTAAACTTTTGTATGGGAACTTGAGCAAGTTCTGATACTTAGAAATACCCTCGAACATTCATTATATACGTAATATATGGTATACACTGTGTTGTGCTGCCAACTGAAGCTTATATCGAGTATGTATAGATATAATTGTTTAGTTGCCATAATTATTCTTTTACTATATGTAACACTCACAGGCTTCCAGTCCTCACTATATATACTAAATATTTCTAGGATATCTAATAAATAATAATATTAATATGTATTATTAATATAATTTATAGTATTCTAGAAATATTTCTAAACAACATTTTAATTTGTATTAAGATCCATCGTTTCTCTTTTAATTTCATTAATAAATAAGATAATGAGGGTTCCAATTCTTTAATCACGTTTGATAAAAATAAATAAATCAGTGGTGCCTTTTTAGGTCTGGGCCTTAGTAGGTGATCAGCCTCCTGTGCCTGACTAAGGCAAGCCGGTTTCCTGATGATGTTTTTCTTCACTGTTCAATCGAATGAAATAGAAAGTCCAATGGTGCACAGCCGGGTTTGAACCTACGACCTCAGGGATGAGAGTCGCACGCTGAAGCCACTAGGCCAACACTGCTCTTTCCGCTGCATTCGCGTTTGATACAGGCTACAAATACACTAATAAGTGGACAATATCTACATACAATTATTTATTTATTCATAGAATGTCGAAGCTATTCAACTCATTGACACCACGGGCCTAGTGAGAAGACTGAAAAGGACAAAACCATTTGAACTAGTGAATTAGTGTTAGTGCACGTTAGTATTAAGTGCTACACAGTGAGTGAAAAAATAGAACACAAGAACAGAGTGTCTTCCCTTTAATAGAAAGAATAGAAAGTGTTCAATAACACTACTTACAGTCTGTAAGTAGTGTTATTGAACACTTTCTTATGTTAAAAATCCTTATTAGTAAATTAGGTTAGACTTAAATTACTTATTAGTACTTATGTTAGGCTAGATCGTAATGTTTCATGACGTCTTACGCCCGAACCCAATAATCTATCTCAATCCAAAATCCACCACCTGAGATAGTAATATTAATCCAAATGTGGTAACATGTGTGCCAATAACTAATCGACGGATTGTAATAGCCATCTGTCGATACAAGCTATCCATGGGAGATCATATCGGTGTCTGTCGATAGACCTTTGTATGAAAATGACAGTTGACGAAAGCTCAATTCCAACAGTTAATTATTTTAACAGATTATAACTTACACCAGTTTTTTAAATAATGAAAAAAACTGTTTATTATATTTTAAACATACACATGTATATTTTAATGTCATTTGTACGGTTTTATTTAGTTTATTTGGTTTACATTGATTATCAAATATGAGTGAAAACTCGGTAAAATGGAACGACAAAGAGCATTTTCTCCGTTGCCAAAAATGGATTGTCTTCGTAGGGTTTGGTTATTGGGATGCAGATAGGAGATCGATCGACTGTCACGGTCTGCTAATGCTCCCAATCATCAAGCTACAATCAGTCATCAAGCAACAATCTCAGATCATTTTCAATCTGAGATTGTGGATTGATTATTGGGTTTGGGCGTTAATAAAGACACATGTATCAAATAAATTCATAGTAAAAAATGTATAAAGCTTAAACATACAACTCCTATTGAGAAATTGGCCCATAATTGTTAACACAAATAAGTACCTAGTACCATGTTGCGTACAACACAAAGAGTGCATTAGGAATAATTTTACTTTCAGTCAACAATCAGCGGAAGCCTATTCGGCCCACATGGCAATACCGCGTGACAGCTTTGCGAAATGATGGGTTAGGGTTGCCATATTACTTTTCTAGGTTTAAAAAATGGGCACTTTTTGGTATTTTAAATACAACTGTTTTCATGTGTTTTAGATATCTTAACTAACTGGCTTTGTTATAAGAATAATAAGACTTTAAAGGAAGAGTGGCACTTGACAGTAGCGCAATTAAAAAATATGATTTTGTATGAAAGTCATTGTTTTCAATAAGAAAAGCTGAAATAAGGCCCGATCAATGAAATAAAAATCCCGCTTTGGAAACGAAACTATGATTATAGCAACACTAAGTATAGTTACATGTCATGTTGACAACAAAATCCGTGATGTTATTTAGAGAGATAGTGTCCATTCCTTCTGACATAATTTTCACTAACTTTATTATGAACTCACAAAATCCAAGAATTAGACCACGCACAATAAAATCGACACCTTACTTTGACAGATGACGATAATGACATCTTTAAAATTGTTGCCATTTAAATAAATTTGTTCCAAAAGTTTTCGCAAAAATGGCGAGCGCGGTTCTTATTTTATTGGTGTGTCAACTTACATATCAAATGCACAACGCATGTTACCTTGTCATATTTTTTCACTTTCCTTTGTAAAAGTTAGAAAGACCTTATAACTTATGGTATAAATTTTTAAGTGTCTAATTGTGGTAGCCCTTGCTGGTTGCATCCGACTAGGGAATACAGATGTTTGTAACGATATATTTATGTTTCTAGGTGCTTTTAAAATAAATAAAAAATAAATAAGTGGCGCTACATCCTCTTTAGGTCTTGACCTCAGATTAATGAATCTGTTTCATGATCATTTTTAAATCTTATATGAAAGTAGCTGATCAGCCTCCAGTGCCTGACACACGCCGTCGATGTCGGTTTCCTCACGATGTTTTCCTTCACCGTTCGAGCAAATGTTGAATGCGCACATAGAAAGAAAGTCCATTGGTGCACAGCTGGGGATCGAACTTACCACCTCAGGGATGAGAGTCGCACGCTGAAGCCACTAGGCCAACACTTTTTAAAAATAAATAAACATTTAAAAATTGTGAAATAGCAGGAAATAATTTGTTAGTGCTAATTTAACATATTCCTTAAAAGGCAAAATTACAAAAATTATATATTTTTATCAGGTGATAGTGTCGAGTTAATGACGTAACACTAAATGACAATAAATTTGCAATAATTTTTAAACCAGTGGTGCTATAACCTTTAGGCGCTGACCTCAGTTTTCTGTATCTGTTTCGTCATAATTTTAATACGCAAGTAGGTCCTTCTGTGCCTGACACTCTGTCGATTTTTACGACACGATGTTTTCCTGTACGGGCGCGTCAAAGAGTTCAAATATTTTTATACAAATTCAATGATATATATTTTTATTTTTTAGACCAGTTGAAATAGAAAACATTATGTACCACAAAGAACGATTCCGTGCCTGTTGATATACAATTTCTATTAAATAGTAAGCCATGAGTACACCTTTATATATCCTTGATTGAACTAAATTAGACGAAGGGAAATATGTGTTAGTTGGCTAAGGTAACTAATACAGAAACAATGGGAAAGTTTAGAAGTAATATATACTTTGCCTATCAGTGTGAACACAAGTTTACAACACACACAAAACACATGTAAAATAATAAATAAAATTGAATTTGAAAAAAAATTCTCCATAGACTTTCGCCGAGTTGAATTATTTGCTATTATTATTATTTTCTTTTGCCTCGTTATATTCTTACATAATTGCTGTTTATGTATTTATATTGTATATTCGCAGATGCTTTGTAAACACATGCGACTTCAACACAAAGAGTCCTCTTGGGAGTTGTGTGCTGCGAGATTGCGGGCTACCCGATTGTGAGGAAGATGCATGATCTGGTTAGCGCTGCACCTTCATAAGTTCTCGTGACATTTTTACACGTGTATATTTCTAGAACATATTTTCATACGTATCTGATTGTAGTCATTTAAAGACGTGTGATGTTTGAGAGCAAAAGCCGTATCACCTCGACGTCCGTCGAGCCAACTGAGCGTTTTTTAAGGCAGTTTTTGTCGCACACCACCACTATGTGGAACCATTTGTACTCTGCACTGATTTTTTTCCGAACCAATTCGACGTGGAGTCCTTCAAGAAAAGCGTACCAATTTGTAAAAGGCCGGCAACGCACTTGCGTGCTTGTTAACGATGTGACTGTCCATGAACGGTATCACTTAAGTTCAGGTAAGCCTCCTGTCCGTTTGCCTCCAATTACATCTAAAATGGCCCTAAAACAAGGGACTAGAGAAATGTAAAATCAAAATTATTAAAAAATTATCTATTACGAACAATGTTTAACTGTTTATTAATAAACATTCAAACTTCTGTAAGATACCTACTGGATTAACCATTTGTTTCTAGGAAACATTCCGATGATCAAACAAATTGTAGAACAATACCGCGGTATTCATGAGCTAATAGGCCTTTAATTGAGTCTAAAGTATTCAACATTGTTTACTTAAAGGTTAGGCCACAGAATATATAACTTGAGCTATCGTGAGAATGTGGACAGTGCCGCTAAATGTTATATTGGAAACGACTACGGGACAATTGCAAAATCAATTGTTTTATTCGATTTATAAATCGTAAAAAGGCACATAATATAATGGGCTACTTGACATTAAATTACATTGTTATTAAGTTATCTGTATAAAAATGGTTTTGAAAGCGTTATGGACTAGATTTATTTCTCAAAATAAAAAGTTGTCAAAAAATGTAAATAAACGTATTGATTTTTAAACGTTAATCACGTGACATAAAACAATCACAGATTAGTTGAATCAACGAAGACATATTGTCAGCAAATAATGTCTTCGTATTTTTTATCCTAATATTATCTTGTTTAATTTGGTTCGACACTGTTTTTAATAGATTAATTAATATATGTATGATTTCAGAATGATAGTTAATACGTCAAACTTGACGTTTGTTTATTGGTATGTCATTCGTGCGACGCCATCTTGCCTAGACAAGCGTTTTGGCGGGTTAACGTATGAATTTTATACTTATCAGAATTAAAATAATAATTTGTAAAGGTTCTATACTAATAAATAATCTGAAATTAAAATCTTGTCAAATAGCCTATTAATCATCTGAAAACTTTGAATACCTTTTTAAGAGAATAACGTGAACGGATTAACGTGAAATTTGATATAGGTACTTAAAATTCTATATGGATGATGATGGTCCGGATATATATCTTTGCTCCATATTATTTTGTTCTTCTATTACCAAAGTAGTAGCGAGCCAAGCGTAAGCAAGCTTTTATAAATAAATAGATAAAACATAGCTCCAAGTAACCGTTCGTCATGACATTTTAGTATACCAGTAGTAAGAATGGTAAATATGTAGGAGTTTGTCCCACCAATTAGTATGTATGATTCTCACTTACCCGTGAATAGAGCAAACATGGGACAGTGTTGCAAGTGTTTGATTTCTATATTAATTCTTTTTCAAATATTTTATTTTTCTCCATCTTATATCGTGGATGCATGCTGGAAAGTCTAATTAAAAAGTAAATTTAACGTGATAACATAACGTTATCACAACTTAAGTATTAGCATAATATATTGTCTGTCAAAATGTTTAGTCTGCGGGAAAAGAACCATCGTGGGATTTCAGGTCGGAACAGTGCTACATTGCCACATACTTTTCTTGGCCGGTAAGAGCGTCGCTGTCATGGATTAGTATTTCCGTAAGCGTAGTTAGAACAGTTTCAAAATCCATGTCTAAGCAAAAAACTAATTACGAATACATTTACGACACCATCTCGATGGATTCATTTCCTATCATATAAGTACCTTTTTGAAGTTATACTTCTTAAGGCGCGTTATGAAAAATTGATGAGAGTGAAATTTTGCGATGCGCGCGCACCGTGACACAAAATTAACAGAATGAAGTTGCCCATGGAAGATGCTACGGCATTGGACATAATTTAAAAACAACATTCAAATAATAATAGAATTTATGTTACACTTAATATTAAAAATAATAATAAATATTTATTTATTTAATTTTTCAAATGTAAACTGAACTTTATTGACTATAATGACTCATTTTCCAGTCTTTGATTATTAAATTGTAATTAATTATTTGCATGCAATCAAAAACTATTTTTAATAATGCCAAAGAAGTGTAACTTCTTACGCGCGTACATAAGTACACGCACCCTTTTTTATTGTTTTCTGACAGTTTGTTTCGACATTCTAATATACCTTCTTCTGTTATTATTCGTAGTCTCCATTACTGAAGTTCGTGTCTGTCATGGAAAAAAAATCCCTAGCCGATACGTCGACTTGCTGCCTCCACACCACTCTATCCTCAGCTCGTCTCAGTGAATTAGGGGTTGAGACCCATAATTGTCTTAATTATCTCAGACCACGAGTAGTATTTTATTCAAGTTTTATACCATTTTTCACATGGTCGAACGGCTGGATATGGCTGACTACTTGATACAAGTTTTGGTCAGGTCGACTCCATCATTATTATTTTTACCGTCAAGGCGGGTGCAACTCAAGAAGTACTTTGTTAATTTTCAGAATAGTATACAACAGTAATATGTTGGCGAATACCTTTTTTAATTTTTCTTTGTTTTAAATCACTTATTTCCTTATTGAATTGATTCTGATTCTCAATTTTTTTTCACTTATCAAAATATTCCGTAGAATGTTTAAAATAGAACAGCCAAAATGGAATTGTTCAACAATAGTGAACGTGTAGTTATGCGCGTCGAAGTCGCGTTCGTTTTTGTTTGACGATACGCACAGAATATTAATTATGGAAAATTTTGGGTGAGTTACATTATAATCTGACAGTTTGAAGCCTCTCGAATGAAACAAACATTTATTATATACACCAGTGCTGGATAAAGCCAGCGCGGGGCCTGTAGCAAATTCTGCCTAGGGGCCCTTGGTTAGGCTTTAGGATTTAAAAAGTTCGCCTGTTTCCTGTATAAAATAAAAATCTGAAGGGTACAAATAACATGATAGTCTAAATATGTATATCGATTATAATTAAAATTTGAAAATTAACGTTAAAAAGATTACTACTTATTTTTACTTACTTTTACGATTATACTTGACGAAGTCGAGTTTATTTTTATGTGGAAGTGAAGCATAGACTAAGCGCTTCGTGTTAAAGGTATGCAAGATATTTTACGCTACTATCTAAATTAATACTTTTTTATTACGGTCAGACAGGCATTGGAGCGCGGGGCCCCTAAGTTCGTGGGGCCCGTAGCATTTGCTACTCTTGCTATGTGGCTAATCCGGCCCTGATATACACAATGAGTAACATACTTAAGTGGTCTTTAAGAAAAACTTCTAAGAATACTATGCTGTTAAAAATATTTGCCAAATAGTATATATATTTGTCGTTAAATGCGTTTTGTCGTTAATTTCATTTAATTCGTTATTTTTTTGCTTAACTGCGAAACTGTTCTGAATAAAGCGCTTTAACGCTGAATACTGTTTTTTAGAAATTTTTACTCGCACTTTTCACTTTTACAGTCAAATGACGAAAGTTGTTCGAGGCATCTCAGTTGGTCACGTACACAGTTTGTACCAAACATAGGCTTTATTTTGGTTTGATACTGGCTTATATGAATTATTTCATTTCCAATATAGTGATTTTTGTAAAAACACAGATTTCGCGCTTATAGACACAATATATAATAAGTTAATCTACAACCTGGATTCGTTAAACTTTTAACAAATCACTCGCTCCATATTACTTAACATCAGGCGAGCCTCCTGCCCCTTATCCCCTTATAGCACAGGGTCTAAAAATGGACGTTAATACAGAAAACTACTATTTTCTATATTAACGTATCTAAATATCTCCCTTACAGTTTCGCAGAGGTTCCAAAATTTCGTACTTATCATTTATATTTCTCACATTTTAGATCACATATTTATAGTTTGTTAGTTATTAAGTATGAAGCTCTAAAGACTGTACGATCAGTATTTATTATAATGCACGTTGGCAATGTTTTTAAATAAATACGTAAAATTTTGATTTATTGCAAAAACTGCGATCGAAATTTTCTATTAATATCTAATAAATACTCTACACTTAATTTCTATAGACTTCCAGCAAAAAAGTAATGGGTTTTACCAGAAGCAAAAAGGTTCGTACTAACTTTTTTCTGTAAATAAGTAGAAAGGAGGCCGTGTTGCTAAGCATAAGCATAAATTCTAGAAATGTTGATCGATTCAGTAAATTCCTTTACTTGAAGCGAAATTGGGAACAAGAGTTGTGTAGATGATTTATTAACGTATTTTATATTATTATTTCCAGTGCTTCCAAGTATTCTCGTGCAATAGTAGTTTAATTATAAAATTGTAAGTAGAATTTATTACGTCAAGTACCTGAAATCATTAATATGTCAAATGTAAGAAGCTGTAAAGCTGTACATCCTGTACACATGTAATCCTGTGGGAACTAGTGCACATTCTCTTTTCTATTGTGTAATTAATTATTTTTTCTACTTTTCAGTACCGTTACAAAAGTTATCATTTTACACTTGCAAATTAATTTAAAATCTAATACCTATTAAACCTAGAAGAAAATAGTATTTTCAAAAGTATTGATTAAATCGATAATATTTCTAAAACTCTTTTTAACATGATTACGTCACTATACAATAAACTTGAGCTGACGCACAGTTGACTGACAGATCTATAGTCTATTCCAACTATGGGAATAAGGCCTTCACATGTCATAGACAATGGACAATGCTTCTCTATTAATGTGACGGAACTATGGTATCGGCTTGCCAGCGTTTTCGCTTTTACAAACCCACAGTACTATTTTTAAGATTATGCCTTAAACAAAATAAAAAATCTAGCCAATTTTTAACTTACGGATAGAAAGTGATAGTAATCAAACATATTTTCAAATAAGAAATTTTGAAATGGCACATTATAGAGGAAAATAGCTATAATATGTATTACACACATAGGTGATGTTTTCATAAGTATGTTAGCATTACTGCGAGTAATTTATATTTATTTGTGTGTTACTCATTTATTTATATCATCGTTATATATAGCTTAGATTATGTATTAATAAAAAATGCTGAAACATGCTGGTCCTGCTCCATAGGACAATCAAACTAGACAAAATCAACTGGTCAACAAAATAAAGTTTTATAATTGCTAACAGCAAAAATGATTTCTTGAAAAAGAAATCAACTTTATCGTAACTCACACACCGTTCGACTGTATATTAATTATGTTTTAAAGAATAATGTATGTTGGTTTTTATAACACCATGCGCCTATTTTATTATAGTATAGTTTGTTTTCATCTAGGTACATGGTATTCACATCAAATCAATACAAAATATTCTACGAAGTATTTTAGAAAGAGTATGGATTTCCTTGCCCATTCTTCTCCATATGAAACAACCTTTTGGAAGGGGCAACTAGAGTCATTTTTTAAAATAATTTTACCTAGTAATTTTGTCTTTCAAAAGTGCCCTTTTAATATGCCTAATTGAAATAAATGACTTGACTTATATAAAATATTGTATTAGATACATCAATCGATATACATGAGTATAAGCCTTGTTAATTATTTATTATATATTGCATATCATAAACGCGTTTTAAGATTCCATATAAATGTAAGCGGTCAAACCCAATATGGTGCGTATCGAAAACTAGTAGTACTGTTGTTCTACTAGTTTTTTGTTAGTAATTTATAATTACTCCAAGGTCTTCGTTTGATTATTTAGTCGGCAGTCATTTAAATGAAACTTGTGAATAACATTTGAGGCTCTTTGAATGTACTGAAAATTATAAATACTATTATTTATAGAGTAAGCTATAGTATATAATCCTACTAATATTATAAACGCGAAAGTTTGTAAGTATGGATGGATGTTTGTTGCTTTACACGTAAAAACTACTGAATGGATTTTACTGAAACTTTACAATAATATAACTTATACATCACAATAACACGGTGTGAATTCTCAAAAATATCAAGTTAGTAGGAAAAAATCTACCAGCTGCGAGCTATTCTGGCGTGCGCTGCCAAAACAGCTAGAGTTTACACATATATAATGTATGTGTTATTTAAAGCAGACGAAGTCGAGGCCACCGGCTAGTCTATTATAAAGAGGAAAAATTTGTGAGGATGTAGTGGCATAGGACGAAAAAACTAAAAAAATTGTTTAAAAAGTAAAAATTAAAGTAAAATATCTGGGGTAAACACTCCTTATCACTTAGGGGTTTGAAATAAATAGTAGCTGATTCTCAGACTTAGATCCTCAAATTATTTTTATTAATAAGATTTGAAATCAATAAACATCTCTAAAATGAGTCATAGTCCGCAATAGACAGATTACAATCATCGCAGCCACTCCCCCAGTTCCCACAAAACTGGTCATAGGAAACGAGTAGGTTAATTCCGGTCTAATTAAAAAAACGGGTTCAAACTGCCATCGAAGCATAGGCTAGTTTTTTCTTGTCTGGCCACTGTACTTGTAGTACCACAGAGTATGTATACGCATAGTGTGTATTTGTGAATATATTTATTTATTTACACTTCGTAACATTAATAGAAAAAAAATAACATAATACATAAAATTATAAGAGATGCAACGGCCAGCCTTATCGCTAACAATCGATCCTTTCCAGGCAAACAACGTAAAAAAACTTAAAATGGGAATATGATTGGTAAAGTGTAAGAAGCGTTATAACCAAGTCTTATAAAAACCAACCAACCAAAAAAAAAAAACAGCTAATCTCGCGGATTCCCCTTTTTTAATATAGTAATTAATTTGATAACACTGAAACTTGTTATTTATGTTTTAATGACTGTATCTTCTAGTTTTTTCTCGACATGGGTCGTATTTGCAATTCAATTATTTATTTCATATAATTTAGGTTTTATTTTAATTCAAGATAATACTGTATGGCAATAATCATACGAACATCCGCTGTGCTGTCATCTGTCATAAGCATGATATTGAATCACTGAAAAATGCATACACTGTAACAAGTTGTTGACAATTGTAGATCAATAATAGAACTGTCTAGGTTTTTACGATGTCTATTATAAGCATTGTTTAATTATAACGTGTATTTGAAACGAGTTCCTATAAGCTATATTTATTATGCGTAATACTAGTGTTTATATATTTAAAAAAGGGATCTCATAGCCTAGCGGTCTTATTAAGTGGAAGCTAGGTGAGGGGTACCGGGTTCGATTCCCGGTTCGAGGGCAGGTTTTAATTGAATTTAAATTTGTTCTCGGCCTTTGGGAGGGTTTTGCGGTACCGGGCGAGTGCCTAAACCGTACATGGAGAACACGGTCAAATTTCTAAAGACAAGCACGAATTATAAAAAATCCTATACTTGACGCTGGCTAATGCATAAATCGTGCCAGAGCCATAAAAAAAAGGGATCTTAATTTACATTTACAGCGAGGTTACTCTGTAACTTCCAGCGAATACCAATTCCGACGTTTATGACAATGCTTTCAATACCCCCAACTCCAAGTCTCCGTCAACCACTGTCTTCGCCGTATTCTGGTCATCTACATCCGAAAGGATCTAACGAGCAACCATGGGAGCGTTTCCGAGAAACCCGATTAGCCAGCAGATCAAGCGGCGCAAATGACTGCCATACACTCCGAAGGGATCCCAATCATATTCCCAAGCAGGCGCTTGATTGGAACCCACAAGGAAAGAAGCGTGGCCTAGGCAAACCTAGCGCCGTACAGTCGCAGATGAGACAAAGAGAGCGGAAAAGACTTGGAGCGAGGTGAAATACGAGGCTCAAGACCGAACGCGATGGAGACTGTGGACGCCCTCTGCCCCATCTAAGGGTTATAGGACATAAAGTCGTGGTGTCGCAACCTTGAAATCTTGAACAAAAACTCATAGCCATCGGGTTTGCTGTCAGAAGTTACGGAGGGCGCTGTAATGTCAATTCAGATCTAATTTTTAAAATATTGCTCATAAGTAAAAGCAATCTCAATATCAATTAATACATTTTGAATTGATTTTATTTGAACAAGTTTTTTCTATGCAGGTGAGAAGAACTGACAAAAAATCGGTTGTCTGTAAAGTCGGTTTACTGACGGTAGTTGAACGTGACAACGTCATAAAAAAATATTGATTGGTATTTTGAATGGATATAGAGAAGGAGGTAAATGGAAATTACAATTGAATTGATCAAGTTACATTTATTTGTACGCATAAATACAATTATGTCAATTTTAAATGGAACGCCTCAGAGCGAGGTAACGCCTCAGAGTGAGGTAACGCCGCATGAGTCCTGTTTTTTCGTGCGTGCAGCCGGCTCCATCGAATTATAAGACGTTGTCACGTCAAAAACTCCGCCACTCTTTAACCTAGTGGTACCCAACCATTTTTGTGCCATGCCCCACCTTAGCCTACCTAAAATTCTTATGCCCCCTCCCCCTATTTAACATTGATAAATTATTTCTAATTATTCGAGGGAATGATTATTCTATTCTAGACTCTATTTATAAACCTGTGTTCTTGTGTTCGTGGTGACGGGCGTCGCACCGTCTTCATAACGGTTTCAAGTGGGTAGACAAATAATTTCAGTAAATTAATTTCTACCCTCTTACCATAATCGAATTTAATATTATAACAGTACTTACAAGTATTGATGAAACTATGAAGTATTTATTTTTGTATTATATTCAACATCCACGAACATTTAGTGTATATAAATGACGCTGCTTGCCTGAAACAAAAATAATTTTAATCAAATAAAACTGTTGAGGAAAAACACTAGAACCTAAGTTAGACATATTTTGATATGTTACTTAAAATTAATAAGTTAATCCCAATATTTCGATATCATGACATTACAGACACTATTAAGATTAAGAAATTGTTTGAACGTCCCAATTCCAGCATCAGTCATTAAAAATTTGTTATCAGTTTTACAGAATAATCTTGCAGAACTTGGTAACAATTATATTATTACCGTATTTTGATATGAATAGGCAGTGAATAGAGTCTGGCTAATGAAAGAAGATAAATAAAAAAGTGCGGCAAATTCAAAAAAGTTTAGTATTGTACCCCGTTTATGTATATAAAAGTTTGACATATTTTGTGGATTAAACTTACTTGATACTTGATTTTATTTTATTATTTTTTGCATACTGTATTTCTATGAAATTAAATACTATACCTATTTAGTATTTTACTATTGATACTTAAAATGACTAGCATTGCATGGAAAACTAAAACTATATTTATTATAAAACACAACTTTATTCGGAATAATCAAATCCTGCGAAAGAAACGAAATATTCTATCAAATAAAACAAAGTTTGGGTATTAAACCTGTTAACTATTCGGAAAAAATATATAAGAGAATTAAAAATGAGAAATTGCATGAAGTATCAAGACAATAAATCATACTAACCTAAGAAATTCAATGACATTCTGTGTTGCCATCCGAAAGTTTTCAATTAATTCAATTATCTTCTTTCGACTCTAGAAGCTAAAAATAGTTTTACTTCAAATACCAACGGCGTCAATAGATGGCGTTACATGACAACATTTCAAAGCTCTAATCATAATGTCAAATTGTTATCTGTCATCTTGATGTGTTCGAAACGTCACTCGAAACTTCTATGTAAATTATTTACCACGTATTAATACAATTTCCGCGGGTTTTTAAGTTTTGTTGCTAAAATCAGTATTAAGACACACAACGGAATTGTATAATGTATAATTTTATTTTTATGTATCCTTTATTAGTTAAGTTTGTTTTTAGTTCCTGTTTAGTTTTTTTCTTCTTAATAACCATATGTAATATATATTTTTGCACTTATTGCCTACCTTATCAAATTTAATACATTTTTTTTCTTTTCTTAAAGTGGTTGCCTGGAAAAGATCGCTCGAAAGCGATAAGGCCGCCAGTTGCCCTACTTTACATTTAATTATGTTAAATTGTTATATTGTAATGCAACGAAGTGTAAATAATAAATTTATAAACAATTATTATACTCCACAGGTGTTGCGTATTAGCAATTGTAGATAGTATAATGTAGGACTCAGAAGATTAGGTTGCAAAACTAAATCTCAAAATGATTGAAACAAAAAGCGTCGGCAGTGCAAATATGTAAATTTTGCACGCTTATTCCACGGATTAAATCGCAAACTACCACAGATGTTCCCACGCAGTGGAAGCACTCAAATTAAGATAATGAACAAGATTTTAAAACGCCTTTGCGGATTGGAAATTTCTTCCGCAATAAATGTAATACCTGTACTAGCTCCGCGGTTACTTGACCGACAGTAGTTACTGAGATTACAGACCAAATAAACTGTTTAGCTTTATCAGTACAATATCAAAACTGTAAAGAAATGACCTGACTTATTGTCGCTTTTACTATTTCACACCCCTTCTTCATACAATACAAGACAAACCCAACTATTTCAAATTCCTCGGTCTAATACAAACTATGTACGTAACTCAGTCATGTACCAAATCAAAATGTTTAAAAATCAATACAAAAACTCTAGTACCTTTCATTAATTATGGCTTTGTTATTCTTCCTTTATATTTTTACTTTATATTAAATATATATTTTCAATGTCTTTTATCAAAGTCAAAAATAATTTCTTCATATAGGTAACACAATGTACACTCATGACCGTCAAAAAGAAATATACAATAAATGCTTCTAATTTTACATTTACTGCCAGTTCTCAAATAGGGCGTAGAACGGAAGAGAAGAACTGGAAATAAACTCTGTAATTGTTGTGTATAATGTAATTGTTTGGATATTGTTTAAGGAGCAGCTGTAGGAAAACTAAATAAATAAATAAATGATGACTAACTAGCGATTTTTTTAGTAAAACTTTATAAGTAAAAGCTTAATATAGGTAGCAACACGTTAGGCCATTTAACAACAGATATAGCTTACTTCCGCCGGAAGTTACAGTGATTAAGGTACCGTTTTTGCAATGAGATAAGGCATGGCAGTAAAAATATATTTGCACTTATTCATGACAACGGTAAATGAACTTTTGACAATACTAGTTATTTTAGAAATTACTCCAGTGTTTCCTTATTCTTTATAAAAAGATAGCTTTTAATAGTAAAAATCGTTAGAAATTGCTATAAAGAGAAAGACCAATCAGGCGATAGAAGTACCTCCTAAAAAATCGTAGGTGGGTATAAATAGACCCGATAATTTAAAAATTCTGTCCAACAGTTTCGTTATAGTGTTCCAAACATTATCGTTTAAGGTCACAGAATTAAAAAAAAAACTTTCGCATCACTAGTGTTGCCTGGAAAAGGTGGGTTGGTGGGTTGTGGTTGCCTATGTGGGTTTTGGCCTCAGATTGCATCCGTATCTATGATTTTATAGATAGCGATCTATGCCTGCTATCTATTGCCAATTGATAGGTTGAAAGTCGCACGCCATTAGGCCAACATTGCTGGAAATGACTTAATATTATGCTTACTACCCACAGAGCTTTTAACTATTACAATAAATGCAAGAAGTGAACCACAAAAACTTATTAAAACTTTATTTATTTTATTTATTAACACTTCGTTGCAGAAACATAATACAATTGACATAATGAAAAAAGGAGTACAACTGGCGGCCTTATCGCTTTCGAGCGAAATCTTCCAGGCAACCACCAACTACTTTATAATTGATTAACATTTACACAAAGTTTATTTAAATATTCGTTCGTTTTTATCAAATAAAAAACCCTAACTGACATATGACATTGTCTAAGAACGTCAAACGTCAAATCTAAGACTTTCGCATGTACAATGATAATTTAATGTGTAGTTTTTCTAATTCGTCTCTTAAAATTCTAAGAACACCTCAAATCTCAAGGGCCTACGTTTAACACTCAATTCACGAGTCGCTTACACCGGCTGAGGTCAATGACCGCTGCTTTATGATTCTCTATACTTTATAGTCTGTGTTTATAGTCTATGATGTTTTGGTTGCAATTTAAGCATTACACAGATAGTGAAATTGGCTATTGTTGTTAAATAAACGAGATATTTTTATTTAACAATTTTATGATAATGTTTTAATTATAATTATAATAAAAAGAAATGAGAATAGTTTAAATGTCTTTTTCAGGCTTCTGTCATGAATTTAGTAATGAAATATTAAAATACATTACTTACAATTTCAAAGAGATTTCAAAGAGATTTAAAAAAGTGGAATTATATTGAGTTTGAGAACGTTGTTTTGTGAATTTAATGTAATTTTTTTCCGGTCAGACATACTTTCAATTATTAATAAGTTATACGTTTCCTGTACCAGTTTTGTCAAAATTAGCGTGTGAATTTATTCCGTATTTATAAAACGGTGACTCACAAAACAATAAGAATACAACTGTATATCAATGATACATCTTCAATTATTATAATGTCATAATTTATTTATTTATTTGTTCCCAAAAATGTATACATTATTTTAACGAAAAACGCGCATCGACTGCGGCGTTACATTACTCAACCGACACAATATGATGGGATTTTAAATTGAATCATTACATGTGATGAAAACTGGATTATGTACGAATATGTATAAACGGAAGTGCTCATCGTAAATTCTGATCCCAGCCGAACAAGCCAAATCAAACCCCAAGTGACCGTTTGATAGACTAGTGCCGGGGTCATTCACTATAACTTCTGGCCAGACGATTACGGCAGATGTCGTTTGTCAGCAACTGCAAACCATGATGGAAAGGCTAGCTGCTAAACAACCAAGGCTGATCAATCGCTCTAGGACACTGCTGCTTCACGACAACGCTAGACCACACACTGCACTGACTGCTACCAAATTAGAGGAGCTTTAATTGGATGTCTAAGACAGCCACGGTACTCCCCGGACCTTGCTTCAACAGATTACCATTTTGTTCGAAATTTTGATAACTTCTTGCAAGGTAAAAACTTCAACAATGATGGGGCAGTCGAAACCGCCTTCATGGATTTTATTGATTCCCTTCCGAATTTTTTTTTTAAATAGAAATCAATGAACCTATAAGTTGACAAAAGTGCATAGATATCAATAGTACTTTCATTAGTTAAATATATTTAAAAAACATCAACTTTTCTGCCAATTTCATATGTAAGGACCTAATATTAAACATAGAACAGTTGGCCAAATGGCAACTCTAATCCCTAAGGTTGTAGGTTCGATCCCCAGCTGTGCACCAATGGACTTTCTTTCTCTCTATGTGCGCATTTAACATTGGCTCGAACAGTGAAGAAAAACATTCTGGCGTGTGTCAGGCACAGAAGGCTGATCACCTACTTGCCTATTAGTTTAAAAAGAGTGGCGGAGAGTTTATTGCCAGTTCTTCCCTTCCGTTCTACGCCCTTGATTTGAGAACTGGCAGTAAATGTAAAGTTAGAAGCATTTAATGCATATTTCTTGTTGACGTTCATAAGTGTACATTGTGTATGTGTGTGTTATCTATATGAATAAATGATTTTTGACTTTGACTTTAGTTGACAAATGATCGTGAAACATACAGAAATCTGAGGCCCAGACCTAAAAAGGTTGTAGCGCCACCTTATATATAATTTATAGATATAAATGCAGACATAATGCTATTGACTGATATGTCCTTTTCATCACAGCGTTGACAGTAAAGGACAAATGTAAAATATAAGTTATTTAAATACTGTTAAACATTTAAATACAAACACTTGGCCTAACCTGGTTCTGCCTGGCTCTCTCTTGACCTAGACCCTAAGGCTTTAATGAAGGCATTGAAATAGTGCAAAGATATTTATCTAGATAAATTAGCTATTGTAAGTTATTTATTAGGTGAAGCCAAGCTTACAAAATTATAAGCTTGTATTTGAATTGTGGGAGGACTAACACTTATAGTATTGCCAATACTAATATGGGTAATTTATATTTTGTGTGGCAACCCTCTGGGCTATAGCGAGCAGTGTTGGCCTAGTGGCTTCAGCGTGCGACTCTCATCCCTGAGGTCGTGGGTTCGATTCGCGGCTGTGCACCAATGGAGTTTCATTCTATGTGCATTAACATTCGCTCGAACAGTGAAGAAAAACAACGTAAGGAAACCGGCTTGCCTTAGACCCAAAAAGTCGATGGCGTGTCAGGTATAGGAGGCTGATCACCTACTTGCCTATTAGATTGGAAAATGATCATGAAACAGATTCAGAAATCTGAGGCCCAAACCTAAAAGAGGTAGAGCCATTGAACAATATGATATGACTTCCTATATTTATTTGTGCGTTGAATAAATTAAGAAATAGATGATTTCACTGCAATGAAAATAAATTTAACGCAATATTTGTTCCACGAAATATAAACGAATTATTATAATAAATAATATCCCAAAGTTTGAATGCATAGCTACTGCAAACCTACAAAACTGAAACAAAACTAATTGTAAAGAAATAATTCTATTTTTTAGATAAGATTCTGTAGATTATTGATTATCTATTATGTGTTAACTGATGTTTCAATTAATTTGTTTGTTAGTCTGTGTAAAGTTGCAGTTTTGGCCTGTCGTTAAAACTTTTAATTCGAAGATTTTTTTTGTTAGATTTTGGATTATAAAAGAAATAGGATAAAAGTGATTGTTTTCAAATAAAATAAGTTTTGTTCCTAATGTTTCCTTTGTTCATAAAATACATATTTCAGCATCACATTTGAGTTTCATTCATTATATGTTTTCATACAGAGTACACTCAAAAAATCTTATATAAAATTCTTATGTCACAATGTTCGTTCCCATACTCCTCCGAAACGGCTCGACCAATTCTTATGAATTTTTTATGCATATTCAGTAAGTCTGTGAATCGGCTACTATCTATCTTTCAAACTCCTAAGTCATAAGGGGTGTCCACCCCAAAAGTATTTATTTTTATTTTTTAGACAATTTTTTTTATTTTTCTATTGTACAACATACAACCCTTAATTTTCATCTACCCTCCACGATCAACCCTTTTTTTATTTGTTAATTAAAATCTTATGACTTCAACTCTGAGGTTTATATATAGAAAAATTCACAGAAAAACTAAAAAAGTTTTCATTCCAGAAAACCGTAGTCTCTGGGGTAGCATAGCAAAATTATTCATGTTGGTATGTACTAAAAAGGTAGGCTAAGTAAAATCACATTAAGGAGAAATGAAGTTCGCGGGGACAGCTTATATACATATATATTTTCTTTACTTAAATTTATTACCTAATATTACACATCGTAATGCGATATGCAATTAATAAAACATTTTAATTATATTTATTTTTATATACGTCAGATCGCTACGGCATTTATCTTATTTCTTCTTATAAGTGAAAATCTACGCGAACGTAAAGTGAATGAAATTAGAATGATTCACTTGTCCCACTTATTTTTTCACACAAAAGCCTAACAATGAGAATAATTGATGCGATTCATCACTTTTCACTCCAACGAGCTGACAAATCAGCTTCGAACCGCAACAAAAGGTTGTGGTCACTATTTGAGTATTACCTCTGGGAAAATGGCTTAATGGGTGAGAAAATATAAAAGGAAATCAATCGATGATGCATAAAGGTGATATCAGACGGTTCATTTTTTGTTCATTTTCACCTTTCATTCGGTACATTTCACTCGAAATGAAATGTCTGAACAAAAAATGAAACACGAGTGCCGAATGAATTCATTAGTGAACCGATCCAACAGTGTTGGATATTGGCATCCGGTATCTTTCATTCCCACTCCGAATGAACGAGAAATGAACGGTCTGAACACTGAGAGAACGTTCATTCGGATTCGGCCATTTTGTTACGAGTCCTGTAGCCGACGGACATCACATTGTCGACGAAGTTATAACTTTTTTTAACTTTTCTTCAAATTTACTTTCATCCATTCGAAGATGATTACAATATGAATCAGGATTTCAACGGCTACTTCTCTCAACAATGTATTGGAAGCTCCTAATCAATTTCTTCTTTCAATCCATGGTCGCACCCACCACCGTCGACGTTTTCTTTGCTTCTTTTTTGTCAACTCTTTGGTTAAATGATCACAAATTAAACTAACTCCAAGACGTACGACTTCATTCGATGACATATTTAAAAGAAAGAACAATGAATGTTCATTTCGTCTAAGCCGTGTGAACATAGAATGAAAAAAAATGAAGCATTCACTCGAGTGAACAATCATTCGAGTGAACCGTCTGATATCACCTTAACTGATGTCAAAATGTTCGTTCCCATACTCCTCCGAAACGGCTCGACCGATTCTTATGAATGTTTTAATGCATATTCAGTAAGTCTGAGAATCGGCTACTATCTTTTAAACCCCTAAGTGATAAGCGGTGTCCATCCCAAATTTTTATTTTTTTGACATTTTTTTTTTTGTTTTTATATTTTATGACACAAAAATGTTTCCTAGAAATAATATTATACATGGCAAAACAACGTTTGCCGGGTCAGCTAGTATATAATAAAAATACATTATATTCAGTCAAAACCGTTTCCGACGACATACCAGTTTTATTGAACAAAATCAAAGGTATCTGAATTCTATTGTATTAGGTTCGTAATAACAACGCTATCGGTATTAGTCCCTTCGATGACGTTATAACAGATTTTAACTATATTATTTATTCATATTACTAAACGTTAACACTTATGAACGTTAGAAATGGTAAAGCAAACACTTCTTAATTAACATTTACTGAAATTTCTCAAAGAGCGTAAAAAGGTTTTCACTGTTTTGTTTTGTTTTTTTTAACAATCGTACTTGCCTTAAAATAGGAATAAAATATATAATACTTTATAGGTTATTTAAAGTTTACGCTGTCAAAAGTAGAATGCCGAAATACATTTCAAGCCATAAACACAATCATAATGTTTCTATCAAACTCGTAATAATTTTATCTCGCATCTATTCTGACTCATATTGTATCATTAAAATGCAAATCCGGCCATGTTGCCGTCGCCATACGTAACCAACGCACGCGAGCGCTGAATTTTTTATTTGTATATTATATATACATATATTCTGTTTATATGTTATATTAAAGTATGGCAATACAGCGAGGAAATGTTGCCAGCGTTAAAAGTACACTGCCACTGGGACCCAACTTTCAATTAATTTGAAGTATTTTTAATATTGCAATGATTGTAATGATTAGGTTTTATATTATACTAGTGGACCCGACAGACGTTGTCCTGCATGATATTTCAAGCAATTAGTAAAGCAAAGTATGAAACTACCGACTGCAGCGCCATCTGGCGGGCTGATTTGTGAATCTAAACCATTCCAACCATTCAAGGGGATCTGCCCCTTGAACACACACAAAAAATTTCATCAAAATCGGTCCAGTCGTTTGAGAGAAGTTCAGTGACATACACACTCACAGAAGAATTATACATATAAAGATTAGTTACTAATAAATCCAAAAAGTCGACGGTGTGTTAGGCACAGAAGGCTGATCACCTACTTGCCTATTATGATGATCATGAAACAGATTCAGAAATCTGAGGTTCAGACCCTAAAAGGTTGTAGCGCCACTGTTTTTCTTTATTAGCTATAAATTACTTAATTTTTGCAGTTGTTTTGCAGGTTCTTTCGAACGAATAAGTATCGCACGGCGAGCAAACAAAAGCATGGGACTAGTGCTAGACAGGCTACTTCTCATTGCAATATTTGTTTAAAAATAAGTGTTGTTTGATGATTTGCTATTTTAAAAGAGTACCGAGAGTTTTTTACGCCGGCTTTTTCTCTCGGCCTACACCCTGCGTCTTCTTTGCCGATGAGTAGGGATGCCTACAAATTCAAATTAATTGACGTGGATTAAGTGATACCTGTATCTTATATTCCATTATAAACATATTTTATTTTCATGCTCAGAACTGATATTTTTGTACGGAACAGAGTCTCGGTCAATTCGTGCATTGGACTGAAAATGATAGAGGCATTTGAGATGTGCAGAACCAATCAGTCCATTCTTAAGCAACTAAAGATTACCACCAGACTGTCAACTATCATTTACAAACGGGTAAATGACTACATTGGCCATATTGCCAGGATAGAATCGGATAGTCTCGACAAACTGGTAATGCTGGTGACTACGAAGATAAAGATTGTGTGATTATAGCTATCGGGTGTTGACTGTATGGGAAAGATTCAGAGTCGACATACGTAAGTCATACTTAGCATGTTCTTACCGTAAGACGGCTCTTAATTTAAGTACACTTTACACTTCACTTATAGCAGTCGAATCATATTTTAGTCAATAATATAGATTTGAATAAATTAAAATCTCTGTCATGATATAATATTCAATACATTTGATCGTTATAAAGCATAGCCGCACGTTAATGTCCGCAGGAAACAGGCGGGAGCGGAAGTGACGTCAGGCGGCGCGCGCGCTGACGCGTGAAGCCCTGTACCTGTTGTAGCCTAGGAGATAGGTACGAAATGTTTATTCTTTTTCTACCTTTCATTATAAAAGACTAAAAATTTGCTTGGCCAACGTTCAGTATAGCCCTACTTGTATGTGTCTATGTCATTAGAACATTATGTCACAATTATAGTGATATAATGTACTATGACTAAACATGAAATTCAAAGTTTAAACTTTCAAAATGTTGTCCTAACAATAATTGCGCAAAAGCAAATATTTCCATGTTTCGGGTAGGAGAAGGTTGTGGAGATGATCGTGAAGCGAAAAACATACTACGTTAATTGTTTTTACAGTATTGTATCAAGAGTCAAGAGTAAAATATTTATCTAAAGATAAATATATAACGAATTGGGACGACGCAAAAGTTTGTCGCCTGTATACGTAAAGTCGCATATCTCGAACACGTTTTGCGTCATCATCGATACGACTTGTTGCAGCATATAATAGGGCAAAATTCAAGACAAGGGACAGGCTGGTAGAAGGAAGAAGCCGTGATTGCGGAACGTACGGGGATGGACCGGCATAACATCCGCCAAGGAGCTTTTTAAACTATCAAAGATATCCAGCAATTCATGTTGTTAACAGCCAACCTATAAAATGGCACCAGGAGAAAAAATATGTAAATAAACGGTACAACTCAGCTCCGAAATACGCCATCATAAATTGTTCATGCATAGGAACGTCAAATCCCTTTTTGTCAATAAAATCTGTCAAACAAAAATCAATAAAAACTTATTTCACTACTGCACTCCTAAAGAATCGATGAAAAATTTAAAATCGTATGAAAATCGTACACTGTTATTAATAAATGAGTACGGCTGAAGATTTGTATGTTTTTGAAGACTTCAGAAAAATATTGAAAATTTGCTTATATAATAAATATCATATAAAAATTAGGTCATTATCTCCTAAACTCCCACCTGGCGTGTATATTTATATTTTTTCCTGAGTCTAACGGTTTCAAAGGATCAGTAGCAGGTGGTTGATATAGTTATAACTTAACTGTAGGGAACGGTTTTATTGTTAAAATCTTGATAATGAATGTTTTAAAAATTAATCAATGGCGCTACAACCTTTTAGGTCATGGCCTCAGATTTCTCTATCTGTTTTAATATCAATTTTCTATCTAATAGTTGTCTATTACCGTACTTGTGTACGGCGTGGATTTTTGGGTCTGAGGCAAGCCGGTTTCCTCGCGTTCCTTCACTGTTCGAGCGAATGTTAAATGCGCACATAGAAAGTCCATTGGCTGGGGATCGAACCTACGACCTCAGGGGTGAGAGTCTCACGATGAAGCCATGTAGACAACACTCTAATGAATATTTTATACTCCTTAAAAATAAATTTTAAACTGTAAATATAACTAATCCTGTATATTTTATAACTTCTTAACGATATCGTTTAGGCATTGTCTTTTTAGGAATTGCAATCAACAATGTAATATGTATATCCAGTCTGGGTCTAAAAACACGGCCAATAGACACAATTTTTGAAGTTATACTTCTTTTGGCGCGTTAGGGAAAAAATATGAGTACATTTTTACGATGCGCGCGCACACCGTCACAAAAAACGGACACCCTGAAGTTAGCTATAGTTTTATCTATTGTCGTTTATTAGTGTAGTTTTTTCTACAAACGTAGAATAACATTTTTGAAAAGATTTTTATCTTGTTACGCCAAAGAAGTATAACTTCTAACGCGTGTACATAATAAAGCACACACACGTTTTTTTTAGATATAATTTTATTTATTTACTTTGAAATACAGGAACTTGAGAGTTCAGCGATCATACTTTGCAGTGGTTTTTAATTATGTGCTTAACTCCTCTTAAGAAGCAAAATACGTAAACAGCCCGCCCACGTCACAGAGCACATCTAAGACCCAAATATTGACATGTCAACCTATGTATATCCTTCAACCTGCCTGCTGTCAGAATCATTGTCTTATTGGTGGAAGTACTAAGACTATTCACGAACATTACCTTAGTTTAAGCTATTCATTAGTATATATTACTTATTAGCCATAATTATTGTATAGGCTAGATTGTAATTCATGTATAATCGCACTCTTTTCTGTATACTTTGTAGGAAAAAAAGTGATACTAACTTGAGAGTTTTGCCCCCAAATTTAGGTGGAATCAAGACGTCCAGGGGTACATTTTTAGGGGAAAAGTATCCCCTAAATTCAAGATTTTTTTGAGGCATGAATTTATCCTATTGTATAATAATATTGTTTACATTTCCGGTTGATGAAAACGTCTATAACTAGTGGAAATATTGAAAAACCCGTCTTCGTAACAATATCCGAACTTACAATATCGTCTCGAATCTATCCAATAAACTAAACCAAATATAAACTCCGAACTATAACTGAAATATGAAAATGCTAAGCCAAGATGAAAATATAAATACTACTTGAATATATTTTTAATAAATATTTGCTATTACATCACTTATTTGAAGTCGAATAGGAGAAACATTCTGTAGGAGATTGCATCGCTGATTAGTGGAAACTATAATATCAGTTGATAATTATATTTAAATATTTTTACCGTATAATACATTCTCAGTTTCGTTAAAATATTCTTTCAAATAATTACTTCTTGCTAAGTGACTTGTCGAGTTATCTTGAAATAAGTCAATTACATCCTATTAGCTACCGTTATTTAGTAGAAATGGTTCTTATGGAAATCAACAGGTCAAAGATTCTGTGTCTCAATACATTTATACAATTTCTTCCGTGTCACGTGTATTAAAAACCTTTATAATTAAACTAGCGGCCCGTCCCGGCTTCGCTCAGGTGGACATTTATTTTTAAACAATTTTGTAGATATTGATATTATCATAAATTTTTTTGTTCTAGATTAAATTTTTTCATGAATAGTTTTCGTAGCGCATGCGATGAAAGCTATTTTATAGGATTTTTTTACACCTTGGATAACATTATTGTAGTTTTAATAGGGATCCTTATTTTTCCTTGCAATAATGTAGTATTCAAATGGTTAAGTAATTTTTAAAATCGGTCCAGTACTTTTTGAGCCAAGAAGTTACAAACATACTTAGATACAACATCTTTCCTTTTTATAATATAAGTATAGATATATGAATAGAAATAAATAGAGCTATTCTTTTGTTTTTAGTATTCTTTTAGCATTATTTGGTTATTTCTAAATTTTCTCCCTCCCTAAATTAGTATGGCGAGGGGGCCGATGGCTGACCATGTGTCATACTCGTGAACGGGTGCTACTTGTGGTGACTGGTCGGACTTGAATTCATGTATGCGGTGATGTTAGTTATATCGACTATGTATTTGCGTGTTGTTCCCACGAGAATGTAAGTGCGTGCTCCTATTTCACCATGCCTCCTGCTGGTAGAGGACAAATCTTTGTTTTTAATTTGTTTTATTATTATTTATTACTTAAGAAGTCATGTGAAACATGGTGTAATGGTTGCAGCTCCTTACAAACATTTTGTAAATCAAAAAACTTGGCGATTAAAAAGAGTGGCGGAGAGTTTATTGCCAGTTCTTCTCTTTCGTTCTACGCCCTTGATTTGGAAACTGGCAGTAAATGTAAAATTAGAAGCATTTAATATGTATTTATTTTTGAAGGTCATAAGTGTACATTGTGTTACCTAAATGAATTGGATTTGATGTCCTGTGCTGTTCCATTTCCCGCCAATTACTGGCTTTCAGCTGCATCATGGTTGACACCTTGAACGCATAGGGCAAGATCGGGCGATGAAGGAGAATCCTTAATTATTATAATATATACGAGTACATATGCCTTTAGCAACAGGTAAACTCAAATCGATAGGTCACGCCGTTGTAATTACAAACGTTTAACGATTCGTTACGACTAACATCGCTTTGTAAGGTTCAACGGAACGTAACGTTCGTTATAGAACTATAAATTATTATGGTAAGTGTTTATGGGACACGCATTGCGTTTTGCTTTATAAATGGATTACTGAGCCTGACTACGTAAAAGCTGCTATATTTATATTCAAGTAAAAGATTATCCTTATATGCTAAAGGGTTTTGCAATCTATCCCCTCCTCCTTCGTCTTGTCACCAGAAGTAAGCAAAGCTCTCAAAAATAATAGTACATAAACGTATTAATGTTCTGTAGGAATCCTTGAAAATGCATTTCGTTTTCAAACATAGACAATGTGTGGGTAGTATAAAAAAGTAAATAATTAATGTAATCACCAAATAAGAAAAGCAAAGCCCCCCCCCCCCCACTGAAGTGCTTACGTAATACTATAGCATAGGGGATCCTACGGGACGCCTAAAAAGGGCGTAGTCAGTAAGTAGTCATGCTAAGGACACCGATTTTAGTCGGTGCGTTAGGCCTAGGGAGGAGTGTGCTCTTCTTTTAAACAGTTGGAGCTCGTATCTCCCAAGGAAGAGCCCCACCGGGAGTCGATTCCATAAATTTGCAAATGAAAATGTCTTGCGAAGCGGACCGTGGAAGACTTCCAGCCATCAAGTTGATGCAGAAGAAATTTTGAGTTAATACGGCTCGTTTGATGTTCAGTTCAGCCCATTTCTATTTAGTTGATTGTCTTTCAGTCAGAAGACTATAGATTGCAGTCCAGAGAATGCTCCATGGAACTAGACAACCTCATTGAACATCCTCTTTCAATCAACGCTTATCTAGAAGCATATTGGAATTTCACCCCTTTGTTCTTGACATACCCCGGTGCACGCACTATTTGGATTGTGGTTTCTTGTTAAAAAAGCAAAGGAGTGGAGCATCCAACTTCGTTCATTTAAGGGACGGTTAAATGTGCTTCTCCTGGACAGGCGTGCTTCATCATCATAGGCCGCATATCACCTAACAGCAGGTGTTAATTGTCTCAACCAAACAATCCAGTTCTGTATAAAAAATTTGGATCGCTCGTTTCTGACAGGCCCCTTAGTTTTATTACTCCGGTATCTGTCAGTACAAAGAAAAGATGTGCCGCTAAATCTGCCTTAAAAACTGGGTAACAATAATTAAAAATTGATAATAATAGCAATGTGTATTGTACGAGCAGTTTTGGGCTAGTGGCTTCAGCGAGCGACTCTCATCCCTGTGGTCGTAGGTTCGATCCCCGGCTGTGCACCAATGGATTCTCTATCTACGTGCACATTAACATTAGCTCGAACGGTGAAGGAAAACATCGTGAGGAAACCGACATGTTTTATACCCAAAAAGTCGACGGCGTGTGTCAGGCACTGGAGGCTGATCCCTGCTTGCCTATTAGATTGAAAAATGATCATGAAACACATTCAGAAATCTGAGGCCCAGACCTAAAGACGTTGTAGCGCCACTGATTTTATTTTTTTAATACCAAGGTATCAAGTTTATGCTAAGCATTACGTATTGTGCCTTTTCTAAAATAAGGCAGTATTTTGGATAAAAAATCACCGTTATTTTACCTGCTAGTTCATTACAATATATCCCTTAGCAAATTGCAGACCACACATTCGCTATTTATTATACAACTTATTGCAATGACTTCTTGAATAAATTATATAAAATTACATGTAAAGACGTACGTTTGCGTGTTTACGAGTTGGTTGTTTTGAAATACTCGAAAGAGTTGCGATAAATAAATTGAAAATTGAGTGTCTTCTTGTATAAGGCAGAAAAGTTCGTACACAGACACACAGATGGCGCTACAGTATTAAATTAATTTGATTTTAAGTTCCAAAGACACGTGTAAATTTGACAACTGTTGTACTTTTAGTTTGTTAAAAAAAAGGATTTAAAAAATGCAGGAATTGATAAAAGGAATTTCGTGTGTAAGCATATAGTATTTTATATACACACAGCCACTCAAGTTCTTATGACTGAAATTAGCATTAATTATATAATAAAAATACTGGAGCAGTGTTGGCCTAGTGGCTTCAGTGTGGGACTCTCATCCCTGAAGTCGTAGGTTCGCTGTTGTATCGCCAGCCAAGCTTATTTTTTATAATAAACATGTAATTTTCTCCTGATTAAATATGTAGACCATTTGGATCATAAAATTGGCATAGTGCGATATGCTGCAAATAAAATAAAATAGTTTTACCTAGAAAACTGAACCTCGCGTCCTTAGACAAATTAAGTTGAGACTATCTAGTATCTTATATATATATATTGATTGTTGTTAAAAGCTATAATACTACTAAGTATATAAGTCTTATATTATTCAAGGATTGTCTCCCGTATATACAATTTTTGTCAACACAAAACTATTCCACATATCTGCCATATTAAAAGCGTGTATATATTACCGTATCACTATTTACATAATTAAAATGATAATTTAAATTATTTTAGCGCTTTGGTCGTTCGGCGGTTTTGATCAGCGAATTAGCATAATTATTCAAAAGTAGCACGCGTTAGTGCACTCTGTATAATTTTTTAAACATAGGAATATTTTTAACCGAATATTAAGAAAAAGAAGGTTTTCAATTCGGGTGTAATATGTCCATGTTCTTCCAAAGCTCGGCACACTGATACATAGGTACAAGAAAAAAAAATACAATATTTTATGTAACATGCATTTATAGGCAAACATAATATACACGAAGAGATAAAAAATTATAAAAACTAAAGGAAAATCGATTTCAAAGTGTGGGAGTAACTACGGATATCCAGACCTAACCTTTTATGAACTTTACCCTGTCTATAAATTAATTATCGTTTAGTTCATTTAATTCTCTTGTTAATACAAAAAATATTGTAATTTTTAGTACATTTAGAAGTGGGTTCTTTTTTTAAGGAACTGTAAGGAAATCAATGAGATGTACGAATGTAAAACAAAACGATGGCGCGTTTCGTTTGTTTGTGATTGGTCAAACGGAATGAAGGATTGCATGTAGAGTTTAAAAACACGAAATAGGTTTTGTCAGTTATTGAGACATAATTAACCATCATAGCAAGACTGATGCTATATTATATATACATTACTATACTTATTTTTTGTGCACTGTAACTGCCGAATTATTATGAATATTATTAATATTTAAAAACACTCCCTTGTTATTTCAGTTGTATCACGCTACTTTACCTGAGCTTAGTTCTAAAAAAATCTTCCCGGGTTCTGTTCCTAGACAAACAATACCACCTCATTCGTTCGTTATGTGGAACCAGCTTTTCACAGTATTTCCAATTACGGTCTTTTAAAAGACGGCAACGCATTTGCAATCCCGGCAATGTGATTTTACATCGGCGGTGATATATATCACATCAATACCCGCCTGTTTTTTATATATAAAAAAATCGGGTTTCATTTTAAGTAAATTTATAAACCCGCGCACACTATGACATACTCTATCCCATTAGATACACACATACACAGACACGAGCTATTTTATATTTCACAAATAACACAGTTGCAGTCACCGTTATGTGTGGAATATTGTAAATTTTATACTATATTAGTTGTTCGAGCCGTTGCTTATAGAGTGTATATTAAAATTTCATACTGTTTGCATATCCACGACGTTTACTATGTTTATACGTAAATAAGAACCGCATTTCCCTAATCAGGATAAATTAATCTGTTTCTTGCTAGTTGATTACTTAGATAATTATTTAAATAGAAAATTAAGAAAACATGAAAAAATACAAAATTTGAAGGGAAACTTTCTACCATTACTCTCTACTAATACGCTACGCTACGACAGAATTAAGTATAATATAATATAAGTATTTGACAGTAGTACAGTCATTTATTAAGTCATTTATAAGTATTAGCTGACTCGGCAAGCGTTGTTTTGCCTTGTATATTATTTCTAGGAATTATTTTTAGTTCAATAAAATAACTATCTACTATAATAAAAAATAGGCTTTGATTGTAAAGGGGTGAAAATTAAGGGTTGTATGTATTTTTATATGCTGTATCATAAAAAAATATATTTGGGGTGAACACCCCTTATCGCTTAGGGGTTTGAAAGAGATAGTAGCTGATTCTCCGACTTATTGTATATACATAAAAAATTCATAAGAATCGGTCCAGCCGTTTCGGAGGAGTATGGGAACAAACATTATGACTCGAGAATTTTATACATAGAGATATAGTTGAAGGTTATTTTGTAAAGATTTTAATATTCCGGGATTCAAAAGCACGACCTCAGAGACGAGTTTTGTGTATTACTTTGTACCCAAAATAAGGATAAGCTTTTTTATGTCACGGTTACTTATAAATAAATGATTAACCGTTGATTGCGTGATCCACGCCTGTATTTCATGCTTCATAGAAATCGGTTTACCAATTTTCTACAAATACCATGACGTCAAATTTTAAGGTATAATTTTTGAATATAGAATAAATTCCATCCGAAAAATAATACTTAAAAGAACCGAAAGATTTAATTAGGGACCTTCCTCGGACAAGTAAAAAATCTGGGGCGGCCGCAGAGCAGGCGGAAAATAATAGAATCTCTTAATATAAGAGTCTTTCATCTAAGAGTTTTTGTTCCCTTTGGAGTAGAGACTTGGGCCATGGGGTTCAAGTGCACAGGCGCTAACTAAAGGTTAAGTTGGCGCCTGGTAGATAGTACTGGTGACCCCAGAGCTGGTGCTGTCCTCGCTCAACGAATAAGTATCGCAATACAGCGAGGAAATGCTGCCAGCGTTAAAGGTACACTGCCACAGGGATCAAACTTTTTAAATTTTTTTAAATTTTTTTTTTATTAATACTATTTAGGTTTATTAGTAATAACAAGTGAAATTATATTATTAAATGACGTCACACCACGCTATCGCTACGGTTGACCAATTGATAGTGTTATTCGTGAGGAAAGTTTACTTGTTAATTATAGTTATATGTAAATTGACAGGAATATGATTATTGTAAGAGAGGTCGCAAAAAAGCTCTAGGGTGAGCTGCAGCCGGAAGCTTTACGAGCTTTAATATTAAACAAAAAGCAATATATGGAAGCTCCATAGAATTGTTTCTCACATTTGTTTCACTCTTGATAAGTGTAAAGTGTCTTGTCACATTATTAGTTTCACAGTTATGTCGACATGAAAATAGCGTAAAAAATTTAACACCTCTTTTCAACTGGTTTACATAAAACATTACGCTGATGTTTTACTACTTTTTGTTTTACAGCTTTAAGTTTCACACTTTTACTTAGTTTATAGTATATACCTACCCCTAATGCAGGCTGCATTTAAAATCCACGCCTACAAATCTATACAAAGATGACATACCCTGAACCGCGCCAACGCAGTATTTCTCGCTAAGTACATATATATACAATTCGTCTTTATCCTCTGGCTAGTCTAGGATAAAAACCACCTTCACCGGGAGAGACCTGGACTTTTAATTCGTATTTCGCTCACTCCAGTGAGCAGTTCGCTTCTGTCATGCCCTTCAGGTGACAGTCCACCACAAGACGGCCCAAGCCCAGCTCCAAATCTCGTAGGAAACGCCCTCGCGCTAGTCCCTACAATATCGATATTGTATTTAAAAAAATAGCACTTGAGCCCGGAGGCTAGTCAAGGGTCCTACTAGTTGAGGATCCTTGGAGGAAGAGCAGCCTCTACAACTCTTTCTAAAAACCTCCAGTTCTTTAAACAAAAATCTAAAGACGAAACCGTGCGTTTTCTTGTGCTTAGCAATCGTGCTTTTCGTATCAAGTGCAAGGCCTACGCGATTGAAAGATTCTGTTAACCATTAAAGGGAACGCACCCCCAGAAATATAGCCGTAATCATTAACATAGATTTCCTGTAACGACGCCTTATTCGTCTCCGTCATGCGTCTTTGACCTCAGTGCGAAGTTCCTCTACCTACCATGTGAGATGATTGACTACTCACACAATTGACTTGACACAATTTACCAATTTTATTTAATTTTGCGTTTTGTCTGGGAATCGAACCCGACGATCTGGTCACTTGACGTCTATATCCTTTTTTTGATGATGGTTTATCCTCTCTTACTTAGAGTCGTTCATTGTTCATCATCAAAAATTAATGTTTTCTTAAATCCATTTGAGATTTACTTTGATAGTTAAGTTTCAGTATTCTTTTCAAATTATTTAATTAAAAGTATGTATTAGAGTACTTGACCTGGCAACTTTAATTGACGTCTCTGAGTGCGTAACTAACAATTGCTTCACGGGGCCTTTCTTCATTAGTTACAAAGTAAGACACTTGCAAGAAATAGTAAAATTTGAAAACTAGTTTATCGTTAAGCCTATTTTGTAACGGTGAGCTCTAAAGTGTGCCATACGAATTACCTTGAATTCTTGAAGTAGCAAAAACTTGTACATTATGTCCTGGAATTGCTTACAAAGTTTATATAATGCAAAAATGTATGCTTTACTATCATTTTGTTGGTTTAAGTTTAATAAAAGTTATATATAAGGTGTTCTATTAAACATATTACATTAGATTATCAATGTTCCTATTACATGGTGTTTTAAAGTATTTTAAGTATGGTGCATTTAATATCTTAATATATATAAATTACGCGTCACGTTGTTTGTCCGCTATGAACTCCTAAACTACTTAACCGATTTCAATCAAATTTGCACACCGTGTGCAGTTTGATCTAACTTAAAAGATAGGAAAGCTTACATATATATAATTCTACTGTACGTGTGTATGTCACTGAATTCCTCTTGAACGGCTGGACCGATTTGAATGATTTTTTTTGTATGCGTTTGGGTGACGCCCTGGATGGATAGATGGTTTAGATTCACAAATCAGCCTACCAGGTGGCGCTGCAGTACTATCATACTTCGTTTAATATACTAATCGCTTGAAATATCATGCAGGACAACGTCTGTCGGGTCCGCTAGTCTATCTATATTTTTTTTAATTTAAAAAAAAATCTAACTTGAAAATTAGATGTCTGCCTTTTTGTTTTATTTTATTTTTACAAGGTTTCTAAACATCATCATTTTTACTTTTGCGTTCATTTTAATGCTGAACAATGCTGTTAAATAATAATAAGTAATAAAACCCTTTTATTTCAGATACTTTACATTTAAATACTTATATTTGTATAATACCATTTATTCCTACATAATATATGTGTGCCCTCTTTACGAAGGCCTCCTCCAAATTCCACCATTTCTGGAACTCTGTCTCTCTAATATGTACCACCTGCTTTTAAATACATATATGTTTAACAAAACACTAACAGTTTATCACAAACAAAATAAAATGTTTACAATCAAAAGACAAAAGACTCGAAAAAACGTACAATCGAAGAACCCATACTTAATAAAGCTTGTACATTAAGTTGTATCACAACACTTTTAATAATGAATTATTGATACGTTGACTTGTTTCCATAGTTATTAATTCTATAACACTTCATAAACTTTTGATACAATATTTTCTTGTTTTGCTTTTAAAAGAATGTTAATTTGTGAATCGATTTGTGGACAATAGACTATTATGTACCGTAGTGAATTCATACGTGAAACTCACGTTTAACAACGCATTTTGCACCTTATTCAATTAGTATTATTACCACCAATACCTTTACAGCTCCTTATGAGCCTCCAAGTATCCTTCGCGATTGCAATCTATCACATGCTTCTTACGTCTAATTTCGAACAACCACCACTACCACTTCTTGAAAGGCCGGCAACGCACTCGCGAGCCCTCTGGCATTGAGAGTGTCCGTGGGCGGCGGTATCACTTAACATCAGGTGAGCCTCCTGCCCGTTTGCCCCCTATTCTATAAAAAAAAAAAAAACTATTGTTTCGGAGTCCATGACCACTCCATGAAGCGGTCTGTTCGGGGTATTTGTTGTTTCTCCGAGGGAGTCGGTACGGAATAAGTTTAAGGAATTAAATATTATGACACTATCTGGTCAATATTCTTGAAGCCTTGTTGTATGTACAAAAAAATATAAACGATTTTAAAACAAATAATGACTTTCACCAGTATAATACGCGAAATAGAACTAATTTGAGTGTACGACCACTCCACCACCACTTTGAGTATGAGTAAGGAACCTGGGGTTCAGTCGTCTGCCTTTGGGTTCACATGTGCTCTGTATGAATTGGACGATGTTGGATGTTATATTTGTTTTCATTGAAGGGATAACGCCAAACACCGTAGTCGCAAGGGCCCAAAGTTCTTCGAATAATCTTCTATCTATTATCGGTAACCCTAGGCTAGGGTTGGCACTAGACCATACAGTGATGAGAACGGACCAACATACATTGGACATCGGAGAATAACGGAATAAGACTTAAAACTACTCAAAAAATTATCAGACACAGCTATTAGACCCAAGCCCACGGACACCACATAGTCATATATTAATATTCGATGACGTGTACCAATCTGATCATGAGGTGGTAAAATAGTAGCTCCATTAAATTCTAAGTATAGCATGACGTGTCCATTAGTTATGGTGTATAAATCTCAAATACTACTTGTGTACACTCAAAGCACTTCGTGTAATGTGATGTCGTCAGTTTTAAACTGTTGACTTGTAGTGACCATGGTTTTGGTATTTCATGGAATTTTCTAAATGGAAATACTAGACAGTTTTTGTGAATGACATGACCATATTGACTTTTTTTTTATAGAACGGGGGTCAAACGGGCAGGAGGCTCACCTGATGGTAAGTGATACCGCCGCCCATGGACACTCTCAATGCCAGAGGGCTCGCGAATGCGTTGCCGGCCTTTTGGAAATTGGGCGGCCTTTTAAGAATTGGACTAATTTCCTATAACTCCTAGATGGGGTACAGCGCGTCCACAGTGAGACTTCATCGCGTTCGGTCTTGGGCCTCGTATTTCACCTCACTCCAAGTCTTTTCGACTCTCTTTGCCTCATCTGCATCTGTACGACATTAGGTATACGTTGGACGCTTACGCTATTCTTGCGAATTCCAATAAAGCGGCTGCTTGGGAATATAATTGGATTCCATTACGACCACGCGACTGAGGCTAACTAATTCATGAGTGCTTGTCACAGTAGCAATATGGGCTAGGTAAAGACTTTTAAAATGTAAAAGTGCGTGCGTACAAAGTAAATTTTAATTTTAAAAATCTCTCTCAATCGGTCTCAATCACTCTCTCCCTTTTCTTCGACAACAACGTTGCACATCTTCGTGACGCTTATATTATTATTATTGCGTTTCATCCCTAAAAAATTTACCCTCATGCGCCTTAAGAAGTTTCACTTCAAAAACTACGGAAAAATATATTTGGAGTCGTTAAATTCGCAATTGTTTTTGAATATTTTTTAATCACTTGTTCATTAAATAAAACAATCAATCAAATTTGCTCCAAAACATATTTCTTAACATAACATTTAAAAATAATATAATCGAACACAAATGATATAATATAAAAAAAGTCTCGTGAAATCCAACGGAATGTACACCCTAACAGTAACAATGTTTCAAGTTGGTATTTTATGTTCATTGGATGTATTTTTAGTGACACTCTTTGTACTTAAACGTTTTTAAGCAAGTCATATACGGAATAAATTATCTACTAAGATAAAGATTATATATGTATGTTAAATGTCTCTAGAACCTACTTGATTTTAACACTTAACGTTTCTCATTGAATTTGTGGACATACGGCCAAAATTAATAATGTATCATCAATCTATGATTATAACCAATCTTGGACTGATTCATATCTAAAGACCGATCTCCAATCTGCATGCCAATAAACATTTCTGCTATCCGATTGTTTATTTGACAAAAGATTGACAGCAATCTTTTGCGTGATCCTTGCCTCTCGACCGCGTTTCGTTCAATGCAATATGTTGTGTTCAAGCATACCAAAAGTTCGCTGTTTTTGGAACGAAATAAAATAAGTAAGACTTAGGGTCTGTTTCACAATGTATGGATAAAGTAGCAAATAGCTATGCAACGTTTTGTTTGTTTTTTTGTTACGAACAAATAAAGTTACAAAATTCTATAGAAAAACATAGAACCTTAACCTTTTTGTTGGTCATTTAATATTACTTGTAATGAAACGGGCTGTCATTGTCATATGGTATTTTTGTTTGTTAGGTTATTGAGTATTTTAGTACATATTATTACAAATATAAATTTTCTCTGAGTAGTTTGTGTATGTTGTTTTTGTGATTCGAGGTTGGTTCTTTAACTTAAAAAAATGTCTACGCAAAAACGTGAAAGAAGCGTCAATTTCAGCCGGGAAGAAGTTGACCTTCTAACTTCGCTTGTTGCTGACCATAAAAATATATTAGAAAATAAAAAGAGTGACTCAGTCACCTGGCAGGAGAAAGAGCGGTGCTGGAAGACGCTGGAGGCGCTGTTTAATAGCACAAGTGGGGTAAACTTTCGCAGTGCTAAAGCTTAAAGAGGGCTACAAGAAAAAAGTCTGCCTTGATACATGCTGAAACATATCGTACAGGAGGTGGCCCTAGTGCTGCTACTCCTCTTACCTCCTATCGAGGAAAAAGTCAAAGACATGATATTGTTGTCTGTCGAAGGAAATGAAAGTCAATTGAAAGGAAGAGCTTCTAAATAAGAGAAAGCAATGGGCATTTGAAGAGGAAGAAAGAGAGCATAAAAGAGAATTATGGGCCATAGAAAAAAATATATTGTTAAATAAATTAGAAAAATTATAGATTTTGTGCCTGGAGCGAGGATGTATTGTATTAAAAATTTGTATTTTTATTTAAATAAAAGCATTGAATTTTTATTTAATTTATCTCAAAAATGTTGTAATCTATAAAATATTATAGTAATAAAGCAAAATAATCACTTGTAATATTACTTCGCACACTTGCATTTCCCACGTTGTCAATTGCGCTTTGATCAATATCATCAGCTTGTTCATCTACTTGTTGCAGTAGTTCAAAATGTTCATCTCGCATATCAATAGCAATATTGTGCAACACTGCACATGCCACTATCACGGCTTGTACACGAGATACTTGAAGCAAAACCTTTTTTGACAAACCGATTTTGGGGAACCGATTTTTTCCAAACACCATATTATGTCCTTTCCACCACATTTCTGCTTCGTATTTGAGATTCGTTATAAAGATGTTCTGCTGGAGTCTTGAGGTTTTGAAGTGGAGTTAGTAGGTAGTATCTATAGTAACAAATATTTTTAGTTGTAGCTAATATTTAATTTTTTTTTACAAAAGTTGATGAAAAGATGAAACCTGCAAGAAGTCATATATAGACATCACTTTGTGTAAAAGTGTCTCCAAAGCTTCTTTTGTTAACCTAAATCTAAATGTGAATTCGGCGTCATTCAGGCTCTGGATATAATAAATTCTTGTCTTCTTATGTCTTCTCACAGAAGTACGTTGTCTTCTTCCAGCTTCAGAATTACTATCCCAATCGGATAATTGCATTTAAACTTCCAAATCACTATCACTAGAACTGGAAGATGACGAAGAAGAATAAATTTTCCCAATGAATATTAAGTTAGGTCGCAATCCCAAACCCAAATCATACGAGTTTCACCGATAGCAATCCGAGATTGATTTGGCCAATAGAAGCAACTGTCAAAATGGACAGATAGGTTGTTGGCATGAGTAAACATTCATTTTCATACAGAGGGCAATCTTCAATCTCTTCTCCGCCCTCTGAACGATTGGTTGAATAATTAGATTGGTATCTCAGTCCATGTATTGAATATTGGCATGCTTTTCTTTAGAAATGGATTGAATTGTCAGTCTATGACAGCTAAAATTGGATTGATATTGCATATTGGTTTTGGCCGTTAACAAAGGCGAAAGAAAGAGATAGTAGCAACAGAGAGAGATAGAATGACCGAGAAAAGATTTATGAACTAAAAAATGTCTTTGCGTGTAATTTAATTATTTTTAACCAGTCACCAACAGAAAATAACTTACACCGGATTCTATATTTTTATTATATCTATCGTTACTAAACAGGTGTTATATGACTTAACCATATAGTCTGTGGATGTCATATGTCAAAGCGTATTGTATAAGGTATTATTATCTGTGAGTGATTGATTAAACCACCCCAAGTGTGATTATTTCGGTAGAAATATTTTTGTAATATTTCAATCATTTTAGTTTTATTAATGAATTAGTTTTTCATTATTCATAACAGTGAATGAATAAAATTTGTATTATTTTATATTTGCGCGTGAAATTTAAATATATTTATAGTTGATGTCGTAAAATCTCCATTAATCGCGCTATAAAATCGAAATTAATTATATTCATATCCAACTTGACATTAATGTTGCCACTCGCTGTTTTTAATTACCAACATAGTATTTTATATGATCAATGAAGTAAAGTGCCATTAAACCATACTGTGTGAAGTCTAGCAACGCCTAATAATTGTATAAAAAATATCAATGGCAAACAGGTGGCAATAGGTTTCGAAGCCTTTTTAACGCAAATTAGTTATTAATTTTGCAGACAAACGAGCCACAGGCAGCGTCATGATGTCTGACCTCGTTTTTTATTATTATTTATAAATAAGTTATTGTACAAAAAAATATAAATATTACGTAACTTGAGAGCAGAAGACCGGGGGTGTGGTTATAAGTAGGAGAAGAAACTTACGAAACCTTTGATGTGTGTCGAATAAAAATTAAAAACTTTATTCGTGACAGAAATACGGTTGTGACAAAATTCATCTATCCCCACAGTAGAGCCCTTATGTTGTTGGTAGATAACAATTGTTTCGTACATGGTGCATGTTTAAAACAAATTTTTAACAAAAAGTAGTTTCAGTGGTAGTAAATTAGTTGCAAACTAATCAGATGAATGTATGTACGTGAACGGGTGTGTGTGCGTGTGTACACACACCCGTATGTAACACACACAGAGAGAGTGTAGATGAGATATGTTATAACTGCGCGCTGTGTCTGTGTTAGAGGAACCTCACAGTCATTCCAAAATACGTAGTAAGAACTCTGTAGACTCGAAATCCAATCCGGCTAGTGTAATTTTTATGTGTTTTGTGAGTTTGTATCTAGATAATTTGACTATTTCAGAATAGACAGTCTAGTTAAAGAATTTTAGGTTATCTACTAGATTGTACTACACACTGTACTACTTTTAGTACAGTGTGGTGGTATTCGTCCTTAAAATTACAATGCTGTTGTCTACCCAAAAAGCCTCAACTGGTCCAGAAAAAAACTATCAACGACTCCATCTTACTAGTTAAGCCATAAAATTCATCAATCAATCAATGATATGTCAAATTGGAGTGGGTTTTGTTGTTTTTATCGTGTTTCTGAATGTTTATCGTAAATTTTTATGTTTATAAATATTTATAAGTTGAACTATCCGATTACGTAAATACAAGAATTCACTTTCGATTTTCTTTCTGTTCAAATTAAGAGTCTAATAATATCTTCAACAAACAAGTTTGTATGTAGAACAATTTAGAATGAATATACCAGATAAAAATAAATGTAAATTGTCAGGGGACTTGTCAAAATATTGTACACTCTCGTTAATTCGTTTATAGATATGTTAACTATTTATTTATCACTATCTATTTATTATATTACGTACAGTATTTAAAATTTTCTTAACCTAAAGTAATAATAAAAATAATTTTAAGAATATTTAATTTTATTTTTTTATGCAGTGTAACTTTAACGCTGGCAGCATGTTCTCGCTGTATTGCGATACTTATTGTTTGAGCGAGGAATGCCAGCTCTGGGGTCACCGGTACTATCTACCAGGCGCCAACTACAATCTTTAGCGCTTGTGCACTTGAACCCCACGGCCCAAAAGTCTACTTCAAAGGGAACAAAATCGAAGGAGTAAAGACTTATATTTGAGCTGTTTATTATTTTCCGCCTGCTCTGCTGCTAATCATGATAAAAATGATAAATAATATTTTCATTTCGAACCAAATCCTGGGAAAAACGTTTATGCTATTAAGTATACTCCTTCACAGTTGGTCCGCAGTTGGTGTCTCTTTATAATACATTTAAGAAGTTATAACGTATACTTTACGCATATTTTGTTAAATAATGTTTTTCCTGAATTCATCTCTGTTTGTTACACATTAAGCAAACCACTATTTTAAATTATAAAATTATTTTCTTGATGGAGAGCTAACCTAAGCTCATCCCTCTACCCAAAGGCTAAATTTGAGTGTACTTTTATTAATGTTTCCATATTTCTATCTCTGTGGAAAAAATATTTGTTTCGAGTGATTGAGTAGTAGAGAAGTTATTACCCTCACACTCTAAGTGTATTTAGTTAGAGTCTAACCGTTAGACCATAAGCAAGGGGTGTATTAAACTTACTTCGACAGCGTTCTAAATGTCTTGCGTCTGAAACAAAAGAAATTAGAAAATTAGTAATTGGATACATTGGGAGTCCACAGTCTTGAATTAAACGGCAAGTAAACGGCAGTATATAGAAAGCCATAGAGTTCTGTGGAAATTGTTAGAGAAGGCCTTGCCATTTATGCCCTATCAAGACAATGCCAGAAGATAACCCTTTAAGCCTGCTAATACAATAATTTAAAATTAAAAAAATAAATTGCTTCAACGTTTTTTGATCTAATTAAATTAATCTGGCACCATTTGAACTATTTATCTGTCTTTTTTCATCACAGCGTAATTTCTACTTGAAAGAACCCGACAAAAGAGTTCAAAGAGTGCAATTAGACTTGGCCTCAGATTTCTGTATCTGTTTCATGATCATTTGTCAATCTAATAGGCAAGTAAGTGATCAGCCTACTTTTGTACACCGTCGACTTTTTGGGTCTAAGGCAAGCCGGTTTCCTTACGATGTTTTTCCTTCACCGTTCGAGCGAATGTTAAATGCGCACATCCATCCATGCAGACGGGATCCAACTTACGACCTCAGGGATGAGAGCACTGAAGCCTGTTCTTACAATAATTAAAACACTCATCAAATTAAATTACGGAACTATGATGGTAATAATTGATTACTGCTGTAATCGATTATAATATCGAATTGCGAGGTCAGTGCTGTTAGTCGATCATTGTCGGTCACGACTTAGATTTGCATAAACAAACAAACGTGATTGTTGTATTATGTTGTTTTGTGGATATTTTGTTACGTTTAATGCAACGTTCTGTCTATTATGAATAGGAAGTTACGAAAGTAAATGTTACCAATTGGTACATTTTTATATTTATTTCCCACATCTTAACAGTTACAACTAATACACCGATAATGTAAATGTAAAATTTTAATTAAAATTTCGCATTAAATATGTATTTCTTTTTTGACGTTCATACACGTGTATTCATATAGGTAACACAATGTACACACACACATTGTGTTACCTATATGATGATGATTACCTTTGAATTAAACATACATTAAAAATACATTTAACAAAAAACTTAAATACCTATATCTTCTTATAATATTAAGCAGCTCTTGTGAACTCAGAGTTGAAACAAATAGGTCTACCTAGTGTGTAGTATGGCGCCTCGGTAACCAAGTTGGAGTATGCGCGCGGTACATCCAAGAGCTGTGACTACCGCCTCAGATTCTTGCTTGTCCGTAAACCCAGTCTCTCCATTATATCCACATAATGCCTACCCGTAAGTATCCTAGTATACTGGTAAAGCAAGCTCTCTTCTGAGGTGAAGCTGGTCATTACCACCATACACAGAACAAATAGGGTCGGATGCAAAGGATACACTCCATACATTCTCTTCTAGAGGTAAAGGGTGAATTTATTTTCTACTCGCTCTACAGTCACAGTTGGAGTCATAATGTTGATAAAATACATATAAAATAATAATCAGTGTATGTCACTGAACTTCTCTCAAACGACTGGACCGATTTTGATGAAATTTTTTGTGTGTGTTCAAGGGGATCTGGGAATGGTTTAGATTCACAAATAAGCCCGCCAGATGGCGCTGCAGTCGGTACTTTCATACTTTGCTTTACTAATCGCTTGAAATATCATGCAGGACAACGTCTGTCGGGTCCACTAGTAAATTATAAATGACGGCAAGAGTATGCTGATGTTTGAGGGAGCGCAACTATTTGATAGCCTGCCTTTACAAGAGTGCCAACACAGTGGCGCCTATAAAAGATGTTTGGCGTGCTTTATGTGTTAAATAACTTCTATTTATTATTCATTGTTTTTGTTTCTTTATATTCTTTTGTCCTGTTTTCTTTTTTCTGTTGTTAAACTGTTAGTAGTCGGTGCAAAGAGGAGAATTATAAGTTGGTCAGACATTAAGATTCTAGAACCAATAACATAACGACTCGTTTAGGGAAACAGAAGAACGCCTTTTTAGCGTTGCAATGCTATTTATATTTTATTTTTGCTCAAAAAATCACACATGTTTCAAGGAGGACAATCAGATACTTATAAATGTTAGAAAGGATATGCAAATGACATGAGAACTTAAGAAGGCGCAGCGACCAGACCCATGCAACTTACAATCGATTGCCTGCAATATCTCAGCATACAACTCATGAGGGGACTCTTTGTATTGATGAAGTCGCATGGGTTTTCCAAGCATCCGAATATGTATAAGAATATACACAATATATTAACAGTATACAAGAATATACACTGTAAACGTTATAGGAATAAAGAAAATAATAATAATACCAAATAATTAACGCAGCAAGTTTTCTAATACTAAGGTTCAAATCTAAGGTTTCCATGGAGAAAAATGTGTTTTGAGTCATTTTTCATCAGTTTTTTTTTTTAATGTAATAGGAGGCAAACGGGCAGGAGGCTCACCTGATGTTAAGTGATACCGCCGCCCATAGACACTCACAATGCCAGAAGGCTTGCAAGTGCGTTGCCGGCCTTTCAAGAATTGGTCTTTTCTTGAAGGACCCTAAGTCGTATTGGTTCGGAAATACTTCAGTATTTTAAATCGTATGCATTTAAATCTTTACTTAACGAGCGACTCTGATTCTGACCATAACACACCTCGTAATATATCACTTAATAACAGTTTTTATTTAGTAGGAAAAGATTGACCAATCTCTTTTGAATACAGACGGCTAATTGGGTAGCGAAGTGGCCATTGAATGGCGAATATTTTCACACGCGTTCCATACATAACAATGAGGCATGCGCCAGCGCATCGAAGGTTAAGTCTAAGAATTTATTCTTCGTTCTAATCGCCTAAGTCCTAAGTCCTATTGACTCGAAATTGGTACTTATAATATTAATATTATTATTTATTGGTATGCGAATAGCGCATTTTTAAACAAAACATACTATATCTAGTCAATCCGATACGACTGGATTTATAATTTTAATTTTAATTAATAATAATTATTTTATGTATATTCGTTAAAGGCCGGCAACGCACTCACTAAAAATGGGTGTTTATAAAAATATTAAGTGTCGAAAATTAATACAAATTATAAATTTATTTTTCTTAATTTATTTCTTATATTATAAAAACACGTGGCATTTTAATTTACAAGTCATTTGAGATTTCAATAAATTTTGCATAAAATATAATATACCAATATTTCATAAATTCTCTTTACGAAATTTTAATTTAAAAAAATAAATTTCTATAAGGTAATTCGCCCTTCTCACTCTCTCTCTCAATCGGTCTCAGTCCCCTTTCTTCGACAAAAACGCTGCACATCTTCGTGACGTTTCATCCGTAAAAATTTTACCCTCATGCGCCTAAAGAAATACGCTTCAAAAATATTTCGTTTTGAAAAAAAACTATTTTAAAACATTTATTTCAATTAACGTGTATTGATTTAAGGAAGATCTTAAAGAAAGCAAAATGTTCAATTCGACGATCGTCAAATGTTTTCAACGCGTATTTGTATGAACACGTTTGCAAGTGTATACTTGGTGTATAATAATGCAATATGACCTCCCAGGCTATGAAATAACACAATGCCACTGTTGGCACTTAAGGCTATGAGTCACGGGTCATTGTATTGACCCACGCACTGAACGAAAAAAGCCTGCTTGAATACCTATGCTCGTGTATATATGCCATAATAATAATTTATTTGCAATATACAAAAATACTTATTTATTTATTAACCCTTCGTTGCATATACATTAATATAGTACAATTGACATAATTAAATAAAAAGGAGAGCAACTGGCGGTCTTATCGCTTACGTGCGATCTCTTCCAGGCAACCACTGTGAGAAAAAAATATTAAGTATTATATTACATATATATACATATATTATGGTGGTACAAACTAAAATTCGCATATTCTGCCATAGAAATGCATGCAAATTTGTCTTAAAAGGTAGAATTTTACATTACATAATGAATAATATCAATTTCTGTTATCAACTGTCCTTAATTCACTTACCAAAAAAACTATTTAAATGTCAGAAATAATCTCGCGTTGTAAACGATGTCAACTACGAATCTTTATCAATATTATATCCGATATGTGCCTCATTATATAAATTAAGAATTACTGATGAGTATTACTTAAGAGTTACTTAAGAAGTATTTTAGTATAGCTGTTTATATATTTATTTATTTACTAGCTGGCCTGGCGAACATCGTACCGCCTAACAGTCGATTCTTTATTTTTTTAATACTTATTCTGCTATTCGGGACACCGGTCTAGCTAGTAAGATAAAAAAAGAAAGTTGATAATACAACAAATACATTATGTCAAAAAATGAAAATTTACCTTCCCGGAACCCCTCCTCTAACACTTAATGTAAGTATATATAATGTAAAAGGGTCTTGAAACTTTCCCAAATTGCCTTTTTATATAGTACTTCTTTTCTATAATATTTTCATATATCTTCTGCGTCGTCATTAGCCACATATATTTATTAATTGTGATTCATTAACCCTAAGATTAGCTTTTACATTTTTGTTTATATATTATTAGTTTTTGATTATATTATTATTATATTAGTGTTACATGTTATTTGATGTTCTTTTTTGTTCATTATTTATGCACTTCTTGTACCCTCTGTAGATGTTTCTATTTTATTTCCACATACTAGGGTTGCCTGGAAGAAATCGCTGGTTAGCGATAAGGCCACCTAATAACTTATGTATAAGGTAACGTAGTGTAATTAAATAAACAAATAAAAACATTATAATCTAGAAATAGTTACGCAATCAGGTCATTGAGTCTGTGTTTTGTCAGCATGTTCCTAAAATCTAATTCGAAGAGCTCCTAGATTCCAGGAATCAAACTATTTGGTCACAATCACTTATTAATTATATCTTATTTATAAGCCAAAGGCGACCATATGTTATTACGTAAACATACCTAAGATATAATTCACTTAAAAATTAGTTTTTCAATTTACGTGAGTTGTGACTCACGTTTTGCAGTTTTCCGCGGAAACCACGCAATTAGTGCTACGGTATGTAGGGCGAGTTGTAATTACTTGGATTGGCGTAACAGCGCACGCGCACTTACTACTTGTAGGGAAGTAATTTGATACTAACTATTCGCGCCATCTATTGGCTAAAATTGTGGAAATCGTTTAATACGAATTCAGTGGAACATACTAGACGTGTAACAGTGTTTATTATAAATGTAACATTTAACTTAATACTTAACTTAACTTAATTTTCATCTTCCACATCTTATGCATACACGTATGTCTATATAATTTCATTTGTGCCATACGTATAAAAGTATGAGAGCAGTATTGGCGTTATTTTTACACGTGGCTTATATGCATACCATGTATAATGTGACTCTTAGAAGCGCGGTATCTCAGGAATGGTAACTCTTAGGAAAAAAATCGTGACTATCATTTTTGTAGAAATTTTTAAGATCTTCAACTTTGGCTTGAAACATTTTTTGATGAAACTTACTGTTTTCGAGAAAAATTCAAAAAACCTCAAATTCTAACCTTTGACCTCGAATAACTTTTTTACCACACATAGGATCGATGGGGATTTTTAAAACTTTATTTGTAACACCAATTTTTTGCTCTCCGGGAATTTTTTTTATTTCAAATGTCTATATTGACCAGACTAATGTGCGCATTTAACATTCAATCGAACGGTGAAGGAAATCGAGAGGAAGCCTTCCCTTAGACCCAAAAAGTCGACGGTGTGTGTCAGGTCACCTACTTGCCTATTAGATTGACAAATGATCATGAATACAAAGGTCTAAGGCCCAGACCTAAAAAGGTGGTAGTATTTTATACGTGTAGAAATAAATAAAATAACTCTTGCTAATACCACGAAGCAAAATTACCGAGCAAAACTCAAACAAAAATATCGTTTTTATAACGGTCAATAACGTTTTACGGCCTAAATAACGTATAATTCCCACATAGCGTGGTACCATAGTATTAACTACCCCAAGATCTCAGGAAGCGAGACCTGATAAGCTCGACCTACTGACCCCTCGTCAAAGAACATACAACTTGACAGACCCTTCCTTTGGTTACAACTCGAAAACGAATATTGTTACAAAAATTTTAATTCAATGTATAATAGAATTTTTTTATATAATTGGGGGGCAAATCAGCCTACGGGACGTCCATAAAGGGCAGTCATCATTCAGCAGTAATTTTAGTGGGTGCGTTGCCGGCCTTTGATGGATTCTTTGAATAGAGGCCGTAGAGGACCCACCGGGAGTCGATACCACAGTTCTGGCTAAAAAGAAAGTGCCTTGTGAAACGGACCGTGGTAGACTTCCAGCCATCAAGGAGATGTTGATGAAATTTCGCATAGAAGTGATAGGATGCGACTCTTAATCCTCTTCAATTATTTTATTCACATAGATTTTTTATACAGAACTGGATAGACGTATGGCAACAATCCCACCTGATAAGTCAAATGTAGCCTATTGGGCGCCTGCCTAGGAGATCCCTAATTAACTGCCGATTAAATGAACCATTATAAAACTGTCTAGGGAAGGTGGAAGGGCGCAAGGAGTTCCACTGCTATTTTTACAAGAAACGACTATTCAAATCGTGCACCTGGAGATGTCAACAATGAAGGGGGGAACTCCAGCGTATTTCTGGATAAGCGTTGTATGAATAGATAACCTATTGTATTAAACATTGTATGCCGATGTATTGTTATTTTTAGCATAGTTAACTTTCTTATATGGAGAACGAAAGATATTGCGGGGAGATCGACATATCCTATCCATGATGAGTTGAACTGATACCTTCCAAGTAGAGTTGCAGACAAGCCAAGTTTAGATAATCGTATTCAGAGATATTATTTAGTGTCAAACTTCGCGATTTCAGGCTTCAATTGTTTTTGGACTGATTACAGAAAAAATATATAAATACCTGAAATTGCAAGAATCATACATTTGAAAGTATCTGTAAGGAGACAATAATTTCAAGTTCAAAAGTACTTAAAAATAGATTTTACCAATTTAAAATTTAAACTTACAATCAATTAATTAAGCTTTGCATTTCAACTTTTGTAAGAGGTTAAACATTTCATCATTCATAATAAAAAAAGTTTTTTTTTTATTATTAAATACTTGATTGTATTTGTACTTTTTTATAAAATTATTAAGAGTACCGAGTGTATGTTATATAAGAGTTATGTGTTATTGTATATAAGGAAGGCCATTTTAATTATGAAATTAAATCGTATTATATAATAAATTAGATTTTTATTTCCTTTATTTATGTTTTGAATAAATTAAAATTTACGTATATTATCTGAGAATAATTAAAAAAATTTAGTTTTTAAGTCCATTACATTTCATTTCATTACGAGGCTTATCGGTATGTCCGTTTAAATCAGTTAGATCTGTAAAATAAAGAATGCCCTTCCACGCTTTGGGCGCAACGAAGATCACGTTTCATGGCTTGAAGCTAATTCCGAGGTTTAAAAATTTATTGTTGACAGAACTTTCTCGCCCGGAGCTTTAAGATACGCCTTAAATCTCATCGTGTTATTAAATTTAAATATTAACAAGAAGAAATGAACACACCGTTATTATTGCGCGTATAAACAAAAGCCCTCTTCAAGTCTCAAATAGGTATTTAATGTTTTGTCTTGTGATTGACAAACATATATTTTCTTCTATGTTTCGTATACAGTACACATTTTAAAATGAAATGATAACAACTTTATTAATTATTACATTTTAATTGTGTTATTTATTATACATTCTAACCTTAAAATATAATAACTAAAATATATTTTTAAAAGGAGTCCCTTTAGGCAAGGTTCCGATACTGGCAGCGTTCCCCCTTTGGATAGCTAGATTAATTAATTATTAATTAATGATAACTATTTTAATACATTAAAAGTAATATATACAAATGGCGCTATAACCTTTTAGGTGTGGGCCTCAGATTTCTGTCTCTCTAATATTTTTTTTGTGATCTTCTGTGCCTGACACACAGTTGACTTTTTGGGTATAAGGCATGCCGATTTCCTCACGATGTTGTCCTGCACCGTACGATTAAACCCGCACATAGACAGAAAGTCCACTGGTGCATAGTCGGGAATCGAACCTACAACCCCAGGGATGTGAGGTCCGTAGTCAGTAAGAGCACTACTGTAAAATGTATTAGATTCGATTGAATAAATTGTAGTATAATTATAATGTGATGTTCAGTTTTTAGAGTTGCAAACACAAATAGAGCCATCGCTCTCTAGTAGATAACAAGTTCGCTAAACAACTTTCACCTTCAAAACAAAGAGCCTCTGTAATTGTCATACAACACCGACTCACTCCACCCACGCAATATTTTTAACCATAATCACAGATACACATAGGTTTGTTTCCTTGGTTCCTTTGTTGAATATCTGATTCAGGTAGATTTTTGGGTGATATTCGAGGTGGAAATCCATTTGCGACCTTCGCTGCAGTACACACTACATAGGAGGTAGGAGATGGGCATATCTTCTCCTATTTCTTCCGCGTCTTCTAACCCAAGGATTCATTCTAGAGTGGTCCTTCCTGTAGAATTAGCATAGCTGCCTCTTTCTGTAGCATTACTTGCTGACAGACGGATACCACTGCATTCCATATTTCTTCACTACCAGCCATTTTTAGACAGCACATGGCACTAACAAATCAAAGATTATGACGGAGCTGAGACAGGTGTACCCACAATCTGCGCTTGCGCTGGAATGCGCTACTGAAATTATTCCGTCCTCTAAGTATATATACTACTTCTCGACCTTATCCATTGGGGCTTTTGGACTAGTCAGTGGTTAGACTAGTTAAGGATCCTTTGGGTTGGTGGAGTGGTGCACCCTTCTTCCTCCAGATAAGCAAATATTGTGCGGCATTTGAACCGGTGTCCCATATGAAACCGTGGAACCATATTAGCTTCCTTAGGAAACGAATCGTTGGCATTTTGACAGAATTTCCCTCATCACGGCCAATTATGCTAGCATACAACCAACGATGTCATTTTTCGATTTTGGCCTCAAAAATGTGTAACTGTGATAAAATTCTCATGATGCCAAGTGGGTCAGTAATAAAAACATTTACGACAAACATAATAATTTTATATCGATCCTTTATCGAAAATTGAAACATAACAGTAACATTATTTATATTACGAGCTTCACTAAGCCTTAAAATATCATAAAAGGCATCGTATTGAGAAATCAAAATCAAATTTCTTCCGCTCTAACACTCCTGCAAAATAAAATAGCAAGAGGAAATCTCTGTGACTTGATATCGATGGAAAAAGTCTGAAACATTGATACAAGACATGATTGAAGATCATAAATAAAATAATAAATCAGTGGTGCTCCAAACTTTTTAGGCCTGCGCCTCAGATTTCTGTATCTGTTGTCAATCTAATAGGCAAGTAGATGATAAGCCTCCTGTGTTGACTCACGCCGTCGACTAATTGGGTCTAAGGCCGGCTTCCTCACGATGTTTTCACCATTCGAGTAAATGTTAAATAGAAAAAGTCGATTGGAGCACAGCCGGAGTTCGAACCTACTACGTTAGGGATGAGTGTCGCATGCTAAAGCCACTAGGGCAACACTGCTCTTTTGTTGATTGAAGAATATATGCTATTTAAATATTAGCAGTTAAGCTATGATACTATGTTTGATTCCCGACGAAATAATAATTTGACAACAGATATCTTAGTACAAGCTTTTCCATGCCTTCGGCTTACTTGATCTATTGCTCCCAACGTTGCAATCTGTGCAGAGGCCATAGGTGCTGAGGTGATGCGAAGTTGGAAAAATTGATTGACTCAGAAGACAATGGATCTCCTTCACCAATGGACCGATCAAGTGAAAGACTCATCGTCCTCAAAACTGTGCACTGTTATGAGAAGTGCTGGACTGAAATCGGTGGAAAAAGGTCTGCTCCTGATGTTACCTTGACCACGTCTCCCGGACATGAGCTACCGACTGATGGACAGTCAAATGGTGAAAGGGTGAAATGGAAGATCAGACAGAAATGATAGGAATTACATCTTCAACCATAAATTGCGCGGTTTTATCTCTCTCATTACAGAAATATGTCTGCATTAAAGGGCTGTTCATTTAATTTACGACCTACTTAAAAAAACTGAGTCAGTACCGTAAAATAGATTACACTATTTCGTTCTATGGAATCCAAACCGTTAATATTTTTACGGAAATCAAATTCATAATAAATTTAATAATCCAAATATAAAAACTCAGTTTTGGTAAGCAGAAGTTACGTGGATAATATAATGCGCATTGAATTTGTACTTTATTGAGCCATTTAAATAAAATTTACTTATAAGTAATGGTTTGTTTACCTTAATATTGTAACAGGTTTGATTACCGAGGAAACAATTGTTTGGGATTTTTATTGTATGTCAGTTCGATGTAAGCTACGGTGATGCGTGTATAGGTAAATACCAGTATAGTTTAATTTGATAAATTTAGTGTGTTGTAAAGGGCATTTTATTACCAAACTGATTAAGTGCTAAACGAAAAGAATAGTATGTATCGTAAATAATGTTTGGTTTTATAACCAATAAAAAATATGATCAGAGAACATTACGTCACCAATTTTACGAATTACGGATTGTTACTTTAGTGTTTTAAATTAATTTCACTCTGTGTGCAATTAATAGATTCTTGTATGATGAAAAAAACTGGGTTCTAAGCCAACACTGTTTCTTTCACAGACTTTTAATACAAAATTATAATTTAAAACGTTTCGTGATCCTGCCCAGTGACTCTTTATACCTAAAGTTACCATTATAAGGTGTAAAGTACTGCAAAGTCAAAAATAATATTAACAATAACGCGTAATTCAATCTCCGCCCCGTATCGTAACGTTTTACAAAAGGAACACCCCCAAAAAATACTTTACGTAATACTTGAACGCTCCCTGAAACGTAAATTAATCAATAAAACTTTTTATAAATTTGACGATTATTTACATGAATCCTAAATCCTGGGATCCTCAAAACTTGGCGATTAAAATGAGTGGCGGAGAGTTTCTTGCCAGTTCTTCTTGCCCGTTTTACGCCCTTGCAAACTGGTAGTAATTGTAAATTTAGAATCAATTTAACATCTTTTCTGTTGACGTAACTGTACTTTAGTCTACGATAGTGTACTTGGTTACCTATATGAATAAAGTTATTTTGAGTTTTAATCGTGCAGTGATTGTGTGTGACAAGTAAATAGTGGTCGTTGTATTATGATGGTCTAAAATTAGTATCGTTACTATCATTGCCTGCACCGTATCGACAAGTAATAAATGCGCATATAGAAAGAAAAATCTATTTCCGTATTTTGAAGGCGTGAATTCATGATTGACTATACAAATAAACTTACAAAACATCCATACACAGCTATCATTATTAATTAAAACTGAATGTAAATTATCACAGGTCAATGGCCTTCGCAAAAACACTAGTTCATCACCTGTCTATGACCATAAACGATGGTCAGACAATACAATTATAGTTTTTGTAATACTCATTTTGAGATTCTTGTTATGCATTAATATTCAAATCAGGGGTACATGTTCATTAATTTCTTTTACATAAGGGTCAACAAATAATTCTCACACATCTATTAATCTATAGCATTGTGGAGAATACATATATGAAATAGTGGCGCTACGCCCTTTATAGTTCTGGGGCTCAGAGTCTGTTTCATGATCATTTGTCAATCTAATAGGCGAGTAGGTGATCAGCCTCCTGTGACACGCCGTCAACTTTTTGGGTCTAAGGCAAGCAGCTGCTTTCCACACGATACCTACCGTTCGAGTGAATGTTAAATACGCATATAAAAGTCCATTGGTGCACAGCTGGGGATCAAACCAATAACTTCAGGGATGAGAGTCGCACGCTGAAGCCTCTAGGCCAACGCATTATGTGCCTGACATACGCCGTCGACTTTGGGTATAAGCCATTCTCATCAGCTCTATTTTTTTTTGATCCGATGACCTCAGGAATAAGAGTTGCACACTTGGATCTTGTATCATTGGGCTTTAGGATGCTATAGGGTTTTAAACTCTATTTACTTAATTAGGCCAGTAGCGAAATAAATTATAGGTACACAGTAGATTCATATCTGTTGAATAACGGGTTCTCTATTTAAAAATATGGACAATACCTTATGGCGGGTTTTTGCCCAAGCACTACATTTGTAGCTTTAATTTTATTATTTACTCAAAAACGCGGGTTTAGTTAAATGATGCATTGGATAATATATATTAATAATTTAGTAGGTAATAAGATTTTGTTTAAGAATTTTAAAATATCGTCACATATCTGATTGTATAATTCTTATTTTTTTCAATTTAATTGTATTTCTATGTAATCAAAAGTCCAAAGTCTACTATTTCGTTCCTACTAACATACTTTTTCTTTCTTTACTAGTATAATACATAATTAGTTTATAAGCTAGCCCAATGTATTACATTATCACATTTCAGTCCTTAATTTAAAAAATAAACGCGAAACAAATAATTGAAAAAAAAAATATATATATAATATATATATTGCAACAATGTCTTGAGAAATATTTCACTGATTACGCTTGGGTAAATCTAAGAATTTATACTATATATGAAAAAAATAATAATGAGAAAGTTGTTAATACAGTATCCTTGATTTTTATGATAAATATTAACATATTCTATATCACTAATTTCTTAAGTTATAACAAAATTGCATATAAAAGTAATATTAAATTTAGTAAGAACCTTTTAATAATATAAAGTTATTCTTGTGTCAATTGTATATCAAACAAAAAGCGTGTTAAAATCTAAAAGCTTTAAACTTCTTATTAGTATCACGTACTTATTTGGACTTTTTACACACTTAGGCCACCTTAATTAAAAGAAATATAGATGTGTTAACCAGTTAAAACGAGAGACACAAAGTTATCTTTGTCTTTTTAAAAAAATTATTCCGCAGAATATTTCAACAACTACTTTTAACAACTTCGCGAAAGATGGCGCAACATGGCGATTTAACAGACTATTATGTATTCCGTTTTTGGCTATATCTTTAGTACAATTCTATCTTTTTGCATATAATTGCTGTTAGCTGTAGGAGTATGAAATAAATAAAAAATAATCATATAGTGACTTCTCGACTCGACTACGGTTAAAAACAAACAGCAATTTATTAATGAAATAAATTTGCATTTAATTAATTGAAATGTATATTACGCGCGTAATATTATGAAAACCCAGGAACTATGGACATAATTTTAACACATTTAACTGTTATCTTTACAATGAATTCAAATTCTCAGGGCCTTATAACTATGTGGTACGCTCCTCTAATAGATACTTTTTGGAAATTCCATCTCTAAGCACATCCTTAATAGGCCACTCGTTTAGGATCTCTGCCATTAAGATGTGGAATAGCTAACCCACTCCATACGATTGGCAACCATCTTTAAAAAACTCTTCCACATAAATATTTCTTAACCATATCCTATCAAACAATCGTTACTTATGTAATTCTTGTATTTCTTATTCTTTTGTATTGCATTGCAATTCATGAACCCGTGAGATTAGCTTTTTAGTTTATTTTAGTATTTTTTTTTTATTATTTTAGATTACGGTTGGTGATTCTATACCTTACCAATCATATTTTTTTTTTGTTTTAATCCTTACTAGGGTTGCCTGATGAGGTTGCTTCGATAAGGCCGCCCTTTCCATCTCTCATATCACCCCTTTCTTTCTATAAATGTAACGAAGAGTAAATAAATAAATGAATAAAATTATTTTCTCTAAGTTTAATACATTTGCAAACAAATGAATAAACATTCCTAAACCATTACGATACATCCAGTGTTCACAAATTTTGTACCGTAATTGGCAGATGGTCGATAGTAATTGTGTAAGCGAGTTGTCACAGTAAATGTCATGTGCATCAGAAGTGAGAAAACTTTTTACTTATATCCAAATGTCAAATTTATTTAGTTGATTTTATACTTACATATGTTTGTGAAAAAACTTAATGCATTTTTTTTTAAACAGAGCAAATAGATCGGCCCTCATACTACAGCTATGATACACAAATTTCTGAAGGTCTCTAACAATATATTCAGCCAAATGACAATTATTTATAATAATATAATAATAATAATAAAGCCCGTTTTATTTCCAATCATGTCAAAAAACTAATTACTATTATACACAGCTTAGATTATTTTACATTTTTATACATTTTCTTTTGCTTGCTATTCTATATTCTAGCTTCCTTCAGTACCGTCGCGTCGATCGGAACCCCTTCACGGGTAAAGGCCTCCTCCAGCTTTTTCCAACTGACTCTGTCTATGGCTCTCTTTCTCCATTCGTTTCCTGCTACCGCTTCTATTTCTTCTATCCACCTTTTTTTTTGGGCGACCTCTTCTCCTTCTTCCTCTTGGTCCTTTCCATATAGTTGTTTATAATTATTTATAAGACATTAAATATTTGCCATCTAGGAAGTTTTTATTGGAAAATTCAATTGTATTTTGCGTATTTTTCTTTACTTACTATCTATGTTTCCCACCGGCTAAACCTTTCCTGAACATCCACAAATATTTCAAGAGATTAATTAACCAAATCGATCTAACCATTTTCGAGTTTTAGTAAAACAAACTCATAGCATTTCATTTATATATATATACAGTGTACACTAGATATTTTTATTATAAATAATTTTTACTTCTCCGGCTTTTTACTTTACGGATCTACTAATTAAATTTAAATTGATACAGTAGTTTTGTTTTGTCTAATTTGAAAAATACAAATCTTTTTTAATTGTTATATACATATATTGATTTATAACTCATTCTTAATGCGATAAATGCAATAATTTCAAGAGTGAATGGGAATCTTAGTCAATCGTCAAAATAGTTGCCAATTCTCAACACGGCGATAGAATTTCTAAATTGAATTAAATGAAGCTTTACGAGTGTTCTCTGGTTCTCTCTTGTCAACATAAATATCCTACAGGCTTTGATGGGGGACAGGGGAAAATAAAGATATATGGAGTTTATCTTCTAAACTTAGGACACTAATAATGTAACATTAGTATACTAAACAGCTAGCAAACTAGCAATGTTAAAAAAAAAATGTTGTGCATTTTGAGATATTTTAATTTTTAAGTTATCTTAATTTTATAAACAATTACGTCTACGTCTTAATATATATAAAGTATGCGTCACGTTGTTTGTCCGCTATGGACTCCTAAACTACTAAACCGATTTCAATAAAATTTGCACACCGTGTGCAGTTTGATCTAACTTAAAAGATACATAATTATATATAAATATGTTCGTGTGTATGTCACTGAACTACTCTTAAACGGCTGCACCTATTTGAATGATTTTATTATATGCGTTTGAGTGGAGCCCTGGATGGTTTTAGATTCAAAACCGGCAGATGGCGCTGCAGTTGGTACTTTTATACTTTGTTTAATATCCTAATCGCTTGAAGTATCATGCAGGACAGTGTCTGTCGGGTCCGCTAGCTAAACTTAGAGATTTACTCTGACATAACTTTGATATTCGCACTTATTTAATTGACGAACGTAAACATTATTGCCAGCTGATACGCAATAAAAGTATACATTCAGTCCTCATTTTATACTTTAAAAATGGTATGAAGTCCCAATATTCCTGATAAGGCAAACCTTTATGTTCGATATACATTCATAGGCAAGTAGATGATCAAACATCTAACACGTCATCGATTTTCATTTTGATGTTTCCGCAAAAGTAAATTGGTACAAATTAAAACGCATGGTTTCATTTTAATGCTTTGATTCAACAACTGCACTCTTTTATTATACATTTCCCTAAATTATACAGCTCAACACCATTTGTTTAGTAGTAGCTTCTGTTTCTGGGTTTAGAATAATCGCCAGCACGGCCTGTATGGTTAACAATAAAACATATTCCATGAATTCACCCGTCACGCATTGTACATGTCAATGCCACTCACGAATTCTCGTCACCGTTCCGAATGACTTCATTCCGCGAATGATACGATTAATTTCAAATACATTGCTTACTTAAAGACGTTTTTAATATACATTATATTTGAGTTATCCTTTCTCTGATTGAGACTGATTTGAGAGCGACCGCCGATGCGAAAACCGCTGTGTGAGTTCAAAAAATGAGTTACAGAATCGCAGGGCTGGATATATTCGGTAGTAATCGGTTTTAGAGAAAGCATTGTTAAGTGCCTATCTCGAACCTAATTCGCTGATATTTTTTTTTATTTTATCTTGTATATATTTAAATTGTATTTTATAATATATTTTTTGTAACTTTAGTTGTCATACATTTTAGATAAAAGAGTTTGTAACATATTCCGTAGATATTAGTACTATGTATGATGTGGTAAACTTTAATAAATAAAATAAAAGGCTCATCTTGCTGTCAACTGTAATGAAAGAGATGTAAGTATAATTTTTATTTAATAACTGTATAAAACAAGCAGTGTATTGTGCACATAAGTGAAACACCACTGTAAAATAAGTGTTAGATATTTTCGTAAATACAAACGCGTACAATTCGTGAAATCATCAATTTTCATTGTATTCGAAATGAAGGAATTAGTTCGAAGATATTTGTACGTGGATCAAATCGCGATTGAATTTACAACAGATTTAATGGTAATACTGCAAATTCTTAGATTTATCCTTTTATCACTGCAAAACATCGAAAATATACGGGGAGTTATTTCATTTTGTATAACCTACACACTTACGATTTACACGTCATTTTCAACTGTAGGTAAACTTGTTAATAGTAAGGATATATTTCTAGTAAATATATATGTATAAGTATAAGCTATACAGGGTGGCCAAAAAGTCGTGGATCAAACGCAAATAGGGGATAGATGAGGTCATCAGCGGCAAAAAATTGTTCTACGGGAGGTCTCTAAGGTTAACCCCTGCAGAGTTATGATTTATTTTGGTTTTTATATGAAAATTAACTTTTTTTACTAATTCTTATTAAAATTCGAAAAAATCTACATCCTGTATCTTTTTCATAATATCCACTAGGTTGGTACTGATGAGTTCTTGCGTTAGACGTACTTTTTGGCCACCCTGTATATGTATAGCATAAAATCGTCATCAAAATTACTGGAATCGTTCCGCCCACACAAAAACAAACGTTGTGTTTTTTGAACCTTTAGTAGATACATTAATACCGTCTGTTTTAATTTTGATGTGTAGACAATACTTTCTGCTTTAACTATTAAATTTGTTATGCCAGAGTTGGGACCCGGGTATTTTTATTAATAAGGGTTCCCAAATCTTACACATGAATACATTGTCTTACACGTTGTTATGAACAAACATTTTTTTTTTACATCCAAGCAAGACAGATACTAGTCGTATATATGTCACCGTAAAATTGTAAACACCTTTGTTTTAAGATTGTAATTTGACGGTTTCACTTCGATAGATTACAATCTACCGAATAATAATTAATACGTTAAATTGTAAGAAGTACGTTGAGTTCACAATCTTTCGACAGTTCATAATCTCGCGAGATAGATTACAATCTAACGGTGTTTACAATTTTACGGTGACATATATATCGAACAGCCTCTTACACAGTTCTATTTCAATAAACATAGTCAAGGCTTATAGATTATATAATTGCATGAACAATTTGTATGAATTATCTAAGAATTAATTAAGTGTTACATAGCAAATCATTAACCCGAGCAAAAGACATCAACGCGCTACGCGTGGGAGTCCGTTACAATAGACATTGAGATTCAATAGAAAACTGTACATTCTCTTAATATTCTTTAGATTAATTACTTTTATTTGGTACATAGTGAACTTTGCTGTTAAAATCGTTTTATAGACATTTTGAATTACGTGTTTATTCCGATACAAAAATGTGTATTAATTTCTCATTACTAATGAAATGTTATTTTATTGATAGAATGTCCTTTTTAAAAAATAAGACACACATAAAAGTTACTATAATATCAAAAAAAAGGAGAGTATTTCTCCAAATAAATCGATTATTAAGAAAGTTATAATATGTATAATTAAAAAGAAAATTAAAATAAATTTAAAAAGTCTGGTCCCTGTGGCAGAGTACCTTTAACGCTGGCAGCATTTCCTCGCTGTATTGCGATACTTAATCGTTGGGCGAGGAAAGCACCAGCTTTTGGGGTTTTGCTTAATTAATTTGTACATTAGTTTGTCAACAAATGAATTTTGAAAACCAGTCGTAACTGTAACGGATCGTCATACAATTATTAGGTTTTCATTAAAATTACGGATTGTAATTAGGACTTGTACTTAAGACAAGCCCTTGCATCGTTGATCATCAATGTCAATTACGCCAAAACTCTTTCGTAACTATAACAATATCTTTAATTTATATTACAAATCCTATAGCAACACGAGTTATGCAATGTTTGACATTTACTTAATTGAACCTATGAATTTCATCTTTTAAGGTTAATAAAATCAAATAACCATTGTAAATAAACACAAGTACCATATGGAACCTTTTTTTTCGACTAACCAAGGTTTTGCAAACAATAAGTTGATTTAAAAAAAACAGCGTTGGCCTAGTGGCTTCAGCGTGCGACCTCCCTTAGTTCATAGGTTCGATCCCCGGCTGTGCACCGAAGAACTTCCTTTCTATGTGCGCATTTGTGCGCTCGAACGGTGAAGGAAAGCATCGTGAGGATACCGCTTGCTTTAGATCGAAACGACGGCGTGTGTCAAGCACAGGAGGCTGATCACCTACTTGCCTGTAGCACTGATTTATTTTATTAAAAAAAAATAAACGTAAAAAATTCATTTACATACAATTTGTTTAAAGGATTTCAATTTATATTATAATACAGTTTTTTAACCACCAGATCAATGAATAAATATCACTGGAATCAATGGCTTTGATAAATTATTTTCTTACTTAATATAAAAAATCATCTGCGTCGCAGAAACTTACTTAGACCATGATTTGGTAGAAAAAGTAAATTTAGAATATTTATTGACGTCAGGTATACGATATTTTTTATAATTTTAAATATCAAAAATAAAAGATAATCGTCACGATAAGCCAGTTAATAAATTAAATTAAGTCTTTCCGTAACATGCTGGTATTTAATCTAGGTTTGAAATGTTTTGCAACCATATTTCAACTACAGCTATTTACTTTAATAAAACGTCATAATATGTCGATCCTGGATTTGTTATTAAACAATTTATTTGCAACCGCTTTTGATTACGTTAATATTAACAGCATTAAATTTTGTAAATAAATCATTTATAGAGACATTTCATTATTAACCTACTTCAAAATAGTGGTGGGTTATCAATTCAACGTGTGTTCTTTTTCTAAGCGTATTGATCTATTGACAAGTCGCGTGTTAATCAGACCGTAACACTTTGGCAGATCCAGAGGAACCCAGACTAGCTAAATTAATAATTCTCATTTGGTGAAGGAAACAAGAACAACATTACCTAAAACCTATTTGTTTTATGTTACAGGAGGCAGAAGGGCAGGAGGGTCACCTGATGTTAAGTGATACCGCCGCCCATGGACACTGCCAGAAGGCATGCAGAAGTAAGAAAGTCGCATAAGAATTGGTACGCTCTATTCTTGAAGGACCCTAAGTCGAATTGGTTCGGAAATACTTCAGTGGGCAATTGTTACATTTATTAATTATTTCATTATTTAATAATACTAATATTAAATATTAAATTACAAGACAAAACATGAAACCGATATAACAATCTTAGACCAAGAGAGACCAATCTAATATTTAATAATTATTTAATGTTAAAAAACTAATTACTATTTGGTTTGATAAAGTTTAAAATATTTATGTTCCGGAAATTTAAGAGAAAAAAAGAAAAGAAGCTCGAAAGATCGCAAACAAAATCTATACCAATTTCCAAGAAAGACTAATTTATAAGTACATATATTTCCACATCTCGTACCAATGTATAAAATCTAAACATGACCCCAATCAAACTCGACTTATGTGAGCTTAATATTTATTTATTCAAAGACATGTTTTATTGAGTCATTTATTCTGATATCAAAGCATTCAGTTATCTAATTAATATTTAATACTTTTGGCAGTAAATAATAGTCTCTTTCTCTCAAATGGTGTTTAACCTGTGATGGAGAGAGTTGGCCATCTTGGCTATCATTAGAGCGACTTGATAAACAATGTTTTAAATTGTGGGAGTAATTAAATAACTTACGACTTAGCCAGTGCAATGTTGGCCTAGTGGCTTAAGCGTGCGGCTCTCATCCCTGAGGTCGTAGGTTCGATCCCCGACTGCACCAATGGACTTTGTATATGCGCATTTAACATTCGCTCGAATGGCGATGGAAAACATCGTGAGGAAATCGGCTTGCCCTAGACCCAAAAAATCGACAGCGCATAGTCAGGCATAGGAGGCTGAACACCTACTTGCCTATTAAATTAACAAATTATCATGAAACAGATACAGAAATCTGAGGCCCAAACCTAAAAAGGTTGTAGCTATACTGATTTATTTTTATTTATTTTACTACTTAGCCACGGAATATACATTTCAAATAGACAAGATTTTATAATAATGCAGTACGTTTTTCTAGAACACTTATAGTAGTCCTTAAATTGATCGTGATACTATATAAATGTTAATATGTATAAGCATGGCTTTTAATATATATTGTATTTTTTCTATCTTCCACTGAGGCATCAATCGTGGCAGTTTTTTTACATTTCTTTATTCCTTTTGGATACATTTTAAAAAATATAGTTGATTTATGTCGAGCACTATTTTCATTGTCACAATAAAAAATGTTGAACTAGCTTAATATATCCAAAACATTTTTAAGAAGACGTTTTTATTAAGATATACTTACTAAAGAAGCACTTAGTTTTCTCAGCATATGTTAGAAATGATATTGATTTAGTTTAGTTATTAAAGTTTCAGTTATATTTACCTGAAATAATTAAAGGCTGTTTTGTCACCTTCCCTAACATTCAGGAGTGATAATGATAACATTTTCAATAGCTATAGGTAGTATTAATCAGAAATAAATTAGTTAAAATATTCTTAACCTACTAATAATAATGACAACTAAAAATGTAAAAATAAAATGATTTCAAAAAGTTATTATTTTACAAGTTTTAAATATATTAATAACATCATAAAATACACGAATACTTTTCAAGCGTTAAGCTAATTAAAACACCCAAGAGTGTTTAATAAAAATACAATTATGTAAAACGAATGTATGCCTTTATTTTACGAGTTATAAAATAATAAAAGCATTAAAACAACCAAGAAATTTAATGTCAATATTAGTATGCAGCTGGGTTTTTTGTTATAAATTATTTCGACGTGTTTTTTAAGGTTTTTGACCAAATTCAGTAATTTTACGATACAGGTAGAACAATTTATATGCGCTTGTTAAGGACCTACTTTTGTGGTATGTGAAACGTGCATTTATGTATTCTTAATAATAAAACATAAATACTGGACGAAATAAATCGTTTTTAATTAAAAAATCATATTTATAATGACGCATTAAAATATTTAGTGGAATAATTTATAGTACTAATTATTAAAATGTTTGCGACTGTGAATGATTTGTTTCTTATGTTACAACACATGAACTACAATAACACACAAAGAAAAATACAATATTTAATAGGTGCAGTCACTTAGACCACAAAATAAAATGAATAATTTTTGAATCTCCGGCTACCTATATAAAATATTCTACTGAGGGGGAAAAGCTTTCTCAGTTCCATCTCGCGTTTTACACAACGGCTTTCCAGCATATTAACTTGGCCCTCCTATTTTTAATACATAAATATTTCAATAACATATATTTCACTTACAAAGTTTAGAAGAATATAATAGTTATATGAATTCTTATGTTAAATATAAAATACAGCTTCGATTTTGTTCCCTTTGGAGTAGAGACTCTTGCACAGGTGCTAAGTAAAGATTTAAGTTGGCACCTGGTAGATAGTACCGGTGACCCCAGAGCTGGTGCTTTCCTTGCTCAACGAATAAGAGTACAGCGAGTAAATGCTTACTACTTAAAGTTACACTGCCACAGCGACCAAACTTTTTAAATTTGTTTTAATTTTCTTTTTTTTAATTTTTAACTATTTTTATTAATACTACTTAGGTTAAGAAAATTGTAAATACTTATATGTATTAGTTATGTTCTGATTGTTATGTTAAGGTTTTAATAAATGATTCTCTGATCTGATCGCAAAAAATGAAGTAAAGGACGGAATGACATTGGTCCTCAGTAAAACAAGTAAATTAATTTTAACCTTGTCACGACATAACTAGCGTTATTATATTTAATTATGTATGTATTGAGGAATTTGTATTTTTGTTCGAAAACTTCACTGATTTCAACATTTTGTTAAATTGACTTTCTGCCTAGGGTAGATTCTCGTGTGGCGCAAATGATGCACAGCATACGTTGGAGTATTGTCCGCAGGTACGTAGCGTAGAGGACGTAGCTACGTCATAATCTTTGTTCTGTGGTGGGTTATAACCTTGCTTTGCCTTGTGTTGTACAAAAAATGGTCGGCAGTGACGAGGTACGGAATGCAGTGGTATCCTTCTGTGAGCATGTCATGCTACAGAAGGAGACAGCAGAACGAGAGAGGGAGCGCTTTAGAACGAATTCTAAGACCCGGAGTAAATAGGATATGATATCTCCTACCTCCTATACCGGAGGTTTTTGAGTGTAACATGCCGTTGAGGTCCCGGTAGAATGTGAGAGAGTCCCGGAACCTCTGTAACGCGGATTTGCGGGAACTACTCGAGGTAGATTTTTTTGGATTTTACCTCTGCAACTTTTGAGGGCAGGGGGGGGCTTTTAGTACACGAAGATTAAGCTTAGACCTAGAATCCTAGAATCGAAAAAATTATAAGCCTTGTCTAAGTAATTGAAGTATAAAACGAATGGTTCCGTCTACCAAGACCTGTATGTCCTTCAAATATTTAGAAATAAATACATCAAAAGAATTTACGAATTGTATATATGCAGACAATCATGTGATCAGCATCCTGTGCCTGACACACGCCGTCGAGTTTTTGGGTCTATGGCAAGCCGGCTTCCTTACGATAAAGCCACTAGGCCAACACTGCTCTTATGGCTTATATTAAAATATCTTTAGACGACCCAAAATGTGATTAATGTAGTATTTCAATGGCATAAAAACTGTAAAATTATTTATGTTTAATTAATTATAAGACATTTCTATAGTTTTTGTCCGAGCATTTACGTCAGTTGTACATAAGTATAAGTATATAATCGTATAACATAACAATATATTATTAGTTAATAAAACCTTACCCTACATAGTAATAATAATAATTAAAAATTAAGAAACATTAACTGTAGAACTTAACACTCTCCTAAAATATTTTATGTGATAGCAACCCTTTAATTTGAGAATAATATTCAATAATTTCTACATTAATCAATTAATGTATTAACTAATCCCCAACAATTCGTTGTCTTAATGATGGTTATAGAACCCACTATTCGTAGGTGTTCAATATAATTGTGATTTATAATCCTAATTAATATTACTAGATAGTGATCAAATTGGGTATCAAAGACTAAAACCGAAATGCTTAATAGGGAAACATTTGTACAGAGCTGTTAAAAAAATTAAATTGTTGTATTTTTGTATATTTATTTGTTAATAATTTAAATGAACTACGTTCGTATAATTGGTTCCCTGTTTATGACGCAAGCAATACACAGAAATGTACTGTAAAATTATATGTAATAAAGAATACATTTATATCACATAACAAGTAGCAAAGTAGATAAAAGGGCGGGCTTCCTTCTAAGAGTAATTTCTTATAGACAAGCAATTATAGGTACTATATAATTGTAATACAATTTTGAATAAACGCGATATATATACTTCCTAGATATTATAATCGAAATATGACATAAAAACTTACGAGAAAAATCCTTGAATCCACAGTACACTAATCACAAACACAATCACGACACAACACTACGTACTTCGGATAATCTAAAGGTGCGCACGCGCAGCCTTCCCCCGCGCAGGTTCGTAGGTGACTGGCGCACTGACACCTGTCCGCTGTCATCCTGCCGTATAAACAATAGCAATAAATTAAATACTGTTTTATCGGATTTTTACGCAATATATATAGTTTTTAAATATATGAATATAAAAAAAATCACTGGCTCTACAACCTCTTTAGGTCTGGCTTAGGTTCTGAATCTGTTTCATGATCATTTTTAAATCTAATATTCAAGTGGGTGATCAGCCTCCAGTGTCTGACACATGCCGTCGACTTTTTGGGTCAAAGACATGTCGGTTTCCTCACGATGTTTTCCTACACCGTTCGAGCAAATGTTAAATGCGCAAATAGAAAGAAAGTCCATTGGTGCACAGCCGGGGATCGAACCTACGACCGCAGGCATGAGAGTCGCACGCTGAAGCCACTAGGCCAACACATCTATATATAACTAGTATAAAAACAATGTCCTAAACATGTAACAAAATTCATCAAAATTGGTTCAGCCGATTTATATAAAATATTGGTTATAATAGGTTTTTGTTTAAATAGAGATCTAGATCCTCAATCAACTTAGATCAATTATTTTTTCTAAACTTACAGTTGAGGTACCAGATTTATCAAATATTTACTAAAATCGTCTAATCTAATTTTCTTTATTTTGTGCCTTTAATCCACCAAAAAATCTACTTAGTTCTTCCTTCTTGTATTAATATACCTTTCTAACAAATACGATTAAAAACTAATACAATATTATGCCAAAAAAAAGAAAATAACACTGCGAAAAGTTGTAAAAGTTGAAACATCTTTAACCCTGAAAATGGTTCGTACATTTTTGTCCAAAACAAACCATATTTATCGATTACAGTGTTTGCAGTGCAATACCTCGGTGATTTCACTTTCGCAAGAGGGCTTATAAGGTAAAAGTCTGTACTTAACAGAGCATCCACACTCCACTGAATGAGGAAATTGCGTGAAAAATTGAGAGGTTAATTTTCGTGTCTCCTTGCGCTATTCACCTCACTATTCAGTGCTTGTTTGGAATCACTATACACACCATATGTCGCGATGTGTAACATCTGTTATCACATGCCATCAATTACTATTTAATCATCGCTATTGATGAAGCTAAAGGGGCTACAACTACCTACAGCAATACGTCCGAGGTCTGTTTCAAGAATTTTTTCATTTTATTCACATAATTTGTTAGTGTTGATTGTAAATATAGGTTTTTTTTGTGGAGGAAATTTTAAGTATTTTATTTAACAGATTTTTAATTGCATAATCTGAAAATGTAATATAAATAATAATAAAGCCCGTTTTATTTCCAATTATGACAAAAACAAATTTTAATACACAGCTTAGATTATTTTAAATTTTTATACATATATTTTTTTTCTTTTGCTTGTTATTCTATATTCTAGCTTCCTTCAGTATTGTCAATCGGAACCCCTTCACGAGTAAAGGTCACCTCCAGCTTTTTCCAACTGACTCTGTGTATGGCTCAATTTCTCCATTCGTTTCCTGCTACCGCTAACCGCTATGAAAATGTAATATAACAAAATATAATATTACTTATAACCTATTATATTATTTTTAGGTTAATTAAATCAGTTTTTTCCCATAAAATATAGATAGGTAATCAAATGAACCTGCATGATGTGATGATTTCTACATTATTAAGTCAAAAATGTATAAGTGAAAAAGTAATTTAAGAAATACGAATACGCGTTTTCATTAAAAACTTTAAAACATTTCATTAAAAACTTTAGTATTAATTTTGAATTACACCAATTCGTTTTAAAACAATTAAACATTTTTTTCCTTCCTTTTCCTTTTCTATACGATAAAGCAACTGCTAATGAATGAACGAAGATCAAGTATAATCAGTGTAGGTGTCATAATCTCCGATAATCTTGGGGTGAACGCACTGATTCAAACGCTGACTCACTAAACGGTACCTCACTACAGAGCTGTCATTAGATGTAAAATAATAGAGCATTGTCTTCTAAAACGCGGGAGTTATGATTCGTGTTTTATTTGAAATAGGAACGGTATTTTTGACAATTGACAATGAAAATTTTTACATTATAAATGAACTGTGATCGACAGTCTTTCATCGTTAAAAAGGTTTTATATTCCGTGTCCCTAGAAAGCTCTCAATCTACTCTAGTAGGAAAACTGTACTTGTCTCTCTTTTCTTTTGAGGTTTGCAAGTGCGTTGCCGGCCTTTAAGGTGGTGGTTACCAGGATTTTATTTCCGTCCTAATCGTACAAGCATCTTTGCTTCACATTGGTAATTTAAAATCTAAGCACCAATCAAAATTCATTCGGAATTATATTAATTGTATTATTAATTTAGAATTTTTAATTACATAACAAACCAGTATCCAATCAATTAATATTCCAAATCGTTGTTTTTCGTAATAAATTAATATCCGTACAAATTACTTAAATGAATATTTAATTCTTCAAACCGGATATTATCGAACACTTAATACTAACGGCTACTGGTTTTAATCTAAACAATGATTAAGCTATATTTAGTGATCTGGAACCTCTTTACGTCACTCAATATTTTTAATAATCACAATATAGATCTTGGACACAGATTGAATTACTATTATAGTCAATCTCATACAATTTACCGTACGGGTAATTGCGCATATACAAAAATCATTAGTGAAAAGCCCGGAAGTTAAATAATTCAGAGAGTCATATGTCAAAGGGGTATAGATATAAAAAAACAACGTCTATAGTCTTTGGAGACGAGTCGGTCAGTTATTAGATAACGTATTGTATCTTAAAGCAAGTTGAAGAATTATTTTTATACGCATTATCGCGCGACAGTTTAAATGTAATATGATTTAGATTCTGTGAAATAAATAAAAATACATTTAATCTCAAAACAAATATAATAAACGCATTTAAATTTAAACTTAAATCTGTTCGTATGTGGGGACCAAATACCCTTAGTATTAAGGCAATATAAATTATTTAAGAAGCTTTTCAAAGATATTTGGTGAATATCATTTATTTTTGTTACATTCAAATAAAAATATTGATGATGAACTAATTCTTTGATTTAAAAAGAGCAACTAGGCGTTTCTTAAGGCAGTTTTTGCCGCGCACCACCACTATGTGGAACCACTGAAGTATTTCCGAACGAATTCGACTTAGGGACCTATTTAAAGTTTGACATCGAGAGAACTCTAAGGAGATTGCGAGATATTAATTAGAATATGGACCTTAGTTTCCGTTTTGGTGCACGTATCTTTCTTATGTTTGGTTTTGTATAAAGTAAAATAGATATGCGCTCTAACTTTTTTAGGTCTGGGCCTCAGATTTCTGTATCTGTTGCGTGTCAATCTAATAGGCAAGTACATGATCCACCTCCTGTGCCTGACACTCTGTCGACTTTTTGGGTCTAAGGCAAGTCGGTTTCCTCACGATGTTTTCCTTCACCGAGCGAATGTTAAATTCGTACATAGAAAAAAAGTTCATTGGTGCAAGTCAAGTCAAAGTCAAAATTATTTATTTACATATACAATATACATATTCTCTCCGCCACTCTTTTTATCGCCAAGATTTTTGTTTTACTCAACGTTTGTAAGAAGCTGCACCCATTACACCATGTTCCACTTGACATCTTAAGTAATAAATAATAAAAAAATAAATTAAAAACAAAGATTTCTCCTTTATCAGCAGAAGGCATGGTGAAATAGGAGCATGCACTTATATTCTCATGGGAACATAGTCGAAATAACTAACATCGCATACACGAATTCAAATACGACCAGTCACCAAAAGCAGCACCAGTTCACGAGTATGACGCATGGCCAGCCATCGGCCTCCGTGCACAGCCGGGGATCGAACCTACGCCTAGCCACTAGGCCAATACTGTTCGACTGCTGCTTTAGTTTTGTATAGATAAAATAATTTTTTTAACGGTTGGACCTACAAGCCTTCCTACCGTAACACAGTCTCAAACCAGTACGGAGGAACCATCATCTTATTACTGTTTTAGTTATTGTAACACTAAGCAATAAATAATTATAACTTTGATGATTGCTTTAGTAATTTTACTTTACTAAACTAAATTAACTTAACACTGTGATTACCGGTGACTTTTGGCCCCAAACAACGCAATAATTATATAGCAGCCCCCTGTACCACTTAAGGATTTGGGTGATAAATCACTTTTGAGTATAATGTACAATAAAATTGGATCTTGATGTCGGTTCATAACTTGAAATAAAATATCAAGTATTGATAAACGGTAAATATCAGTTTCTATCAGCATTATATAGACATTTGATTGATACGAATATTATTCGAAACATATAAAAATTGTAATAATAATTATTATTTATTTATTACAAGAATATGGTACAAGAATGTGTAAGTTCGCATATTTTGCCACACACAATGGCGCGCCAAATTTGTCTTTAAAGGAATTTTACATTTTACATTATTAGTCATATGAATTGGTCAATTATTATATTATTTCTATCGTTTTATATCAACTACAGCGTCTCACGCAAATAATCATTTATTGAATAGTAAATTTTTTCCAAAAGTAATACACCAAGTGAAGTAATTTAACTATTCGATGTTTCGTATAGTTCGCGCCGTATTATTTCACAGTCGTAAACAAATGGACGCTGGAACTAACCCTATCAAAGCAAAACTAACGTTAAAGTTTCTTTAACAAATCTAACTTAGTGTAATTTATGTGTAATTATAATTTACCTATATATAAACGAAACCGGGGTGCGTTGATAGTTGTAACAATCGATATTTAAAGAAACACGCAACAAGAAATTTTTAAAGAAAATTGTTGAATCAGGTGACGAATAATGATTTTATCTTTATTATATGAAAGTGCTATGTAAATTTATTACTATTAGTATACGACACGTCGTAATTATTTTTTAAATTAATTAGTTACTCCACCACGCGGGAGAACAAGAGTAGGCAGGACAAAAAGAGGGGGACTGATGACTTGATAGAAATAGCAGGAAAAGGCTGTTAGACTATTGGCAAAGATAGAGTCATCTGGGTAGAAGGAGACCTTTACCCAAGACGGGTAAGTATGAGAGTCACACGCTGAAGCCACAATGCCAACACATTGAAGAAAGTAGTAAAGTTATAACAAAGATATTCAACCTATTTCTTAAGTTGCTTTTCACTTAGATTTAATGATTTTTTCAATATATTTTATTCAGGCTAATGTTATTTTAACTATCAGGTGATAATGGATAAGTATAGAAAGCGGAGATCGTGAGCTATAATTTTCCGATTTTCATTGCCGACTATCACTTCACTTTGACGCTTTAAAAGCGATTATGTAAGCCGCCACCGAGAATCATTTGGACACGCGGTAGAATTAGATACCTGCAATTACACGTACTATGAGACTAAAAGCGAGTCACAGTGGATTCGACTCCCGGCGGGGACCTCTACGTCTTGTTTAAAAAGATATGCTATCTCTATATACTCTTCCCTCAAAGGCCTACAACGCAACCATTAAAATAGCTGGCCAGGGGCTGCAATGACTGCCCTTTTTGGGCGCCCCATAGACTCGTTATCCTATAAAAAAATTTAGTAGCATTTAGGTCGCTTTTGTTAGCAATATGATATAACTGTGTTAGGCGAATAAAGATAATTATTATTAAACATTTTATGATATGTCTTATCGTAAAGTCTTTTTATTGTCTGATTAATTAATTGAACTGGCCGATCGGACAGATTTCTAAAAGCCAGGGTTTTAAATCTCATTTTACCCCGTAATTCAAATTAATATAACAAAATCTATCTTATATAAAGCGAAAAGGCTGGCTGTTTCAACAGTCGAATGTAGGCAAAAAGTTATATGTACTATATGAGTGAAAGATGTGCTTGGGTATTTTATGTGTATGTGAATGAAAATTTTCCATATGCACTATGGTGGCCTATAGTTACAACATAGTTCTCGGTCGGCTGCGCAGGCACCGGCAGAGCATGTAATGATGGTGTTATTTTGGGCTCTGTTGGGTTCTTTGCGTGTATGGAAATGCAATAGGTATTTATAGGTCGACGCTCCGAATATATGGATTTAATTCTCACAATGGTCCCCAAATTGTATAGGTAAAAATCTTTGTTATAAAACCGTATATTATCATGGAACATTACAATCTAGCCTAACTTAAGACTAATAAGTAATTTAAATCTAATCTAGTTTACTAATAATGAATATAATACTCTATAATATATATATATATGTATATTATATTATATATATATATATATATATATATATATATATAAAACTTACAGTCTCTATTAAAGACACTCTGTTCTTGAGTTTTATTTTTTGTCACTCACTGTGTAGCACTCAATACTAACGTACAGTACAGTATTTAAATTCACAAATAAAATATTTTATTTGATACTTAAAAGGCCGGCAACGCAATCGCAAACCCTCGGGCATTGATAATGTCCAGGGGCGGTATCACATAACAGTTTCCTGTCCGTTTGCCCCCCTGTTCTGTTCTAAATATATAAAAAGAACGATTTTAATAGAAGAGGGGCAAAAGGGTTGTTCATCTGATGTTAGGTGGTATCACCACCCATACTCGAATGCGTTGCAGCCTTTTGAGAAATAGTAGTTTTGTTTTGTTTTTTTATGTTTCTGAGGCAATGATCAGTCTTGGAAAATATTGGCACAATTCTTACCGTAATATGGTATATTCATTTCCTAAACCACAAAAACCGATTGAAGGGTACATTGTTAACTATGACAGTTTCCCCCTCGTTAGTTAGACAGATGCGCGCGCACCTGTCGCGGCGCGTGCTCTAGCGTAGATCCTTCTAGTTTAAGAGATGTTTAGAAAACATAACACCCTTTGTCGTAACTCCTGTTCGGCTAGGAAAGGCTAAATTAGCCTACAAAAAGCTTAGTGTGCTCAGCAAGGCGAGACAGTATATCTTTCCGGGCTACTGTTTTATACAGTTACTGTTAATGTGAGGTCTTTGGGCGGGAGCTCCCCAATACCAGCTCCTTCCACTTGAACGTATTGAACGAAGTACGTCGAATCGTCAACGGCCAGTCACTTTGCGAGCGGATTGATAAGTCAAGTCAACAATGTATACTTATGAACGTCAAAAAAGAAATATACATTAAATGCTTCTAATTTTACATTTACTGCCAGTTCTTAAATCAAGGGCGTAGAACGGCAGTGGGTAGACACCACATATCAATGTGGTGTCTTTCTGCATCTTCTACCGTATTTACCGTGAAGAATTTTCAAAGAAGTTGTTCATATTAATTCCTGCAGCTGAGTTTCATCATTGAACGGGCTTCTAAATTCCACCCCCACTGAAATATTTCCGTGGTGGGTGAAACGAATTAGGGACCTACAAAAAAAATGCGTACCAATTCTTAAGACAACGCACTCGCAAGCCTCTGGCATATATGGGCAGCGGTATCATTTAACATCAGGTGAGCCTCCTGCCCGTTTGCCCTCTGTTTAAAAAAAAGGTTAAAATCCGAGTTATGGCTATCGCTAGTCAAAGTTAGAGTCCTTGTTTATGTAATTGACAAGTTCAGCTCTTAAACTAATTCATTATGCGCACAATGTGAGATAATAGAAAATAATCGCTGTGTTTTTTATTTCTAGTCTAAAGCAAACAATGCTTAGTCACTGCCGTTCTTTGCAACCACATAACATGAGTTATACATTTATGTAATGATACCAGACTGCTTAGATAATAGATGCTTTCGACTCATTGGTCTAGTGGTTAGTACCCCTGACTGTGAATCCATGGGTCCCGGGTTCGATCCCCGGCTGAGACGAACATCGATTTGATGAGCATTTGGTGTTGTGCTTAGGTCTTGGGTGTTTAAATATGTATTTATATGTCTATCTATCTATAATATGTATGTATATCCATTGCCTAGTACCCATAACACAAGCTTCACCAGCTTAGCATGGGACTCGGTCAAAAAATGCATTAATGAAGTAAAATGGCATGGCAATCCTCTGAGCAGGTCGTTCCGTGAAGCCTGCAGAGCGAAGAACTTCTGAGCTTCTGGAAGGAGGCTGGCTTAGCCAGGAGTTTTCACACAACAGACCAAAAGACCAAATGAGCGAGTGCGAAAATTGAGTCCACACTTCATACATACAAACATGGTACGTTCGCAATTCAAATTGATAAGTTGTTATCCAAAAATCCAGCAGTGTTGGCTTCAGCATGCAGCCCTCTACACCTGTAAAAATCACCTATCACCATGAACGGAACTTGCTCAAAAAAAAAGACACACAAAGATAAGTATAATCAAAGCTACCGATCCCCTAATCGCTGGCTGGATGCAGCTTGCCCATGACAGAGATACCTGGAGATCCTTGGAGGAGGTCTTCGACTGCGGAGATGATCCTGCAAACTTTAGAAAATATATATTGTTTAGTACAGATAAAAATTCATGTAATTTATATTCTTTTAAAAATTGTAATAGGATTAAGTTTACTTTTTACTTTGTCGTTTCGTTACGTTTTGCATTGATTTTGCAAGGCTAAGATAGGCTATTTTTACTTGTCTTTGAGCTTTGTGTCTCCTAAAGTTTTAATTAAAAGTACATTTTTAAAATTGAATAAATCTTAATATATATAAATTACGTGTCACGTTGTTTGTCCGCTATGGACTCCTAAACTACTGCACCGATTTCAAGCAAATTTGCACACCGTGTGTAGTTTGATCTAACTTAAAAGATAGGATAGCAGATACATCTCAATTTATACCCACAATATAATTTTGTTTCAAAATATTTGTTTATTATTTGATACTCTCAGTTAACAGATGTGCTGTGTTGAAAGTACCAACGTTTCACATAAGCTACAATTTAATAGCATAACCAAAAAAGCATGGTGGTCCCCGTGACTGGTGTTCTCCTACCGTTTCCCTTGAATAGTTTACTACACGTATGTAATATAATAGAAACCTTAGCCACAGCAACTCTTGGCCGGTCTGCTAGTTATTTATATAAAGCCTTGAACTGAGACTCCAGGTTATATTGGACGTCAAACATTTGCTAAATTAATTAGATCATTTACTCTGTATATAATATAACAATATATATACATAATATAATAATATCATCTACATGGAACCAACTACAGAGCTGGTGCGGCTTGTGAAGCGGCTGAAAAAAATAAAGCATGCAAATACAGGGGTCTGGGTTTAGAATATGATTTTGTCCCATTCGGTGTCGAGACCCTTGGTCCGTGGGGTCCTAGCGCTTTAAGGCTTTTAAAAGAAATTTCAAAAAGGTTAGTCGACATCACAGGAGACCGAAGATCTGGCAGCTACCTCGGACAAAGAATTAGTCTAGCAATTCAAAGGGGGAACGCTGCCAGTATCTTCGGAACCTTGCCTAAAGGGACTCCTTTTAATGATATATTTTAGTTTATGTTAAGTTTAGTTATTTATTTCAATGTATATTATTTTATTATTAGTTTTATGTGTCTATATGATTACAATATGTTGTTATATAACAATTAAAAACTTGTATTGTATTCGTAATAAATTAAAATTAAGAACTTTCGTCCATGTAACGAGGTACAAAGATGCAAGAAACGAAGAAGGTATGAAATAGCCATTTATCCTTGTGTCTTTATCCTTCTGTGTACCATATTTGTTTAGCTTATAAGCTTATCCTAAACACAAACGCCACGGTGATAAAAAAAGATTGCTTAGGCCTAGTAACTTATAAAGTTGAAAAGCAATATACCGTAGTATTCAATAATAATTTTGCAAATCATCACAGATTGCGCTAAATAAATTGCTTTTTCCAACAATTGTACCAGTTTGTTCAATGACGCTATCGGGGCTAAATAAATAATGGTAAAAGATTAATTTTTCACTATTGTATATACTTTGTAATAATATAATATAGGTTATAGAATCATTTTTCGAATAAAGTTCACAAAAGAGAGTGCGACTTTACATGGATTACAATCTAGCCTCTACAATGATTATGGCTTATTACGTTGACTTCATTTTCTACAATACTAATAATTTTTACTAACAGTCTTAGTGTTATATAATGTTTGACACTATGTTCGTGTGTCTGAGATATCGCACTTGCACTTATACTCACTACACTAGGTTTATTAACTCAAACGGTTTAGTTCTCTTTAGGCGTCTTCTTCGTATCAAGAAGAATTTCTTTTATAACTTTAAAATTGTAAATACGACTATATAACGTAACTTTAATATATACCTAATACCTATACTTAATCTCTTTGCACTATTACACACACAACACAACACAAAACAAGATAAATAATACAGAGAAACAACAACAATGAATAATAAATAAAAGTAATAAAATTAAACTTCGTTTTTGTGTTAAAACGACTAAGGAAATCTGTTTACCATGATACGGTATTAGCTGTTTTAAGTCAACGGGAATAGACTTCTGTCGAAGCAGACATGAGAAAGAGAGAGAGAAATTGGCTGTGCCAAAAATTTCTCTGGAATTGTATAGGAACAAACATTTTCTATGGCAATGAAAGTTTATAATAATTTACCAAAAATATTAAAAGTAATCCTACTAGGGTTTTTATAAATCGACTTATTGTAAAGTAGTAACTTTTGGAAAAAAATTATTCTATTAATGATTATTATTAGCATGAAACATTGTAATTAATATAAATTTGATTACAACATATTTTAATAATGTGTTAATTTATCGCTACAAATAATATAACAATTGACATATTGTTGACTCATAAATGTAACTTCTATGTAAAATTCCTTTTAAGACAAATTTGCACGTCATTATGTGTGGCATAATATGCGAACTTTCGATTGTACTATCACAAGTTTTTGTACCATATTCTTGCAAAAGCTAACGCTAGTAAATCTAAAAAAACAGAAAATTTCAACCTGTAATCAATCCAGAAGACTAAATTCCGTGAAAATTAGCTGTAGCTACGGCGCCTTTAAAGATATATAATTTGTTTAATTGATGAATACTGGGTAACCTCCATCAGTATTATTTGTAATTGGAAGATCGCTAACTTGTGTAACGGAATAGTATCCTATTTTATATGTTTTTGTTGAGTCTATGGTAAATCTGCTGTATTTATGGAAGGGCCGGAACATTTCCTTAAAAACAATTAGAAATTTGTTATCTTCTTCTTATAGTGCCATCTCCTTGCGAAGGTTGGTGATCATCATGGCTAGTTTAATTTTGGATGCCGCGCTTCTAGCTAATGACTTGGTGCTTTGAACAAACCATTGTCTTAAGTTTTTCAACCAGGACGTGCGTCTGCGGCCAGGTCTCCTTCTACCTGGCACTTTGCCTTGTATGATTAGTAGAAGGAGCTCGTATTTTTTGGGTATTTTTTTTTTTTTAAAGACAATTTACACCAATTGACCTAATCCCATGCTAAGCTGGTGAAGCTTGTGTTATGGGTACTAGGCAACGGATATACATACATATTATAGATAGAAAGACATATAAATACATATTTAAACACCCAAGACCTAAGCACAACACCAAATGCTCATCACATCGATGTTCGTCTCAGCCGGGGATCGAACCCGGGACCCATGGCTTCGCAGTCAGGGGTACTAACCACTAGACCAATCAGTCGTCTAAAACGTGTCCGTTTCGATTCCTTATGACTCTCGTATTTCCGATTTTCCGGTATAGCGCTGAATTCTCGACAATAGAAATATCTGAAAGAAAATTAGATGGTCTGCAAATGTGTTGGAGACGGTTGCTTAGCATTTCCTGGACAGCTACTCGAACGGTGAAGGAAAAAATCGTGATTGAGCCGGCCGGATGTTTACATCCAAAAAGTCGACGGCGTGTCAGGCACAGTTGGCTGATCACCTGCTTGCCTAATAGATCATGAAACAGATATTGGAGCCCAGATCTAAAAAGGTTCTAGTGCCACTGATTTTTCTAATATTTGATAATAAAGCAATGTACAAATTCCTTACCACGCATATAATTAACAGAAGCAACAAAGGAAACGCTTCTCACATCTAACGATCGCTGTAAATAAGCATACAATAGAAGAAATCATCAATAAAACGCTACAGACGTACTAGCGTTTATTGTCTCGAATAAGAATTAGATTTATACGATATTTCTTACGAAAATCCACGTATGGGCCTAGTTAGGGCGAGTTTTGTATGTTATATGGCTTATATGTCCATTTTCTAGTAAATCATTTTATGATAAGCATTCAGGAAGCCTTACATAAGGTTTCGATTCAGTCTTCGTCCATTGCTTTTTATTTTCTGTTAAAAAGTCTCCAAAGATATTTACTCCCAGAGAAAGTAACGAATGATTTTAAAATTTGGCCTTTCTTATAAAAACTGAGACAAGGAATAGAAAATGAGACAAAGTGTATTTATTTTAATACATAGTTTCATTATATTCCTAAAGTCCAATGTTTACTTTAAAGCATCGCGGTAGGGTTCTTTGGTAGATTAACAGACAATTTACTTATGCCGAAAGCTAATCAAAACAATGTCTACACATACTTAGCTAATATGCGTCCCTATTTTTATAATCTTTCTATCCCTATTTTTATCCATTAATCTCTTTACCGGAAGAGACTTTATTAAAGACATGTATATACTTGAATTTTCTGAGACTGTATTCCAAGGGATTCAGAACCACCTGGTGTCACAGGCTGAAAAAACTGTTTCATTTTTATTTCTTACTTAAAGTTGCTGAACAATCCATTCACATCAACTGGGACAATAAAGCTTTTTCTTCTTTTTTTCATAGAACAGGGGCAAACGAGCAGTAAGCCTGATGATGTAAAGTGACACCGCCGACTATGGACACTCTCAATGCCAGAGGGCTCGCGAGTGCCCCGCCGGCCTTTTAAGAATTGATACGCTCTTTTCTTTTACTCTAAGTCAAATTAGTTCGGAAATACTTTAGTGGGCAGCTGGTTCCACATAGCGGTGGTGCGCGGCAAAAACCTTACACACTTGCCTTAAAACGCTCAGTTGTGGAACGACGGACGTCGAGGTGATACGGGTGGAATTTCGTATTCTGCCTCGACGTCCGAAGATTGTCCGCAGATATTGCTTTTGCAGAGCCACTTTTGTTTTCTTTTCTAATTCGTATCTGCCTTATACGCAAATATATCCATTGAGAGTTAAGTTCTTACAAACCTCAGAAATATAGTCTCAGAAAGATACGCTCTCACTAAGACCGCTCATTCGCCGGCGTCGCCTGAACTAAATATTCCGCTCTCGTCCGCTACACGAGGTAAATGGAGCCACACCACGCCATTGTAATACTAGGCTATTGTTGTCAACGTTTATTACATTTTACTTTCATTAAGTGTAATCTAAATTATTAAGACACCTTACGTACATTTTGTAAATGATTCAAATTGGATATGAATAGGAACTCGGCTATTGTATTATTGTTTATGAGTCAGGTTTTGTACTTCGTAAATACAGCTTAGACACGAATTTACGATGTCTAGTCTAGAGTCGTGTCTGTATTGTATATTTAAAAAGTAACTAAAGAAATTAAAAAGTAAAAAAAACTGAGGCGCATGATAGTAATTTTTTTTACAGATGAAACGCAATAATAATTTAAGCGTCACGAAGATGTGCAGCGTTTTTGTCGAAGAAAAGGGAGAGAGCGATTGAGAGAGTGAGAAGGGTGAATTACCTTATAGAAATTCTATTTTCAAAATTAAAATTTCGTAAAGAGAATTTATGAAATATTTTCTTTTATATTTTATGCAAAATAATTTATTGAAATCTCAAATGACGAATTGTAAATTAAAATGCCACGTGTTTTTATTATAAAAAAAATAAATTTAATTTTTTTTTTTTATCATTTGTATTAATTTTCGTAGATACGCACTTTTTTTTCTAATCTTAGCTATCTGTCTACACAGTGAACACGCCTATCTCGGAAATTACAGAATCGATTTTTCGCAGTTTTCATCAAAAGCTTAGTTCCGAGCAATGTTGATTTTATTGCATAATATACTAAATATTGCGATACTTATTCGGTGAGCGAGGCACCAGTTCTGGGGTCACCGGTACTATCTACCAGGCGTCTTTGTTCTAGTTAGTGGTTGGACTGATTGAGGATCCTACCTTTAGATTTAAGGACCACCATCCTTCCTCAACCTATAACTCACTAGGCAAGACTCCCTACTCCCTCCCTGCGTCTGGCATTGTGATTATCATCAGATGAGCCTCCTGCCGGCCTCCTCTGTTTTTTAAAAACACGTAGTTTTTTATGCTAATATTACTTTATCGTAATAATTGAAGTCGAAGGGTGTATAGCCCATAAAACAAATTCCGTTGAAATACAAAAAATGACCCAGTTAAAATTATAGCCTGTTTTAACAGCCAAATCACGAACGCCATAGCTATGGTCATTTTCATAACGCCACAGTTTACTTACCTCTTCAGTAGTTCAAGTTTCGTGTTAGAAACTACACTTTAGCTTTGAGCGGACATATTTATTATGCTCTCCCAATCTAGAAGTACATAATAAACACACACACAATTGTGTAGGATTCCGGTTATATTAATAAATATTTGATTGTGTAATACTCATATGACATAAATATTATATGCAATGTTTTTGATTAACTTTAGCTCGTATGTGTAACATTATTAACGTTACATTAATACATGTCATCATGTTTAACATTAGTACTCAACCTCAGACGAAGTGAATGCCTCCGAATTCTTTCTCTTGTCTGTCATCTCCGCCACCATTTTGCAATCCTTCCCCGATATCCCTATTATCCTCTATCTATCAATCTCCCCAGTTACTGAGACATTCTCTCTATTAACTACCAATGTTCCACATTCCATGTAAGGGTATTTTTAACCCATCTGTCATCACCAACGCGGGCAATATGACCGGCCCATTTCCACTTTAACGTTTTTGAAAGTGTTACATGTGTTATTTTTTAACTTTTCAACCGAAGAATAGAAAGCTCCATGGCTCTTAATGTATTATTAATGTAAGTGCATGCAATGTAAGTGCGTGCTCCTACATTAATAATCACAATAAACCGACACCCTGAAGTTAGCTATAGTTAGGGAGTTAGGGAAAAATTATGAGAGTATTTTTTTAATATTGTTAGTGTCGTTTTTTCTACAAACGTGGAATAAGGCGAAAAATAAAATGCTTGAAAAGATTTTTATCATGTTACACCAAAGAAGTATAACTTCTAACGCGTGTACATAAGCACGTTTTTTTTATCAGTATAATATAGCTTTTAAAGTGGCGATTTTTGATTCAATTTCAGGTGAAAGAGTGATTTGGACAAAAAATAGTTAAAATATTCAATAGTTGTTCCATATCCTTCAAAGGACACATTTATCCGTCTTTAGGAATGAGGTTATCAGTTTCACCACTGTTAGTGCATCTAACTATTGCCCGGTATTGCACTCCCCCCTCGGACATTTCCGGGGTCGGCCGCGCGTGACGCCACCAGTCACGCAGTAGCTGCCACGACACGTCAGGAAATTTACTGAATGACTTTAGGTTTGTTTATAACAGCAAAAAATAAAGACCAATTTGATATCAATTTAGTATATATAAAGGGGCGTTCAAGTATTAAAGGAAGGGGGGAGGGGGGGACTTTGGTGATTACGTCAACAGTTAAGGCGGAAACATACTACCAAAACGCGACGCTACACCACGCCATCCAACGCATGTCAGTACTTATCAATCCCATATATTTAATATGGTCAGATGCACATAGACAAAACGTCATGTGATAACACGCGGTAACATCCAATCGATTTGGATCGGCGTGTTGTGGATGTTGTGATGATGACGTCATGCGTCAGTCTTTCGAGTTTTTGACACGAATGTCAATTTATGTACTTAGATATTTTTGGATTTATTTGGCGAAATGAACGACGAACAATTAATTGAGTTGGTGAAACAATATTCTGTTTTATATGACATGAGATTACCTCAATACAAGGACAAAAACATGGATTTAGGATGTTGTTAGTTTAATACAAATAACCTGCTAATCAATTCAGTATATTAGAAAAATACAGGGTGGGCCAGAAAGATTTGTGAATTTGAAAAAAATATAATAAAAAAGCTAAATACAATACACATACAATTTTTTATTTCAATTAAAATAGACATCTGGGAAATTTATTTCTTAAAAATAACATCATCCAGGTGTGCACCATTGCGCTGCAAACATTCCTCGAATCTGAACCTCAAATTGGTAAAAACTTGCTGGCACATTGCGCGGGGAATAAAAAAAAAATCAGCTAAATGACTTTTGAATTTGCAAGCGTGTCGTGGTGTCGCGTGTTGGTAATGTGCACGATGGACATCGGGTGTCGACACGACACGTCGCGTCGCGTTTTAGTAGTATGTTTCCGCCTTTATTATTTACTTTTACACATATTACCCACACATTGCCTATGCTTGAAAACAAAATGCAGTTTCGAGGATTCCTACATAAAATTAATACGTTTTGAACTTTTATTTTTGAGAGCTTCGCTTTCTTTTGCTGACAAGAGGGGGGGGGGGGGGGGGAGGGATAAATTAGTATAATTCTCGAAACAGAACAAATCTAAGCGTACGACCAACACGGCTCCAGAAGATAAACCACTCCTTATGGAAATTATATTCGTTTTTACAAACTCCCAAACGAAATTAGACAATTATCACTGAATAAATTCAATTTTAAATTCTCGTAAAATGTTAACTAATCAATAAAGCTTTTTATAAATTTGACGATTATTTAAATGATCCTAATCCTTGGGATTGAATTGCTCCAGTTTAAACAATTTGTATGACTCAAAACTTAGCAAAGAGTGGCGGAGAGTTTATTGCCAGTTCTTCTTGCCCACTCTACGCCATTGACTTGCGAACTGGTAGTAAATGTAAATTTAGAATTATTTAACATATTTTCTGTTGACGTTCATAAGTGTACTTGTTTACCTATATGAATAAAGTTATTTTGAGTTTCAGTTTGTTCTGCTTTTTGTCTGTCGTAAATTGAATTCAATAAGATTTATAATGAGATAAAGACGTCCTAAGCTTAATTAGATTGTTTATAATAATAATGATTGAAATTAATAAGTCTTAAATCGTATGTACCGCATTCGTTACCATGGCTATGATTAACCATAGTAACAAACACAAGTAGTTCTCCTTTTTTAATAAGGCTGACAATATCTTTGTAATCCCCTCGGGTACAGATACCGGCAAACATCTTGAACAAATGTCCTTGCCTGCGCAGAAGCGATTTTTAGGTATCACTGGGGCGGCGGCGGTGAAAAAAAATGAAAAATTATATTCAATAACTCACAATAATATCTGATATACACTAACAATCTACAAAAATTAAGACTATTTTTAAAAGTTATCTACGTAAAAAGTATTCTACAATTAAATTAAATAATAACACTTTTTTGATCGTATGTGTACGATGCGCAAACTTTCCCCCACTCCCTTTTTTAATGCTCAAAAAGTTTGCCGGTATCTGTATGAAAGGTACGTTTTAAGACTTGTTTGTTCAAGGGCATATGTGTGCATCTTTGAAACCTAATTATTGTTCTTATGTCCGAATTATTTTTTTTAAAAGCCCTAGTTAAACTTTCCTGGATTCACCCTCATTAACTTGAGCTACCCAGTGGCGCTACATTTTAGGTCTGGGCCTCAGATTTGTGTATCTATTTCTTGATCATTTTCTTTGCCGGAGAACTGCGGCCAAAAACACCGTGACACAAGACTTCAAACATATTTAGAAGCATGCGTGACATTCCTTATCTATTAGATTCATTATACAGGTATAGGCGAATAAAACGAAAAATTTAAATTTATTGTTTTATTTTCATTTTATATTAACTGCAATCGTCAGTATTGGCATCTTTACAAAATATAATCCCTTTGTTTAATGGAAGATTTAAAACATATATTATTTTGGCAAATCCAAATTCACCTAAAGAACTTAATATTTATACAACTAAAATAGATCTAATGATATCAGAATGCATTTTAATCTCATATTTACAGATTTACATAATTTACATTAAAGTTATGCACCGATTAATTTACGTACAAATGAAGTTATGAATTGATCAGCTACTTTCAGATCGAGATAATGAACGGAATATTTACAGGTATTGCACGTTTAAAAACGTCAACTAACAACTACAAAATGGCGGACAATCTACTAATTAAATCCTACTAATTTAGTAGAATTTGTAATTTATAACTGAATTATCAAGGAATGAATAATTTAATACGTGTTTGAGCTACGTTTCGAAACTTAGCGTGCTAAATTGGTTACAAAATGTAGCCCAAAACGTTAGCCATATACAAAGCGTTTTTGGCCAAGCTATCGGTGGTCTACCCCGGTGGGCAATATGTACACGATCCCACTATATTTTGGCATTTATTTGTGACTCACCGTGATTGAATGCCGTATGGCACGAACGCCTAGGCACCGAAAAAGGCACGTTTTTGTACGAACTCCAACGGTTTTATTAAATACATATTTATTTACAATATATTGACGCAATATTACCGTTTAGTATGGGTTGCTTACAATTGGACAAGTCCTAACATGTATTTATATAATTATTAATTTAATAAAACCGCGTCAAACATAAAATACATTTATTTTGAACATAGCGATATGGCACTCGCTTCGTACGTTAATTACACTCAGTCTTCAACCAGAAATCTCAAAAGGCAAATAAAATCACAGATTTTTACGAACAATAGGTGCCGTTGACAAGGGAGCGTTCAAGTATTACGCAATTTTTGGAGATTACTGACACCCCCCCCCCCCCCCCCCCCAATGTAACTCGCCGTAACGTTTTTCAGTACCCAAGTATAGTAAAACGTTTCGTGACCACCTAGTGACTCTTTAGTTACTATTATGTGGTGTAAGTCGAAAAAAATATTAACAATAACGCGTAATTTAATCCCCGCCCCGCATCGTAACGTTTCACAAAAGGACCCCCCCTCTCCCAAAATACGTTACGCAATACTTGAACGCTCCCTAACACTTGAAACTACCATTTTCTAACATTATACCAAATTAGCCAAATATTAACTTTAAAATCAAAGTTTAAATATTGGTTTATGGCATGTCGACAATAGTCAGATCTTAGTATACGTATATGACCCATCATTTGTATTTGAAATTCAAACCAGAATCGTGATCCGAGGAACTCAAACCTGAACTCCTAAAACTCTATCGACTACAAAATCATACCTAACCTCCTCTTCTTCACTTATTTTGAGTTCGTTATCGAAATTAGCTTCGGGCATACAAGGATTCTTGCATTCGACGGGTTCTTGTGCTGGAGCGGTCTTTTCGAAAGACGTTTTAGAAGACCTACCATCTGGAGTGCTTCGTTCTTCCAAATCTTGCTCCCAATCGTCTTCCGAATTTCCATCATCGGGCATTGTTGGTACCGTTGACTTGGCGCGAGTGAAGAATGCCATTTTTTCTCTGTAATTAAAAAAGCATTGTTAAAACTATTTTGTAGTAGAAACATGTGTGTGTTATGGTGGTACAATCATAAGTTTGTATATTCTGCCACACATATTTGCATATTTGTATTAAAAAGGTAGAATAAAAGTTGCAATTACAATCTGAGTCATATCATTATAGTCAATTTTTATACCAATTTATCACTACATCATCACAATATTAAAATATATAATAATATAAATTTGATAACGTAATAACGTTATCAAATTAATATTCATAATACATAACATATACACATATATAATAATATAATAATATTTTTTTCCAAAAGTAGTAGGAACATTAAGTCGATTTTTAAAAAGTCTAGTCGGAAGATCTTTGAATATGTTTAGTAAATTATTATTAAACTTGATTGCCAAACGAAAGGTGTTTTTTCATATACAAATCCAGATTAATTTTTGCCACAGTCAATTTCTTAATTAGCCCCTCTCACAACTATTTTTAGTACACACTCATCAAGAATACTATTGACGAGACTATAAAAATATTTTAAAATGTCATCAACATCTCCCATGCCAAATATATTCCAGACAACAGAAGTCAGTCGTGAATACAATAAGTGGTAATCAGCCTTATGTTACAGGAGGCAAACGGACAGGAGGCTCACCTGATGTTAAGTGATCACCGCCCATGGACACTCGTACTGCCAGAAGATTCGCTAGCGCGCTGCCGACCTTTTCGGTTCGGAAATACTTCAGTGGGCAGCTGATTATTATTGAATAAAAGAGTATGTTAAGAACTCACTTGAACGTAACGAGGTCTGGTTTCCTTCCACCCTGCCTTGATTTTCTTAGACGATAGATCTCTTTGCATGTCCTCTGGAATAACTTGGAGACTCGGTCGTTGCTTGAGCTTTCTGGTGCTGAGATCAGCCTTCGAAGAGTTTCGTCTTCAGCAACCCACGCTGCTATCGTGGGGTCACCTTTGGCGCAAGCTTCTTCGAGCCTGAAAACCATGTTTCAATTTACCTTATGTTATTGGTACCTTTTTCAGATATATTTATTATTATTAGATTTTTTTATTTATTAACACTTCGTTGCATTACAATATTAACATTTAACATAATTAAATGGAAAGGACCCGGTAGACCGAGGCTGCGTTGGTGGGATGGAGTTGTCAAGGACCTCGAAACAATAGGGGTTCGCATTTGGACGCGGGAAGCACTAGATAGATTGCGATGGCAAAGTGATGTCCTCAATTATGGTTATGGGCCTTAACCAGGAGGCTAAGGGGCACAAGAGGCTGTATAACCATTGATGAAATGTAAAGGAGGGCAACTGGCGGTATAGTATAGTAGTTTTTATTAAAATGGAATTTACTCTCCTGCTCATTGCTTATTCGTACGAAATAAGAAAGACTAAACCACACTGAAACAAATCATCAAAATGATTCCAGTTTTGCAAAGCGTATCTCAAAATAAACGCTTACGTATTTTTAGACTTTAAGAGTGACTCCTATAGGTCAAAAATGTATTGGATTTTGATAAACGTGAGTCGTACTTCGCGTTAAGTATCGGCTCTGAATCTCACCCTTACAATCTTGAACGATGTTATAAATGTCTTAAAACCAAACTTAGGGGCCTCATAGCCTAGAGGTCTTATTAAGTGGCAGCTAGGTGAGGGGTACCGGGTTCGATTCCCGGTTCGAGGGCAAGTTTTAATTTAATTCAAATTTGTTCTCCGCCTTTGCGAGGGTTGTACGGTACGGTACCGGTAATTATAAAAAATCTTATACTTGACGCTGGCTAATAATAATGCACAAACCGTGCCAGAGCCATAAAAAAAAACCAAACTTTGTTTCATTTTTTTTAATATAAACTTCAAAGTACAGTGACACCCTAATAACATTTAATTTAAATTTTTGTATTCCCAATGGAACATGTTTTAATACGATAAATTATATTTTATGAACCGTAATAGAACGCTTACCGTTTCTTCAGAAGTGTGAGATGGGCGATCTCCTGCCGTAGATCAGTGAGTCGTGAGTGATGAGCCTTGAGATCCAGAGACAGATCGAGCGAAGTCCGCGCGCTGCGCTTCGTCGAGCTGTGTCTAACTGCGGCACCGCGCACACGGCCCCATCTAGAATATTAATTAATGATACATTAAAATATGTCTATGTGCGCAATTAACATTCGCTCTGGCACGGTTTGTGTTTATTCTAAGAGTACATTGCCTTCACGTATAATTATTTAACAAATGTAACAAAATATTGTAAACCTATTTTAAAAGAGTAAGTGTGGAGTTTCTTGCCCATTCTTCTCCACACGAAACTACCTTTTGGAAGGGGCAACTAGAATCTTCTTTATATTTTTTTTTGACGTTTAAAAGTGCCATTTTAGATGGTCTAATTGAAATAAACGATTTGACTTTGACTTTGACTTTCGAACGGTGAAGGAAAACATCGTGAGGACACCGGCTTGCCTTAGACTGAAAACGTCGACGGCGTGTCAGGCACAGGAGGCTGATCAGCTACTTGCCTATTAGATAACAAATGATCATGAAACAGATACAGAAAACTGAGGCCCAAACCTAAAAAAGGTTGTACTCGTAGCGCCACCGATTTGTTTTATTATAATAGATTTTGTATCTACTAGCATGTGTTAATCAAAGGAACTCAAAAAAAAGCACGCTAAAGACGTACCTCTAAAATAAATGGGGACTTTATTAAGAAAAATAATAGTCTACGGGTTATAACTAACCCGCGACGCAACATTTTATTATTTATATCGGAAATACTAAGTATATGTTTTCGACATGGCCGAAATATTACAAATTGTACCTGAGAGATCGTCTTTCTTTCAGTGTCCTGTCAAAAGGTATTCCAGGTGCTGTGGGTGGGTGGAGAGCCCTCCGTGCATATTGAGACATCGAGGAATCAGATTCTGAACGGTTGAGTCTGAAATTCATTGCAATACATTTATATTACGTTTAAAAATAATAGTAAAAAAATGTGTAAGTGGCATTAATAATATGATGAATTATTTCATATGTAGTTTGTAAATTTAGGGCGGCAAATAAGCCAGATCAAAGAAACAACCAAACTTTATGAGATAATACCGTGCAGCCCTGCGATTCTGTAACTCACACAGCGGTTATCGCATCGGCGGTCGCTCTCAAATCAGTCGTGAAGCAGTCATTTTATGATTTGGCATTCTGATAAACAATAAACTACAAGCTCCCACCTTTTCAGAATGTTTACTAACCTACAAATATAATGTCCTTTGCCAATGCTTTGCGGTTGCGGTGAGAAAGTTTGAGATCTTTTGATAGTTGCGAGCGACTCCTCTTGATTTGTGCTTACTTGTTGACTTTTCCTGAAAAAAAAATAATGTTTTAATTTTGCCACAGATAAGGATTGAATAGTAAAAGTTCTTTTGGCATTTAACAGTCGCTCGAACGGTGAAGGAAAACATCGTGAGGAAACCCTTTTGGGTTTTTAGTCGACGGCGTATGTCAGGCACAGGAGGCTGATCAACTTGCATATTAGATTGACAAAAGATCATGAATCAGATACAGAAATCTGAAGCTAAGACCTAAAAAGGTTAAGCCACTGATTTCTTTTTTTTTTAATGAAACGTAAAAGCCCGCGAAGGCGTTTGATTAGTTGAACCACAGAAATTTAGTTTTTTTTTTAAGTTCTTCACGAAAAGGAATAAATCTATGTTAAAAGTTTGTATAATAATATCATTATTAACTTAAGACTATATATATATATTCTCTATTGAAAATTTACATACAAAATATAACTCTCAAAGCAAATCTCGAAGCATAATAACAGTGCCTGGTGTTCCAAAACATGCAAATTGTCGTGCAATTTTAAAATATTGAACGTAAATGTGTGCAACATTCCGCCCATCGTAATACTGTTTTTATCGGTTTAAGAATGGTATAAGGTACTGTTCCAACGCCATGCCAACTTAAGTGGAATTGGGCGGGGCACATTACAAGAGGAATAGAAAAGTGTAGCAAGAAAGTATTAAACTGGTGCCCAAGGTACAATAAACGCAAAAGAGGTAGACAATTTAGAAGGATAGACCAGATAGAGCAGGTGGGATTTGCCAAAAAAGGACACCCTGATAGCTAGAAAGAATTATATAGAAATATAAATGTATTCATATGTAAAGTATTAGCAATAAAAGGCTTTTATTATTATTAAGTGACGTCACAAATACATACATACTTTGTACTTTTTGTTTCTTTCAAATTGTGAATTTTGGCACTTCTGTAGGGACATGTGACGTCACCATCAGTTATTTTTGAACTTCTGTGTAGTTACAAAGAAAGCTTTTTGAAGAAGTTTTGTATATTAAACCGATAAAAAAAGTTAACATTCCGTTTAACTAATAGTGCCAGTTTTAAGTGCTTACAAACTGTTTAAACCACTCATATCAAGCAAATCACACCTATAGTGGTACAAACAACATCGAGACATACCTAAGTATATATACAAAGAATTAGTATATACATATACTATTTCTGTAAGGTTCTGTCCACGTGAGGGCGACCATCAGCCTCAATTCGCTTCAGCTTATAAAATCTGAAGAACAATGTTTATGTTGACGACTTCTTTTACATAGTGATACTTTTTTTTTTTTTTCAAAAAAAATTGAAAAAAAAAAGTTATTTTTTAACTAAAAATATGTGATAGCTACATCAACTACTATTTTAATAGAAAACGTTGAAAAAAAACTATATGTTTGCATAAAAAAAAATTACGTTTATATACATATAATCAAATAACTATAAAAATGTCTAATATTAACAAAACAGTAAGTTATATAACAATTGCACCTACACCCAATAAATTACTACAGAAAATCCCGTTTAATACGCTTTATAACGAAAAAATCATAAGACTTTCGGAGATAAAACCTTTTTTTGTCGTCTTAAACGGGTTTAATAATAACCATAACCATTATTTACATGAATTTTAACCGCCACCAAAAAAGAAGAAAAAAACAAACCTCCTATGAAGTTGTCTGGCGCCCTCTGGACAGAAGTTACACTCGGTGTTGGTCTCCTTCTCTGCTGTGGAAGGAAGATACTCCTCCTCTAGATTTATTTCTTCCTCCGGAATGTAATCCTCGAATGAGTCTTCTTCTACGATCTGTGAGCAATTCACTTATTTTATAAGTATGTTAATAAAGGCGGATTCAGGCCTACTTCAAAATTAAGAAAACAGACAAAAAATGTGTTAGAATTACTTCTTGAGTTTGCAGATTAATCTCTGCAAATTAAGTAAATCAAATTATTCGTAATTTTTTTTTTAATTTTAGTAAAACTTAAAACTGGACTATAAAAAAATTGTTTATTTTACATTAAATTAGTATCTTACCTGATTTAGTGGTTCTCTGGACTCTTCGTCTTCAGACGCAGAGTCTTCTCCACATTCAATATTACACTCAGCTCCGGTCATACTCTCAGGACCTAAAAATAAAAAAAAAATAGTGTTTTTTAAAAATATTTTAAATAATTAAAACCGTCTCTTTTCATCACAGAGTAAACACAATTTGACAGAAAGAGACGAAAGAGTTAATTTATTAAAAGTTATATCGCCATATTGTATTCCAAGTTGTCATCCTAAAGATTCTCACACAATTTAATGAATATTTGATGCTAATGGAACGTTTCTGAACAGGGTTTTTTTATTATTATTATTTTATAGAACAGTGGGCAAACGGGCAGGAGGCTCCCCTGATGTTAAGTGATATTAACCATGGACACTCTCAATGCTAGAAGGCTCGCGAGTGCGTTGCCTTTTAAGAATTGGTACGCTCTATTCTTATTCTTGAAGGACCCTAAGTCGAATTGGTTCGGAAATACTTCAGGGAGCGTTCAAGTACATATTATTACGTAACGAATTTTGGGAGGGGGAGGGGGTCTATTGGTAAAACGTTACTTTGAATTACTCTTTATTTTTAATATTATATTCGACTTTCCAGTACTTTACACCACATAATGGTAACTAGGTATTTAAAGAGTCCACGTGGGTCCAGTGGTCAAGAAACGTTTTACTATTTGGTACAGAAAAACGTTACGGCGCGTTACATGGGGGGGGGTTCATACATCTCCACAAATTGCATGACGTAATACTTGAACGCTCCCTCAGTGGGCAAGTGGTGCAAGGCAGAAACTGCCTTAAAAAACGCCCAGATGTGGAACGGCGGACGTCGAGGTGATACGATTGATGGTGAGGTGACTAATTTAGTACACATATCAGAGAAATATTTAATTTCCATTACCTCTATTCCTTGTGAGAGTAGACGTTTGCGAAGAAATAACGGTAGATTCATCAGAGCTTTCATCCCTTCTCATACTTCTGAAGCTCAACACGTTATACCACTTTTGTGAAGTTGTTTCTGGGTCGAAGTCTGCTAAGCTCACTTGTGTACAACCCTGAAGAAGGAACAGAAGTTAGACTGGCTTTTAACGATTTTATATACATTTTTAATGGGAAAAATCAGGTGATTCGCTCTCGTCCAATAAGGTTTTCACATGGCACTCAAGGCGTGCGCCGAATACTCGAATTTGGCTAGTTTTCATCATTATTTTGGGTTGGGTTTTGAATTTCGTCGCACGAATTTGACGATACTGATTATGCAGGAGTCTCGGGGGACCTTCATAGACCACGTGGATAGTGGGGTCCTCTGATTCTAATTAGGAAATACAAACGAGTAGGTATCGATAATTTCAAAATTTTCGGAACCCTATAATCTATCAACACGAAATTAGGTTAATTTCAATGTTGAATATTCTTTAACTTTAAATTTAAAAAATGAGGAAACAATAGATAAATAAAAAAACGATTATTAACAATCGATTAATTTAAAAAACGATTTTTTAAAGAGAATGTCACATCTAGAAAAGAAGTAGAAAATGGCGGATTGTTTACAAATTTCAATACATTACACAAAACTTTTTTTTTTAATACTTAGACGCGTTTTCGGCAGCAAAAATCACTTGGAGGTGTTCCAATGAAGGTCTCGAGACTCCTGCATAATCAGTATCATCAAATTCGTGCGACGAAATTCCAAACCCTTACCATTATTTTAAGCAGAGATTGAATTATTTACGCTACTAGAAAGAATCTCACCAGGCATTCGCTGTCGGCCGCTAAATTAATTTGTAAAGTAGCGGCTCTCAGAGCCCTAGACCCGATCGAAGCGCGCTGGTTGTTCCTCCATACTAGAGTCGTCCCTCGCCAGGCTAAGGCTGGTGTATTGAATACAATACCACCACCACCGCCTACCACTAAGGCACCACGGACAGATCTGGGGAAGGTTATATTTGGATTTATTGAATGCTTAAAGAAACATACTTCAACTGAAAAAGCCTAAAATATGTACCGTTTAATACTAGACACACATTCAAAAGTATCGAACTAGTAGAGAAAAAATGGCTTGAGAAGGAACTTCTGCCCAAAAATGCGCGATTGAGACAATCCAATCTTTTTTTTTTCTTCAACATATTTGATATGAATGATTTTAACATCCCTTTTTCTATCAAAATGACGTTTGACAATTGGCATTTAAAGATAAATTTTAAACTTAACCCATCAAGAATATTAAATTATTTATTTAGTTCGTACCATTCATATCAAATAACTTTGTAAAATGTAAGAAAATTACTTACATTTCCGTCCCGTTGTCTATGTATAGAGCATGAAGGTTCCTCGCACGAAGGATTCCGATTTCCAACGCAGTTTCATCCGAACAGTAACGTAATTTGATTTCAATTTGCGCACTGTTCACTGCAATAAATAATATAATAATTAGTACGGAAGAAACATTGTCATAATGTCATGTAATAAAACAAAATTATTAATTATTTCTTTTATACTTCGTAAATGTATCTTTTATATTATTCTCCTGTTTTGTGTTATTGTAATGTAAATTGTGTAAATATAAACTCTAAATATTTAATGGCAAGGTGCTATTATAGCGTGGGAGACTATTTAGATCATAAGTTTTGACAACAATTATATATAACTTAACTTTTCTTATTATTATGACTTTGTAATAATTAATAACACATTTTCATGTCTATTTTTAAATAGCCGATTGTAAGATTTTTTTTAAATTAATCAATTTGAATTTACAACTTTTTTTTGCAAATAAATGATTTATTACCGATGCTGAATTGTCTGGCGTTATATGGAAAGAATCGTTACATTGTATTGAACTATTCTGACGTTTTAGGGAGTTTTGACTTTATATCGGTATTTCGCAACTAATTACCAAGAGAATAATTTCAATAGCTCCCAAATATAAGTACCCTAAATAATTATTGAATACTAGCTGGCCTGGCGAACATCGTACCGCCTAACAGTCGATTCTTTATTTTTTTTAAATACCTATTCTGCTATTCGGGATACCGGTCTAGCTAAAATAAAAAAAAGAAAGTTGATAAGACAACAAATATGTCAAAAAATAAAAATTTACCTTCCCGGAACCCCCCCACTTACACTTGAACTTTATGATATGGTATTAAAGTTCAAATTAACTGTTAAGTATTATTACGAATATTATGTATGGGAATATAGAAAAGTGTTGTTTTTAGACTATTTCACTAAATTTTTTTAATTTTTCTCTCCGTAAGAACCATCCTCGTACTTCAAAGAATATTATAAAAAAAGAATTGGCCAAATCGGTCAAGCCGTTTTCATGTTATGTCGTGACAACGGAAAACGGGTTTCATTTTTATATATATAGACTATATATAATAAAAAGTATAGTAATATAACAAAATTAAGAAAGTTTTTTATTCATTGCTATACAAACTTTTTGGTCAAATTTTTTAGTTTACACAACAATTCAGGAGATATATCAGTTGGAGATACTAACCTATGTTAGAAGAATCGGCCGCCTGAGCTGCTTCGAAGACTCCAGAATCTCCAGCCACTGACTCATCGCTCACTGCTGCTGATACTGATCTAGTGTTTGTTCCTGAAAACGATACTTTTGTTGAAATTCCATGTTTATGACATTCCAACCCAGCTTGACAGTTGAGTTTGACAATTGACAGGACAGGAAATGTCAAAATAAGTAGATCCGGTTATTTTAAAAACTTGAGTTTTAAAAAATAAAAAGTCTTCTATTAATTTATTTTTGCTCTCAAACATCACACATGTTAAAATGAGAACAATCAGATACTTAAAAATATGTTATAGAAAGAATATACATGGGTGAAAATAACATAAGAACTAAAGAAGGCCCAGCGCTAACCAGATCTAGACTCTTTGTATTGACGAAGTCGCATAGGCCCGAAAAGCATCCGCGAATATACTATGTTAATACATAATAATGTAGGATATTAGTAAATATAATAACTACATTAAATAAATCTTTTAAAGGCATTGGTATTCTTTTTACGAGTCCTGTCATACTAAGGGTCTGTTTCACAATGTATGGATAAGTACCAAATAGCTATGCAACACATAAATTATTTGTAAGATAAATTGTGCTATTTGACATTCATCGGACTCTTAACTTATGATGGACTTTATGTGACGAATAGCGCTATCTGACAGTCGTGAAACGCAACAATTGTGTTTATCCTACCAATAAGTAATAAATAGCTAATTTGGAACTTATGTAGAACTTATCCTAAGAATAATTCCATCAAAATCTAATTATTTAATAACAGGCCCAAGTTTTAATCATATTATAACTTACCACTAGACGAGCAGGTGGGTGACAGTGGCGGGGGTGTCTCAGAGATTGGAGATAGGGGCTCCACGGGCCGTCCGGGGCCTTGTACTTGTACTGGAACTGATAGTTATAATCTGGTTAGCTATACAGAACTCTGATAAAAAAGATTAGGTAAGGTGAGCGCAAGAAGTGCAAAACTATATAAAGACAGTAATGGAACAACGGAAAGCAAACATATGTACACAGTGAAAGGATACATGATATAGTTTAAAAAAACTAAAAAACACGCTTTTAAAGCACATCAAACTAAAAAGTGAAAAATAATGCAACCCACGCTTTTTCACAATAATACCAGTATTTTTTGTTCATTACCATTTTCAGCCTAAATTAGGAATTATTTTGATGTGCTTTAAAAGCGTGTTTTTTAGTATTTTTAAACTATTATTTATTTTTTAGTTAAATTTTTTTCGGATTATTGCATTGTCATCGATCTTTGACATGTGCGCAATTTGAATAACATCTGTCCGTTTAAAGTGGGTCAAAATCGAGTCCGAAGGAATCGGTTACATACATACATACAGGTGAAGCTAATATAAAGCGTGTAAAAAGAAAATACACAAAAAAAGAAAAAGGGCACACTAATATCAGATCATTTAGTACGAAATGTATTTAAATGTTTTATGATGATATTTTAATGATTTTGATTGATGATGATATAATACTCACTACTGGTAGCCAATCCCGTAACTTCGTTAAGACCAGTCGCGACACCTATCCTCATCTCCGCTAACTTCTCTTCTAACTCCCTCTGTTGCCTTCTTTGTCTTTCAACCTACAAAATTTTTGATACCATTTAGAGTATTCAATTCCGTATTTTGAGTAAAATTAAAAAATAAGGAGAAGGAAAAAACAATCTTATAAAAAAAGTAACAGGAAAAGATTTATGTCATACCTGGGTGTATGAAGGTGGTGGTGGTGGTGGGCTGGCAGAAGAAAGGCTGCTTCTAGGCGAAAGTGACGGCTGTGATTGACAGCTACTGGCACCTGGAGTCGCACTATCGTTGTAACTAGAACCGCGGAGTAATCTGAAATTATTTATATAGAGATTGTATAAACGAAACGAAATATTTGTTGTTGGATAAAAAGTGTGGTTTAATTGAATCAGTGTAAATATATGTATGTGTATAGTTATATAGTAATAGTGAATTGTAGAAACGATTATTTTAGGCAATATATAAACAGATTGACTTATACAGGGCAATGTGGTGTTAGCGTTCCTGCACACGATGCCGTCACCGCGCCGTTGCCGCGCCGTCGCCGCACAATTACTCTGTAGATACGAGTCGCGTAAAGCCCGCTGCCGCGCCGCTGCCTCCCCGCCTCCGCACGCGTTTCCTCTGTTTGATTCACTCCATTACCGGCCGCGTACGAACAAGCATGTGCGTAACTTTTTAAGAAATTACCATGCAAAATTTTGATTACGAAACGTTAATAACTTTAGCGGAGGACAGAGAAGTGTTATGTTACAAAACTTTGGAAATGTATAAAGACAAGCGTAAAAGTTTAAAAGCTAGGTTTGAGATCTGCCATAATATGCACTAATATTATATTATAATGAATGAGAACTTTGCAGAAGTACGGGGAAAAATACGTTCTTTTTTCCATTTTCTATACATATAGTAAGCAAGCACAAAATTCTTTTTTTTTTCATTATATTAGACATGTTTGCGTCACATGCGGTCTCGCGGCGTGCGTTCGTACGCGGCCCGTAATGGAATGAATCCAACAGAAAGGGAGGGAAAAGCGCGCGGTGGCAGGTTTCGCGCGACTCGTATCTACAGAGTAATTGTGCGGCGTCGGCGCGGTGACGGCATCGTGTGCAGGAACGCTAACGTGGTCAACATCAGTTTAATTTTAATAAACTTCGAGATATTCAATTATACGTTGTATACGTCCCACTAATGGCCATAGGCCTCCTCTCTTAGGCGAGAGGGAATGGTCTGTAGTCCCCACGCTAGCTCAATGCGTATTGGAGACTTCACATTCATCCATAGAACATAATATCTCTTGGTCACGGGCCCTCTAGGGTCGGGGGCCCGTGGCATTTTGCCAGCCTTGGCACCCTATTGTTACGCCACGCCAGGCCATGTTACAAGTTATGTATTGGGAATTGAAAATTTATTTTGTATGTTACATTAGCCATTGAACACAATTATAAAAAAACAATACTAGAATTGCATTAGGTGGTAATTCTATCTTTCTTCTTTTCTTTTCTAAGATTAATAAGTTTAATAATACTGACCTCTCAACCCTCCGATGTAAATCGACCATGTCTATTGGTTTATCCGTTTGGAAAGATGCTATCTGCGGCCCACCATAGATATCGGTAAAACTGATTCCTGAACTTAAAGATCCCTTACTACTAGCTGTGGAAAGGGAACCCAAGCTGGAACTACTCGATACCGATAGAGTAGAAGCCGATAAGGTCTTCAACTGTCCTTCCAAGGTCGTCATTGATGTCAAGGCATCCTTCAACTGCTGTAAAAGAAGCTGCTTCTCTTCGTGCAGCCTCAACCTATCCGCTATACATTTATTCGACATTTCAAAAGCATTCTTCAGGTCTTGCTCCAAACGCCTGCATTCGGTTTGTATGTCAGTCATCTCCTGCTTGGATCGAGTTCTTGGTGTAATACTTCGAAGCTCTCGTAGTAATTGTTCCTTCTCTTGGAATAGAAGAAGGCGGTCTTTGTCCGATTCCGCTTGACCAGGTTGTACTTTGTCCTCTAAGTCTGCTAATTGTTGTTGGATTTGCTGGATCCGTTTCCTGGCTTCGTCGTATTGAAGGCGAACTCGCGCCATTTCTGCCAGTCTTGTACCGATAGGTACTAAGTCCGCGCATAGGTCGGTTTGTGAGGCAGTGCTCAGTTTCTCTTGAGGAAGAGTTAAGGTGGAGAGGTCTGGGGAGGCCTCTCCTAGTTGTAACCTCGTGAGGTCATCTTTTAATTTGGCTAGTGATTGCATGAGGTCTGCTCTCTCTTTCTCCCCGGAAGTAAGAGACTTTTGGATGTTCTTCAGTTCGGTCATGATCGCCTGTGCTTCAGTTATGTTGTAGCAACCTTGCTGGGCGCTAAGCTTTTGTTCGACTCTGTAATAAATTATTATTTTGTTAAACTATATTTAGAAAAAAAATGGGTGTCTATGGGCTGTGTAGACTGCCCTTTTTGGTCGTCCCGCAAGCTCGTTTGCCCCCCTATTATATATAAAAAAAAGAAGCAGTAAATTATGTGTAGCTTTAGAATATGAATCAGATTTAGATATTATTTCCACATTTATAGAATTCTTTGAGATAACAATTTACAAAACAGGAATTTGTTATGGTTATTAATTTTTAAAGTTTCCGGTTTCTGATTTTTGCATAAACTCAACCCACAAATTATATTTAACGTCAGCTTATGTAATTATATAAGGATTATTTAATTTAGATTACGAAGATAAAGTTTAGTGTTATTATAGTAACCAGTGTCGCTATAACATTTTTAGGTCTGGGCCTCAGATTTCTACATCTGTTTGATGATTTATCAATCTAATAGGCAAGTCACCGACGCCTTTTTGGCCTAAGGCAAGCCGGTTTCCTCACTATGTTTTCCTTCACTGTTTGAGCGAATGTTAAATGCGCACATAGACAGAAATCCATTAGTGCATGGCGATCGAACCTACGACCTCAGAGGCACTGTACTAGGTTATTATAATATACAAAATATTGCTAAAAAACTTTTAAGACTAATATTTTGTGGTAAATATCCCGTATCGCGCCACCAGCGGTTTTGAGGCTGATTTTTTTTTTACAATCGCGTCATGATCTGTTAACATCATATGTAGTATTGTTATGATGGCGAATGACTATTTTTGGCTAAAAAAATCAAACAAAGATCATAGAGTCGTATACTACAAAAAAAAAACTGTTTTTTGGACAGCTCTGGCGCTGCGGGAAATGCAACGCTACCAAAGCACAGGCATTTTATTCAAAGCTTGTGCTTTGTTACAGGGTCTTGCGATGAGGTCTGCTCTTCCTCCGCGCCTCCGATTTTTATATACACTCTAGGGGTAAGGCAGACAAGACCACGTGGATAGTGGTGTGCTCTGATTCGGTTTTGGGTACTTTTTGATGAGATTTTTTTTGCAAAAAAGGTCATGCGCCATCATAACAACACTAGTTATTGTGCTGAGAACTCATGAAGTCATAAAAAAAATCAGCTTCAAAATCGCTGGTGGCGCGATACGGAATATTATCTTTTTTATTAATAAGGGAAGCAATAATTAAACTAATGTTATTAATTTATAACTTACTCAGCTAGAGTATCAACACCACGTCTAGCGCAGGCGACTTCAGCTCTCGCTTGCCTCAACTCCTTTCGAAGCTGGGCAACCCTACCCCTCGCCTCTGTTACTTCACACCTCAACTGTTCTGGGTCATGCCTTGACGTGGTAGATGTGGTCGTCACGGAGGTCGTTGAAGAACATACTGTAAGCAGGAGATTAGTTTTACGTTTAGTCTATACTAATATTATGAAGATTTGTATGTAGGAGGAAAGATAAGTATGTTTGTAACGAATTGACTCAAAAGTACTGGACCGATTTCAAAAATTATTTTACCATTTGAGTGGTACATTATCTCGGATTAATTATTATTTTAATTGCAAGAACACTACAACGTTACCCAAGGTGTAAAAGAATACCTAAAAAATATCTTTCATCGCATGCGCTGCGAAAACGAAGAACAAAATTTTTTTTAACAATGTAAAAGAACTAATTTTATATACATGTATTTTATATTTTAGTGTTATATTATATTATTAGTAAGCACAGAAGATATTTGCTTTATACGGTCAATACGTAAAACGTCTGTAGGAAATAAGGGAAGTTAAAATGTTTTTTAATCTTAATGGCCAGTAATATGAGCAATGTGTGATGACATTTATGTTAATTGTCAAATCACTCGGCCGCCAAAAATCTATTCACAGATAAAAACTTTTGCCTGGCAAGGAGTTTAGGCAGAATCGAAGATTCCAGAAATATTTAAAAAATTAAATATAGTTCTAACGAATTTTTATTTATAGTTAATTTCTCGTAATAAATTACGTGTTTTATCTTTTTCGAGATAGTTTTGTGTACAAAGTTTAATGCAGTTTTTTCTAGATGTTGATATGAACTATATTTTTAACAGAACATTGAATTACTTACATTATGGGATTTATATATATTCAATCAAATTGCGTATTAAATTTATTACGATACTGTAATTATTAAGAAGTGTGTTTCTAAGTATAAAAGTTAATTTGTTGTATTTGCATTTGCATTTTTATTAGTTGCATAATATTGTATGTTTATAGCCTTTAGAATGTAAGTACAAAGAGTAATTGTTTTTTCGTCAAATAAAGTGATTTTTATTTATTTATTTATTAACATGTAAAAAAAACATACAATTGAAAATCAAAAACACGCCGCCTCTATCAAGTATCAAATCATTCAAAATGGTTTTTATATAAAAAAAATCATCTTACAAATAAAATTGTTATTAAATCTTTACTAATTCGTTTACGTAAATATTTAACTCAAAATCAGTGGAATTTTAATGTCAATGGCTTATCGACCTAACCTTCAAGAAAATTCCGCAAACATTGACGTATTATTTACATCATTCTCGTATTTTTTTAAATGACAGAGGTTATATTAGCCGCAGAATTTTTAAAGATTTTTGTACATTAATTTATTAGGGGGTTCAAAGTTTGACATTTAATTTAGATTCAAATAAGTTCACCGCATAATGAGGATCTAAAATAGTCCATATGAGTCCCGAAATCAGTTGTTGACAGGCGTATTTGTGCATATGCATAGAGATCTTTAGTTTATAATTGAATTGAGAAATATTGCCGGCATGAAAAAAGGTTACGAAATTTTTTATACCTGTTTATATTCGGCAACTTTATTAAAATAAATATATCGTGTTATGTCTTAAACTTAATTTAAAAAAGTTTAAACGAATATAAGCACAAACTTAGTAATGTGTTTTTTATTTATGTACACTTCGTTACCTTATACAAAATCATACATTAAAAAAAAAGCAGGGTACATAAGTTATTAGGCAACGGACGGCCTTATCGCTAACAAGCGATTTCTTCCAGGCAACCCTAGTATGGAACAATCAATAAGAAACACCTACAGAGGGTAAACTACAAGAAATGCATAATTAATTAACAAAAAAAAAAAATAACATGTAACTGTAACTAAAACAAAATACAGTAAAATGTAAAGAAAAAATATAAATAATATTATTAATTTATAAAAATTATTATTATATTATTATATCATTCTAACGACTTTTTCGTTTCAATAAATGTCTCGTTATAAATTGCTAATGTTGATTATTAACCATGTAAATCACGGAAGACGTTTGCAAATAAAATTACTACGAATAATATTTTTGACAGGACATTGAATTACTTACGTTATGAGATTATATATAAAAATCTTGTGACCAAAATACCTAAAATTAATATTGAAGATTATTATTAGAACATTACCGATTTTTAAAAGCTACTTTTAATATCATTCCATCGTGCATAGCAATTCAACATTTCAGCATATTGAACAAATATGCGAATAAATTATCTATTGTATTATACAAAAAGGAATCCACGATTCAAAGATTCTTGGATAGAATAACTCAGAGAAATAGCATGTGAATTGTTACTTGTGGAATCTTTTGATTTCATCAGCTTATTTTTATCTTTTTCATTACTACAATTTATATATTAAACAAAGTATTAACCTTTGTGGATTATTTTGACAGGTAAATATATATATGTATAATGTATATAAATGATAATTAATTATTTTATTATTAGCTCCTATTGCAAATTTGTGGAACCATATGTATATTTATTAATGGTGGGTAATAGGGCAGGAGGCTCATCTGATTTTGAGTGATAACCATTGACATTCACATTGCCAGAAGTCTCGCAAGAGCGTTGTCGGCCTTTTAAGAATTGGAACGCTATTTTCTTGAAGGACCCTAAGTCGAATTGGTTGACATTTAGCGCTAAGTATCCCGTATGTCAAAAAGGTATTGGATGTTGTCATCCAAAAATTTCTTAAAGAGTAAGTTTGGAGTTTCTTTCTCTTGCTTCTCCATCTACCGTTTGGAAGGAGCAACTCATATTTGTTTTAATATTCTTTACTCGTAATTTTAACTTTCAAGTGGCATAATTGAAGTAAATAATTTGACTTTGATTTTGAAAAATTAAGCACGAATTATGCCATATGTCAAAATCTAGTCAGCTTTAAGTCTCGAATCTTAGTGCATAATGATGTTATTTAAATAAAAGTGTACTTACAACTAGTCCTAGAGGCGGCGAGGGTCGAAAGTGCGTTGTTCAAATGTTTGTACTCGTCCTGGGCCAGACACAGCCTTTGTTTCTTCACATCGTACATCTCACGTTTTGCCTGGAAATAGAAATAGATATATTGCATGGAATTTGTTACTGCCTTAGTAGGAATGACGTTAAAACCGTAAATGGAGAATAATCAGTCGTATTCACAGATCGTATAGTATTTGTATTTACTCAAAACTTAGCGATTAAAAAGAGTGGCTCTACGCCCTGATTTGCGAACTGTTAGTAAATGTAAATTTACAATTAATTTAACTTCTTTTTTGACGTTGATATTTTGAGTTTGAGTTTTGTATAGTAAACCAAATATTTATCGTTTGTTTATTTCGATGTATTATATATATATATGCATGTATAAATAAATAAAGTTTATTTCTGAGTGACTACTTGTATTGAATAATATTCATTGCTTTTTTGAAGTTATACTTCTTTAGGCGCGTTATGAAAAATTGATGAGAGTGAAATTTTACGATGCGCGCGCACAGTGACACAAAATTAACAGAATGAAGTTGCCCACGGAAGATGCTACGGCACTGGACATAATTTAAAAACAACATTCGAATAATAATAGAACTTATGTTACACTTAATGTAAGAGAATAATAATATATATTTAAACATTTAATTTTTCAAATGTAAACTGAACTTTATTGACGTCTTGAGTCTTTGAATATTTAATTGTAATAAATTATTTGCATTCAATCAAAAACTATTTTTAATAATGCCAGAGAAGTATAACTACTTACGCGCGTACATAAGTACACGCACCCTTTTTTTGTAATTTTTTTTTTTTTTTAATATGTATTTTGGCTACATATTTAGTTTTTATTCTATATAATTTATACTAGCTGTAGGATTATGAAAAAAATAAATTAGATACGATAACTATTATTAGTTTAGTAGAACAGAACAAATCTTTAAAACTAATACATATTTCATTGATTACAGACTGAATCCGGTTCATGCAATTACTTTGTAATTAGTGACGTCACTAGATTAAAGTCGGTATTTCCCAGACAAAAAGAACTATGTGCTGAATAATCCCGCATAAAAAGCTTTAATAATGGCCTAGATCTTGACGTTAGCTTTTAGCAGCTTTTAGAAGTGCTAAAGCATTTCATTTTGTTGTCAAAATGTTCACATGAAAATAGTTGTTATGATTTTCCTATTTCTTGTGAAGGACAGTGAAAAATCACAAGTAGTTAATCTTTATATTTCGCATATCATTGTTAAAATTTTTTAGTGTCAAAACCGTTGTAAAACAAATTAATTTTCTGCAGACAAGTGTAAAAATTATCAAATCGTAAAAATTATATTTTTAGTCAAAAAAAGCGGATTTTTTAAAGAATTTGTAACTTGACAAATTTTTGTTATGTACAAAATAGACAATTTATAATTATAGTTATAGTTAGTTAGGTATAGTTTTATATATATGTATAGTTTATTATTTATATATTAACTATTACACAACATTTTCGGGTGATGTTTACAGATTCAAATGTACACACGTTTTTTTTTTGTAACTTGACAAATTTTTGTTATTTACAAAATAGTCAATATATGTAGTTATAGTTAGTTAGGTATAGTTTTATATAAATACGTATAGTTTGTTATTTATATATTAACTATTACACAAGATTTTCGGGTAAAGATGTGTACAGATTCAGATGTAAGCATTCAGTTTTTTTTTTAAACTTGAAATTTTTTGTTATTTACAAAATAGTAAATATATGTAGTTATAGTTAGTTAAGTATAGTTTTATATATAGTTTGTTATTTATATATTAACTATTACACAACATTTACGGATAAATATGAGTACAGATTCAGATGTACTCAGTTTTTTCATCTAATATAATTAACATCATTTCTGTAGACTAAGCCCAATGAAACGCTAGAATTATTTCATTAAATAACCTAACATTACGCGCGTAGCCGCGCACGGAAACCAATACGCACACGAAATAACGAGTTGGAAGCATATTTTTTGTCCGTCCGAAGGTATTACGAGCAACATTTTGTGGAATGCGTACAAAAACTGGCCACATCTTAAAACGTATCCTCAAAGAAATTGATTTTACTGAAATTACCGCTAACAGACCGACCTCACTTATGTCCGACTCGCAAAACCAGACCCGACACAACCTAATATGACATTGAACTTGAATTTAACGCGATTTTCGCTTTGTGATACGGGAATTGTGGAATTATTCGCAACGACCAAAGACTAGACCACGAATGCCGATATATCAATCCAAATACAGCTTTTATAATTTCTTTCCAACACTCAAATACATTATTTACAATATTCTTAACCTTAGTAATAATAATAATTAAAAATTGATCAATAGAAAATTATAACAAATTTAAAAAGTTTGGTCATATAACTATAATTTTTACATTAAAAGTTTAATATTAATATACTATTTAGTAGTAATATTTACAGTAAAAAGACGAAGAGATCCCGTCATCCTGCCAGCGTGCTGCAGCCGGCTCCAAGTGTGGGGTGGACACTGTGGAAACGTGCCATTCCTACTCAGCACTTGGGTCGCTACATAACCTTGTCCTTCATAGTACGGCACCTCAGACACTGGCACTAAACGCACTTCCGCGGAACGAATCTGACGCACGGACAAAATGTTCTCATAAATCGCCTCGTCTTCCAAGTTCTGGCCTTCAGGACACAAACGGTACCCGAACTCCCGGCTTATTTCGTCCAGATTCGCATATTCAGGACGCTTACGCATATCCTCCAAGTTCTGGTACTCAGGTTCATCGCGAACGCAAAGCCCGGGAGGATGAGACGACGTAGGGTCCACTCTGACCCCGTACTCGGGAGTTCTACGGACCATCCTAGCTATCTGTCGGGAGCACCCTCTAACGCAGTTACCGACGGTGGAGGCGCGCGCGCGGAAGGTCGCTTCGAGCTCGGGCTCGGGGGGAGGCGGTTGAGACCACATAGTGTACGCCCGTCGCAGCGGACACATCTTAACCCCCAAAAGGGCGCGCAACGACTGGCGCGGGCGCGCGGCGATCGGATGGCGTGCAATGGAATGCGCCCGCGCCGCCGAAAGAATGCAATCTCGGGCGCATTTCGGAGGTCGATCTCTCCGAAGGGCCGACGTCCCGCGCCCGCCTCCCTGGCCGCGGCCATCTGTCGTAATCAGTTCGACGAAACGCATAACCACGCTATGCGCCCAGGCCCGTAACGGACCGTTGTGACCTCGCGCTGTGTCCTCCACACGCGAATCATTCAATAAAGAATTCCTCATTCCTTTTCCTCGTGTTATCGATGCGAAGGAAATTCGAATAAGGAAATTCTCGGTTGTCGAATGAATCCTACGCATTCCGCGCTTAAAGCTCTACCAAACTTAGCAACACATAGGTCATGTAAATATATACAAACACGAGAGTAAATAAACAAATCTTCCTTATACGGGCTATGAATTCTTTGAGGCCGGCAATTTAATAAGCGGCGTTGCCGAGACGCGACAGTTATGGCACTTATGCGCGATTTTCTCAGTTTTTCCAGGTAATCAATTTGCGTAGTTTTATGTATATTGTAGGAATGTGAGCCGGCAACATCTGGCATCTTGCAGGTAGACGTGCATTTTTGTTCCGGAATTCCTTAACGCACATTAGCAATCCTGCCCCGCTTTGCAATTATGCACGCTTAGATTCAAATTATATACGTATAGGTACTTCAGCAGCGTTCCATTTCTATATAATAAATAAACCTAATGCAAAGCATGTGTTGTTGGTTCTCCATGATAATGAATCAACCTATTTACATTTTTAATAGATTATTACAACCCTTTTTAAATACTATGTTATAACACAAACATTGTGAAGGTCTACTAACCGCAAATGTAAGTAATAAGTTTACAATTAATGGGAAATTAATGCATATTTGTAGCGACATTTAAGCGACAATATACAACGCCTTGTTTGAAAATAGTCGCGAACATTGTGGTAACTAAACAGTTATAGAATGTTACTTTGTTGAACTGATGACTTGATAGAAATAGAAGGAAAAGACTTGCAGACAAGCGGCAGATAGAGACATCTGGCAAAGGTTGGAGGTGGCTTTAACCCAAGAGGGGTCTACTAACATTTAGCTATCAGTAAACACTACCTACTAAGATTTAAAATAGAAATTAAGGATATGGAAATAATAAAAAAGGCTTTATTTTTACATCTTAAAACTGAAGTGACGGTCGATATGAGTTTGATTCAGTACAATTCAAATTCTATCATAAGTTCAAACAATAACCACGTAAGTAGTTTTTAAATTAATGTAAAAATAAATAATTGTATATTTGTATTAAATTTTAAAATACACTTTAAATTAATTTTATAATCATCATAGATAAAGTTTATCTTAAGAAAAGATATTAAACAAATATTTTTAAATAGCAAAAAGTCGCAGGTACCTTTAATTCGTAATTACGAAAGATAAAATATTTGGCTGTTCGCCTACATTCCGAGTATTTTTTGCTTGAGCGAAAAAAATAGTGAAATAGGAATGGCATCCGCAATTCTGAGGGGAACTTGAGAATAGTTACCGGATACGGTAAATCCTCAGGAAATGCTATTTCAACTCATAGGCTTACAAACTAAACCCCATACATTTCATAAAAAAATGGGCGCTACCTTTTCAGGTTTCGCGTTTTAATCTTTTTCATGATCATTCAGGTGATCAGCCTCCTGTGACACACGCCGTTGACTTTTTGGGTCTAAGCAAGCCGGTTTCTTATGTCTTCCTTCACCGTTCGAACGATATTTAAATGCGCACATAGATAATGCACAGTCGGGGATCAAACCTACGACCTCAAGGATAAGAGCCACAAAATCAACATTAACTTGAATTGCAACTGTAATAATTATGAATTAAAACAACTGTAGAAGCGCTTCTAGACGGTAAAAAAGCATGACATAACTATATCTTATATATATATGTAAGATCTACGAAGATCATTTAATACAGAAGTTTTAGAGAATATTAAAAATGCTTTCTATGTATCGAACGTTAAATAAATTCTTCATCCATCCACCAGTTGGCTCGCTTTTCTACATTGTAAAGTTATTAATTGCTATAACTATGTATTTTATTACTGTTAGTACATTTTTGTTACATAATCTTAATTATAATATGGCAGTGTGAAAGTTTCTACAAATATACAGGATATATGTAACAATGTATATTTATTCAAAACGCAGACGAAGTCACAGGTATAAGTTAGTTTTTTAATAATTATTTTCTTATAGTTGTAAGATTGCCGTGGGGGATTCAAGAGCGCATCTGTCTCCGACCGGTTGCTTTCCAACTCAGCATCTTTCTCTTTCCATCTCCTTAGATTCGTATGTACGCCCGTCTCCCTCGCACTCGCTTCTCCACGGAACTAATTTTATGTTTTTTACCTCTTTGCCTATCTTCTGGAAGCTTGGATATTCGAGATTCCTATATTTTCATTTGTAGGTATCAAATTTGTCTTATCTTTTCAATCGTTTTATTGTTATTTCAACGGCATTTATAAAACTTAAGCTGGAATTAGTTTTTTAATAATTGATCATAATAAAATAATATACACCGAAAATTCGAAGAAACATCCAAATACTTTCGCGTACATAGCAAGTGGATCAAAGTCATAGATACATTCACTTCCAAATTCAAAATTCTCTTCACGATCTTACATTCTATTTTTAAAAATTCAACAAGTAGTCTCCGCGATGTTAACAACTGTTAAATAGGCATTCTCTCGCAAAACAAAATTTCATAAGCAGGTTTTATATAATTCGTATATAAAAAAATGGATTTACCGTGAAAGTCTAGATAACGTCATATCCGAAACTAAGCCACTCTTTTTGTTTTTATGGCTCGGTTCGGTCCGCCGGGGGCTTACCGATTAACATTCCACAAATGCCGCACCAAGCACGCCCCTCTATATCGTTGGTTGTGTAAGTTTAGATATTGAACGAAATTTATTTTACTTTTTAAGTCCTTAATTCAAGAGTATTTATCTACATTGGCATTGCGCCTACGATGATTGCTTGAAGTGTTAAAGCGAAAAGTAGTTTTATTATATTATTATTTATAAGTTATAAATTAAAGTCAAATGAAAGTAAATTTGTTTGCTCTTATATTTACTTCATAGTTACATACTACATACTACAGTATGTAGATGAAACAATTAGTTTTTTTTTTAATGGCTCTGGCACGATTTGTGCATTAGCCAGCGTCAAGTATAGGAATTTTTATAATTCGTGCTTGTCTTTAGAAATTCGACCGTGTCCTCCATGTACGGTTTAAGCACTTGCCCGGTACCGCACAACCCTCCCAAAGGCCGAGAACAAATTTAAATTAAATTAAAACTTGCCCTCGAACCGGGAATCGAACCCGGTACCCCTCACCTAACTGCCACTTAATAAGACCGCTAGGCTATGAGGCCCCCAACATTTAGTTTAAAGTGAAATTTGAGGCATTAATTATTTTTTCAAAACCGATAAAGTTTTTAATCGTAAAAGTATTATTAATAATTAAACTATTAGCGAAACCATCATTTGTTATCGCAACTCAACACTAATTGGTAGTTAATAAAACTATTATTTATGGAATGTGATCATAAACCATTGTAGCAATTAATTTCATATCCAATTTGCATACGATCGCAAATAGTAAAAAACTCTGCATTACGGTAAAAATTAAAAATTATTGCATACCTTGACTGGTTGGAAATTGTCGACCTTAACTTTTAATTCACTTTTAAATGACGGATATGTACGTTAATTATGTATTACATTAGTTAAATTTAACTTCTTATTAAATATATTTAAGGACATTTATAATCGGTCCAAAAAAAATATTTATGTCGAAAATATTTAAAATTTGGATCCATTAATAAGTACCATTAATTTCAACAGCTTTGCAACGGAACGACTGGATAGACCAGAAAAAAAAGTAAAATTACTAACAAAAATGTTCATTATATTCCTTATAGATACTGTCTATACAAGACAGAATCTGACATAGGAACACAATTTTAATATAGCATGGTCTTAGAAGATCGCGGTTATAAAACGCACCATCTGTGGAGCCATGCGCACCGAGGATCGAACTCACAACACATGGAAGCATCGCCAACGGCCTAACGTTAGCGCCATCTGGACTTATCGGAAAAGTACAAAAAACTCATATGTATTATATTTTGTATACTTGAAATATTTCATTCAAACAATGTTTTAAATGTTTGCGCATATTATTTTTATGCCGTTAAAGTCAAACTTCATAAAAAGCTTTATTCTATATTAATATCAAGACGAATTTTATAATCGTCAAATGATTTATTTATATAGCAGTATTTTTAATAAACTCTAGCGTTACAAACGATTATACCCCGAGGGACGTAAAAAACTAAAAAACATGACGTCGGGCCGGACAAGGCGCGGGCGCACGAATCCTCGTCTTTTTTTCCACTCATATTCTTATTATTGAGAACGCTCCCTGTATTACGAGCTGTGGAATGCGCCACAGATCATATTTACAGACACAACGCATTTTATGACTTTTTATATTTTATAGTCTGTACACTGACAGCTAATAATTGAATGTTTCTACGATATGTAAATTAATGCGCGATGTTTAAGAGTTATGTTAATTTTTTATTCAGTTCTGTGTTATTCAGTTCAATTGAGTTAAAGCATTTTGGAGTATGTATTTTCTACTACTAAAAGACATGACATGTACGGATTCTGGGTCAACGGGATGCTTTAAATAAAAGAGGATTTTAGTTTTACTCTATATTAACCACTCGCGTACAACAATATAAGCGAAATAATGAAATGTTAATTGCTATGTAACGAATGAATGTAATGTAACAGCTGGAGAGAGTCTACGTCTGGCTATACTCTCGGGGCGTAACTCCGACGATTTAGGAACGCCACGCTTAAAAACTAAGAAAGCTTGAGTGAGCAAAATGTACAGCCTTGGCTCGTACATGACAATTATGGTGAACATATTTTACAACAAAAATACACTTCAAATTTTAGCTTTTATTAGTATTTTTTTGGATAACAATGCGGATTAGGTAACAGATAAGCGCCTAGCAGTGATTTTTTTTAAATTGGTCAGCCCACTACCGAATATATCAATAGATATATATATTATAGTATAGATATATGGTCATGATTGAAGTTTCCGTTGCGTTGCCGGCCTTTTGAGAAATGGTACGCTCTTTTCTATATTTCCATTGTATTTATCACTGCACAGGATTTTCAGACTACATTTTACTATAGGAAAACTATTATATTACTTTTTTAATTTCGCATCGCTAAACCATAAAAAAGCACTTGTTTTAAGCAAATTCTCAAGGACTTAAAACACATTCCATTAATCCCGATTTCCGGAATCTATCCTTATAACACCCCATTATACAACAATGGTAAAGCCAGCACGTGATTTCCAGGAATCCAAAATTCCCATCCACGATCTTTTTTTGTCGTCGTACCTTTTTTTCTTAGCATTCCAAACATTTTTGCTAGCAGGTAGATGGTACCTTCACATAAAATACAATTGTTGCCTGTTGTTTTAAGATAAACAAGCTGTTTTTATTTATATACCTAAATATTATATAGACTCAAGGTGATTAAACGCGAAAAAATGCTTCTTTTTGTGATAGGTGATAAACGTTGGGAAAATTGTGATCAAATAAATGAAACATTAGCAATCAAAACAATCAAATATACACTATTTAGAAGTTTCTTAATTTTTTTTCTATACTTTTTTTATTTCTTATTAATTTTTAATTATCAAATAAATGTAGAATTGAACGGTGTTTGTTAATACATAAGTATACATATTTTTATAATATAATATATATATATTTAATTGTTTTACACAGAAATGCCTATTTGGTAAAGATATCTAAGTTATCAAAGGTGTAGTAGGGTTCTAATTTTACTCTTAATGCTAGTTTTCAAATCAAGGACGTAGAACAGAAGAGAAGAACTGGCAATAAACTCTCCGCCACTCTTTTTAATCCAAGTTTTTTGCTTTACACGATATAATATAGAACCATATCTTCAACATATAAATATAGCCTTACATTAAACCCAATCGCGAAACTTATTCAAGTCAGTTAAAATGGTAAACTGTAATGTCTGTAGTGGACAGTATTAATGAAATTCCTCCATATTTTTCATCGCCAATAAACTTCATAACCGGTGTTTATTTACATTTATAACAATTCATTTAATCGCCCACGTATGACAAATTGTCCGTCAAAATATGCAATTACCATAAAATTATTTTAGAACCATACTTGTATCGTCTGCCGTTTAATTTATCCTATAGAGCCTTTAACGTCGCGGTTGCCATGGCAACAGCGCGCCTTGAAAAATAAACATTTTCACGTCTCAGACCTACTCCTGGTGTAATCCGAACTTAGATTACAATTGTATGGCTATGCTCAAGTACGTTAACTCAAGGTCCACGTCTGAGGTCGTTCGTCGGCTGCGCACGCGTCGCTGGTTGTAAAAACAATCTCATGTTACGACTGTACCACTGGTGTGGATATGTATACAGAAAGTACGGGATAATTAAAAAGACGTAAAAAAAAAAAACAAAGTATTTATTAATTTTCAGTACATTGCTATGTGTAAGATTTCAAACCCGTTTTAAGTAAGAAATACCTGTGTCAGGGTTCCCAGCTCTTCCATAACAAACTTAATAATAAATTCCTTAAAATATATATATAATTGAATGACCTCTTTTAGACTTTACAATATATATAAATTAATTACATTTTTTAGACGTTAATCGGAAATAATTATTTAAATAATACTAAATACAGATAGGCTTCATTAGGAGTTTCAAAGATTTCATAAGCGTCTTATTGTTCTTTTAACGATGTTACTCTTTCTTCTCTTTCTGTCACATTAAATATAAGCTACAATGAAAAGAGAGATTTTTTTAAAATGTAGTTTTATAAGGGGATAAGTCACTAACGCAATAATGCTAGCTTTGATAGTATAACATACAATTGTCATAGTTAAAAAAGCAAAATCTACCCTTTGACATTTTATTTTATGACCCCGAACACCGAATGTGTGAAGTGTGTGAAGGATAACTAATAGGTCACCCACTTCAATTATAATAAAAAGTCTCAGACGAAAACGACAATCGAAACGAAACGAAAATCAGTTTTCGTTTGTTTAATTTTTATATAAATTATATTATTGTTTTGCTTAATTTCTTTTTATTATTTCTTATATGCTATAGTTTTATATGTTTGTCACATTAAAAATTGTATTTTATTTTTCTTTTATCAATGTATCAGTTGTGCGTTAGCAAGCTTTTATAAATAAATAAACAAACAGTTTTGCAGTTTGGGACACCAGATGGTTGGGCATCCCATGGAATAGAGTCCCAGAAAATTAAGTACATACATGTGTAATGTGTATAGTAAAAGTCTCTTCCGGTTTAGACTTTTAGTTGATAAAAAAGAAAAAAAAGCAGGTGTATCGTTCCATACACTTTAATTTGACAGCCGACGCGTTTAAAACGAACTTTATAGTTTTTTTACGATCGAACTACAAGAAATTAACCTACGAAATACAATACCATTAATTTAAACTATAAAAGATTATGATAATGTGTTCGAGATGACCAATTTATTGCTTTTGGAAGTTTACAATAAATTAAATGGTGGCTATAATGAACCGGAAATCGGTATTACGTTGTTTACGTAAAGTAGAAAAAGAAAACTTTTTCGCTTCTATTTTGACATTTCATTTTTTTAGAACTCAGAGTCTAACCTAAGTGATACCCCAGACAAGGCCAGAGGGCTCGCGAGTGCGTTGCCATCCTTTTAAGAATTGGTACGCTTTTTTCTTACTAATACTTTTTAAATACAAAACGATGATATTATAAAGTGTAAACATAAGTACAAATTCACCCAGAAAAGCGCCATTTACGCATGTCTTGCGCACCCTGAATATTATTGTTTGTGACACGGATATATTTAGTTGCACACTGGCATCACAAGAATTGCATTATTTATAATTAGTTTTAAAAAGGTGTAGGTTTTTGTTTTTTCTTTAATTTGTGTTCTTAGTTTAATTTTTATATTGATAAGTTTTGTATTGTATTAGTATTAAGTTACTGTAAAAACAGTAAATAAATAAATAAACGTGTAAAATACATATACAGAAATATAATTTTGGGCGAGATAATTATGTATGAACGTGAAAAATTCTATTATATTTGAGTCACCGATTTATGTACAGAATTTCAGCTCCTATTTTTTGGAATATACATGAAAACAACTCGACTATCCGGGAGAATAAGTAGGTAATATATAGAATTAGTAATAAAGTTATTGACAAAAAAAATTTGTTAAACTATTATTAAATTTACAAAGATATTTACAAAACGATTTAATTTGTAAAAAAACCACCTATATAATTGCCCCCTGCTTTGTAATATTTAATAAAAGGCAATTAAGCAATTATTTATAGAAGTAATCCCCCAACAGGCAAGATGCTTACCTGATGCCGCCGCCCATGGACTCTCAATGCCTTGTGCATATTAAATGTAGTAGAAGTGTTAATAGGTACAATATCTCTCTAATAGGCTAATACTTCATATAACATGTTACAGTTGCCCCATATTATTAAAAGATTGAAATTAATTATAAGCGCATTTGAGAAGCCATAGTAAGCTTGTTTCTGCACGGACATCGAATTACATTATCACGGAATAATCATTGTTAAAAGAAATGTGACTTTTTACTGGTACTGCATTTTTTGCAAACATGATTTATCCTGAAATGTTCAAACTTTGATGATGATACGGTTAGTATTTTGTATTCTGCCTCAACGTCCGATGATGAAACTCACCAGCAGGTATTAATCCGAACATCTCCTCTGAACACTCTTCATGGTAAATACGGTAGAAGATGCAGAGAGACCCTACATGTCTACGCAACGGAATGTGAATGGTCCTTGACGATTCACATTCCGAAATTAACTATTATAGACAATATTAATAATACCTGCGTGATTTTTGAGAGCCTTGCCTTTTATATTAGTAGCTGGGACTGTGTAGCTAGGTAGATATATATTATGTTATAATTTAAGCTGAAGCTTTAAGCTGAAATCTGTATGAATTTCTGTTTAGGGAGCGTTCAAGTATTACGTAACGTGTTTTTTTTTCCTTTTGTAAATAGTAACGATGCGGGGCGGGATTGAATTACGCGTTATTGTTAATATTATTTTCGACTTACACCACATAATAAGTAACTAAAGAGTCACTAGGTGGTCACGAAACGTTTTACTATACTCGAGTACAGTACTGTACTTGGGTATTGAAAAACGTTACGGCGAGTTACATGGGGGGGGGGGTCAATAATCTCCAAAAATTTCGTTACGTAATACTTGAACGCTCCCTTATGCAATAAATCATTCTATATTTGATTTCTTTGTTGCCAGGTCGAAAAAACGTAGGAGGATAAAATATAGCTTTTGCATGTAATGTATGGTCACCTTATCGTTTTTATGACGAACATTTGAAACAAAGCGCACGCGTCGATGGCGCAGCCTTAGGTCGAGGACGCGAACCTCGTCCTTCGCCCCCTCTACCTTCCCCACTGTTTCTACAGGCATATACAAATGTTTATAACTGAGTACGTTTCTACAGGCATATACAAATGTTTATAACTGAGTACTTTGATTTATGTATTGCTATACGGCTTTCAGGAGTCTTTTTTTTATTAATTTTTTCTAGATAATTCCCCGACTATGTAGTCGTCGGAGGTATTAAATAGATTGATTAAACACTACCTATTTCTTTTAACAACTTTTTGTATGACCCTTATAGCAAATCCTAAAAAGATGCCTCTTAACCCAACATTGAACGTTATTTCCTTTGAATTCGCCTCTGTTACTTTTATGCCCATAGCTTGCTCAGTGTTATACCTGTCGTATCCATACATTGGACAGTCGGTTTCTGGTTACGCACAAATATATATTTACAATATCCTTAACCTACATAGTAATAATAATAAATTGACAAATAGAAAATTAAAACAAATTTGAAAAAAGGGTGCGTGTACTTATGTACGCGCGTAAGAAGTTATACTTCTTTGGCATTATTAAAAATAGTTTTTGATTGCATGTAAATAATTAATTACAATTAAATAATCAAAGACTGGAAAAGGAGTCATTATAGTCAAGGTCAGTTTACATTTGAAAAATTAAATAAATAAATATATATTATTATTCTCTTACATTAAGTGTAACATAAATCTATCTATTCTTCTATTATAATTCGAATGTTGTTTTTAAATTATGTCCAATGCCGTAGCATCTTCCTTGGGCAACTTCATTCTGTTAATTTTGTGTCACGGTGCGCGCGCATCGTAAAATTCAATCTCATAAATTTTTTATAACGCGCCTAAAGTATAACTTTAAGTTTCCATTTGTATTGCGATATTCGTTGAGCGAGGAAAGCACCACTCTCCAGGACTTTTACAATCACTTTTGAATTTCGAACACAGATTCAGATAGGCTTTAGTGACAAAAGTTCAATAACAAAATTCTAAAATTTATTTAGTACTAGCCGTTTCCCGCCCGCTTCGCTGGGCGAATTAAAATAGGAAATAAATAAAATTTTATGTTTCATTATTATTATTTTTTTTACATTTTTATTATTCTTCTTTTTAACTTCCCGCTAAGAACATTGAAAATTTTCGAAAATCGAGTTTTAACACATGTTTTGAGATTCTAGAAAGCCTCCCCGAATGTTTCCGCGGTGAAGTCCGTATGTATAAATTTTCATAAAAGTAAAACAGCAATAAAAAAATGAAGGAACGTTGGAATTTAAAAAAATTTCGCATCGAATGGCAGTAGTTACATGTCGATACGATTAGGCGTGAAGGAGCCTCAAACGAAGACCATTTTTCTTATATATATATAGATATAGAGACTAACCCCGGTCCATTACTGCATTATATATTCCACCATCTTTGAAATATGCTATTCTTCCATCTATATCGGGCCCTAGACAACCAACCAACACAAGTGTTCTTTCTCCCTTTAAATTTTGGGCATGGGGCATTCTTGCCGCCTGCTGGCACAGGCTTGCTCAGATCGATCTGGTTCTTTCTTCCAAAGACCAGTCCGGTAAATACTCTGCATTTGTTTACACCAATTTATTATTGTATTATCTGGACTATAAAAGAGACTAAGACCCCCGAGTTCGTTTCGCCATTTCTTCTCAGGGTAGTCAGTTAGGAAATGTCGACTTCATCTAGCTTAGGAAGACATTGTAAAAGTGATTCATATAGTCCTACTTGCAAGAATAAACTATTTCATTTCATTTCAATTCATTTCATTTCATTTCATCACATTCTATAATTTGTTTATTGTAAAAACAAATATTCAAAATGAATCCCGACGCGTTATCTCTACGTAAGCCAGTAGCAGCCATTATCTGAATAGCCCTCGCTCCAGGTGACATTCCTTTTATTTATAACTAGGCCTTAATAATGCCTTTTAGACGCCGACTGAGTTAAAAAAGGATCCGGTTTCTATTTTCAAATGTATAGAGTTTGTTTGGTTGTAATAATATCGGGAACTACATGTCGTATTGAAAAATTATATTTTATATTATATCAACAGTCATAAAAGGCTAATGGACACATGTTAGTGTCAGTGGGTTCGTTGCCGGTCTTTAGGAAGGAGTATGCTTTTTATAATGGCTTGACCGATTTTCGTGAAATTTTGTGTATCGGTTAGGTCTGCGAATCGGACATCATCTATTTTCCATCCCCCTAAATATATTTGAATTTTTAAAAAGATTTTTTTTTTATATAGCATACAAAAATACCTATTACTCTTAATTTTAACCCCTCTAATATCAACCCCTATTTTTTATTTGTTAATTAAATAATTATGACTTGAACTCTGAGGTTTATATAGAGAAAATTTCACAGAAAAACCTTAAACGTTTTCAATCCAGAAAACCGAACAGTCTCTGGGGAAGCCAATCAAGTAAAGGCCCATACAGGTCTTACGTGAGAGAGAGTGGAAGAAGTTGTACACGACCTTCAGAAATGAAGAGTGAAGAAGAAGAATGTTTTAAACTTTAAATGAGGAAAACAAAAGACGGTATTGTAAATAGAGCAAGAGAAGACTTTGTATCTTGATAACTTGAACTTATTTTTTACCGAGAACTAAACCCATATTTATGTCTACAAACGGGTATACTTAATAAACTTCTTCAAACGACAAAATAAAAATATTTTAAGTGACAACGCATTTAAATTGCAGAGTTTAACTGTCTTACTATTTACATAAATACTGACCTATTAGATTTTATGGGGCCATATCTCGTGGATTGTCGGGCTAGTTTGTTTTAAATAGACGTTTATTAGTAAAGAATTCACAATAAATTTACGAGATACGATATCTAACGGAAATTTCATATAAAAGTTGAATTTTATAATTATCAATTTAGGAAAAAGTATTGTTAAATGCCGATCTGATACCTACCGGCGTAATACTTTAATTTTAAAGTTTTCGTAACATTTATGTTATTGTCTTGTATTTTAGAAAATATATCTTGTAACATATACTGTAGATATAGCATTATAGTGGCTTCAGCGTGCGGCCTCAGATTCTGTTCTATGCTCATTGGTTTTTTTAATAGCCAAATAGGTGAGCCTTTTGGGGAAAAGTCAAAAGTTCGAGCGAGTGTCAAAAGCTTACATAGAAATATTGATGCACAGCCGGGGATCGACTATGTCTAATTTCTTATCATTATTCACTTAATCAATAAATATATAAATCAATTAAATCATGAATGTCAATGCCAATGATTCTTGCTCAGGTAATTGGAGTCTTCACTATTAAAATGTCGTAAAACCCAAATTTTAATTTGGTAATGAAAAATCAATAACTTTGACCCCGTTAAAAATATAATAAAATTGTAACAGTTATTTTGAATTACATAAGTCCAATTTATTAACAATTCAAGTATATGACCAATTCTTCTCTCTACAACCTGAAGTTTGTTCTGTCGAACAACCTAGGCCACAAGAAAGTTGTTAACGATTTACTCGAAATAGCACACGTACTTGGTATTGTCGAAACTAAAATACATATAATTAGTACATTTTCTACGTTTTCATAATTTCGTTTCGTTACTATTCGTTACTACTCATAAAACTTAATTCTATCACTTCTTCACTGTGCAAAGTATCCTGCTTTGGAACCTCTTACCTCTTGATATCAGACGAGCTCAGTCTTTAAAGTTATTTAAAAATCTTCTTTTTGATTATTTATCTTCTGCCTCGTAATTAAGCTACTTATATATTAAATGTGACTCATTATCCATTGGATTTTCTTTTAAATTTTTGTTTATATTATTATTATTCTAGATTTTACTTTATTTTAGTGATAGTGTTACATGTTATTTTTTGTTAATTATGTATGCAGTTCTTGTACTTTACCCTCTGTAGGTGTTCCTTTATTATTGTTCCATACTAGGGTTGCCTGGAAGAAATCGCTTATTAGCGATAAGGGCGCCCGTTGTCTAATAACATATTATGTATGCTTTTTTATATGTATGTTTTTGTAGGTAACGAAGTGGAAATAAATAGACACGTTTCTCGCAAGCAAAGTCGATACAAAATCTGAATAACTAACTCCGAGTCGAGACCTCAAAAAAATAAATAAAAATACCATAAAAGAATCGTAAAATAAATATTTGAAATTTTAACTTGGGAACGTCTCTAATTATTTTGAGCATTCTTCAGTTTACGAGCTTTGAATGACAAATTATTACTTTGAATTATCAATGATCTTCAACAGTGTTATGGCTACATGTAAAACTCAAAATATATTTATTTAGGTAACTTTTGTACATGAATCACATATTATTATTATTTTTTTAGAATCTATAAGATTTATAAATATTGAATAAATGTTTATCAGTTATCGTTCCTAAACTAAATAGTAATAATAAAATAATTAAAAATTAATAAAATGGAAATTAAAACAAATTTAAATAGTTTGGTCCCTGTGTCAGTGTACGTATATGTGTGTTATTTTAGTTATAAGTCTTCAAGCGCACAGGCGCTGATTAAATATTTAAGTTACCTAGGAGACAGTACCGGTGACCCCAGAGCTGGTGTTTTCCTCGCTCAACGAATAAGTATCCCAATACAGCGAGGAAATTCCAGCATTAAAATTAAAATTTATATATTACAATTTTATTTATTATTAATACTCTATATATTATTGTAATAATATATAACAGGTAATATTTATTTCCATTATATTTTAGTATTTACAATACTCCTTACCTACATAGTAATAATTATAATAATAGACAATTAAATCAAATTAAAAAAGTTTGGAGTCTGTGGCACTGTACCTTGAATACATTAACATTGTCTGCAAGAGATCACTTAGCGAATAACCTCTCTTTACATCTGTTTCAAATGAATTATTTATTACTAGTGGACCCGACAGACGTTGTCCTGCATGATATTTCAAGCAATTAGTGAAGCAAAGTATGAAAGTACCGACTGCAGCGCCACGTGGCGGGCTGATTTGTGAATCTAAACCATTCCCAGATCCCCTTGAACACACACAAAAAATTTCATCAAAATCGGTCCAGTCGTTTGAGAGAAGTTCAGTGACATACACACTCACAGCAGAATTATATATATAAAGATATCCACGTAAATGAGTAACGTTTTTTAGAAAGCACTAAATAACGAAAAGCCATTAGGACCAAATACCATTCGTACAGGAAACTGCGCCGGCGTAACAAAATATGAATAAAATTTTAATTGCCTTCAAGGAACGAATCTAATTTCAGGTGGATGTTGAAAGTAATAAATTTAGGTGCGCCGGAGTTTATTTGTCGATATAGTGTTGTCGGATTTAGATTAGAAGGTTCTAATCCCGAATATGCAAAGAGAGAAGCGCAAAGGTGAGTTTCACTTCATTTCGATACCTCTCGCAACTCTTACAAAAATATATCCTTAAACCACTATCAGACTACACTAAATCAAGCTGATTTTATCACTCAGTTACACACACAAATACACACCCGTTTTCTCTCTTATATTATTGTAAAGTCTGTAAACCTAATTGGCTATTCGATTTAAAATTTATTTTGTATTTATTTATTTCCTAAACATTAATAATTTATGTTTAGCAAAACAATTATACTAAATATACAGCCAAATGAATACATAATATACGAAAATATTTCAAACATTTGCAAAAGACAATAAAAATATTTAATATATATAATGGAACAATCGCTTATACTAGGAATAAATAAGGCGCAACTGCGTTTCTCTGTGAAAACAAAAGAAACAAGATTTAAAGCCTATATTCTAGGTTTTATAAAATAAAATAATATAATGAAAAAATTAAAACATCTTACATCTATTATGTCAAGTGACAAATTAAACATCGTCGATCAGACGGCAAAGAAGAAAAATAAAATATAAAAAGTGTTTGTATAGGAAAATATATTATGTTTTACTTACATATATTTAATTAAGTAATACCTAATTCGGCTGTGTTGTGTGATAGTGTGAAAGTAAGGGTGTGTGTGTGTGGGGTGTGTGCATAGTAAACTGTGTTTTCCTAAATAAATAAGTTCATTTAGGGTTTAATCTAACAAATTATTATTAATTATTTGAAACTCCCCTAAAATTTAAAAAATATATAGGTAATATGGCAACATAAAAAATCAGTTCTGTTAAAACTAAATATTTATTTTTTAGATCCACAAATTCCAGAACTAAAAATGTTATTGCCACCGTTCTGGATGAAATTAGAATTAAAACTAGGCTCTATGGGTCCACAGTTAACATTGGGACATTAATAAATCAAAAAGCTTTTTGTCATACCGGAGTTATACATAAATTCTTGAATCTTAGTAATATATAAGGCGCCGATGTTCTTCATAACAATTATCCAAGAGTACCCATAATTATCATTTTCAAAGCTACATATACTTCATACATTTTAGCACGAAATAATTGCTTAAGGCCCCCGTACCCTGTAATTATTGATCCACAGTAGCATGTTTCACTTACGGCAATTATTTAAATGTACCATCTTGAGGAAAATTATGTTGCGTTGTAATTTATCAACTTTTGGCAGATTTTTATGAAATTATAGCTATTAAAGTAACAGTTTTAACAAGATTAAAACATTTGTAATTTACTATATTTTTGGTAAAAACTCAGTGAGATTTTAAATGTAAAATATTATACAGAAAGTCAAACTTGACAGCTGACGATTGATTGATATAACGTCACTTTTGCATTCTAATGTTGACGAAAAGCTTAAACTTTAGATTCTCCAAGCAAAATGACGTGTATTTGTGAAAACAAAACATAGTGTGACTAAAGAAAAAACTTTTTAACCGGATTAAAGTTATGTATTATTATAAATTTACAATTATTTAACATAATTTTAAATTTATCCGACGTTTCACGTGCTTTAAAGCGTGCGTGGTCAAGGTTTTTCTTTTAATGTGTAAAGGTTATGTCAATCAAAGACAATACTACATAGTAAGACATATGAAATACATATGAAAGTACTTGTATATGTGCTGTAATATTTAAATGATCATATTATGCTTCAATGTGGATGGCAAAAAATCCATTGTGTATAAATATATATATACTATCGTTATAAACTATGCACCCTACCTCGGGTTTATAGTATCTATGGTGATTGTATTGATTAAAATATCCCCTTGTAAACACAATAAGGACCTAGTTAACATGATACTATAATTTTTAATCGTAATTTGCTAAAGCCAAATCCTTCTAAGTTTCGACTATATTTTCGCTCACGAGTCTCCGTGAATAAGATCCTGGCGAGAAATTGTCGACAGACGTAAGACGAAACTGTCAAATTGACGTATCATATCGTGTCAGCGTTAGACGAGATACTGTTGACCAATCAAAATGAAACAAACTGTTTCGTCATTCGTTGTACGCAAATTAAGTGTACTGCAAAAAATTATATCATTTGTGATTGTTTTAGGAATGGTAGTTAATTCACATAATACACTTGTAATACAAAACATCTCCTGATAGATAAGACTGTATATCAGAAGTGACTTACCTACCAGTAACATGTGGTTATGTATTTATTTGGATAGCCAACACATAAGAATTACAATCCAAATGTAAAGGTAAAAAAAATCTATATATACATATACAGTCTATCCTTGTAAAAAAAACAATAACATTTTAAACATGAAATAAAATCATTTCTAAATCTACAATAATTGCATTAAATTTAAAATTATTATTCCAAATAATTTAGTAAATTTTCCAAATGGTTGTTAGGTTTAGATAGTTAATAATATTTGATTAATAAAAATGTTAATTTAAGTATCATTTTTTTTATAGGCCAAGAACCTATGGACACCCATTTTATAGGGTGCGCTGCCGGCCTTTGAGTATGCTATTTATTTAAAAAATTGCCTGTATAAGTCAATTAATTATGCGCATGCGCACCTTATAAATGTCTATAACCGATGAAGTTGAATTTATTACATACCTTTTCACCATTAAGAACAGTTATTTGTATGTTACAAATTTAAAAATGCTACTGTGATTCGGAATAGCTGTTTTTAAAATTCCATTGCGCGCAGGCATCGAATTATTGCTATACGTAATGGAGACGCGGAGTGATTTAATTTTCTTTTTATTGAGGTTTTAAGGCTAATTGTTAATAAGGCTTTTTGGGAGTTATGATATTTCCGTGGTGTTTGGAAACATTGGTAATTCTAATTTTCACTTTATTTAGAAAGCGTTTGCGAATTTTAGACAATTAAAAAGCTCTTTTGACTTTAAAAGTTAATTAGTTATTGGCCTAAGCATGCGACTCTCATCCCCGAGGTCGTAGGTAGGACTTTCTTTCTATGTGCGCATTTAACATTCGCTCGAACGGTGAAGGAAAGCATCGTGAAGAAACCGGCTTGCCTTAGACTCAAAAAGTTTACAGCGTGTGTCAGGCACAGGAGGTTGACATCCAACTTGCCTATTAGATTGAAAAATGATCATGAAACAGATACTATATATAGATAGATGACGCCTGGAGCAAAAAGGTTGTATGTAGAGCCAATGTTTTATTTATTTTATACTTACACATAACGAGAAAAAGGCGAGTATAAATAAAATACCTTGATGGTCGAACCGAGGAACTTTTCATGCACATTCTTTTTTTAAATACGAACTGTCAAACTTCAACAAAGGTTTTATGTAAGGTACAGACTACATATCCATTTCACAGAGTCACAAAACCAGCACAAGATGTCACCTTATTCAATATTTTAAATGTCAGGGTTGGCGAAAACACGATCCCATTCACAATAATCGCGGGATTATTAAAAATTAATTTAAATAAATCTTCTGTGTTTTGCGTTTGTAATTTAACTTTTGTTCAAGAGGATTCGAGAATGGTTTATATTTACAATTAGATGATTTCAGTGTTTAAAACGTGTACCCAGGACATCTGTCGGGTCCGCTAGTTTACTAAAATGTTTTTAGTAACTTGCAGTCTTTATATAATTGGTCACAAACTAACGATTATTTATCATTATTTTACAGTTCGCAGTTAAGTCGAGTGTTCACGAAACAGTCATCCAGTGACCATGCTTGACAGCATCGAGACAGTTTAGTTTTATATGACATGTGACAATGCACATAAAATTGACTATATATAATACTTTTAAATACTCCATTAAATAACTAATACAAACTATATAAATATCAACAAAAAAAAAATACTTTTTTATAAGACACGCGCAAAAAATGTGTTTAATTGCATACACCACACGCAAGGTTTACTGTTATTATTATAATTATTATTTCTCCGTCTTAATGTCAATGTCAATGTATAACATGTATCACTTATATTAACATTCATTTAAACAAAACTTAATCTTGATTCGGCTCTTGATCGCAAACTGCAAACAGTTTTATCGGCCGATAGTTTGATAGACAAACAATCGCCCGGCTCCAAACAAATGTTTTAGTTGACTATTGGTATTTGAAGTGAGCGGTCGCATAATCGTCGTAATGAAGATTAATACGACATTTCATAGAAATATTAAAATTGCTTTCATCAACGGAGAAGGACCAAGATAAATCGGGAGTATTTGATGCATCTTTGCTACAGTGATAGCGACATGAACAATGTTACACGATTTTTGCCTGTCCGTAGCGAATCTATTAAGTCGGCCGACTAAGTTAAACATCTGTAGTTAATTAGTATTTTGTTTACGTAAGTTCTAAAATAAGAAAAACGTTTTTGGACGATGCTGAAAATCACTCGAACAGTCAAAAATGTAATGAATTTGCCTCTTTATCTACCTAGTCAAAATTTTATAATTTCTACAAGAATGAGGTGACAGCCCTAGGTGTGAGGCAACACGTGCATTCAAATGGAATGCAAGTATTCAAATATGAAAGGTGTGTACGTCTTTATATTCATAAAATATTAAATCCGTTCACAGAGAATTTATTATCAAAAGGAAATCCAGAGACAACTTTCCTACCAATTTAATATTTATTTAATTACTTACATTAATCAATCCAATTGAGTATGTCTAGAATGTTCTAGAGAGTGAGATCAGTGCCACAAAACATTAGGTTTAAAAAGAGAAATGCAGAAGAGTGTGAACGTATTTGAATTATATTGAGAAGGACCAGTGGCTCCTTCTTCTTCTAGGTCTAAGCCTCAGATTCCTTTATAGATTCGAGATAATTGGATTTTTCTAAATGGCTGGAAGTATTCCACGGTCCGCTATACAAGAAATTTTCTTTTGCGAACTTTCGAAGAGTGGACTGGACTCCCGGCGAAGAGATCCGACCTCCAACTGTTTAAAATAGACCCCCTCCCAATAGCCGGCAGTGCATTCACAAAAATGGGTGTTCATAGTGTGCAACGATTATGGGCATCTCGTAGTGTCGTTTGCACCCGAATGCTATAAAAAATATCGTGAAAATGCCAAAAAGAATTCAAGCTGTGACTTTTTTGGGTATAAGGCAAGCCGGTTTCCTCGCGATGTTTTCCTTCACCGTTTGAGTGAATGTTAAATGCGCACATAGAAAGAAAGTTCATTGGTGCACAGCCGGGGATTGAACCTACGACGTCAGGGATACGAATCAGATGCTGAAGCCACTAGGCCAACACTGCTCTAAAGTTTCTTGAATATTTAAGTAAATTTCTTTTTTTTAAAACCCTCAGCGATTCTCCTGATATAATTGTAGCTTTTTAATAAGTTAGGATTAAACGTATATATCACAGATTACAATCAAATATTCAAATTTGCTGTGATAACGTATACGTGAGACGCGGTATAAAGGCGATTTATATATTTTAATTTATCGGTTTATTAATCAAGTGACATTACGTCACCTATTTTCTTTGTGCAACGAAAATAGGTGACGTTGTCAACATCCCTGAGGTCGTAGGTTCGATCCCCGGCTGCGCGTCAATGTACTTTCTTTCCATGCGCATCTAACATAATAAATACAGCCGTCCTGGACAGAATGCAGAAGAACAAAGTGCTTTTGACGGTTAAGAAAAGGAAACTAGAGTATTTCGATCACGTTTTACGTAACTCCAAAAAATACGAGCTCCTTCAACTAATCATACAAGGTAAAGTAGCTGGTAGAAGAAGAAGACCGCAGACGCAGGTCTTGGTTGAAAAACTTAAGACAATGGTTTGGTCAAAGCACCAAGTCATTAGCTAGAAGAGCGGCATCCAAAATTAAACTTGCTATGATGATCGCCAACCTTCGCAACGAGATGGCACTATAATAAGAAGAAAAGAGTGGTGTGGAGGCTAGCAAGTTGACGTTCGGTTAGGGCTGAGCTTAGGGCTCAAGGTAGGCACTATAGTCGTATTTTTAATAAGACGAAGCCAACTGACAGTAGCTAATGTCACTTTGTAAAATAATGTTGCCATATTTAAAGTAATAGTGATGCGTTCAGTTCATGTCAATGAGTGTGAATAGTCAATCATTTCAAACAATAAAAGAATATTATTTCTATTTCAAAATTGTGTGTCACACAAATTTAAAAGTGCTCTGATATAAGTTAGGTACTAGTACTATGTAACTACAATCAGTTTTTTGATGTCTTATTACAAAGCGCGGCGCGGCGACTAGTGCCATCACCGATCATTAATTCAGGGGTTTTTACTTTGTCACAACACTATTTTTATTTCATTAAAAACTGACAACACCGTAAACGTCAGTTGACTTCGTCTAATTAAAAATTCGACTATAGGCAGGCCTTCATTAATGAAGACTACGAAGAAGTAAAAGAAATACGTATGTTTTATTAAATCGCATAGATTTAATTCAGTGTCATGATACCCTATTATTATTTTATAGATATTCGTATAAAAATTTAGTTTATATATTTAATTTATAATAATTTCGTGCTTTTTATTTTAGTAGATAACCTTTAAAATCCTATTGTAAAAGTTGTTATCAAGGCTTATTTACTTTCATTTACAAGGAAAGGCCACTATGACGAATTTCGACGCTTTCTGATTTTTACATACATAACGAGGGTTAAAGGACTGCTGATTTTGATTTATTCTGTAGTTTCCCACATTTTTTAAATATATTTTTATAGGATAGAGGGCAAACGACGGGAAGGCCATAAAGGGAAGTCATCGTATTCCATGGACACCCATTTTGGTGGAGGCGTTTCCGGCCTTTGAGGAAGAAGTATACACTTTTTTTAACAGAAGGTCGTATCTCCCAGGGAGTCGATTCAACATATTTGATATATCAGAGGGCAAACGGGCAGGAGGCTCACCTGATGTTAAGTGATACCGCCCATAGACACTCACATTGCCAGAGGGCTCGCAAGTGAACCGGCCTTTTAAGAATTGGTACGCTCTTTTCTTTGAAAGTCCCTAAGTCCAATTGGTTCGGAAATGATCCAGTGGGTCGGATCCAGAAGAGTAGTTCAAGTCTTTAGTCTGTAGGAGAAAGGGAGCGTTCAAATATTACGTCACGAAATTTTTGGAGATTATTGCCCCCCCCCCCCCCCCACCCCTTAAACGCCGTAACGTTTTTCTGCACCGAATAGTTAAAAGTTTCGTGACCACCCAGTGACTCTTTATACGTAAAAGTTAAAGTAAAGTACTGTAAAGTCGAAAGTAATTTTAACAATAACGCGTAATTCAATCCCCGCCCCGCATCGTGACGTGTTACAAAAAAAAGGTGGAAAAGCCCCCCCAATTCGTTACGTAATACTTGAAACTTGAAAGTATGTACTTTTTATTTCTATAGTCTGTTGATAAATTGCCGTGTGTCTGTGCTAAGTCCTGGCAAATTTGTAAGACATTTCTCACTGAGATTCAAACCCCACATAAATCACTTGGATATCGCATTACAAGTCATCGATCACCAATTGTTTTGTCTGTATCACTATCAATGTAATTTGTATTGGCCTACTCTGTGGTTATGTTTGAGTAATGGCGCGAAATTCTCACATACCACTGTCACAAATCAAAATGTTACAACTGTCATATCATATTTCGAAGTTGACAATTCTTGTTAAGAATTTATAACCTTCGAATTGACAACGCTTTTGCAACGCAACCTTGGATTTCCTCTAAGATCTAAGAGGAAATCCATCCAATTTCAACCTTTTAAAACGATTTAATGTGACAGGCTACATCAAATACAATGAAAAATACAACCGCTTAAATAAATAAATCTATAGTAACACAAGGCAAGGCCCGGTATTCCTCTTAGCCGAATTAAAACCTACAATGTTATTTTGTAATACGCTATTCTTATCACCCCAATCTTAATTTTTTTATTTAATTTAATTTTTTGAAGTAAAACTTCTTTAGGGCGCATGAGGGTAAAATTTTTACGGAATGTCACGAAGATAAGCAGCGTTTTTATCGAAGAAAAGCGAGAGAGATTGAGACCAATTAAGAGAGTGAGAATGGCGAACCTTATAGAAACTCTATTTTTAAATTGAAATTTCGTAAAGAGAATTTATGAAATATTAGTATTTTATATTTTATTAATCTCAAATGACGAATTGTAAATTTAAACGCCACGTGTTTTTATTATCGAAGCAATAAATGTATAATTTGTAGGTATTAATTTTGACACTTTTAATATATTAATGACAATTAAATTTCTAACATATCTTCCTTTTTCCCTCCTAAGTCTCGGAAATCTAAAGTTTTAGATTTGTATAAATACGAACAAGAGTTATAAATTAGTTTGCCAAAGAAGTTTCACTTCTGACATGTGTACTTTGTACGCACGCACTTGTTTTTATTTAAAACTAAGTCAATATCCTATATTTTAAGGACATTAGGGCACATAACTGCCTGCTAGCTGTATGTGCAATCAAATTTAAATAATTGCATCTTTAAATCAAGGATACTTTAAGCTGTTTGGAACCTTTGCATAATATACGGATAAATATTCCGAGCCAGGACAGAGGGTTATTAGTTTTGTCATTTGTACGCCTACGATGCAAATGCATTGCAGATAATTACCAAAAAGAACGTAATAACTAATAATAATAAAATATGCCGTGTTACTACAGTTAATAATAATGTTCGGTGTCAGATTTTTTTTTTGAAGTGAAACTTCTTTTGAGGGAATTTTTTTTACGGAAGATCACGAAGATGTACATACTAGCGTATCCGACAGACGTTGTCCTGTACACACGTCTTACATACAAAAAAAATCTAATAATGGAACCTTCTCGACTACACTTGAACACACAAACAGCTTTAATCAAAATCTGTCCATCATCAAAATCTGTCCAATGCAATATATTTTTCACGTTAGTACTATAAAAATACGTTTAAGCGACAAACTAAAGAGCAATGCGATTCAAACAATTAAATTCTTTAAAAGTTACCATTACATTATGAAATCAATTAAAACGATGTTTGCATTTAGGGTCGAATGTAAGAGACAAATGTTATTGCGTCAACTCGTATCAAATTACTAATGAATACCAGTAATTCGATTCGTAATTTTGATATAAAATGTAATAAAAAAATATATATATTTTAATCTTACTTAGCGAGTGATACACTTCTCCTGGCAATCTAGAGTTACAGCTCTTACAACTACAGTTCTTGAGCTACAGTTCTAGGAACTTTAGTTTTTTTAATTTACAGTTCTATTAACTACAGTTCTTGGGCTACACTTCTATCTACTTCAATTCTCGGGTTATAGTTCTAGCCATGTAAATTCTTGAGTTACAGTTCTGGCGCCTTCAGTTTTGAGTTACAGTTCTAGCAACTTGAGTTCTTGCATTACAGTTATGGAAACTTAAGTTTTAGGTATAGTTCTAGCAACTTGAGTTCTTGCGTTACAGTTCTAGAAACTTGAGTTTATGAGATACAGTTCTAGCTATGGGTCTTTTAAAGTCAATCAAAATCTACCTCTTCAAAGCTATGGGAATGAATGCCATACAGATACATAGATTTACTACCTACACTTTTCAAATGCTTTCTAAATCCAACTCATTGCCAAAGCTGGGCCCTCATCACTCCGCAAAATTCGTTACACAAACACGCGTACATATACACACAGCAACAAAATTATATCGAATAATTTATAGGTAAATTGTACAATGTAAAACGAACACTATCCTTATTGTAACAAGTTCTAGAGTTACATAAAATGTTTGTATTTATAATTCGCATGCCTACACGTACAGTAGATGCCGTGCAACTATGTTTGTACTATCAGCAAACACTGACAATTATATAAAAAGGCCTTATATATCTGTATAGCTAAATGAGTTGGTTATATGTTTAAGATGTCATTATGTCAAATAGCTTTGAATTAATTGCATTAAACCTAATAAATAATACAAAGAAAATCCTTCAGCGTGCGACTCTCATCTTTTGCACTTATAGTACTTAGTATGCACTTTTTTGTAAATTATCAACCGTTGTTATTTCTTTAAAAAGGCAGCGACCTATAGACTATTGACGCGTAATTGTATGAGCAGTGTTGGTCTAGTGATTTGGTGGACTCTGGACCAAGTGAAATTTTGTCTATATGCATGAATGCTATGGTGAAGGGAATCATGGAGAGGAAACCCTTAGTCGACGGCATGCAGAAGGCTAATGACCTACACTATAAGAAAAATTATGGAAACATACAGAAATCTGACGCTCAGATCTCAAAGGTTGTACCAATTTTTTTAAACAATTGTACTAACCTATAAGGCTTTTATATGGTGGCAACCAGGTAAGAGACTCACCTAATGTTAAATGCTACCACTACCCATATTGCCAGTTGGCTCACAAGTACGTTGCCTTTTTTCTGATACCTTGATGCGTTTTAGGCCCATTTAAAACCCCTTTTGAAGCCCTTTCCGTGGAGGCTAAAGAGGTTTCAAAAGGCCAATACTCTCTCTCTATAAATAATATTGTATAGGCAAGTAAATACAGCCACACTGCTTCCAAAGAGCGTTATTATAGCCTTAAAAGACTCAAAACCAACATCAAAACATTCTTACGAAGTTTTTCTTGCTAACCTTGCGTTTATGCTGACCCTACCTCGGATAGAAACACGATTTTTATGCCATAGACTATGGCTATGCAAGCAAAGCAAATGTTGCGTTTAAGATTCTAACAGTTGATATAAAGGATTACAGATCAAAGCAAAAAAAAATGGTGTTATTTAAAAAGTCGCCATATTCAACACTAAGGGTAACAGTTTAAGTGGTAATGTCTGACATTTGTATGTCAAAACTCTTTGACTTTGACATATGGGAATCGTAATCGCGTAAGTCATGACTGAGTGTAAGGTTCTGAGATAAGGCTTACTAGAGTCTGACTATTTAATAGAATATTTCGTTTCTTTCGCAGGATTGGATTATTCCGAATAAAGTTGTGTTTTATAATAAATATGGTTTTAGTTTTCCATGCAATGCTAGATTTTAAGTACCAATAGTAAAAGACTAAATACGTATAGAATTTAATTTCATAGAAATACAGTTACTATCAATGTAAAAAATTATAAAATAAAATCAAGTATCAAGTAAGTTTAATCCACAAAATATACCAAACTTTTAGGGATACCATAGTAAAAAAAATTGAATTTGCCGCGCTTTTTCGTTATCTTCTTTCATTAGCCTGACTCTGGCGCTATGTATGACTCCATTTTTTTTCCATATATCCGTTTCCATGGTAACAAACACCGATATACATTTATTACGATACAAACTTATAGCCTCTAGTTACTACTATATACATATAATTCCATCAATATGTCAAATTCAGCCGGATATTTACCCAATCATTTCTCGCTTACAATTCCAATTCACAATACGTGGAAATATAATTTTAACAGCGATAAATGTTTTATTTAATTGCTTTATATTTTGTTTCTGTTGTTTGGTTAAATTGTATAAGATTTCATTAAGACCCGTTGTAATTTCGTATAATTGTATTTTGTCGTACGTTTTGACATTTCAATTTGTTTTTAAGTTTACAAAAACTAGCTACTTCATAGTTTTCAGATATAAACTGTAATCGCGCTTAAAAATTACATATCAAATATGAGTTTGATGTCTATGATGTCTTGTCTATAGATATCATATAAAAAGAATAACAACGTAATCTGTGAAAAAATATAACTGGCTGACGACAGTTCGAAATTTAAGAAAACTTCCGGATCCACAGACTAGAAAGACTATAACAGAACAACAGTGAATTTTCTTATCTGTGGTGATTATTTTATGTGAGATTTAAATTCTCTTGGTATTTTGGATTCGTGTTTTTTACATGTAAAGTTTAAGTACAAATTGGGTGGGCGGTACTTCAGACCGGCTGTGACAACTTTTAAACCTACTGAAGGTAAACAGCATTGCGAGGCTGATTCAGTTTCGCTAATCAGTCCACTTTTGTTTTTAACCATCGTTTAGAAACAGATGTAGGGAAATCCAGAACCCAAATTGTTTAAGTAAAAATAAATGTAAAGTATTAATTCGGTAATTTATTATTTTCTATGGTTCCAAATAAATCATTTTTTTTTGTGTAAGTGGAAGGGAGGGGGCGAATGATGACGTCACAATTTCTATAATAATTCAATATTCATGGGTCACATCAGCCACAAAATATTCTAGTATAAAGGTCAAACATACAGACACATCCAGGTCGACAGCTTGTTTACATTATCGATTGACGTCAACCGAAGGTTAGATAACTGCACACAGGTCACATTCCAATGTCGGTTCTAGGAAAAAATAATAGAATTCTAAACTTGATTTCGTCAAGGTCTGTTCGGAATCTTTCGTGTTTTGTCTGTGGAATTTAACTAAAAACTATTTTTTGTGATTTGAAAATAGAATCATATTCGTTACCACTATTCTCGATAAATTTGAAAATGGAATGGATTCAAAATTTAGACGTCAATTTGAAAGTTACTAATATTCTGTAGTTTTTACTTTAATGATCCTATACCGTAAGAAATAGTTAGTCTTTATATTTTTAATCTATTACTGTTTAATGTTGTGTTATTTTTCTATGTCGTACAACTGCAAGTTGCTGTATTGGAGTAATCTGTAATGGTAGATTATTTTGTTACAAATAAAAACACAACGAGGAGAAAAAAGGATTTTACTCAAACAGAAGGTATACTTTCCTCCAAAGACCAGATGAGACAGAGATTCTGTCTTGTCAAATAATTGAGATAATGAGCACTTTCTAAAAATCAGCGTCTTTTTGGACGATTGTTTTTAATAAAAGTTCAAGATTCGCTTAACTTAGAAACATAATGAACGATAAGCATCTAAGTGGCGCAAAAACGGTTGTGGCATGTCATTGTTTTATTTTAGTTAACAGTTAACTTACTACTAACGAATATTTCAGTGTTGATAAAACTTTTAAGGATTTAGCAATTTGCCCAAAAATAATCTTAGCAAAATGCCAACTCTTCTGGTCGTGTCACTGTAAGGTATCTCTCCACTTTGTTCAATCTTTAGCTTTTTTATGGGGCAAACGGGCAGGAGGCTCACCTGATGATAAGTGATACCGCTGCCCATGGACCTTCTCAATGCCAGACGGTTCGCGAGTGCTTCGCCGGTATTTTGAGAATTGGTACGCTATCGAATTGGTTCGGAAATACATACTTCAGTGGGCAGCTGGTTCCACATAGTGGTGTTGCGCGGCAAAAACTGCCTTAAAAACGCTCAGTTGTGCTCAGTTGTTGAGAGTCTCGTACGAACTCTGAGTTTTGACAAGCATAACAAGACAACTACACGTTCTAAATTTAAATAAATGTTAAACAATCTCAAACATTACCATATTCATAGAGTATTAAAATTTATAATTATCTAACATATACTCTATGATGTATCGTTCAATTGGAAACAATATGAGTGCCCACTTATCTGTTATCTGTGGTATCTGACATTCCTCAGTTATCTATGTCTTAATGCCTTCGAGTGCGCATTATAGATAGGTAGTCATTAATTTGATATCATCTATTTTTAATTGCCGTGAACGAAAATGCTTTTGGAATTTTGAGAGAATTTATTGTCGTGAACGTTATGGCTTTCTCTATCTACCGTTGACCGCATATTCACTTATTTTAGTATTGATATATCGCTCCACATGTTTACAGCATTCTTTTATTTGTATAATAAATGGTTAAGTTTTCAATATATGATATATTGAGGCAATTTAAGTATATTATATCGTACCTTCAGATATTATTTTTTTAAACATTATTAAAAAAACTTTACCAGGCAAAATCTATCCAAGTAACGTTCTGAGACATATCACATGTATCACTCAAAGTCAATGCCTCAACAGATCCCAATTCGTGTTTACAGATCACGGCGATTTACACGACAAAAACCTTTAAATTTCGTGAATCGTTTGATTGTGATTGGTCATCTGTAGTCCAATCACAAACTAGCAACACTATTCGTCTATAAGTTTGACCACGTGTCATCCGTATCCATATAAAAAATGTTTTCAACAAAATTTTCCGTCCTATTTTTGCTTGTCTGTGGTGCTCTAGTAATATTATCTTAAAACTCACCTCTAGAGCCTCTTGGGCAGTGTGAAGGTAGTCCCTCAGCATTGCCTCCTGAATGCTCAGCCATTCTAACCTCGGGTCTTCTAGCTGCGTCACCTCTGTAAAGAGATTTAGTAATATAAAACATACAAAAGTAATACTGGAGACCATCTAGTCTATATTAGGTTATCTATATATATAAAAATGAAACTCGTTTTCCGTTGTCACGACATAACATGAAAACGGCTTGACCGATTTGTCTAATTTTTATAATATACCTTGAAGTACGAGGATGGTTCTTACGGAGAAAAATTAAAAAAAAATTCAGTGAAAAAGTCTAAAAACAACACTTTTCTATATTCCCATACAAAATATTCGTAATAATACTTAAGTCAATTTGAACTTTAATACCATAGAATAAAGTTCAAGTGTTAGTGGAGGGGTTCCGGGAAGGTAAATTTTTATTTTTTGACATAATGTATTTGTTATATTATCAACTTTTTTTTTAAAGTCTAACTACCTAGACCGGTGTCCCGAATAGCAGAATAAGTATGAAAAAAAATAAAGAATCGACTGTTAGGCGGTACGATGTTCGCCAGGCCAGCTAGTTTATGATAATTTATCTATTTAAAAGACAGCTATAGGAACCATGCAATGTCAGTCACATTGCCAAGGAATTATATGGCGGTATTACTTAATATCAGATGAGCCCGTTTGCTTTGCTTCTATAAAAAACATATATAGCAGAAATTATTTCTTGTAAACATGGCAACACGCAAAATCGACATTGCAATTTTGTCGGTTACACTATTAATATTTGATTTCGATAGAACATATCTAAACAAATATGTAAATACATTAAGCCTTGATTCTGATTATGTTGAAAGCTAATCAGGTGTGCCTTGCATAATGCAGTTTATGCAAAGTGATATAGGTTTGTTTTCTATACATTATAGAGGGGAAATATTTTTGTAACCAATAATCTCAATACAGGACCGGTTTCAACTGTCGATGAGCTGGGTACAAGGTGAGGACGGTAGAGCCTGAATGTAGCAGATCTTCAATGAAACACTCAACACACGATTTTTTAAGATACTTCTTCAATCGTTCTCTTCATTTAGAAGGTGATAATGGCGCCGCACAACGTCCTACACTCTCGTCTGTCTGTAAGTGCCTTTACTAGAGTCCAGCGAGTCTAGTGCCCTCCACTCTGCCAGCCACGATGAGTTCTAAACTTCCTTGATACTTGGATGTGCGTGTTACATGCCCAAAAAAAATGGAGGATGCATTGGTAACAAAGTGTCACTTAAGATCCAAAAATGTTAAAAGTGACCTAGAGCTGACCCTAGATTAATACTTTAAGGCGATGATGGGAGTCAGAACCTGCTGGAAGTAGATTTTCAATGCAAAGTTCGACACACGGTTCTTTTAAGATGAAACTAAGTTAAAAGTGACCTGGGGCTGAGTCTAGATTAATTCTATAAGGTGATGATGGGAAACAGAACCTGCTGGAAGCAGATTTTCAATGCAAAGTTCGACACACGGTTCTTTTAAGATAAAACTATGTTAAAAGTGACCTGGAGCTGAGCCTAGATTAATGCTATAAGGTGATGATGGGAGACAGAACCTGCTGGAAGTAGATTTTTAATGCAAAGTTCGACACACGGTTCTTTTAAGATAAAACTATGTTAAAAGTGACCTGGGGCTGAGTCTAGATTAATTCTATAAGGTGATGATGGGAAACACAACCTGCTGGAAGCAGATTTTCAATATGAAATTCTTTTAAAATACTAAAATTCTAAAAGTAGCCTATTACTAGTCTCTAGTCGTAATTTGTCTATGGATCATATACTCTATGATTCATAGACTTTCAAGTAATTCTATTTGAATATTAAACTGTAGTCTGTGTAAAATGTATCTATAAAAATCTTCAAAGTCGTGACACAAGTTTGATAAGGATTTCTTTATCTTCGCTGTTTCACGTTTTATTTGAAAATCACGTATCAAATAATAATTCTAAGAGCACCACGATCACCAAGTATAATAAACTTATATCGGAGTTAAACCGCACGTGATGAGAATGAAGCTCGTGAAAGTTGTATAATTTATCGGGAAAAACTAATAGGACCCCACATGTCAATGGGAACTCATACAATTTGACATTGGTATTGCCAACTTGGAAGTTTTTGCCCCAAATTTAGTGTAAAAAAGATGTCCAGTGGATTTCTTTACAATTTATATTAAACCAACCAACAAACAAAACCAATTATAAACTCCAAGCTATTGGTGAAATATAAAAAGCTGTAATACTCCATCGACTTAACAGCTATTTTAAACTATTGGAATGTACGTATTAATTTTTGATACTATCTCTCAAACTACAACAAAAACTTTAGGCGGTTTTTATTCGATATATTTTAGTTATATTTAGTTTTAGTTATATTTATTTAGTTTAACAATATGTAGGAGTTGGCATCAAGATACTTAAAGTTGGTCTTAGGAGATGGCATGTCCTTTCTTGTCGACAGTCTTTTGTTTTTTTACTTTGAAACTTTGTCATGAACAAAGTTATTTTTATAATTATTTTAAGTGCTCTTTGGACGAATTAGGAACTAAACAAGCATTGTCATACGTAGAAAACATCCATTCAGACATTCGAAATACATATTTATCGTATGGAAAGTCAAATCATATTGAATGTGAACAATTGCTTGTCTATGATATTTTGTAGGAGCGTGTCTTAAATACCAATTTTCCACTAAATATTTTTCTTATAAAGTAGTTTATATAGCTGTCATAACCAATTTTTATGTTTCTAGTTTCTTCTTCATCTTCTTTGTATATAATAGTAGTCTCGGATTGTATAGTTTCAAATTGGAAGTAAAAATATGTTTATATTCAACATTAAACTTCCCGCCAAAATAGTTGTAAGACAATTGACCACAGTTGAAAAAAGTTTTAACAAACGTTCCTTTTTACAAAAATAGGTGCACAGAACGAAATAGTGCAACGACAATAAATTTACGACTCGTTTACAGCTTTATTTATATTAAAGTCTAGGATTTATTTTATGCATAATGGTACACTATTCGTTCACGAGATAAGAGGTGTCATTTTGAAAAATCGTTGCATACATTAGAATTTGCATACTTTTTAACATGCAGTCTTTATATGGATGGTGTTAATTTGAGTGTGAACTTTTTTAGGGTCACAACATGCATTGCATATAGTATTCTTTGTGTTACTTCACAGGGTTTTAAAAAAACTATTTTGTTTAATATTACAAAACAGTAGTAGTAGTTAGTAGTTAGTTAAAGTTGTTCTTAGTTTTTATTTCAAATAATTCGACCTCAGAGGAGTTGTTCGGATTAATACCTGCATCTGAGTTTCATCATCGGACGTCGAGGCAGAATACGAAATTCCACCCGTATCACCTCGACGTCCGTCGTTCTACAATTGAGCGTTTTTAAGACAGTTTTTGCCGCGCACCGCGAATGTGGAATCAGCCGCTTACTGAAGTGTTTCCGAACCAATTCGACTTAGGGTCCTTTAAGAAAAGAGCGTACCAATTCTAAAAGCCACTAACATCAGGTATCACTTAACATCAGGTGAGCCTCCTGCCAGTTTGCAGTGATATCAAAAAAAAACCTGTTAAAATATATCAGAATGTCGAATCTCATAGTGAAAAGTATAGAAATGTCATACATGTTTAAGTTTTTTTAGGTGTAACTTTACAAACCCATACTGAAACCAATTTGCATGCATTCCAGAGTCACTTGTACAGAGCGTGACATACAAAGTGCGGCGATCTTCCAATTATATCAATTCTGGACGCACAAGGCCGAGTGATTGCCACTCAAATCCGATTATACGACAATTGTACGCTGTACTCTATGGCATTTTTACTCATAGAGTAAGTGCCTGTTGGCACAGATTAAACTTGACAGAAGTCGAGGGGACGATTGGAAAAAAAATATATAAAGTCCCTTAGACTGAATTTGAACGCCATAAACTAAAAACGATCAATTTACAATTTTCACATATAGATAATGATTCTTGAGAAACGTTTAGTTGTATGTATATCTATACATATATTTAATTATATGACTAGAATGTTACAACTAATGTTGTAGACAAGAGAATACATTCGTATCACTATGCTACACCGCTATGTGGAGACAGCTGCCCACTGATTTCGGAACCAATTCGACTTAGGGTTCTTCAAGAAAAGAGCGTACCAATTTTCGAAAGGCCGGCAACGCACTTGCGAGTTTTCTGGCAATGTGAGTGTCCATGGACGGCAGTACCACTTAACACCAGGTCAGCCTCCTGCCCGTTTAAATATATTTAACTGAAGTACAAAAATAATTTTCACAAAATAATTTTAAAAGATATAAAAATTAAATTGTATCATTATAGTATATCGTATGATATAATATCATGTATATTATAGTATATCATCGCTTTAAGGTATCTATTAAACAATTATATAGAAAAATCTTTATAATATTACAAATCGTTTTAAATGGGTCAAATATATTTAGGATAAACAGCTGATAGGTCATGAGTACCTTTAAGCTGTAAATTACCCGAAATTTGATTCTGGAACTATGAATAAAAAATTTTGTTTATGTGGGTACATTGTATTAATAAAAATATCTTGTGTTTTAATGATCTATTATAAGAAAAGGAAACCACAAAATGTGATTTTAATGGTCTAATTTAATAATCTGTAGCAATAATTTTGGAAAAACATAAGTATTAAAAATTTTCATTTCCTATACAACTAAATTTAATTGGACCATATTTGAAAATCCAAACAAAGGGTTTTTGCTTATGGGGCCGTTAAATTATTACGTAAGCAGTATGGGGGTGGTGGGTTATTTTTCGCATTTCCGAGAATACCTACAAAAAATTAACACGTTTATGTACTATTATTTTTGAGAGCTTAGCTTACTTTTGCTGACTAAAGGAAGGGGGGATAAATTGCTGTAAATCTGCTTACGTAATAGGGAGCGTTCAAGTATTACGTAACGAATTTTTTTTGGGGAGGGGGGTCCTTTTGTAAAACGTTACGATGCGGGGCGGGGATTGAATTACGCGTTATTGTTAATATTATTTTCGACTTTCCAGTACTTATTTTACTATTGGGTACAGAAAAACGTTACGGCGCGTTACATGAGGCCCCTCCTCATGTAACGCGCCGTAACGTTTTTAAATAATCGCCAAAAATTGCGTGAAGTGAACGTAATACTTGAACGCTCCCATACTTGAAACGTATCACGTTTAAATATTTCGCATTTAGTTCAAAACCGTCACGTGTACACATTACATAAGTACCTAGTTGAAATAACAGTGCCTTTATGTAAAGCCTGTGATAACGGCGTTAAAAATGTCGCCTTTAGCCTCAACAATGAATCATAAGTCTTTTGTATTTAACTGGCCGAGCGCACTTCCGTTACTTGCTAATAAATGCGCGCTGAATCATCTCTCGAAGAATTATTAATTAATTCACATGCATTACTCTAAATGTCAGTGTTGCTGGCGCCGTGCTGCATTTTTTCTTGTCATATCGCGAAATGTAGTTAGCAATTCGATATAACCATAACCAAGTACATGTTATACGGTTCTTATGCGTGGATTATGGATTTATTAATTTTTACTGCCAGTTCTTCTCTTCTGTTCTACGCCCTCGATTTGAGAACTGGCAGTCAATGTAAAATTAGAAGCATTTGATGTTTATTTCTTTTTAGACGTTCATAAGTGTACCTACATTATGTTACCTATATGAATAAATGATTTTGACTTTTGACTTTTAACAAACTATCCTCTAAGACATATCGTACAAAGTAATAGACAAACAAAAACCTATAATTCTATATTTATTCATTTGTACAATACCGAAAACAGATCCCACAAAAAAATTCAAAGCGGGGCACAACAAAAACTTTAGGGGGGTTTTCTAGGGGAAACATGCTGCAGGAGTTGGCATCACCGATCGCATGGTTTAACTTTTTTTTTAATTTTAACCTGTTACTCAGAATATAATGTAGTACTGAAGAAATGTGTAGGTTTTTGTTATTCGCTACAATAATAAAATCTTTAGAATATGATTATAGATAAATAATAATCATAGTGTATCCTTACAAAACATTATTTCCTCTTATATAAAGCCTACGCCTATCTGGGTAATAATATGTAGCGAAAAATGTGCCTTGGGCTAAATAACGAGCTAGGGTGAGCTAAATAATAATTATCGTAACGACTTCGTGCATTAACTATGAATAATGATCTGGCATCTTTAAAACTGCATTTTAACATTATACCTTGACTAAATTTCATCATAGCTTTAAGGCTTTTAATAAGTTGCATGGAAATTATGCTTAAAGTTAAAAATATTAATTTGTTTCGATATTTCTTTCTAGGGCAAACGGGCAGTGGGCTCCTGGCTCACCTGATGTTTAGTACCGCTAATGGACACTCTCAGAAGCCTGATAAATACTTCAGTGAGCGGTTCCACATAGTGGTGGTGCCCGGAAAAACTGCCTTAAAAACGCTCGGTTATAGAACGACGGAGGATGTGATACGGGTGAAATTTCGTATTCTGCCTCGAAGTCCAATGATGAAACTCAGCTGCAGGTATTAATCCGAACTTCTATGAACACTCTGAAGTACCGTTTTGCCTAGCTGAGCACACCCAGCTTTTAAAGATCATATAAAACCTGATGTTTGATTGAAACCTCAATTGCTTATGTTTTTTTTTAATTATCAAAAAAGAAGATACCAAATTGACTATATATTATACAAAAAAATATTTTTTATCGGCTTTCAGTTCGTTATATACCGAAATTGTCTGTTTTGAAGTGAAATGATTCTGAAATGATTTTCTAATTGACAATTGGAAAATCATTTCAGCTTAAAAACTCCTTTAATATTATAATAATCTTAATATATATATTTATTGTGTGCGTGTGTATGTGACTGAACTCCTCCTAAACGACTGGACCAATTTTGATGAAATTTTTTGTGTGTCTTCAAGGGGATCTGGGAATGGTTTAGATTCACAAATCAGCCCGCCAGATGTTAAGGGTAGTCCACCCCTAAATTTTTATTTTTATTTTTTAGACAAAATTTTTAATTTCTATTTTTTTATGATACAGCATTAAAAAATACATACAACCCCTAACTTTCACCCCTCTACGATCAACCCCTATTTTTTTATTATAAATGATATACATGGCGAAACGACGTTTGCCGGATCAGCTAGTAATAATATATTTTATATTGACGGCTAACGTCATTTGCCTACAGCGCTCGAATAAGCATGAAGTTAGGTGCGAGCTACGTTAGTGTTAAGCAAAATTTGAATTTGGAATGCCCATTCAATTCACCATTATCGTTACTTATGATAATAGTGTGGAATTTACATTGGCTTACTCGATTTTAACTGTAATAAATAAACCTAACTGTTGCCAGTAATTAAGGGCTTTTGTCTAATCACTAGAGACCCGTTATAGTGAATTAAACGTCTTAACACGATATCGTTTGGAAGTAATCTATAGAATTTTGTATTTGGAATACGCATCTTACAGCTCAAGTTCAAATGTTTGTGCCTTACAGAAAATTTGTATGACTCAAAATTTGGCGATTAAAAAGGGTGGCGGAGAGTTTATTGCCAGTTCTTTTTATCCACTCTACGGTTTTTGCCAACTGGTAGTACATGTGAATTTAGAATCAATTTGACATCGTTTCTGTTGAAGTTCATAAGTGTACTTGTTTACCTATCTTAATATATATAAATTACGTGTCACGTTCTTTGTCCGCTATGGACTCCCTAAACTACCGAACCGGTATCAATCAAATTTGCACACCGTGTGTAGTTTGATCCAACTTAAAATATAGGATAGCTTACATCTCAATTTATACCCGCAATATTATTTTATTGCTAAATATTTGTTTATTATTTGATAGTCACAATTCTAACAGATGGCGCTGTGTTGAAAGTACCAACGTTTCACATAAGCTACAATTTAATGGCATTCTAATATAGCATGGTGGTCCCCATGACTGGTGTTCTCCTACCGCTTCCCTTGAATAGTTTACTACTATGTTATAAACAAAAACCTTAGCCACAGCAACGCTTGGCCGGTCTGCTGTATACATAAAGTTATTTTGCGTTTGAGTTTGAATAGCAGAGATTCTGGTTGTGGATCCCACATACCCTTGCCATTATCGGGAGCAGGGGCATTCCACCTCTTATGTAAAAAAAGTTATTTAGATTATACTAAATTTACGTTAATATGTTCACTATAGAATATTTCGTAAATTAAATTATATGTAGGTACTAAAGTTTCATAACAAAGTTTTCCCAATAAATAAACATATATATACGTTATACATATATAAACCCATAAATTAAATTTACCCGTTTTAGGATTTAAAAATATGATCTAATTAAGAAAGCTTTAATTTACGAGCGTTTTTATATAAAAACTCATAAAATGCAGACGTATTAGTTACCTCTTATCTTGTGTGTCATCGAATAAATTAGAAATAATTTATACATAATAAATTCATTAATGTATGCTATACTAATATTCTAACGAAGGATTAGTCTGTAACGAATTAACTCAAAAACTACTGGACAAAAACTCTTTCTCCATTAGTATAATAATCCTGGAGTTATATGTAACAACTATTTCTAAAATATTTTAAAAAAATGCCGTTTACCAAGTACAAACTTAGTTAATTTATTGGTATGGTTTTTTTTATATATACAAAGGACGTATTAGGCACGCGATCAGGCAGATCTGTCCGAGAAGCTAAGCAGAAGAGTGACATTCCCTGTTTCTATCAACGGAGTTTGATCAAGATAAGTTTTTTTTATAGAACAGGGGCAAAGGGGCAGGAGGCTCATCTGATGTTAAATGATACCGCCGCCCACGGACACTCTCAATGCCAGAGGGCTCGCGAGTGCGTTGCCGGCCTTTTAAGAATCGGTACGCTCTTTTCTTGAAGGACCCTAAGTCGAATTGGTTCGGAAATACTTCAGTGGGCAGCTGGTTCCACATAGTGATGGTGCGCGGCAAAAACTGCCTTGAAAAACGCAGTTGTGGAAGGGCGGACGTCGAGGTGATTCGGGTGAAATTTCGTATTCTGCCTTGACGTCCGATGATGAAGTTGAGGTCTGGTGGGCTTGGTGTCTCCCAATGCCAGTTGCCCGGGCGACAACTACTCCGGAAATATTCTCACCATACATATTGCTTAGTTATTATTTCATTACAATTTTCAATTCCCACGAGAATGTAAGTGCTGATAGAGGACAAGTCTGTGTTTTTTTTTAATTTATGTTATTATTATTAATTACTTGATATGTCATGTGGAAGATGGTTTAATGGTTGCAGCTCCTTACAAACGTTGTGTAAAAAAAATGGTGATTAAAGAGTGGCGGAGAGTTTATTGCCAGTTCTTCTCTTCCGTTCTACGCCCTTGATTTGAGAACTGGCAGTAAATGTAAAATTAGAAGTATTAATATGTATTTCTTTACTGACGAGTCATAAGTTATGACGAGTCAAGACGAGTTATGTTACCTATATGATTAAATGATTTTTTTACATTTACTTTTTAATTAATAATATTACTTATTGGCCATAATTGTATAGGCTAGATAGTAAGAAGATATGTAAAGCACTCCCTTTTGTGAACTTTATTGTAGGAAAACGTTATACAAAGGCACACCAGAATAGAATTAAATCTAAATTTTAATTTAACTGTATTATTTAAGGACCCGTAAGCCTAATCGACAATTTAATATGAACGTTATAACGTAGGTGTTGTGAAATTTTCATTAACGAAACAGAAAACCAGTTTTGTGATTCATCGAATGTTTTTGGTAATGAAAATATGCCAAAATATGCTAAAAACTATGAAGTATTAAAATAGTATGGTCATTATGAAGGACATATAGTCTATGTTGGTAATTTATATGTGTATATAATTGCTTGAATACAAACAGTTTCCATCCTTTTATTTATTTTAATTGTACTTTATGTATGCAACGAAGTGTAAATTAATAAAATAAAACACATTTACTCATGAGATACAAGATTCGTTATATCCGCCATTAAATATTAATTCGCCAATAGTTAGCTAGTAGGCAGCAGTGTTGGCGTATGACTCTCATCCCTGAGGTCGTAGGTTCGTTCCCCGTGCACCAATGGACTTTCTATGTGCGCATATAACATTCGCTCGATCAAGGAAAACATCGTGATGAAACCGGCTGGTCTTAGACCCAAAAAGTCGACAGCGTGTGTCAGGCACAGAAGCTGATCACCTACTTGCATATTAGATTGACAAATTATCATGAAACAGATACAGCAATCTGAGGCCCAGACCTAAAAAGTTTGTGGATTTTTGTCTTAATAAATTTCTCTGTTTTCAGGCGATAAAGGCGAATTACACAGCTCGTCCGATAAATACTTTAATTATTTGGAATACTGTGTAGATTGTGTTATTGTAATAAACCAGTTGGAATTCCCAAGAGAATTAATGAAAGTGGAATGATTCATTTAGAAATCGTTTAAAATGTGTACTTTTACCCAACAACAGCCTGTAATCGAGTATAAACTCGTCTATCGAAAATACCTTCAAGATTTTTTCATTAATTCGAATCAGAACCAACTGAAGTTAGCCAAAACAACCTATTGTCAACAATATTCCATTTTTAAATTTTAGTACTGTGGCGTTTGCTTTTGAATATTTTAAAATTATATTGCTTCGATAGTTCCATTTTTGATTTCTAGTGAATAGCAGCGCTTATTACTATAGACTAAGGTGTATTTTACAATACTGAAAAAGTTTCTAGATCTTATGCAATTTATCTACTTCAGTTATCATATACCTGGAAAATTCCATTTTTGAATTCTCATGAATCGTTATGGCGTTTTTAAAGTTTTCTTTTATGGCTCTGGCACGGTTTTGTGCATTAGCCAGCGTCAAGTATAGGATTTTTTATAATTCGTGCTTGTCTTTAAAAATTCGACCATGTCCTCCATGTACGGTTTAGGCACTCGCCCGGTACCGCACAACCCACAAAGGCCGAGAACAAAATTTAAATTAAATTAAAACTTGCCCTCGAACCGGGAATCGAACCCGGTACCCCTCACCTAGCTGCCACTTAATAAGACCGCTAGGCTATGAGGCCCCTTTTTTAAAGTTTACAATTTACTTTGTAATATAGTTCCATAGACTGAGAAGAATCTTCCATAGACAAGTGTGTCACAGAATACTCACGATTGACATGGTTGATGTAGTATGGCCCGATTTGAGGGTCGTAGGCCTCCTCCCAACCAAGCGGCAGTTCATTGCCAATGCAGTCCGCAAACGATTGGGGCTTCGTAAGTCTGTAAAAAAAAAAACTTGCTTAGTTTTAATCAATATCGCGTCACCCAAAACCTGTTTTTAATATATTTAAATCATTTCGTGGAATTCAAATATACAGCTAAAATATTTTTATTAGCTTTTAAATGTTTAATAATATTTTATGAAAATTGTTAATTTGACACAAAAAGTGACTTTGCCATCAATATTTTTTTTATATAAGAGTAGGAGGCTCACGTGATGTTAAGTGATACCGGCCATAGACACACTCATTGCCAGAGGGCTCGCAAGTGACCCGGCATTTTAAAAATTGGTACGATCTTTCCTTGAAGGACCCTAAGTCGAATTGCTTCGGAAATACTTCAGTGGGCAGCTGGTTCCAAATAGATGACATAAAAAACGAATTTAGCAAGACGTACAGACCCGAACGATAACTGAAATTCGGCTCTGTACATCGAGAGCAAACAACGTATATGGCGAAAGAACGTTGAGGTATTTGCTACCGCGACTACCCGGCCAGTTATTAGATAGTCTAACGTTAACCAACATAAAAATTTATATCAACGTCAATTGAAAAACTACTTTGATATGCATTTCTCGCGTTCCTAATCACAACTGCTATGGGTACATTTATACAAATCACAGCGGTTTTCCAATGTAACATATTATGATTTTATTATTATTCTGTATCATAAATAAATTTAAAAAAAAATAAAGTGAGCGCAAGAAGTGCAAAAAAGATATACAATTATGGCAAAAGAATGGAACAAAACAAAGCAATTGCAAATTGCAAAGTGTACTTATGTACACGCGTTAGAAGTTAGATATACTTCTTTGGCGTAACGAGATAAAAATCTTTTCAAAAGTTTTATAATACGTTTGTAGAAAAAACGACACTAATAAAAAAACTAAAATGTTGACTATAGCTAACTTCAGGCTGTCGGTTTTTTGAGACGGTGTGCGCGCACCGTAAAATTTACTCTCATCATTTTTCCCTAACGCGCCAAAAGAAGTATAACTTCAAGAAGGTTACATGAGTACTGCCCTGCGATTCTGTAACTCACTTTTCAAACTCACACAGCGGTTTTCGGATCGCCGGTCGCTCTCAAATCAGTCGTGAAGCAGTCATTTTATGATTTGGCATTCTGAAAAGGTGGGAGCTTGTAGTTTATTGTTTATTAGAATGCCAAATCATAAAATGACTGTTTCACGACTGATTTCAGAGCTACCACCGATACGATAACCGCTGAGTGAGTTCGAAAAGTGAGTTACAGAATCGCAGGGCTGTACTGTTATGAACGTCAAAAGCTCTCAAATTACAAGAAACCCTCCGTCATTTACAAGATACTATAAGAAGAAAATTACAACAAAAGTGGACTTATCAAACTCATACCAGAGATCGTAGTTTTTTAACTAGTAATTATGTATGTACCCAATAATTCTTTAAAATGGCTTCCCATAATGCGAGTTCCCACGAATCCCAAGCATATTGTATATCATTAAAAACAAACAAGAACGCATTATTACTTTCGACAAGATAATTTTATGTGTTGTCTAAATGAGAGTATGCCCGCTACTTGGGGATTAGTATGAACGAAAACTCGTACCCATGGTCACAGTTTTCTAGTCCCGTTTCATCGTATTATATGCAAAAAAAGGGTGCGTGTACTTATATTGTACGCGCGTAAGAAGTTATACTTCTTTGGCATTATTAAAAATAGTTTTTGATTGCATGCAAATAATTAATTACAATTAAATAATCAAAGACTGGAAAAGGAGTCATTATAGTCAATAAAGTTCAGTTTACATTTGAAAAATTAAATAAATAAATATTATTATTCTCTTACATTAAGTGTAACATAAATTCTACTATTATTCGAATGTTGTTTTTAAATTATGTCCAATGCCGTAGCATCTTTCGTGGGCAAACTTCATTCTGTTAATTTTGTGTCACGATGCGCGCGCATCGTAAAATTTCACTCTCATCAATTTTTCATAACGCGCCTAAAGAAGTATAACTTCAAAAATTGGCTCCAAATTCGCAGTATCGATTTCTATCACCAATTGCAGCTATAAAAAGATCTTTTACAATTAAATACTGTAACAAAACGTTTATTGGCTTACAATTTAAATTAGTATTCCAATGTACCTACTGGTTGCGGTACAGGTATCATAGTCACTTGACAGTTAATTAATAAAGTGTGAAATTTGATCAATAGAAATACACGTTATCATAGGGTATATTAACACGAAAAATTAAGACGTTTTCGTGGTTTGATTTGCAGATTGAGTATTAGAAAAGATGTACAGCTTAATAATACCTACATCGAAAGAAAGTCCATTGGTGCACAGCCGGGGATCGAACCTACGACCTCAGGGATGAGAGTCGCACGCTGAAGCCACTAGGCCATCACTGCTCAAACATTTGCTAACGAACGGTCGAAATCGTGGGGAAACCGACGTCTTGGACCCAAAAAGTCGCCGGCGTATGGCAGGCACTGGAGGCCGATCACCTACTTGCCTATTAGATGATCATCAAACAGATTCAGAAATCTGAGGCCAATACCTAAAGATGTTGTAACGCCACTGATTTATTGTTTATTATTAATAATGCCTACAGAAATAGTATATGTATATAATTGATATTAAAAATGTTTTATTACAAGACATTAAATTAAATCCTGGAATGAAGTCCTATCTTATATGGACAGGAAATCGAGAGCGTTTTCTATAAACTAAAATAGCATTCCAGTGTTGTGGGGCGGACTCAGACACGAACTAGTTTTGCTTGAGATAATGGCTAGAGTAATTATTGATAAGTCAGGCCAGAAGCAGGGGCGTGGTTCGAAGGCGCCGGCTACTTGCTGCAAAAACTTCATATTTGCATTCGAGAAACTGGATTTTTAAATTAAGAATCTATTTCGATTAGTGCTTATTAAACCTCCTTGCAAATTAAAAATGGTTTAAAATTCGAAAATAGAATATTACAAAAAAATAAATGTTGCCATTACAGCCTTTATGGTTGTATATACTTCCTCATTGCCATAAAAAAATCTTGACATGTCAAATTGACATTTAAACGTAAATTAAGGTTTTACCTTAATAATTATTTATAAAAATATTTACGTTATTGGAATGTTGGAATTCGTGTCCAGTTCACACAAGAGCTCTTAAATTTGACATTTCGTTTGCGTGACGTTAACATTTCGATTATTGGCAATTTTGTAATCACTCACAGTGTAATGATACGCCGTGTAAGGTTAAACTGCGAGCTACCGTTCGCCCGAGAAAGTATTAATGAGCCAATTCAAAGGAATTTTAACACGTAATGGTCGTTTAAACAAAAAGAAAGTAACAACGCGATATTAACCAGCGATTTTATTTCAAATTGCCCAAGCATTTACATAACGTCGCCAAATCTTCAATGGAAATTCGTAAGCTACCGGAGTTGAGTTGAGGAGATAGAGGGCGCCAATGCAGCGAAAGATGATCCGCCATGTGTTAGACAAGGACGGGTATAGACTACAATGTTGCGCCGGCAAAACCAGTCCTGTCACCGGGACGTCAGGCGTTTCTTGGAAACGGTGACCCGTGTCACGGAATCCCTAATCGCACACATAGACAGTTACACACACACAACGATACCAATCAAACGCGGAGGAATTTTTATTGTTGCTATTATTTTAGTAAACAGTATTTTTATGTTACGTAACATTTGCATTCAAAGATTTTGTTCACTATCAGATACTTTTACGACTTAGCTTGATTCTAAAATAAAAAATATATCACAAAATAAATAAGATTCTAGCGGATTTTTTTTGTATTATTATAATTTAATATGCTAATCGAAAATAATTTTAGGATTTCTGTGTGATAAGTGGGATGAGATAAGATGGTGAGAAGATATCGTTATAATCAATACAATAGGTATCATAACTTCTGTAGAATCTGTGATTCTATTGAACATTTTTTTAAAGTGGTGGGTTAACGGGTAGGAACCTGATGATAAGTGACACCGCCACCCATGGACACTCTCAATGCCAGAGAGCTCGCGAGTGCGATGTACAATGGACCCTAAGTCGGATTGGTTCGGAAAAACTTCAGCGGGCAGTTCCACAATGGTGGTGCGCGGCAAAAACTGCCATAAAAAACGCTCAGTTGTGGTACGACGGATGTCCAGGTGATACGAGTGGAATTTTTCATCCTTGGGCTAGCGGCCCTTGGTCTATCTTTAGCGTGCGACTCACAACCATGAGGTCGTAGGTTCAATCCCCGGCTATGCACCAATGATTGATGACTTTCTTTCTATATGCACATTTAACATCGCTCAAATGGTGAAGAAAAACATCTTCAGGGAACCAGCTTGCCTTAGACACAAAAAGTCGACGGCATGTCAGCGGGGGCTGATCACCTACTTGCCTATTAGATTGACAAGTGATCATTAAACAGATACAGAAATGTGAAGCCCAGACCTAAAAAGGTTGTAGCATCACTGATTTATTTATACTCTTTTCTTTCTTTCAAAAAGCGCAAACTATGACAAATGTCAAAATAAAATATATTTCGAGCAAGTAAGAGCCAAGCGCCTAATTCTGCGTATCACCCGAAGACATAACATTGGCGTCATTATTTTATCAAGTGGCGTGATTGAAGAATGCGGTTATCTTCACGTCAAAGTATGTTTATCAATAATTAATGGCATTGTAAGGCCTGACATTTTTTATAAATTAAACAAAAGCCTAGACTGATAACGAAAGTATTCAAACATTGTAACTAATCATTGAACTGAAAATAAATTGTTTTAAAGCAGAAAACATGCCAGGAATTACATTTAAATTACCCTTTTTACGGTCGTTACAACCCTGCGATGGACGCCTTCATTCCAAGGACGGGATAAAATTAGCTTTTTTAAACTGAAAATGCGCTTACGCATGCCCGCACCATGAATGTCGATCTTAACGCGGACTGTCTGGGTCTACACTCAAAGACCTCTGCTATTCAGAGGGGATAGACCCCCCTGAATAGTCCACTAGAAACATCCGGTCCTCCAGGCGCCTTTAAGAGGGCCTTCGGGGTTCGCCAAGGGGGGTAAAATTACCTACTTATTCCTTGCAAATGAAACCATAGATAACAATGCATGTCATTGATTGTGTAAGAACTTTGTAGGACGGATGAAGTCCTACCTTTGTCTTACTTTAATAAAAATTCAGTAAATAAATATATTTAATTTATTACGAGCGCTAAGTACACTGGTTGGATCTAGACTAACGATCAAAAATGGTGATAAGTTTACTAGGATAGAACATACGCACAATGTTAATACTCGGAACATACGCAGGCTGCAATTTCCCAGTACTAGACAATTTATATTATATATTTAATAAAATCCCAGAGACTCTTTTATAATAATTTAAGAAATGTATTAAAGTTTTCTTTAACTTGCTGTGTAAAAAGGCTTACTATAAAGTTAACCATTATCTAGCTGATAAAAGGGCCTGGGACTAGTGCTAGACAGGCTACTTCTAATTAATGATATTTGTTTTAAAATAAGTGTTGTTTGATGATTTGCTATTTTAAAAGAGTACCGAGAGTTTTTTACGCCGGCTTTTTCTCTCGGCCTACACCCTCTGTCTTCTTTGCCGATGAGTTGGGATGCCTACAAATTCAAATTTAATGACGAGGAATAAGTGATACATGTATCTTATGTTCCATAATAAATATTTTTTTTTGAACGTGAAAAATATTACAAACAAAGCAAACGGTTATAATTACTACACACAAGTACAATATAGTATGAGTGAATATGATATCACTACATACATTCCCCCCTTTACAAAAAAAATATATACTACGTACTGAACTTCTATAAATTGCAGAAACATCTGAGCCTGTATCAAAGATCAAAGTATCCAGGACTAAGCATAAGGGCAATGGACTGATGCCACAAATAGAACTGCGAAATTTCTACCCGCTTTAGGTTATTTTATTAAAAGCACAGACACTTTACGACATTCCTTCAGGTGAGAAGCGACGTCGTGACAAGCTCTCTACAACATTTTCTATTAATCTTCTTTTTCTGTATACGGCGGTAGATAATTGACAGAGTTATAAGATTTACGAACTTGTTGCAACCTCTTTCGCAATGTTCGATTGCATTAGATGATTGGTGTTCTCTTCCAATATTTCCATAGCCAAATCCTGCGCCAACGTCTGGTCGAGGGCGGTGCCACGCTGTCTCACACATCGAACAATCAACAGACGAACACGCACACCTACTTCTGATCTATAAATAACGCCCGGGAAATATTTTAATCCGAATAGCCCGCATAATGCACATTCTCTCAGTCTAAGGTTCGAACAATCTCGATTTTAGCGCGAATGAGTACATTGCCCCGGTCGAATTCTTGAAATCATCGAATCTGTGTCAAAGGAATCACGAATTCAAGGAAAAATTCACAGTCGTATAAAACAAAACGAAGCACTGGAGCGAGAACAGACTTTCTGTTCCAAAAATGGTGTGCGTTAGGGGTCAACGCGGAGTCCTCTCACATTCCAAACCTTTCAAAACCGATGATACAAAGCGTACGCAGTTATAATCGAATTAAATACGTTGCAATGAGCGGCGAAGCATGCCGATTGCCAACCGGATGATCCAATACGTATAAAAATTCGTATCTGAACCGAACGGAGCGTGCATAAACCGAGGCACAGATAGGAACATTCCTTTCGCGTTGCGTCATCACCGATCACCGAATTTATCCCCCAAATCGTCCAGCAATCGTTGGAAAGGAGTTATTATTTGGATGGTATGGAATGGCAGCTAATGCGACGCCGTGACGTCACGCGTTATTCGATCATTGACAAACGACATTCCAGCGCCAAGTGTGAACAGAAATGTACAGCGTTGAAACGCGCATCACGTCACTGTACCAAGGCTGAAGCCCGTCTTGGACTTTGAGAATTTATATTTGGTGTAAGACATTCCCCAGACACATCGAACAGTCGGAATGAATCGGCTCGTCCGTAATTTAATGGCAAGATATTTTTATTTCGAAATTCCCTTCGTATAGAAACGGTCATAAGTGAATATTCGATTAATGTGCACGCTGTTGATATGACGAACGAATGGGATTACATAAACATTGAAATATAGGGTTTCTGTCTGAATCACGATGCATACCAGCCGTCTTCGTCACGCCAGTGGACGGCGCGTGCGACAAAATGTAATGAATATCACGACTCAACATTAATCGTTATTGGAAAGTCACTGTCGATACAAAAACGTAAATCATTAGCTTTTGTAATTTACAATCTTAATCAAGTAAAACTGAGAGCTCCTAAAAAACTTGGAAACCGAAAACGAACAGTGGAAATAGAACGAAAAGACAAAATTATTTACAACTTGTAGGTTTTCAAGATATCAATTGATTACGAGAGAAATTGGAAAAGCTGATAATATGATCCTAGAATTACTAGACTGTTTATGTACTTTATAGGCCTTTAGTCGGTAATAGTTTTATCATATATACAGAAGTTTATCATCATCTAATAGAAGAAATATTGGTCGGAAATTCCACTTATTTGCAACTTTATTAGGGACTTCATTATTCTTTATAATCTAAGGCGATTAAAATAGATGTTGTCTATTGAATGTCAATTGTGACACGTGTCAATGTCTTTCAAGGTTTATTTATTCAATGTAAGCCTAATTAACACTTAGCTTCTTCACATATATAAACTTTTACATGTTTACGTTTTACCTTACCTATTTAAAATTTAAAGTAATTTATGAGGTTTCAATTTTTAACACGGCCAACTTGTCATTTATCATAGACAACATTTTACACAGAAAAATTAAGGCCATGAATGTAATCAATGTTAGATGATGATTGCCCGCCCATCGGTGCTACATAGATACTTTCCATTTCCCAATAGAAAGTTAAATTTTGCAGCTATGTTTCTGATGTTATTAGAGCAACAATGTTTGCACCGGAAAATATGGTTAAACATTACCCAAACAACCTGGTATCGATTCATCCACGGATTGAATGGAGTCAACTTCGGAGAATCATTCCAAGCAAATTCTTTTCGCCATTGTTTCATGTACCATCTTACTTCCCAAAACAACGCTTTGATTGTATTAAGATCCGCGTGTCAACTTTAAAACAAGACAACAGCTTTTCACAAAATAACATCTTATTATCTTCATTAACGCTTCGCATTAATCCTGCATCCAAAATGGCCGCTTTATTTTATTCTACGATATTATCAACATTTTAAAACGGTGTTAGAGTAAACTCGGCCAGTTTTCTATCACCTTATCGCTTTTACAGGTTGTTTGCATTCCAAAACGCTTACGATCTTAATACCGACATAGTTTTAATGCTTCGTAATTTCAAATAGCACAGTACTACCCGGAAACAAGGTACGTTTTGCGGTTTTGAGTTACGCCTACGAATTCCGATAAACATCTGAAATGATTTATGTCAAATCAAAACTGGCCTCTAGAATTTCCTACGCCTTATATGGGTTGGCAATTTAATCAAATATCAACAACTTTGTCAAATATCGATCGATGATCTACGATCTTTATTAAGCACCTTGTTAAACTCCAAAACTTCTGGGGAATTGTAAATGAGTTTTAATAGTTCCAAGTCGGATAGCGGTAAAATGTCGCTTTCATTCCATCATCTAACAGATTGGAATCGCACGTCTTCAGTAGCCATTAAGTTGTCTCGAAATATTAAGAGGAAATATTACTTAAAGCCAACATTCTTTAGAGGCCGGCGTCTCTCCGCCGCGTCGACTAGATAATCAACGGCTACCGTATGCAAATCAACATATAAATGCTTATTAAATTTTATATCTTCAACGTTTCCTATTTAGTCATTTTATGGTCGAACACATTCTTGTGTCAGAGGCCACATTTCGTTAATCGTTTTGTAATCTCATTTGGGCACATTACCCATATTTGGTTTGTCTAGAAGAAACAATCAGATAATACATTGAAGATCTATTGTTATTTTACGCTTCTGTGAGTACATTAAATCAAATAGATGTAGCAATGAACATTACAGAAAACATTACGGTTGAATAAATAACCTCGTGACGGCATATAGATAAGAATGGAATTTTATTTTTGATTAGAAATAGGAGAATGGTTGCCTTTATCGCGTAATTGTATAGATAATATTGAAGGATGTCTAATTTACACGCATTTACTTTGTAACTTCAATATTTATCTAATTATTATATGATACTTAGGTACAATTTTATTCACTCTTTACCCAATTTACTTAAACGAATTAAAGTAATCCAATAACGATCCTACTCTGAGTCAAATCAATAAAGAAGGCATTTAATGCTTTTTTTCATTGGCGTAAAATAACTCAGATAACATTAGCATAGTAATAACGTCACATAAAATCGTCATGCTAAATCGTAAGCCACGCCCTTTCATTATTTGCGCTTTTCTTGAATTACAAAGGGAATGCGAAGTTGGAGACAAGAAACGCAACGCGCCTAGCCCCTTCAACGTCACGCTTGAAGGCGCGCGTAGTGCGTGGGAAGCATCCACATTATGTTCTACACATACTTAGGTTACACAATCTTGAAGACAGCTACGTTACAAGACCAATACTACTTATAAAATGTAAATTAGCTGCAAGCCTCGCAAAGTAAACAATAAAACATTGCCTATTATCTGCGTATCGACACCTCGGATAGAAAAACTTACATTCTCACGAGTATTTGCAGTTCACGTAAATTTCACCCGCATAAAATGTGTTAACACGCTGTGTGGAACAATGCATTCGAATGATATAATTAAAGTAATAAACACGGTGTTCTCAGTTAATCGACGATATCATTGTCTTCCCCGCTTCCTTGGTTAACGAGACAAAGGATGGTTTTTCCTCAATTTACAACGTTGACATGCCATCTTTCATTAGCGGTTGAGATTCACACAATTCTAATAGGAACCAAGATAGAATGTGTCATGAGCGTGTAATTAATTTTCTCTTTATAGGACTATATTATTGTTGGCTGGGCTATTTTTAGCATTATTAAATTGGCTTAGTTGCTCGGTTTATTGTTCACATTTTGCAAGTTGATCGTTGATGCACATGTTACTTATAGAATTCTTATCGGCTTACATCGCCAAGACTCTTGTGAATAGCATTTGAACATGCTAATTACAAGATTCCACAATAAATTACTACTAATTAAACAGACTGGGCTTTATACGTTGAAGACAACATAATGTTTCCTGTATTTATAGCCAATTTTATTGAAGCGTCTGTACTGAAACCAGATCTTTTGATTTTGCAGTTCTAAGCTGCATTAACATAAATAGATATTTCTACAAGTGCTTATTACAACAATCCTTTTTGTGCATTTAAAATATGTTTAGTTTATTTTTTTGTACCAACTTGATCCGCTGCAAATTTTGGTAAAATAGATAGGAAAAGTAGCTACCTAAATAGCCTATTTTCCATTTATTAAGAGCCTTTTTATTGGGCCATTTGTCGTAAATCATTAACGATCTATGCGAAACTAACAACGACATATAAATTCCAATTTACTGAGACGTAGGCATGGCGCAAAAAGTCACTCTTTTTAAATGAGTGAAATAGCTCAAACATGATCTCGTCTTGAAATTTTTCATCCCATACACGGTTTACCGTTGCAATGACCTATTCTAGACATGACATCTACTAAATACTTCCTAGATAAAGATAGCTGTCCTGCCTCGCTTAATTGGATCACAAAGTACGTTATACAGTTATGTGCACAGTTGCAGGTGTCATCTTCGAGGAACCTACGAAAGACTGCAGGTGCCGAATTAATACTAAGTAGATACTAGACATGATCGGCATTTAAGAGGGATGTGTTGTGCACCTGCAGCTCGAGGTGGTATGATGTTGGGGGGTTCGCGGGGCGGGGAGGGGCCGTGCGCCGCTTTAGAAAGGCGCGACCATCGCCGCAGGCCAGAGCCGCATTCTACGGCCTGTCATTCACACCGTACAACTTGCCTATGCAATGCATTCCATCTCCCGCCGCGCTCACCGTCTCCACGCATTGCACTCTACGTACATACGCGCACTTACGAAATATTCGATCATCCACACTGCTAGCCGTATTCAAACATACACATAAACGCTTCATCGAATTATATCTGCGCCAGTTCAACTAGCATTGCTATGAACCAGTTCTGTGGCCTCATTAGCTGCGTTCCAACTACGTTCACCAAATAAACGGACTCTAACGAAATCGAGACTTCGAACACAATGCGCATTCCAAAGGATAACAAAATGATAACCACAATTATTTGTGTTTAGGTCATTTGTTGTTAGTCAATAGTGGAATGTCGTGTGAAATCGGAGATGTTGCGCATGTTTTCCGATAGAGTGCGACTCTATCGCGACAAGAACAGTTTGTTTTGCACGATTTATTTTAACTTACGTCAATGTTTATCTTTTATTTTTTCATCAAATCTCATATTAACATACACCTATTCATAGTTATGACCTGCAATGGCCTATTTACAGCAGAAAGGGGTAGAAATTACATTGGAATGTAAGTTTTGACAAGGGGCTCTTTAGGGGTTAACACTTCTCTTGGGAAAACTTACCTGTCTCGCGGGTCAATCCACGTCGTTTTTCTACTGTTGTGGTCGATGAAATAGAGTTTACCGTCAAAGTCCCTCGCGTAATCCCATCCGTCGGGCAAGGGTATCTCACCGTTTCGTCTCCTTGGCATATTTCACTGATTAAATCCATTCAAACGAATAACGAAGCACACTCGCGAACTAGCTACACGGCCATGTTGAATACCTCATTACGAGGAGTGACGTCACGTGGGTTCAGCCAATGGCGGCGAAGGGCCCCCACGATGGAATGCGGCGCGTACGCGAACGCGAACACAAAGTTCCGTACGTCACTCGATCGACACGGAATATACATACGACCGCTTTGCGCGAACTCGCGTCGCTGACTGAATCGCGCGGACTCAGCGCCACGTTATCACGACTCATGATAATATCCTACACCACCTACTGTCTAAACTCTAAATGCATTCCTCTTGACCACAATGTTTACATTTCGTACCTCCCAATACATTTGATATAATACGACATTTAAGTAAATTCAGCGAAAACAGCTAAAGCGAGCGATCTAGGTAGGTCCATTCAATCTATTTACGATTCCCTTGTATATCTACAAGCTCTTATGTGCTATAGGTACATATTATTATATGGTGCGCATTCCATAGCACATGTAGACATTACGCTATACATAGCTATGGATAATAATTGCTACTTAGATACCTTATTGCGAAGTTTTTCTAGTATCTATAGTCTACAACAACTAGAATGAGTGGAGAGTATATTTCTAATGTATGACTTTGAGTCGTGTAATATAGATTTCAGTGCCTCTTTCATTGATCATTTCTGTTAAGACAACCCACAAATTCTCACGAGATTTTCTCGCAAGTGTTAATTGCGCACATATACAAAACAATTATTTCTTAGTCGGGGTTTGAGCGCACGTCCTCAGGATTGACGCACTTTCAGGCACTAGGTTAACGTCAGTAAACTGAATAAAAGTGACGAACGATATGATGATTTACGTCGTAATAAACATTGAATACATTCTCACTTAATGAAGTATTACAAATCTTTTTAAATTACTTAGGTCGGTAGGTACATAAGTTAATAGCTTTTTATTATGTTAATCACTTTAACCGGCATTAGCGGCATAATTCAGTATTATATATTTGTAAGTTTACAACCATCCGATTTCATCAATTAAACTTTTAATAGTTGTATACTCATGAATAATACTATATAATATATATAATTTATATTGGAGATAGTTAACAGACATTAACCAGAATATGAGGTTATGAAAAAGCTATTGATGGAGAATAGAAACCTAATATTTCGTACAACTTTATTTTCCTTCGAACTGTTTGAGTCATGGTTAAAATATATAGTCATTCTTCTATATTAATCTATAAGTAATTGGTCTTGCGGATTCAACTTAACGCATCATCGTTAATACCTAAGCGAATAAAGAAGATAACTTTCTAGTTATTTTTAATTAAATTTATTTATTGGTTGGTTATCAAATCCTAATTAGTACTATCAAGATACGAATTTGATATTTTAGTATCGAATATATCCAATTTATAGCACCTAAAAAATTAATATTCTTTTAGAGAAAGCAAACGTTTTGAAAACGAAATTAAATAAAAAGTTGTGAATTTGATGTAACTTATTGTATTTGTGTAAAATGGTATCTTTCTCGTGTCAGTTGTCAAATATGACGTCTGGACGTCTAGCTTCCAAAACGCAAGACGTCATCTAAAATCAAAACACGACAATCCAATTCGAATTTGGTAAAATAATAAAATAAATACGTATTTAATATTAATTAATTAGGTGTAAACCATTAGGAAGTTGGGAGTAAACAATGCCACAGAGTGATAGTGAAGATTTCGAGAGTGCTGACGAGGGACATTCAAATGCTACTAGGAAAGATAGAAAAAAACGCAATTCCTCTTCCAACTACAGTGATAATTTGGATTCCGACTTTGAACAACGGAAAGCTCAACCTCAAGAGTCAAATGCTACCGAAAAAGTAAGTTTCGTTTGAATTGCCTTTCATAATTAAACAGCATTGAAGTCATGATTATATTTTAATTTGATTATTATTTATTAGATATTATTAATGTTCTATAGCTCCTAGTGCTTGTAGTGCTTGCACGAAGAGCATGTAATTGAAAACATATTTTCTTAAAAATATAAATGTAACCTATGATATTTCATTAATACATTTCATTCCAGGTTGCAACAACAGATGGTTGGGATGATTTTAATTTAGACGAGTCTGAAACAGTAAAAGAAACACATTTAAAGTTTGAAAATGATAAACCTAAAACAATTTCAGCTCAAGATATGGGTTGGGATGATTTTGGTGACTGGGGTGAAAGTGATACTGTTAAAAGTGAAGAGGTAAAAATTCCACCATCAAGATACAATTATTACATGTCTTTTCTGCTTCCTCATCATCACACATTTATATATACTATCCTTCAGATCTTAGTTGCAATTCCATTTTAAATGATAATAAAAAAACTTATAATAATTTGGTTCGGGTAATAGATACTTAAGACTATTCCTCTGTAAAACTAACAAATGTGTTTGATTTTTAGTGTTTCATAGCAGATTTACATAAAACACTTTCTCTGAAAAAAAGAAAACAAAACTCATATGTAAAAAATATGTATATGTATTTCATTAAAATTCTATTCCATACATTTCAATGCCATTAATAAAAATGGGCGAGCCGCCCAGCACTGATAAGGCTGATTTGCTATGCTGCATGCCCTCTGCCCCATTTGGGGAGATATAGGAGTTTAAGTAAAAATGCAAGTAAATGTTGCAATAAAGCACAATGTCTATTGAATTTTTGTACCAAGTGTAGAATGTTTAATGCCTAAGATCTGCATTGAGGTGCATATACATAAACATACTTATAAATATTTTTCAGATTAAACAAAATACAACTTTAGAGTATAGTAATAATGCACAAAACCAGCCAGTTACAACTAAAGAAACAGAAAAACAAATTAAAAGTGATGGATGGGGGTGGGGTTGGGGCGTTGACTCGCTTCTTAGCTCAGCCACCGCAGGAATTAGCACAATTACAAGTCAAGTTTCACAGGTAATGGTTTCACATTTTTATACATCTGCACAAAAAGTATTGTAACTATTGGTACCAAAAGTAGTCAATACATGTACTTTTTGATGTAAGTACATGTTAGTAGTAGTAACGCGTTTTACGTTAACACTATTGAGGATAACCCACCGCTGTCACCATGTAGTGAAACACAGGCTAGTTGGTTTAACACTGATTTATTTTCAAACTACCCTCCATAAGTACACAATAATACCACACTAATGACGTGAGCCATCTTATTTGCAAGGCACTTATTTGATATATTTTTTGAAACAAACATCAACATGATTGTTTATCAACTTGAAAAAAAAATATTGCAGGGTATTTCAACTGTCCTAGAAACGGGTATTGGTGCCCCAAATCCAGAAGAATTAGCTCGAATTACTAAAGAAAAGGCAAAGATTGCAGAGACTGAGGTTTCAGAAGAAAAGCAAGAAGTGACTGATACAACCTTTCAGTTTGGGAGTCTTTTATCTGGTGTTACTAAATTCGTTGAGAATACTGGTGAGTTACTAACTTGCTTACTTTGTTTCTTAATTAATAATTTTAATTCAGTAAAATAGGTGTACCTGTTAGCATTAAGTCGGAAGAGAATGAAGTCACCATTGACATGGATGTCCTTGGTGTGGTGACTAGTATTTGTACTAGTAGCATGTATTTTTTTTAATACAAATTTATAACTTTTTTTGGGTTTTCCAACAAATAGTACACAAAAACTCCATTGGACTGACAGAGTTCACTTTAGGATCAAAAATTGTATGAGAAATTAGTGCAAGTTCTTAGTTAAATTCTCGTCTGTATGCGAGAAATCTGCAATAAATATATGAATTCAAAATAGCCACTTTTGTGTTGATGTTGTTTTTGATATTGTCGGCTTTTTGATAAAGGAAAACATTGTGATGAGACTAAAAAAAAATATTTAACATTCGCTAACATCCTAGCTTTGTGATAACATTTTCTGTACTATCATTATAAAGACTGTTATTAATTAAAGAACTGAGTATTTCAAAAATATTAATCCATTTCAGGTACAAAAGTAATCTCAGGTGGTCTAGATACCCTTGAGGTTATTGGTAAAAAAACAATGGAGGTTCTTCAAGATGGAGACCCCGGATTGGTCAAGAAACGGGCAATGCTTGGTCTTGAAACGGAGAAGCCGATACTCTCCCAAATACTAAGAGAGGCAAAGGAAAGGGGAGATGAGGAAGATAAAATGAAAGAAGCCAAACGAGAAGCAAAGGAGGTCCATTATGAGTCGCTGTTTGATGATTTTGAAGGTAATTTAGTAGGTCATAATCGTTTTTTATGTACAAAAGCCATACTTTGCGCTACGGTTCTGCCTAAAGGCCGGCTACGCAAACGCGAAGCACCTAGCACTTAGTTTCTATGTTCTGATCATCACGCGTGCACGTGACAAACGTGTTGTATTCATTCTAATAAGAATGAATAAAACATATATTTAAATTTAATTAAATAAATAACGTTAGCTTAAAATTAGTGACGTCATTTCTTAGATTTTTATAATTGGTAGGACAGATCGTTAGAGCAGAACAGCGTACGACATTCATGCCTGACGTCGTAGGTTCGATCCCCGGCTTTCTATATACATTTTATGGCACATACAAGATGTATTCTTTATCTCTGCAATATGATCTCTTCGTTTCCTATAATAGAAAATATAAATATATTGCTTAGTTATGCAATGAGATAACCAAAATTACAATTAATAATAACGTGACTGTCCTCCCTCCGTACTGGTTTAAAACTGTGTTACGATAGAAAAGCCCAATGAACCACCAGAAATATTATTTTGATGTACAAAAAATAATTATATAAAATTATCTAAACGTCATTTTAAAAAACTAGTAACCAAAAGAGAGAGAGAGACAACAAGCAACATTATTTTTGATATATTATTTTTAATTCCAGGTCTAGTTCACTTAGAAGCACTAGAAATGCTCTCGCGTCAGGTGAGCATGCGTATAGAGGAACGCCTGCGCAGCTCCGACCCCGAGAAGAGACAGGATATCAAAGAAACATTACAGCAAGTTGCAGGTAATGTATAATGTAAATAAAAATATCATATAATATGCATAGCGTTAAATAAGCTGCATCATGAGCACACTTATACACCCTTGCCCACACATCATCACACAACACACCCGAATTAGGTACTACTTTAAATATATTTAAATTTATATTTTATTTTCTCCTTTCGTGAAAATTTTACCCTTTTTGTATATTATGTATATTTTTTGGTTATATCTTAAGTATATTTTTTTGTTATATATATATTTATTACGACATAAATAGAATATACCATAGATAAGAGAAGTTGAGTTTATGTTTTAATAATAGGTATTAAAGGCTAAACCTACTTGATTAGAAAAAACATTTACGAAACATATAGAAATCGATGGCCCAGAATTAAAAAAGGTTTCAGCTGTTTTTAAATATAATTAATACATAACTTTAATTGGTTTAATTATCTGCAGTGTGTTGTTATACACACAAAAACAAATCAAACCCTGCAATCGATCTCAATATAGCAAGTAGGTAGTAGTAGGGAAACTCCCAAAAGTAGGTAAATGTTTCATGTTTCCTTTGCTTTAATGGGTCTACCTAACTCGTATATACACGGTTACTTTGGTGAAATAATTTTAAAATCACTTCACTAGGTTTAGAGTTTATTGATTACCAAAATTACTTTCTCCTTATGTTTTTTCTAATATTAGTGTCGATGGAAAATTACACGTCGTAATTTATTCATCCTTTTGACACAAATAATTATATTAACAAAAAACTTGAGAAAATATTTTATTTGATTATTAAAGTAAATGCACTTTCCAAGCTCACTTGGGAGTCCACAAGCAGAGATAATAATACACTTCAAGATCTCATGAAATCTCATTTAATATAAAACTAGTTTGCTAACAAAGGACACACATATATCTAAAAATAATGAGATAGAAATATAAATGTGTTTAAGTGTAAAAGTATCTGAAATGCTATTATTATTATAAAACTAGTTACGTATAAGCTAAGATTAGAATCTATTTTTCTAATAAAACAGGGACCAACGGGCAACCTCCCCTGATGTTGCACCGCTACCCATGGACACTCAATGCAAGGCTCGCGAGTGCGTTGCCGGCCTTTAATTAGAGATCAATTAACCTATTTAACTGCTGATAGAGGACAAATCTTTGTTTTTAATTTATTTTATTATTATTGATTACTTAAGATGTCATATGGAACATGGTGTAATGGTTGCTCCTTACAAACGTTGTGTAAGAGAGTTTATTGCCAGTTCTACGCCCTTGATTTGAAAACTGGCAGTAAATGTAAAATTAGAAGCATTTAATGTATATTTCTTTTTTGACGTTCATAAGTATACATTGTGTTTCCTTAATGAATAAATGATTTTTGACTTTGACTTTAAAAACACATTGAACCGAATGTCATAGGTGAAATTGCCGGCGAAACAATTTTTTTTCGGAGAGATTTATACCTCTAGAGAGTGACGGGAAATCAAACAACAAGCTTAATTTATTTTGATATATTTCAGAACTCTGTGAGATGCCAGAGGATGATGAAGATGATGATTATGAGGAATCTGGTGATCTGTCGAAAGAAGATGTGTTCCACGAACGTTTGCAGAGGGCAACGAGGGATATCGGTCTGAAATTGCAGTTCCAACCGCTTATAAAGTTAGTATTATAGTAACTGCGTTAAATCGGTGTCAGACAAAAGGTGATATTCGACTGACACACGAACCGGAAATGGTAGATGGTGTTCCGGCGTAGTGGTACAAGCATACGCAGTTGGATTTTAAACCGCGTGCGCACTCACTTTTAACTTTATACCGTACTGAATTTACTCATTTAGAAAGATTTTGCTTTGAGATGACAGCTAGATTATTCGAAGAATCGCATTCGAAGCATTTTTGATAAGTTCGGATTGCGTTTTCTTATTTTTTAAATTTATTTTTAAAACCATGTTCCAAAGATGATGTCTATTGAAGTAAAGCTAGAAATCATTTTTTTTATTACAAAATACTTAACAAAAACAAATGAGGTGGTGTTTTGGGTGCTGGAACTTATTAATGGTTTTAAATTAATTTCAATGGGAAAAATAGCTTTAGGGGCCGTTCAAGTATTACGTTAGCACTATAAGGGGGGGTTTTTGATTTTCTTATTTGGTGATTACGTCAACAGTAATTATTTACTTATTTACATATATTACCCACACATTGTCTATGCAAAACGAAATGCACTTTTGAGGATTCCTACAAAAAATTAATACGTTTATGTATTATTATTTTGGAGAGCTTTGCTTACTTATGCTGACAAGAGGGGGGGGGGGGGGGGGGATCAATTGCAGTAAATCTGCTTACGTAATACTTGAAAGGCCCCTTATATACAAGCAATTTGACAAATGAGCAAAGTTACGGAACGAAATGTCGTATGTCTTTACAAATATGTCAAACTTGATACAGAAAATTGGTTTGACAGCTCTACAATAATAATACAATAATTTCCAGACAATACACGGAAACCTTAACCTGGCTGGATTCCAATGAGCTAAACGAAAAGGCGATTTATAAACGCGCCGTTAGCGGGCTTGCGCACGCGACGGCGTGCTGCGTGGAATTGTATCACAAAACTGGGGAAATGCTGCTCGTTAAGCCAAGAAGGTCTACCGCGGATGAGGCAGATGCTTTGACTCAGTGAGTTTTATTTTATATCTTATATTTCAATATCGAATTATGGATCTCGTTAAAGATTTTGAATTGTTCAACTATGTATCCTTTAAATTATTATTATATAATCTCATTCGGTAGTATTCTAATTATGAAATGAAATACACACTTCTATTGGCATATTTTCTTTAAGAAAATTAATAAATTAAATTTAAGCATTATTCTCCTAACAAAACAATGCTTAAAAACAATTTTTTAATTATTAAAGAACAATGTGTCCCGTCCAAGGAGGTTTCGATTCAGTTTAAGTACACATAATCTGTGGTGAGGGCGCTGGTTCCGAGCCAATAAACCAATAACAGACTTTTGTTTCTTTTATTTGCATATTATTTAAAGTAGCTACCTATAGCCATTAGATAAAATAAAGTAGTGTATGCAACTGCATATAATTAGGTATTAAAACACTCGTGCAATCTTATTTACTATTTACACTCATGTTTTAATACCCTCTTTTATATGACAGTTGCATAAACTACTATTATGAAACTTTACAGATTTGTTCTTTGTTGTCACTATAGAAAGCTTTGGAAATTTATTTCAATATTAATAAATTGTAGCAGTGTTGGCCTAGTGGCTTCAGCGTGCGACTTATCCCTGAGGTCGTAGGTTCGATCCCCGGCTGTGCACCAATGGACTCTGTCTATGTGCACATTTAACATTGGCTCGAACGGTGAAGGAAAACATCGTGAGGAAACCGGCTTGCCTTACACAAAAAGTTGACGTGTGTCAAGCACAGGAGGTTGATCACCTAATTATCTAATAGAGAAGATCACGAAACAGATATCTGAGGGGTTGTAAGAATGTTTTTTTTTAATTGCAACCATTACTCGTTTACCGAGAGTTTTTTACGCCGGCTTTTCCTCTCGGCCTACACCCTCTGTCTTCTTTGCCGATGAGTAGGGATTAATAATTTAATGACGTGGAATAAGTAATACCTGTATCTTATGTTCCAAAATAAACATATTTTATTTTGTTGCTCCAAATGACGAACATTGAAGCAATAATAAAAGTTGATGAAAATAAAACCTATAAAAATGTAATTTCAGATTAACCGTAGTTTTGACGAAGCACGTCGGCGAGTTGGCGACAATATTTACCGAAGAGTTAAGCAAGAAGCAAGCAGAAGATAAGGAGCTCGTAAACAACTATATAACCAATGTTTTCTTGGAGGTATGTTTGATTGGATTATTTAACTATACTTTGAACTAAAACTATTACTAAAAAAGTTCTCCACCGAAAAAGGGACAAATTTGACTTATTTGAAGGCAATAAAACAATGCTACGTATTTTTTATGTTTTACCTACAAAAAGGTAAATCTGCATATTTACTTTAACTCAAGTGACCTAATACATAACAAATATTTCAATATCACGAACAATAATTATATCGAATTAAGTTTAATTACTTTATTTTATTCTTTAGCTGGCATCACTGCCTACTAATTCCAGGTTTTTTTTTGAGTTTCTTGCCCGCTCTACGCCATTGACTTGCGAACTGGTAGTAAATGTAAATTTATAATCAATTTAACAGCTTTTCTGTTGACGTCCATAAGTGTAGTTGGTTACCTATATGAATAAAGTTGTTTTGATTTTGAGTTTAAATTGACTATTTTGCTGGAATTTATTGATGGAAGACAAATATCTACGCGATATGTCAAAATTCCTAAGCATTTAGTTATTAGCAATTGTATGGAGATATAATTTAATAGACATTTTTATGGTAACCCTTCACACACACATACAAACACACAAATATAAACGTAAGGTGACAGGCACCAAAAACCTAACTAGTTTATCTTTGTTGCTTGAAGCCACACAGGGAACATTTAATTACTTAAAATATACTTGACAAAAATGTATGAAAACGAAAAACACAGATTACAGAATTTGAGTGTTATACTCTTTTATTCTGAGCTTTTTTATAAAACAGGGGCAAATGGACAGGAAGCTCATCTGATGTTAAGTGGTACCGCCGCCCATGGACACTCAATGGCAGAGAGCTCGCAATTGCGTTGCCTTGTAACAATTGGTACAATCTTTTCTTGAAGGACCCTAAGTCGAATTGGTTCGGAAATACTTCAGTGGGCAGCTGGTTCCACAGTGGTAGCAAACGAACGTGGAAAATCTAAATAATTGTAGCCTCTAAGTATTCTTAATAGTACATTCCACATCAAGAAAGTGACTGATTCCAATCTTGCCGTTCCGTTTACACTTTGGAATCAACTAACTGTATAACGAGGGGAAACGATTACAATTAAATTTTCTTTTTCAGGCTGGAAACAGTTCAAAGTACATACAAAACGCATTCCAGTTAACATTGCCTATTATACAAATTGGTGCCGTTTAGTCTTAATGTTATGTAATAAAAACCCAGTGAATCATCTTTCATATATGGCTGAAGGTGATGGTGAACAGTTCTTCCAATCTAAAAGGAGTTTGACCCAGTCTACCCAGAGAAAGCCCCAGTGGTTTTTTTGGGAATGGAATCTAGCTGTTGTCCTCTAGGGCCTTGACAGAATGGGGTGTTCCCACGACTTGTTTGTGGCGGCTCCTGCGAGACTCGGACCTCGGCTTGGGCCATCGCGGGGTGGTCAATCGCCTGAAGGGCAGGACCAGTGTTACCAACTCTAACAACTTTTAGGTAGATCTACCAACTTTTGAGGTAAATCTATCAACTTGTAGGTAGATCTACTAACTTTTGAGGTAAATCCTTCAACTTGTAGGTAGATCTACTAACTTTTGAGGTAAATCTAGCAACTTGTAGGTAGATCTACTAACTTTTGAGGTAAATCTATCAACTTGTAGGTAGATCTACTAACTTTTGAGGTAAATCTATCAACTTGTAGGTAGATCTACCAACTTTTGAGGTAAATCTATCAACTTGTAGGTAGATCTACCAACTTTTGAGGTAAATCTATCAACTTGTAGGTAGATCTACCAACTTTTGAGGTAAATCTATGAACTTGTAGGTAGATCTACCAACTTTTAGGATTTTTCTCAACCAGAATATGCAGGTTGGATTAAGCATTTCAGTTTCCGGCCCCCATTGTCAAGTAGATTTTGTTAGATTGATCTCTTCAATCCATAACATGCTTTGATTTTTTAATGAATATTGTCCATTTTTTAGTTAATATACATTTTTTTACTATAATACTATTAGTGATTACTTTTTTACGAAAAAAAATATTGGTTGTTTGTAAAGTAGGTTTACGATAGAGATGTTTACGTGATAACGTCTTATTGGTGATATAAGTTTTTGGGAAGTAAGGAATTAATGAAGATAACAATTTTTTCAAATTTTAAATTACATCTATCGTTTTATTCACACTTTTGATGATAAATTTCGGGTGTAAAATGACAAGTTTACTTATTCGACTATGATATACATTTTTCTTCATACATTCACGGAATGACTGGCAGCGCTCGAGATGAGACGGGAGATCGGTCCGTCTCTCTCTCGTTATACCTGCGATCGCGCTCGTGAGGTTTTGGTGTGACACAAGTTTCTGAACATGTCACCCGACTAAAAAGATTTTAAAGACGTTATCACGTCAAAAATGATTTAAAGGTATTACATCTTAGGGTATTTTATATAAAATTCGAAATTATAGTTAGGTAGGTAGATCTACCTACTTTTCGAATTGAAGATAGTTGGAAACTACCAACTTTTGAAATTGTATCTACATTCTACCTACTCGAAATTCGAGTTGGTAACACTGGGCAGGACGGAAGCTTACTGGAGTGAGCGAAGTACGCAGTGAAGGCGGTTTTTGCCCTAATCTGATTGAATGTATTCTAGTGGTTATGGTCGTAAAGTATATATATGCTTGGCGGGAAATACTTTGATAGCGCGTTTTAGAGTGTGACGTCATCGCTGTGATTGTAGCTATAGAATGTAGGTGTCGCTACAAATTCTTATTTGAAAGGTTAACTGAGTACAAATGCATTTTATATGAAATCAGTCTTGATTTGACGTAAGTTCACAGGGTTTTTGTTACGGAGTAAAATATATGATAAAAGTATTTAATTGTTTTTGTATATTGAATTGCTTATAAATAAACTATGATGCGTTTTTGTTTGTTTTATTTGGGTTTGGTATATATAAGAAGTTATCATAACAAATATATATTCAAAACATTCTTAATTTGAATAGTGACAGACGAAATGGCGCGTTTGTTTGTGATTGGACTAGCGAAAGTTTCATGTCAATTGTCAACGCGTAGTCATAGTGGAACGATCGTGGGACTTGATGCGATGAATTCAGACGTAGGATAAAAGAACAGTAATTATAGGAGCTCTGAAGACAAACTTTCTTCGATCCGAAGTGCCACTTGGCAGCGTGGCAGTCTTAACTACGAGAGCAAGAGAAACGGACGTTCCACCAGTATATCTTAACTACAACAGCGACAGAAACGAACATTTTCTCAGTGTATCTTAATTGCGAGAACAAGAGAAAAGACGTTCCATCAGTGTGTCTTAACGACGAGAGCAAGAGAGACGCAGTACGACACCAGCGCCGCCAACTACGAACTAAACTGGGGGACAGACCCCACTTGCAACTTGCTTCTATCCTACGTGATGTTTTTTTTTCTTGCGGTAATGCATTCCCTCCCGCGGCACGGTTGGACCTGGTGGAGAAGGGTTATGCAGGACTCGCTGCTGTGCATACCCACTAAAACCCCACGGCACCACCAGCAATCGCCCGGGGCACGGTAACAGCGTAGCCTTGTCTGCATCCAGCCACGCGATCAGTTGTTACACGGTCCTCTACGGCCACGAATGATGTGGAATGGACCTTGGCACAGCAAGGGCCTTTCACATCGGCCAATTCATCCTGTTTTATAAAGCTGGGGGAGGCCGGGTACAATGCGTCAGCATCCCTTCTTTTGAACGCATGAAACCCTGACGTGAATTCGTTGCTTCAAGTCGCAGCAACGCAATTTTTTGTTGTCAACACTGTTATGTCATTATAGTTTCACAGTAATCTTAGTATGGAATAAAAAATGTAAAGAAAACCTGCTTACGACGATATCGTTTAGACTTTAGAACAACATACCTGTTATATTGACCAAAATCAAAGGTCCCGGCTGAATTCTATTGTATTAGGTACTTAATAACAACGTCATCGGCTGTTACGACTATCGGATTTTACGACCAAATATGAGTAGTCCCTTCGATATCGTTATAACAGATTTTGACTGTATTTTAATCGCCACGCTGGTTCTCTTGAATACTTTATTAATTTGCGCCATTGTCATTCGTTTTAGATACCCTCCAGAGTTATTTTTATAACTAAAATCAATTATCAAATTGCAAGACACTCGTAACAAAGCTATTGTTAAACAAAATTGTCACCTGTGTTGTTGACAAATGAAAGAATAATATGGATATGTCATATAAATTTATAACAAGTGGTTATGAAAATATTTTTTTTATTTTATTTTCACATAATCTTAACAGTTTCTACTACTATGTATTTTATTTTTTTAAAGGATAAGATGGCAACTGAGCCTGAGGCACGCCCAAAAAGGGGAGTCATAGCTCATGGACGCCCATTTTAATAGGTGCGTTTCCGGCCTTTGGAGAATACTATTATTCTGTCTATATCAAAATTATTCCGTTTTTTAAGATCTGAAAACGATTCCAAAAGAACTACCAATGATGACGCAGAAACTCCGTGTCTCATTAGAGGCTTACGATACACATGAACGGATTGAAACTTCTTTTTTTTAATATTCGAGAATTTGAACTCAGTCGTGGTCATATCCATATAAAACTACCATACATTATTAGCTGCCATATGTTGAAGGGTTAGCAATTTTGGTATTTCGTAACATGTGATGCGGTTTCAAGCATTCTCAGAAATAATATCAAAAGATTTTTAACGTATATAAACGCGTGTTCAAAATAATTTACTAAATTCAAAGGTAATTCCGCAGGCAGGGTTCTTTAACTTCTATACTCAAATCTTTTCAATCCCAAAACTCCCTCTTATCTTTTTTTTCTCTTATGGCTCTAGCACGATTTGTGCATTAGCCAGCGTTAAGTATAGGATTTTTTATAATTCGTGCTTGTCTTTAGAAATTCAACCGTATCCTCCATGTACGGTTTAGGCACTCGCCCGGTACCGCACAACCCTCCCAAAGGCCGAGAACAAATTTAAATTAAATTAAAACTTCCGGGAACCGGGAATCGAACCCGGTACCCCTCTCACCTAGCTGCCACTTAATAAGACCGCTAGGCTATGAGGCCCCTCCCTCTTATCTTAAAAATGAATTTAAATCGTCAGGTCCTTATATGTTACTCCTCTAATTGATGCTTATTGGAAATTCCATCTCACAACTCATCCTTCTTAGGAAATTCATTCACGATCTCCGCCATTAAGTTGTGGAATAGGCTGCCCGACTCCATACGGCTACCTCCCTAACATCTTTTAAAACTCTTCTTAAACATTTCTTAACCATATATTATTCTGCTCAATCGTGACTTTTGTAAAAAAAATTTTTTCTTATTCTTTTTTGCATTGCATCGCAATTCATCAATCCGTGAGATTATTTTGGTTTTTAGTTTATTTTTTGTATTATTCTATATTTTTCATCATATTTTTTTTTAGTTATTTCCTTACCTACTAGAGTTGCCTGGAAGGGATCGCTTGTTAGCGATAAGGCGGCCCGTTGCATCCCTTGTAATTTGTAAGTTTGTATTATGTTATTTGTTACTTCGTTATTAATAGAAAAAAATAACATAACATTCAATGTTTTTGCCAGGTCTTAACGCTCGCACAGAACTTTTAACCTTCCGACTCCCAGAACCAACATTGGTTTCCGCGAGTCTCTTCAGGATGTGTTCTGCTTTGGATTCTGCCAACATCATAGACCCTTTTTCGTACTCCTCTACTACTTCATTTAAATATTTTTTTTTATGGCTCTGGCACGGTTTGTGCCAGCGTCAAATATAAGATTTTTTATAATTCGCACAATTGTAATTTTGCCATCCTCGGCCTAGAACGTATTGCTACGTTCTAAACCTTCACAGTCTCCTTTCTTAGGCAGCATACTCACTGTTTGCCTTAGAAATTCGACCGTGCCCTCCATGTACGGTTTAAAGCACTCGCCCGGTACCCCTCACCTAGCTGCCACTTAATAAGACCGCTAGGCTATGAGGCCCTTAAATATAATTTAAAACAACTATTATTGTCCTAATCTTTGTATCTTTCTTCTTTATTATAGCTAGTAGTATGTTTGTCGTTCCCCGATTTATATTTTGTGCTGTCATGTTTTGTTGTGCTTTGTTCTGTATCATATTTTTTATCTGTGAAACTTTTTTGTGGATACATCCAATGTGTTTATTTTATGTTTTATTTTTAACTTATTTTTTGTATAGTAATGTATCTGTTTTGTTACCCAAATAAATAAAATAAAAAAAGTGTAAATAATTATGGGTTAAGCACAAGTCAAAACAATCAATTTGTTACGCAAATCTACAAGTCATGCGCCACCTGGCTACAAGGGTTGAAATCAATTTCCTACGACTGGCTAATTTAAAGTTATCGTGCAAAAATAAAATTTTACCCGAAGTATTTACAAACCAATTCGAGAGGAAGAAAAAGAGAACTCCATCAAGAAAAGAACATAGGTTATTAACATATTTTTTTATAAAACAAGAGGCAAACGGTCAGTGGTGAGTGATACCGCCGCCCATGGACACTCTCATATATGAAAATAGGCGTTAAACCTAGCTTATAGCTGCACAGTTTAGAAATATATTTATTGATATACAAACATAGTACTTATGCACTTTTTATAGCAGTTTTTGCCGCGCACAATCACTATGTGGAACCTGCACACTAAAGTTTTTCCGTACCAATTCTTTAAAGACTGGCAACGCACTTGCGAGCCTTCTGGCAATGTTAGTGTCCATGGGCGGCAGTATCACTAAACATCAGGTGAGCCTCCTGTAACATAAAAAGAAATTCTGAACCAATTCGACTTAGTGTCCTTCAAGAAAAGAGTGAACCAATTCTTAAAAGACCGGCAACACATTCGCGAGCCTTCTGGCATTTAGTGTCCATGGGCAGCATACTTAATGTTCGGTGAGCCTCCTGCCCGTTTATTGTAAAAGAATTGTAGTTAGCACATAATAATTTTAGTTATACATATGTATTTGGAAATTATTGCACCATTGTACGTAACATTAATTATCAAATCGCTTACGCCGCAGCCACTCTGTATTCATATCAATAGAACACCATATTTGGTAACGACAGGAAACTCTTAGCTGAATGACAATCGAAATCAGTCGGCAATAAATCAAACGCGTGCGCATTCTATTTTAACACCTTTCAAAGGTGCATAACGCATCTGTTATTAATCCGTTCTAAGTTTTGGCATGTTTTTAGAAAAAGTTAATTTAAGTTACGTGTTTGTATAATAGTATTTAAAAATTATGATTTACAAGCTTTTAAAGAACAATATCTACATTTTAATAATGAGTTTTTTTACTAAAACGGATCTTTAACATAAGAAAGTGTCCAATAACACTACTTACAGTCTATTAAGGAGTTCTTGTGTACCCCCGACCCAAGAGGGCCCCTACCCAAGAGATATTATGTTATATGGATGAATGTGTAGTCCCCAATACGCATTGGGCTAGCGTGGGGACTAAAGACCATTCCCTCTCGCCTAAGAGAGGAGGCCTATGGCGATTATTGAGACATATACAATGTGTAATTGAATACGCTGAAAATCTCGAAGTTTATTAAAATTAAACTGATTAGGGACGCTTTTTACTGATAGGGCCCCATCAAAAGAATTTGCCACGGGCCCCAGATGGTATAGTTACGCCACTGCTGCTGGCATACCCACTAAACCCAACGGCGCCACCAGCAATCGCCCGAGGCAGGATAGTAACAGCGTAGCTTTGTACGCATCCCGCGACGTTACGTTTAAGCTAGACCAACACACACCCGCTTAGTAACATAGGCTATATTTAAGGTATAAAAATATGTTGGTCCGCATGCAATTTCATCAAAATTATTCCGAAAAGGGCGGCAAAAACAAAGCGTTTATCATATCCTAGACAAGGGATGTCAAAATGTTCTATTGTTTAAACAAACAATGTCAATCGTGATGAAAATTGATTCATTGTATCCATCGTGACTCACGAAATACGCCCTAAATGAAGTCCTTTTACGGAAGTTTCAACAAATCTATATTCAAAACAATCTATTGTTACTTTAGTACGTTTATTTTAATTAAGATTTGTTCTTGATATTATTATCGGGGAGTATGTATTGACCTTAGATTCCTTAAGGAAATACCGTACCAAAAATCTGACATCAATAGCGTCTATGGACGGGGGGTATTGTGTATAGTGGTGGTGCGCGGCAAAAACTGCCGTAATAAACGCTCAGTTGTGGAACGACGGACGTCGAGGTGATACGGGTGGAATTTCGTATTCTGCCTCGACGTCCGATGATGAAACTCAGCTGCAGGTATTAATCCGAACATACGGTCAGCTGGAAGGAGTTGAGCTTAATTTCTAAGTAAACAAATAGGTATAAAATATAAAACTATATGTTAATGTTTATTTATGTAATGTTTTTGATCAGTGTTGGCCGAGTGGCTTCAGCGTGCGACTCTCATCCATGAGGTCGTAGGTTCGATCCCCGGCTGTGCACCAATGGACTTTCTTTTTGTGCGCATTTAACATTCGCTCGAACAATGAAGGAAAACATCGTGAGGAAACCGGCTTGCCTTAGACCTAAAAAGTCGACGGCGTGCGTCAGGCACAGGAGGCTGATCAGCTACTTGCCTAATTAACAAATGACCATGAAACAAATACAGAAAGTTTTAAGAGACTCAATGTCGCCGTGTCGTTAAGAGCAGGCCATGCCCTCTACAACTGACCATAATTTGAAGTCTAAAGGGTTGAGGTCTGGGCTAGATGAGGGCCAGTATTCAGCTCTTATAAAGTCTGGAACGTTATGGCTAGACTAGTTATAGATGTTACCCTAAACCTATACTTACGTCCCTTTCTATCATATTGCGTTTCCATTGTGATGACAGAGACATGAAAGAAACATATATTAATTGAATGAGACATTTTAAGGGGACAGATATATCACCAGGATATGACGTCATAATGACAAAACAGCTAATAAAATGGTAGGAAACCGACAAACAAGGGTAATAATTAGGTTTAAAATGAGCACGTGTTTTCAAGCCCTTAACGGAAATAACTAAAATTAATAATTGAAAACGCAAGCCAATATTCCGTGTCACAACCGTGAAATTATATGTTGACAATTGACTCAATCAATCAAATTGATTTCGTACATGTGTTCGAAATTAACTATTAATTATGTCCCTGTATAGTCTATGGTTGCACGCGATTCATTTTTTTCATTTTATGGTTGATACAACTAATATTATCAATGGGTATTTATTAAAAACCGCCAATAACCTTCATCTGTGTCTGTTCCATGATAATTTGTAATGATCAGCCTCCTGTGCCTGTGACACAAGCCGTCGACTTTTTCGGACGAATGTTAAATGCGCAGGATTTGGTGCACAGCCGGGGATTGAACCTACAACCTCAGGGATGAGAGTCGCATGCTGAAGTCACTAGGCCAACACTGCTGCTTTTTATTAGCATAACGAACTTAATATTTTCCTTAGAAGACTTCAGATTATAACACAAATTACCAGCAAATAGATATATGTTTAATATAACTAAAAAATGTTTAAAAAATAATTTAAAAATTCTGGTATATTTATTAATAATGGCTTTGTTATTCTTCCTTTATATGTATTTAATATATATTATAATGATCAATGAATCTTAGAATTTAGAATTTATCATAAATACATATTATATACTTTGTTATATTTCTTGTATATATGTATAGGTGAAACTGTGCTTTGTTTATGTTTGAATGTGTATTCCGTTTTTGGCTTTTGTGTACAATGTAATTTTTTTGGATATTGTTTAGTGAGTATAGCTGTAGGAATATTGTTGAGAAATAAATAAACTAGTTTAAACCAAGTGTATAGTTAAACAATTCAAATACTATAATTGGTTACCGAACAATGCAACATTACTGAAATATGTTTCTTTGAAAATTATCCGCCATAAAATATTGGCAAAGCAATAAAACTCTCAAGTGAACAGCTTTCATCTAGTGAAGTGAGGTCGTAAAAATAGCGGAAACGACTCAAAGCACAGTCCACCGCGCCTTCCGGTACAGTCGTGCGCGAAATTTAAAATAAAACACCTGTTGTATTAATAGAATTCACAGACAGTGGCGAAGAATGGCGTCTGTACATAATCTAAAATAAATTTCTGAATTACTGGAACTAGGTACAATGTTAATAAGGTTTCTGTTTGTATATTAAACATTGTGGGATCGTGTCATTTTTATAGTGTAAAAAATATTTGTTTTTTTTATGGGACCAGAGGCAAAAAGTGTTTATGGCTGCCCTTTGCCTTTTAGTAGTGGTACACCTAGCTGGCAGCTGGTTCCATGGTGGTGGTGTGTGGCAGTTCTAAAAACCGCTCCGTCGTGACACGCCAGACGTCAAAGTAAAGCGAATTTTTGAATGCGAATACGTCATACAGTACGATGACCAGCAGATTTTTTATTAAAGCCAAAAGGATTACACTATTGTTATTTATACAATAGCTGATGCAATGTCAACATTCTTTCACAGTGTTAAAAACTAAATACTTATCAGTTAATTCTTTCCTCGCTCAACTAATAAGTATTGCAATACAGAGAAGAAATGCCAGCATTAAAGGTACACTGCCACAGGAACCAAACTTTTTAAATTTCTTCTAATTTTCTATTTCTCAATATTTAATTATTATTATTACTATGTAGGTTAAGGATATTGTAAATACTGTGTATTTGTGTGATAAAATATATAAGAATTTACATTAAAGCGCTCTTAAATACTAAACATGTGGGTGTGTTATGTGGATCTTAAAAATCCATTAAAAATGGAAAAAGTGTATATATACTTCCGTACCTACTCCTTTTTTTTACTATACAGTACTTACAATTTTCTTAACCTACACAGCAATAAAAATATGTAATTAAAAAAAAATTAAAAATTTGGTCCCTGTCGCAGTGTACCTATAACGCTGGCAGCATTTCTTCGCTGTATTGCGATACTTATTGGTTGAGCGAGGAGAGCACCAGCTCTGGGGTCACCGGTACTATAAACCAGGCGCCAACTTAAATCGTTAAATTAATTAGCGCCTGTGCACTTGTACCCCAAGAGTATATATACTCGAAAGGGAACAAAATCGAAGTAGGAGGAAAGACTCTCGTTGTGCGGTTTATTATTTTTCGTCTGCTCTGCGGCCGCCCCAGCTTTATTGCTTGTCCGTAGTAGGTGAGCCGGGCCTAAATGTACTCTTTATTGATTTTGGAGTTTATTAATGTATAAATCAAAGAATTAATAGACTCCAAGAGCAGTGTTACGCATTATTTTACCTCACGAAGACATTTTAAACTCTTAAGAATCACGTATTCATTAAGGTACAAAATGAGCTTCTGATTTCTGACATATTAAAATACATTTTGTTAGTGACTGTACTAAAATGTACCTGAGCGTTTCGGAAGTTATATTGTCTCACGCCCCTGCCTCGCACATTGATGCGATTCTTTCCAACGTGCGCAAATCTGTTACAATTTGATTTACGGGACTAAATTGAGAATTGCACGGTAATTTAGTGGGTAATTGGACGTAAACAGATGAACGAAGATTTATGGTTTTGTCCACTTAACTGAATGATGAAGAGCAACAATAGTTCAGCGAACGTACTTTGTAAGTTGTAACTTCCAATGGCAATAGTGACTTCAATATTGAGCTTTTTAAATAAAGGTTAAGTTTTAAAATTTAATAAGCGTTGCTTTTAAAAAGTTCTCTACCGAAAAAGGGACAAATTTGACCCATTTGACGGCAATAAAAAATAAAATGCTACGTATTTTCATTGTTACCTACAAAAAGGTAAATCTAAATATTTTCTTACTCAAGTGACCTAATACAAAAATAACAAATATTTCAATATCACGAACAATGTATCGAATTAACTTTAATGACTATATTTTATTTTAATTCCAGGTCTAGTAAACATTAAAAAAAAATTATTTTAACTTGTGCGTTTTTTTACTGTTTGTGATGAAAAGGGATGTAATTATCACTCGCCGTAAAACCACTATTAATGTGGAGCACCGCACTAAATAAAATGTATACATTCACTAACAAATGAAATGTCAGATGTGGAATTGAAATCAAGGTTTGAAATCACTGACATGTCAAAAAATGATAGCTGTCAGAATTCTACGGAATTAAAAATCAGAGTATAAGTATTTACACATTGTTTTATAAAACGACTTCTTTGAGACTGCTTCTTAAAAGTTTAAATCACATTTACAAAGCCTTTAAATTTAGATACATTTACATTTAAACACATTTCTATTCCAGTCTTCTTTTAGGTATCTGTATTCCCTTTTTAGCAAACGCCTCCTCCAAATCTCGCCATTCCTCTGCATTGAGCCACTTTTGCCAAGTACCATCTGCTGTTTATTTCATTTGGTCTTTCCACCTTCTACGTTGTCTTCTTCTTTCGTTTGCTGTACCTTGGGCACGAGTTTACTACTTTTTGCTCCATTTTTCTGTTCCTCTTGCCATGTGCCCATTTATTACCAAACTTAGTTGTTTTCCTTAAATCTGTATTCTTTTCTTCCCTATCATACATCGTGGTACCGCATAGTGATAGTCTTAAAAATGGTCAGTTGTGGTTGACGGACATCGAGGTATTCTGGTTTAAAAAAAGATCTGTAGTATTTTTAAAGTGTTTGAGGAGATTTTATAATTTGTACTCTGACCGCTTAGATCGCGTCATGGTGTGTGCTACCACTTATAATTTCCGTATACTTAGGCGAGTTAATATTTGCTGAACCATTTAGGATTAGTTTTGCACGTTGACTCAAATTACCACCTACATTTGACCTACCACTGTGGTTCCAGATTAGTTGGTAACATCCAACAGTGATATGTTTCATCTTTTTGGGATTTGCTGTGAGGGTCATGCAGGGGGTTGTCAAAAGAAATAGGTAGTAGTAGAAATAGTAATATAGTAATAGAAAGTAAATATTCGGGTAACCAATACCATTTATGTAAGCTTTTTAACACCTCCGACGACTACATAGTCGGGGAATTATCGGGAAAACGAAAAAAAAAAAAAACAGTGATATGTAAAATGAAATATGTACGTATATTATTGAAATTATGTCTCATTTAGGAAAAAATAGCACGTAGGTCCTTTTATTTAATTGTCTTTGCTCCTTCTAAATCTTAATTTATCGGGCTTTGTGGAGTAATAACTATATTATCATGTAGTAATACTATATTACTATAAGTTTAAGGAATTAAATATTATGTTACTGTCTGGTCAATATATTTTTGAAGCCTTGTTGAATGTACAAACAAATATAAACGATTTTAAAACAAATGGTCAATTTCATCAGTATAATACGCGAAATAGAACTAATTTGAGTGTACGACCAACCAGGCTCCAGAAGATAAACCACTCCTTATATGGAAATTGAATTTGTTTTTACAACAAACTCCCAAGGGAAGCAAGAGAATTAACACTTCAACTTATTGTACGTTGAAGACTTTATATACTATAGTGTTATTGGACACTTTCTTATATTATATAAATTTTTAGGTAATTAGGTTAGATTTAAATTACTTATTAGTCTTAATTCTTAACCTCTAAAGAGCAGTGTTGCCCTAGTGGCTTCAGCTTGCGTCTCTCATCCCTGAGGTCGTAGGTTCGATCCCCGGCTGTGCACCTACTTCAGGGGTAATTCCTATCTGAGGCACAGACGTAAAGAGGTTGTCGCGCCACTGATTTGTTTTTTTTTATAATTAGTCTTAAGCTAGATCGTAATGTTCAATTGTGTCTATTGACAATTTATAAATAAAAAAATACTTTTTATAAGAATTTATATGTGTATATACCATTGTTAGCTACCGTCCGTAGATTACAACTGGACCAATAATCGTTATATATATTAATATATTTTTTTTTGTATTACTTTAGATTAAGGTTCTATATATATTTTTTTTATATACATTTGGTTCTGCACTTCTCGCACGCATCATGTTTTTTTTTCTTTGTAACTAGGGTTGCCTGGAAGAGATCGCTTATTAGCGATAAGGCCGCCCGTTGCATCCCTTATATTTTTTATGTATTGTGTTTCTTTTATTTGCGAAGTGTAATAGTGTGTAAATAAATAAAAAATATATACCTTTCACTAAAAACCATATTAATTTATAGAACAAGGGGCAAACGGACAGGAGGCTCAACTGATGTTAAGTGCCCATGGGCACTTCCAATGCCTGAAGGCTAGGAAGTGTACCTTTTCAGAATTAGTACTTTCTTTTCTTTAATTCGATGTGAAGGTTTTGAGTTTATCACGTACACGTACCTACATACAAACATACCGTGTTTTTCCAGTTTTAATATATTTATTTCTTTATTCTCTTGAAGTACCTAAGAGCCTGTAGATTTCAAGTAGTGTCTGAATTATTTTAATTCAGCTTCCGTGAGAACCGGAAGTCGTGAGTACTTTAACTTTGGCACCGGATGTGACGTACATTCAAGCGTGCTATCGACACCGAATTATTGTTTTAATTAAAGGTGATTGAACTTGGATGCATTTATAGTTTTATTTTTGTTTTCGCCTTACAGAAGCATGATTTTGAACATATATATATATAATACAGTCAAAACCGTTTACGACGACATCGTTTGGAATAGCATACCGGTTATATTGACCAAAATCAAAGGTATTGCGTACTTAATAACAACGTCATCGGTTGTTACGACTATCGGTTTTTACGACCAAATATGAGTAGTCCCTTCAATGTCGTTCTTTGTGGGTACACTATTACTTGTTCATATTTAAAATATATAACTTACGTTAAGTTAACATATACTTTGACCAACATGAACCAATTCAACTTAGGAAGAAAAGAGCGTGCCAGTTCTTAAAAGGCCGGCAACGCATTTGCGAGCCGTCTGTTGTGTGTTTATGGGTATCACTTATCAGATGAGCCTCCTGGCCTAGAGATAGATTGTGAGGAAACCATGCCAACTCAAAATGTCGTGCATCAGGCACAGAACACTAATCAGCTACTTGCCTATTAAAAAAATATCAACCTTATATGTTGTAGTGCCACCGGTTTTTTTTTAAATATATAATATATTAAGAGTTTGACTGCCTAAGTTAAATTCAATCTACCTCACACCATAACTATATGTATTTTGTATCCATACATAGTTTGTCTGTATGTTACATTGTAAGTATGAAGTCTGAAATGACAAGAGACTTTTGCCATTGACTTATTACTCATAAACTCCCTTGAGGGTCTGAACATCCGGATTATCCTTCTGGGCTAGACATTCTTACGCTATTAACACTTATTAACATCACTTACCTCTAGACTATGAGCAGTGTTGGCCTAGTGGCTTCAAAGTGCGACTCCCATCGCTGAGAGTCGTAGGTTTGATTCCCGGCTGAGCACTAACGGACTGTCTATGTGCGCATTTAACACGCTCGAACGGTGAAGGAAAACATCGTGAGGAAACCTTGCCTTAGACCCAAAAAAGTCGACGGCGTGTGTCAGAGGAGGCTGATTACCCTACTTGCCTATTAACACACACAGAAATCTGATTCCCAGACTTAACTTAAGGTTATCGCGCTACTGATTTATTTTTATTTACCTATTAAAACACGTACGCTTCATAAATTTCAGCCTAAGTATCATTTAACGTATATTTAATTTACGCAAGTATATGGCGCCCAATAATAATTGGTTTTGGCCTGAGATTTTTCATCTCTTCTGAGGTGATCAGTCTTCTGAAGGAGACAATTCGTTATAACTTGCATAAAAATGTTTTCCTATACCGTTCGAGTAAGTGTTAGTTGCGCAAATAGAAATAAAATAATAATGGATAATACCACTTAAAGTTAAGAACCGCACATTTATCCATCAGGGGGACATATAGAAAACCACAGACGATAGACAATTCGAGCGTTTCATTGAATTGAATTGACGTAATATCATGACGGATCATGTGTCGTTGGACTAATCACTAATTTTCACTAGTGGTAACCGGCATATTATATTAATATATTAGTTATGGATTGTAGCCAATGGAGTAAAATATATCATAATTATACATATACAAATTAACAAGCTAAAAGTCCAGAATATTCAACAAGTAATACGAACACAATATTAAAAAAATACAGAAAAATTAAATATTTAGAAAGGTCTTGCATGTATTTAATAGTAGAAAAATACCATAAAACGTACTTTGAGCTGAACTGTACCAAAGTGAGAACCAAATAATTCTATATAAAATTACGTTAAATATGTATAAATATAGAAACAGCCTATTTGGTATGTCCTATTGATACACCAACGATTTTATACGCCAGGTTAATATTTGTATTGGTTAAATTTACCTACACGGTGTCTGAATTTTTTACAAATCTAGACAAATAATTAATCATTCGTATTGAAGATCGTTTATAACACATAACTATAAATAACTTCAAATTCTGGCATTCTGTAACATTTCAATGTCAACAACCTAGATAACGAATTAATTGTTTTATCTGTAATTATTTGAGACGTACATCTTATCAACATTGATAACAATGGAATATAATAAGTCACTAGCTGCATTCAACGCCCTTTTCAAGTACACCTGTATCCCGAGACGTACAAAAAACGTCCTTGGGACTATTGTTGTTACAAGGGTTTGCGCGCCAAGTGACTGCCAAAATCGGCGCACGCCGCGATGCGCGGGAAACGAAGCGTCAGTCGATCTCGGACAGTACGTAGGCGCGCACGTGACGCCGGCTTTTAGGTTAGAATTGGCGCGGTTTTACAGCCAGGTGCGCAACGCCCCCGTCTACCGCGCTCCCCGCTTACTACCTGACAGCTGTTTTCTCTCGGGAGATTAGTCAGATGTTCCTGTAACCAGTCGGAGCTCACCTGACGCGAAACCATGGCCGCGGGCGGACGCACACCTAAGCAGAGAAGATTCGAAATATCAGCTGTTATGGGAAGAACTACTCCAAGAAGACGACGCGGGAGTTGCAAGTGCCTATTTGGGGCACCCGACCGGGACGAAACTAAACGTCTGATGGCGGAGCAGTACGCTAGAGATAGGAAGCGTTTTATTAAACGGTTTAATTTTGATGTGGAAACCGACTGTGCGTATAAACCATCAAAGCTGGATTCGCCGGTTAAGTTCTGTGAGGAAAAAGAAAGCCCTAGGACAGGTGTGGAGGCCTTGGCGTGTGTTGAGAATACTGAAGTGAGGGTATTGGGGTCACCGTCTAGAAGAAGTGCTGGAAGTTCGCCAAGAACGCCGCGGACACCAAAGACGCCCAGGGCTTCGAGGACACCACGCACACCTAGGACTCCAGCATCTAGAAGACAGCTACAAATGACAGGTTAGTAATTTATAACCATTTGCTGCATTACATGTTTGTGTATTAAATTGAATTTGAAATGAGACCTCTTTATGAGCAAAATATCCTTTTTTTACGATGTATCGTGTAAAATGGCACAAAAATTATCTTAGATAAGAATCAGATATAAAAACATTCTACAAAATAACATATGTATCGATAGGACGCATGCGAAACCGGATTTTCCCATATTTTAATAAATGTAGGTTATGAATAAACACCTGCTCTATAAAATTTTGCTGTACATAAATTGCGTTAACTAAATGTTATTTGTCATAATTCAAACTAAATACTAATACTTATAAAAAGAAAAACAAAAACATATCCCTATTTTTAACTATGTAGTTTCTTTGTTACGCATAGTATAGAGGCCCTTGGATGAAATCTGGTATAATAGGGTAAGAAAGATTTTATTCTAAACGAAACTGCAGACACCTGCTAGTGTATGTTCATATTTTTTGTCGACTACGTTTTTCAATCAAAGCTAAAAGTATTTTTATGAAGGAAATAATTTATAAAAAGGATCCGCTATTAAAATTTTATGAGTCCCAAATTCATTTGTAATAAAATAAAAACTTATTTGTGTATTGCGAACATAATTTTAAATCGAACACATGCATTGTCGCATAGTTTAACAAAAGTTAAATGGCGCATTCAATCAATTATAGTCAAATAAACTACAATTATTACGTAACAAAAGTAAATTTCAAGTGTACCTGTAACAATTGTTCAAACAAGTCGCCCGGTCTATGACCAGATAGTGATCAGAGAGCGAAGACCTCGGCTAAAGCCAGTTATACGGTGAAATTTCCAAATAATGACGGCCACTGCGGGATACTGTGATGATAAAACAGTAAGGGTGAGACTCAGAAAGAGTACCTGTACATGTCAAAATTCAGTAGGTAATGTACCTGTACAGTGTACATGTCAAAATTCAGAAGGTAATGTACCTGTATGTACATGTGCGGGAGTATTTTAGCGATAAGCTGCGTTTCTGACTATGACTAATTCGTATGTCGCTGTCAAATATCTCAAACTTTCTACAGTAAGGGTCTGCTTCACAATGTATGGATAAAGTACTAAATAGCTATGCAACACATACATTATTTGGAAGATAAATTGTGCTATTTGACACTTCATCGGACTCATAACTTATGATGGACTTTATGCGACGAATAGCGCTATCTGACAGTCGTGGAACGCAACAATTGTGTTTATCCTACCAATAAGTAATAAATAGCTAATTATGAACTTATCCGTACATTGTAAAACAGACCCTAAAAATGGTTTGATATCTGCTGTAACTAGATTTAAGTTTAGTCTATTATTGAGAGGTCAAATTAATTATGCGTTATTTTGATATATGTATAATATTTCCTATTTGGAAATAGCATATCAAAGCACCAAATTAGATTTATCTCGAATATCAATGTATAATTGAAGATAGAGATAAACTTATCTATCGAATAGCTCTAAATCACTCAACTGGATGTGCAATTTCAACCCATGTCAAGAGTAGATAACCACGAAATGTCATTAAATAAAAACTATTCTTCCGAAAAAATATATAACTAAAATAATCTACTTTCCAAACTTTATATTAGTGTAATTAATACAATATTTATATTTGTGGAGAGTTGGCCGAGTGGCTTCACTATGCGACTGTCTGAGGTCGTAGGTTCGATCCCCGGCTTTGTAACAATAGACGATATATGTGTGCATTTAACACTCGCTCGAAATGTGAAGGAAAACATCGTGAATCCGGCTTGCCTTAGACCCAAAAAGTCGACGGCGTGTGTCAGGCACAGGAGGCTAACTACTTGCCTATTAGATTAACAAATTATCATGAAACATACAGAAATGTGAGGCCCAGACCTGAAATGGTTGTTGCGCCACTATTTAATTTATTTATTTAGTTATACAATATTTATCTAGGTATCGAAATTTTTCGGGGCTTTTTTGTCTGCGTTGCAGGTCATTGGTAGTAACTTATCCATACATTAATAAATTCTACACCAGGTCTATGGAGACTAAATCTCGTTTCTGAATATCACTAGAACTTGAGATGCTGGATGATCAAACATCGTAAGTACGTGTATCAGGCAAAGGCTGATCATCTAACCAGAAAGTGCCTAAGTACCAACTCAATAACATCTTACCATTGAAATTCGAACCATGACAGTCCAAATTTATGGTGTACATTGACCCCCTTACGTCATCGAAACCATAGCTTTCATTTGTATAGGATACAGTGGTGAAAAGTATTTAATTGTAGTATAGTCTATTTATATATGTATATACTGGCAGATCTGTATTGGGCTTTTACTTTTGCCTTGAGGATATATAGTTCGCTATTAAGAAAATACTAGAAATGTATTTGCAACATACATTTTTGTTTTATAAAGTAAAATAGGTTTGTTTTGTAATACCGTATAATTAAAAACTAATATGAATTTAATATTTTATTTTCCACGGAATTTTAAGCGCACGAGTGCTTCGAAATAAGGTTTCATCGTGAGATGACGTCATGATAATTTCAATCATAAAACAAATAAGCTAAGTAACAGCTTATTTGTTTGTTCATTTTATTCATAAAATTAATAGTTAGTATCACTACACTGTATTTTTAAATACATTTTGTTTTCGACACTATTCTTTAACACGAAATTTACCCACTACAATCTTGTTTTATAGACTGTGTACTTTTTTGTTGCAGCTTGGAAAGCTCATGAACTTTTTATGTTAGATAAATATTGAAGTCATTAGATTCATAGTACAATGAACTATTTTATGTGAAGTTGTTATGTTAGTACTTATCTGAGAATTGTTTTAATGGACCAATGTTAATGAAAAAAATACCGAGTTATTAAGAGGCGAAAACATATTTTTTTATCCAATTTGAATATTTGTACTTAATAAAAAACCTCTGAAATACGCCGTTTCAATCTGATAAAATTGTGTTGATATGTCTTATCAAACACTTGTTATCATTGCAAGCATTCCTCAGTTTGCGTAAAATATTTATTTAACTTATCATAATTTGACCTCAATTTGATCTAGACATCATGTCGACAAGTATGCAATATAAAATGTATTGTCTGTGTTTCTACAATTCTAAATTCAAAATAATGACTTTACTTTGCGTAGTTTTAATGTAGGATTCTAAATTCAAAATATTGACTTTGCTTAGTTTTAGTTTACAATTCTAAATTCAAAATAATGACTTTTTACTTTGCGTAGTTGTAGTGTAGGATTCTAAATTCAAAATATTGACTTTACTTTGCGTAGTTTTAATGTAGGATTCTAAATTCAAAATATTGACTTTGCTTAGTTTTAGTTTACAATTCTAAATTCAAAATAATGACTTTTTACTTTGCGTAGTTGTAGTGTAGGATTCTAAATTCAAAATAATGACTTTACTTTGCGTAGTTTTAATGTAGGATTCTAAATTCAAAATATTGACTTTGCTTAGTTTTAGTTTACAATTCTAAATTCAAAATAATGACTTTTTACTTTGCGTAGTTGTAGTGTAGGATTCTAAATTCAAAATATTGACTTTGCTTAGTTTTAGTTTACAATTCTAAATTCAATATAATGACTTTATATTGCGTTGTTGTAGTGTAGGAGATTCTAAATTCAAAATATTGACCTTTTACTCTGCTGAGTTTTAGTTTACAATTCTAAATTCAAAATAATTTCTACTTTGCGTAGTAGTAGAGTAAAACCTATTACATTTGGATATTCGAAAATCATAGCGCTATGTCTCTGCTTAGAATGGAACCCTGAGTCACAGATTTGTGTATTTTTACTGATAATTTTTCTGCTTAGATTCTTATATATATATATATATATATATTCTATATATATATATCGCGAGAGAAATTGGTTCTTAATCGATGCTTTAAGAATATCCTTAAATTAATCTATTATTTCACAGAAATCTCTTGATAATTAGTACATATTACGTTGAATGGCTTTTACGTTTCATAATTTTCGTAAATTCAAAACGTATACGAACAAAACCCGTATTCGTGATAGTGCATTGATTTCTCGAGTAAATATTTGATATTGATAATGTCATATAGGACATATTAAGTGTTGGGTGTGGTCGATTGCAACACTTTGCAATATTTGAAATACGAATTTCAAATTTAGTTCCAACTCTTAGGCTTTAGCCAGTCCAAGTGCGGTACTACTTATGATCAGGTTATCCCGTTTGTTTAAATTGTATTACGATAGTTAACTATCATAACTAAATTTTAAATTTTATAAGGTAACATTATTATAAGTTACCTAAAGCTTTGTTAGATTTAGGGTCTGTTTCACAATGTATAAGTTCTACATAAGTTCCAAATTAGCTATTTAATACTTATTGGTAGGATAAACACTTTTGTTGCGTTTCACGACTGTCAGATTGCGCTATTCGTCACATAAAGTCCATCATAAGTAATGAGTCCGATGAAGTGACAAGGAAAATTTATCTTCCAAATAATTTATGTGTTGCATAGCTATTTGGTACTTTGTCCATACATTGTGAAACAGACCCTTAGAGGCTGCACGATTGGAAAATCCAATACTTTTTGACATACGGGATACACCGAATAATATCTAATAATATTTGAGAATATATATGTAATACTAGTGAATTCTGTTTTTGAAAATCCTACATTTATGATTTCCGCTATTTAAAATTTAAATATATAGAAAGAGAAAAAATAGGTTGTCAACTTATTTTTATAATAATTATAAGTTCATCGCGTCAGGATTTATCGAGCTTTTTATTTCAAGTACACAGATTACTAACTAGTTAATTACAGTAAAAAGTTAGGTCGTCATCCTAACATTACATCATAGTTTAACTATGCTATAACTGGCTTTGTACTTACAAAAACTTTAAGTTAAAATCACATTTCATACGTTTTTAACTAAACCTTTTTTTTGTTTATTTATTCTATTCTATTATTTATGCACCAGTAGCTCGTAGAATTACAGCTATTTATGTATTGAGTTTCGCAATTACGCTTTCCCTATAGTATGTTTCCTAAAGTAGTGTTTTTTTATTAGTGAAACTTTTTGTGGATACATTCAATGTGTTTATTTTATGTTTTATTTTTTAACTTTTTTTTATTATATAGATGTATCTGTTTTGTTTCCCAAATAAATAACTATACGAACAACAATTAGAAGCCCTTTTAATCAAAAGCTATATAATATAATGTTTATTAATGCTTCTCTCGCTCAACGAATAAGTATCACGAGGAAATGCTGCCAGCGTTGAAGGGGCACACTACACAGCCACAGGAACCAAACTTTTAAAATTTGTTTTAATTTTCTTTTTAATTATTTTTATTATTACTATGTAGGTTAAATTTGTAAATACTGTATATTGGATTCTTATGATTACTAAATTAATTGCACAGAAAATAAAATGTGAATTAAAAAATTGTTTTGTAGAACATAAAGTGAAATACAATAACATAATATAATAGGCCTGATTTTTAGTGTGTATTTTTTTACTGCAAACAGTAAAAACTAAGAGTACAAAAAGCCCACTGAACCTTGATACCTGAAGGGCCACACGGTACAAACCCCTTTACTTAAAGGTTAGAATAAAACAATCAATACATAATAATTAGGACTTCAAACGCGGGTATTCCTGGGAATCATTCGACATTAAAGCTTTTTAAGTTTAGACATTCGATTAGCAATACATTTTATTCTAAAATTAATATAACGTAATCTTTCGTGTTATACAAATAATATCTTACAAAATTTTCGGACAAGTATGAACAAGTAGCTAACGATGTATGACCGCACCTCATGAGTCACCTGAATCGAACCCACTGACTCATCAAATCTAAGTTAAGGTATTTGAAAACATCGAAATTTATACATGTCTTACCTACGCTATTTATTCAAAAAGTATCATTGAAAGGTTTGAATTTTAAAGTGTTTCCATGCGTAACGAACCGGGACCCGTGACGGTGGGAAACGGGCTACAACCGTGGTCTATGGGAGAAAAATACTCTGCTCTCATTGGTTGAAATTTCTCGCTTCATGTGTTTTACGTTAGTTTAAATTTTGTAACATCACTTTTGGCTGAGGCAGAGCCACAACAAGGCCTCATTTTCGTTTGGATTAGTGATTTACCACAGACAGTAGACAGAAGTATGTTACATAGATTTTTTGTATTGAAAAGTAATTTACTGATTTAGAATAATACTCTCCTGTGATTGGTTGAAATTTGTCGCTTGAAGTGTTTTATGTTAGTTTTTTTTAATGGCTCTGGCACGGTTTGTGCATTAGCCAGCGTCAAGTATAGGATTTTTTGTAATTCGTGCTTTTTGCCTTAGAAATTCGACCATGTCCTCCATGTACGGTTTAGGCACTCGCCCGGTATCGCACAACCCTCCCAAAGGCCGAGAACATATTTAAATTAAATTAAAACTTGCCCTCGAACCGGGAATCGAACCCGGTACCCCTCACCTAGCTGCCACTTAATAAGACCGCTAGGCTATGAGGCCCCTTTTATGTTAGTTATTTATTTAATTTTGGTTGAGGCTTTTTTCCGCAGACTTATCCTTGATATATTTTTCGTTTGGACCAGTGATTTCCCATTGAGACAGTAGACCTAGAAGTATGTTTTATAGATTTTTTGAGTTCAAATCTAATTTACTAATTTGGAATCGGACCTACATTTGTATAGTAAGCTTTAATCACTTAGCTAGAGGGGTAATATTTAATTCTCATAATTGTCTTTTGAGTCTAAAGAGATGCGTCTTTCAGCAGGGCTATTCAGAAATCCGCGATCCTTTGCGATCTTGGACGGTTTTTAGTTGAAATCGTTTTTGACATTTGGATGTGATACTACTATATACTTAGGGCTAATTCTCGACTCTGAGAGACTACTACTACTATAGAGCGCCTGTTTCTACGAGTATTACGTTTTAAATTTTAATATTTTTAACAGTAAATATATAATTACGTCTGTTTATTTTTAAACCCATGTACCTAGGTAAGGTATGGTCGAATAACTGTAGCCTGCCCTTTGGGCTAGAAAAAAAAATACTCGTTCGAAATTCGAATGTGAATCGCGTTTGAAGCTAGCGGTTAATTCAATTTCGTGAGCACGAAACGGACCTTGCACAGGAATTCACGAAAAAACTAAAAGAATTTCATCGCGTGTAAATTATTATTAGTGGCGTGTCATTTCTGTGTACTCATAAATCAGTTTTTCAAAATTGCTAAAGAAACGCAGTCAATTTATATCTGAATTAACATTAAACACATCGAACAGTATTCGACTTCCGCCTGTGCATTATTATTTATATTTTTTGTTTTGTTTACTACGCCAATACCAACACAAAACTAAAACTGATTTGTTACTAACTAAACCTAAATATGAATATAATCTGAATTAAATAACTTATTATTATTATTATTTTTATACAATTACACTTATGAAGGATTTTAAATTTTTAGACGAAGTGTGGAAAGAAGTCCATAAATATGCCCACAATCCACATTAAACAAAAGACAAACGTTTTTAAATTGTTTTTTTAATAATTATTTCAAAGGTTCTAGTACATTCTTAAATACCATCCGTATCACCTCGACGTCCGTCGTTCCACAACTGAGATTTTCTTAAGGCAGTTTTTGTACACTGAAGTATTTCCGAACCAATCCAATTAGGGTCCTTCAAGAGAATAGCGTACCTACTAATTCTTAAAAGGCCGACAACGCACTTGCAATTCTGGCACTTAACAACAGCTGAGCCTCCTGCCCGTTTGCTTCCTATCACATAAAAAAAGAGTACAAGTGTGGGATGAATAAGATAATTCTAGTAAATCTTACCATCTCTTAATAAGAGATTAATGGAAACCTTTTAATAATATAAAAATTAAAAACCCTTATACTGTTACACTGCTTTATGCTTGAGTAACATACGCTTATTTCTAAATAATTCAATATACACTTATAAAACGGAAATAATTGTTCTCAGTAAATCCAAAACTCCTATTAAAAAAATAATTGCACCAGTCTCCCTACGTTATCCCTAAAAGGCTGTAGTATTTAAAAAACTAAATGTCTGCCAGGCTGTTATTAATAACAAATTATAAATCAATTATATTGTACATTCCGTCCTTTAAAATGATTAACAAACTTATATGCATTACTAGTGAAAATGGAAAATCGTTTACGAGTACGCATTGTTTTCCAATATCGGGAAAAGGAAGGCTGTGCGGTCACTGCACTCATTTTCCTTTCCTATGTTTTAATTATACTCGACTTTATGGCTAACTTTAAGTTCTAAGTTCGATTTGTACAGTCTTAAACGAAGACATAAATTTATCTGGCCAACACAATTCTATGTCCGTTCTATAACATTAGACAAAAACAAACCATGCGCTACAACCTTTCGTATCTGGGCCTCAGATTTCTGTCACTCTAATAGGAAATTATCAACCTCCTGTGACTCACGCCGTCCACATTTTGGGTTTAAGGCAAGCCGGTTTCCTCACGATGTTTTCCCTATACCGTTCGAGCTAATGTTAAATGCGCACATAGAAAGTCCATTGGTGCATAGCCGAGAGCGAACATACGACCTCAATGATGAGAGTCGCACGCTGAAGCTACTAGGCCAACACTGCTCTCAACTTTATATATGAATTTATGAGAATGATGGATAGACATTGGTGCTAAGACCACGTCCTCTGCTAGAGGTTTGTACTATAGTACAAGCGTGTGTCATATACTATGTCCTACATACTATATCACACGACTTAAAAACAGCAGAAATGTTCTATGGGGTCACTGGACGCATACATAAGTATACAACCCATAGCAAGAGTCCAAGACCAGCAAGATTAAGAAGACAGGAGTATGAGCTGGTCTCGTCCCTGAATCAGTCTGTGGTTAGTGGGATAAAATGCATTTCCGTTGCCATCTAGAGGCTTTAATCTTTCCATTTAAATCCGTCCTCTTTAACATATTATGACAATTCAGAGCGGGTATGCGCTGAGGTCGTTCACCCTAACGGTACGAGGATAGTAAACAGCGATTTTATACTTTTAAGCTTAGCTTTTTAACAATTAATAATCGACGTGTCTCAGTGGTTGATATGTTATATTCTCAGAATGTTAAAATAAATAAATCTAATCTAATATATAAAATTCTCGTGTCGCGGTGTTTGTAGTTAAACTCCTCCGAAACGGCTTGACCGATTCTCATGAAATTTTGTGTGCATAATGGGTGTCTGAGAATCGGACAACATCTATTTTTCATCCCCCTAAATGGTAAGGGTAGTCCACTCCTAATTTTTTTTTTTAATTTTTAGATAAATTTTTTTAATTAATTTTTCTAATTTTCACCCCTCTACGATCAACCCCTATTTTTTTATTATAAATGATATACCTACATGGCAAAACGACGTTTGCCGGATCAGCTAGTATAATATAACATTTCCATTTGCAGATAAGTATTACTTAAGCAGATTTACTGTAATCTAACCCCCCCCCCCTCCTCTTGTCAGCAAAAGTAAGCAAAGCTCTCCAAAATAATAGTACATAAACGTATTAATTTTTTTGTAGGAATCCTCAAAAGTGCATTTCGTTTTTAAGCATAGACAATGAGTGGGTAATATGTATAAAAAAGTAAATAATTAACCCCCGTATTGTGTATATGTTAACGTAAAATTGTAAACACCGTTAGATTGTAATCAATCTCGCGAGATTATAAACTGTCGAAAGATTGTGAACCTCAGCTTACTGCTTACAATTTAACGTATTATTATTCGGTAGATTGTACTACACTAACTTAGTTATCATTCAAACTTCTTTGGTCAATTACAGATTAATTTTACTTTCCAACAATTTCATATAACTACCGAATAATAATACGTTAAATTGTAAGCAGTTCGTTGAGGTTCACAATCTTTCGACAGTTTATAATCTCGCGAGATAGATTACAATCTAACGGTTTTTACAATTTTACGGTGACATATATACTTCTTCAGTCGCACTCTTCATTTCTGAAGGTCGTGTTAGCACCGCACATCTTCCTCCACTCTCCCCTGTCTTCGGCATCCTCTAACCTGGGTGATGGTAAGACCTGTAAGGGCCTTTACTTGATCGGTCCAGCGAGTAGGGGATCGGCCTCGAGGTCTGGTGCCCTCTACTCTGTTCTTTCTGGATCTGCGTGTTAAAAAAAACTCAGGATGCGTTGGTAACAAAGAGAGAGAGATTTTTTACTTGTAATTGGTCTTAGTACGGACTATAAATACTTAAACATAACTAATAGTCATCATGGGTGTGTTTTGGGGTTTTAACCTTCAAAATCAGTTTTTGTATCTGAAATTGTTAGTTTCATTATGTTGAATATTATTCACATAAAAATAAGTAAAAAACAGCAAACTTTTGTTTTTTATTGTTTTTAAGTCATGTAGCACCTAAAACAATGCTTATCAATATTAAATTAATGATTATTACAACATCAATAGGGTTGCCACATAAGACATAGCTTATTATTGTTAATATCACAATAATAACATTTATTCATATAGGTAACACAATGTACACTTAGAAACGTCAAAAAAGAAATATATATTAAATGCTTCTAATTTTACATTTACTGCCAGTTCTCAAATCAAGGCCGTAGAACGGAAGAGAAGAACTGGCAAATGTATAAAAATACAAAAAGAAGATGAAAATGTTCTGGGACCTAATTTAAACTTATTTCTAGAAAATCAATGTTTCGATATACAAAGTCAAGAAAAAAGATTTGGGCATTTCCAAAAATGCATATTAATTTATGTTTTGACAATTAAGTAATTGTGTCAAGATACATTTGAGTAAGGGTCTGTTTCACAATGTACAGATAAGTTCTAGATAAGTTCCAAATTTGCTATTTATTACTTATTGGTTGGATAAACACTATTGTTGCGTTTCACAACTGTCAGATAGCGCTATTCGTCACATAAAGACCATAAGCTATGAGTCCGATGAATGTCAAATAGCACAATTTATCTTCCAAATAATTTATGTGTTGCATAGCTATTTGGTACTTTATCCATACATTGTGAAACAGATCCTTAATATATTTTTTTATAGTGATCCCATAAAAAAATAAACCCAAGCATACCACGCCACTAGGGTCATACTGTGGGACAAAAAATATTTTGGAAGCCCTACACAGAATTTATTGGTGTATACATTTTTAAATTTACATATCTTAAATGGCAAATAATTTAAATGTTTCGAAATCCCAAAACGCACAACCATAAAATTGACTCTGGTTAATTCTGGTAAAAAGAAAAAGTTTAAGATTAAACCGGTCAATGAGAAAGGTATTTTTTTAAACCTCGGTTTGTTATCAAAGGTGTGCAACTGTTATTTTTATTAACCGCGAACTTCGTTTCGCATTAATATGATTTTTGAAGTTATACTTTAGGCGCGTTATGAAAATTTGATGAGAGTGAAATTATACGATGCGCGCGCACCGTGACACAAAATTAACAGAATGAAGTTGCCCACGGAAGATGCTACGGCATTGGACATAATTTAAAAACAACATTCGAATTAAATTAATTTTTCAAATGTAAACTGAACTTTATTGACTATAATGACTCTTTTCCAGTCTTTGATTATTTAATTGTAATTAAGTATTTGCGAACTATTTTTAATAATGCCAAAGAAGTATAACTTCTTACGCGCGTACATAAGTACACGCACCCTTTTTTTACTTAGCCTACCTTTTTAGTAGCTACATACTAACATATGGAACATTTTGCTATGCTACCCCATAAAGACTGTTTAAGTTTCCTGAATAAAAATCAATATACCAAATAAAACTACATTTTTCTCTCCATAATAACCTTCCAGGAATAAAAAAAAGTACTCGAGTTTTCACTTAGTAACATATTTTGCAATTCACTTTTATTTATTTAGATTTCCAATATTCTAATACTAGTCGTAGTCAAAACCGAATGTTGATAATATTGTTTTGCTCAAGTCTTTATTAGTAGAAATATACATGAATTAAACATTTCTATTAATTTAATATATCATAAATCAAAATTGTTATGGCGTTATATACAGGAAAGGAAAATTAGGTGAAATATTTAATTATAAATATGGTTTGAACAAAATATTCTAAATATGGGTAGAGCAGTGTTGGCCTAGTGGCTTCAACGTGCGACTCTCATCCCTGAGTTTGGAGGTTCGATCCCCAGCTATGCACCAATGGACTACCTGTCTATGTGCTCATTTAACATTCCCTCGAACGGTGAAGGAAAACATCGCGGGGAAATCGACATGCTTATAACTAAAAAGTCAACGGCGTGTATCAGGCACAGGAGGCTGATCACCTACTTGCCTATTAGATTGACAAATAATCATGAAACAGATTCATCTGAGGCCCAGACCTAAAAAATTTGTAGAGCCCCTGGTAAAAAATAAATTGAGCATCGTATGATCAAATACTTAAAACATATGATGATTATTTCGCGGAAGGTATGTTATAACCTGTGGTATCATTGATTACTTCAATTGTGTTAATGGTTCGAGGAATTATTCATTGGCTTTTTTTCGTTACATACTTGATGAATGCCGTAATTTTTCACACTTAAAACTTAAAATTAAAACATTCCTTTATAATTCTTTTTTTTAAAGACAATTCATACCAATTGACCTGGTCCCATGCTCAGCTGGTGAAGCTTGTGTTATGGGTACTAGGCAACGGATATACATACTTATTATAGATAGATAGACATATAAATACATATTTAAACACCCAAGATGCACAACACCAAATGCTCATCACATCGATGTTCGTCTCAGCCGGGGATCTAACCCGGGACCCATGGTTTCGGAGTCAGGGGTACTAACCACTAGACCAATGAGTCGTCAAATTCATTAGAAATTAATTTAACATCATTTTGGGTCTATCAAAATGATGTAGTCGTCTTCGAGTTTTGCGCTTAGTTACATATAGTGCAATTAACTTTTATTTATAATCAATATACTAATTGAATACGGGTCGTAGATATAATATCGAAATCGAATGGTAATAATATTTTTTTGCTCAAGTCTTTTTTATTAGTAGAATACGTAAATTTAACATTTCTATTGATTTAATATATTATAAATCAAAATTGTTATGCCGTTATAAACAGTAAAGGAAAATTAGGTAAAATATTATAGATTCATTAGAAATTCATTTAACATCATTTTGGGATTATCAAAGAGGCATTTTTACGTCCATATTCAAGCCTAATCAAAACAATTGTATATGTATGATCGACATGTTACCTAATGTTTAGTGACACCATGCCCACTGTTGTGAGTTCATGAACACTCAATGCCAGAGGGCTCGGGAGTGCGTTGCCGGCTTTTTAAGAATTGCAGCAAATGTTACAAAATATGGTTTAGTTTAATTGAATACAATCGCCATGAATTAATGACCATTCGCAAGCACAAAGATCGTATTACAAAATTAATTAAAACATCACTATAGACTATTATAGCTTAGGCACTTATCACTTCATAGCTGTATACATATAAATAAATTAAAAGTAAGCGACTATTAATTTATTTATACACACTTAATTCTCATACATTAAAGTCGACTTTTCTCAAGAAAGTCTTACAAAAAAGAGTCCTCCGCCGCGAGATTTGGTCAGCTATCACAAATTTATTATGAAAATATTTTGTAATACAACAGTTTTGCTGTAGTAAATGTTTACGGGCCACAGGTAACACTTGCGAAGCAGGGTCGATTTTGATATTAAATCTTACAACCTTTTTAGGTCTGGGCCTCAGATATCTGTTTCATGATCTCAATCTAATAGGCAAGTAGGTAATCCTGTGACGCTGTCGACTGTTTTGGGCCTAAAAAAGCCGGTTTCCTCACTATGTTTTCCTTCACCGTTCGAGCTAATGTTAAATCTATTGGTGCACAGCCAGGAACGAACCTACGACCTCAGGGATGAGAGTCACCCACTGAAGCCACTAGACAACACTGCTCTCAATTAAATTGTAAAATTACCGCCGGTAATTTAATTTTAAAATGTGTTTCTAATACAAGGTAGACGCCGCAACATTTCCATATGAAAGCAAGCACAACAAATTTATTAATTTCTCAGAAAACTCAACAATGTACTTTTACTACCAAAAGCAACAAGTTAAATTTCTTTAAAACCATAACTTACAATCGGTAAATGGTGTAAAAACATATCCCATTGTCGAAAGAAAAAAAAACATCTCCGCGTAACTCAGGTAGCGGGCTCAATAAATACAACCTTTTTTTAATATGTCAGGCGATCGTGGAACAGGTTACCGACTCGCTCCGTTGCTTAGATTTTTAATTAAATGCGACTGCAATGATTTAGTATACGTTTTAATCGAACATTGACTTATAAACTTGATGGAAAAAATATGATCGTGATTTAATTTTTAAAAACTATATCTACAACCCAGAGCTGGTGCTTTCCTCGTTCAACGAATAAGTATCGCAATACAGCGAGGAAATGCTGCCTGCAAGATATACTGCCTCTTTATTTTTATTTTCTTATTATTATTATTACTATGTAGGTTAGGAAAATTTTATATTTGTGTGTTGTAATTAAAGTTTATCGTCCCTTTCTGCCACATTGTGTTTACCCTGTGATGAAAAGAGACATGACATGTGCAAACTTAAGTCTCCGAATAATGGGAGTTTTATATTACGACTTTACAAAAGAATTGGGATCAAAATAAATGCCAAGTTCATCTCAACTCAACGAATAAGTATCCCAATACATTGAGAAAATGCTGTCTACTGTAAATACTTCATTAAAGATATAATTAGCTATAGTATGTCACAAGGAACAAATCTTGGACTATAGCAATCTTGTTTTATGTCGGGAAATAGTCCTTTAAAATCTTAGATTACATAAGGAGATTGTAATTACGATAATGCTACTCAAATATCAGGTTTTGTTAGATTTCACACGCATTACAAAGTGTTAGCTAAAGAAATCTTATCTAAGATCGCAGGATTTTATTTCACTTTATTGTTATGCATTGTGGAATTTATAAGAAATTATTGTATATTATGAAATCATATTACTAGAAAACGTTTCAATTTGAACAAATGCTCGTCAGGCGCTTTCATTCTCACACATAGAATTAAAATTTTACCTTTACTATGACAATCTGCATTTATTTATTTACACTTCTATACCTTGAACAAACAGATAAAGAACAGGTTATATAAGTTATTAGGCAACGGCCTTATCGCTAATAAACGATTTCCTTCAGGCAACCCTAGTCTGGAAAAATAACTAGGCGTGAAGTACCTACAAGAAATACTAACTAAACTAAAATCTAATCAAATAATAATAAGATTAATAAAAATGTAAAATCTTAGGGTTAATTAAGTCATAATTAATATATATTAGTAGCTAATTACGAGGCAGACGAGAAATGCTCAAATAGATTCTTAAATAAATTTAAAGAGCTCGTCTGATATCAACATGTCCTGCTCTGGAACTCATTAGTTCCAGAGCAGGACATGTATTTAGTTAAAATTACCTCTGTTGGTAATTTGCAATAAATAAATGAAAAACATACTAACGTATTAAATTTTTTATCTCTCAATCAAATAATTAAATTCATTTATCCATATCGGTATCCAAATTAAGGCAAGAAGGACTGGCAAGAAATTCTTCGCCAAAATTGTAACGAATTGCAACCACGCTTCACATGACGTATGAAAATCTTTATATATATAATTCTTCTGTGAGTGTGTATGTCACTGAACTTCTCTCAAACGACTGGACCGATTTTGATGAAATTTTTTGTGTGTGTTCAAGGGGATCTGGGAATGGTTTAGATTCACAAATCAGCCCGCCAGATGGCGCTGCAGTCGGTACTTTCATACTTTGCTTTACTAATCGCTTGAAATATAATGCAGGACAACGTCTGTCGGGTCCACTAGTGTCATAATAAAACAAAAGCACTTTTCTGCGTCATTAAACGTTAAACTTAAAGTTATTTTAACTTTAAATGAAATAGGTTTAAGATTGAGTGTTATTGACACCCGAAAAGTTGTTTATTTAGTATATGTATGCATTAAAATGTAAGATTTGGGAACCCTTTAAATTAAAGATACCTGTGTCAGAGTTCCCAGCTCTTCCATCACCAAACTTAATGGCGTTAAAGGTACACTGCCACCGGGACCAAACTTTTTAATTTTCTTTTTACTATTTTTTTATTATTATTATTCTATGTAGGGTACTAATAAAGATATACTGAATACTTACTAAAACAAACTTATTTTTTTTTAAAGAGGTCATAAACACCTATTCGTAAACTTGCAACAATTTTATTCAAAATCGACGAATAGATTAACTGCAGTTGAAAAACAAGATTATGTTCGAATATGCTAATGCCTATCATAAATTTCAATAGTCCAATGACACCTAAATGCACATTTACCGCCACGAGACAGACAATCCTTTATGGATTTTGGCCACAATTTTTCTTTCATTTTTATTCATAGACAAGAACCGAGGTGATTCTCTATGCCTGACATAGGTCAAGTTTCTCTGTATGCAATATTAGATATTAGATTTGGCAATATTTGTTTGTTGGTATCTAGGCTTAATATTATTAATTAATTGATTTAAATATAGGTATACAATTTTATTATAATTATATTTTCGCTGTATATTAAAAATTAACATAATATACTGATGCATGGAATGCATTCCTCAGCGTTAGATCAGTAATAACTAAATTTCATTATTACCAATAATTATAATATAGCATTATTTTAATAAAAATACAAACAAATTTACGACACAAGACATTAACTGTAGCGATTTTTGTAGACTGTAAAATACCCGTCAACAAATGTACCTCCCAAATACCACCCAAAACATCTTGATTCTTCCTAAACTTGGGAAGAAAACCCCCAAGTTGGCAACACTAGATTCGCGATCTTATTATGTTTATTCTAACGTCTTATGTTTATTCTAAATTCTAAAGTAACAACCATTTATTGTCGTTCTCAGGACAAATTTTAATATTTTTTTTGTCTTTTCAGATTACTGGACGTTAAGAAAACACGCTGACCCGGCATCGGATAAGGAAAATTAGCTGAAATTGTTATAACCTTAAATTATTCAAGAGATATATAATGGATATATATTGTACTGGACTAACTTTTTCATACATTTCTTACACAATGTATGAAGGACTGTCTAGTATGAATAGAAATTGTATTATAAACGTAGATTAACGCCCGTATGTTTAAATAACCAGTCGTAATTATTACACGTCGTACTTCGTGATATTATCTAATAGTCACGACACATTTTTAGAATACGTAAGCAGCGCTCTGTGGGTGTATTTAGAACTATAGTTTAGTTCTAAATACAAACACGGTCCCTTTGAATAACAATGGGCTATTTGACAAGGTATTAAAATCTATATAATTTTTTTTTTGGCTTGAAAATATTTAATTAAAAAATGCTAAATACAAGATGGCGTCGCACCGTAAGCAAACGTCAAGATTTTGACGTGTATTATATTAAATTAAACATACATATATATTTTTAAACAAAATAGTATTATGATTAAATGAAGACTGCTGGCATAATATAGCATCGTTGATTCGACTAATCTGTCACAGTTTTGTGTCTAGTGACTGACGTTTAAAAATCAATATTTTTAATTTTATACAGATTACACAATATGAGTCAACTGTCAAATAGCCCATTCGTAGCATCGTTCGAATATTATTACAGAAGTATACCGAACTCTGGTACTTATTGAATACGGGCAAGAAAATTATTGTAGAAAAATTACTATATTGGCAAAATTATCGAATAAAAATTATTAAATTAACGTAGTCTTAGTGAAATAGCTTTTATTGCATATTCAATTGATCTCTTACAGCTTACAGCTATTAACTTCTTTAAAGATATGTTAAATGTATTTTTATTTGAAAAATGAAATAGGGCCATTTTTGTCATGCATGAAATCCCTGATGTATTTCAAAAAGAGAATGAATTCGGTTAGTCGATTTTTAATCTGTTACAAACGAACATGTCATTAAAGTGTCATTAATACATACAAACATTTTATCTATGGCCACGTTGGCGCCAATTTTAACGTCATGTTTTAATATATTCTAAACATTGTAATCCCTTTTGTCACTTAACATTGATTGTTTTATTAGTTTGTAGAAATAGTTGTAAACAATTGTATTTTGAACGGCATAACATAACCTCTAAGTTTGACAAAATATTAAAAGCGGTTAAAACATTAGTGTTAATCTTTATCCGAACCGGCAGCTATATGGCTGTGTATGTCATTAATCAATTGTAAGAAATAAACTACGTATATAGCTGCCTTCTGGTTTTACACGTTTAAAAACGAGACAACAGATTGCATTTCGTACCAATAATAATAATCAACCGAAAATTTCTCGTTTCGTTTTTGAACTGTTCGTTTTTTAAATGTAGGCCTGTCTAAATCAATACTATGTAGAATCTAGTCTATGATCTCTGCAATCTATGAATGTCCCATAAACTGTCCATAGAGTGTAATTTAATTCAGTCCATAGCCTTAAGTTGTTGCATTTAATCAAGTCTCTATTTAATGATTCATAGATTAAGTTTGGCGCGAATTTGTCTTGTCAAAATGTTTTGACAGGTGAACCTAGAGCCTATTTGACTTATTTTGTAGCGATATTCACACAATTTATAAGTTATAGATTAGTTTTGTAAAATGTGTTTTTAATCTGTTTTGTAAAAATGTAGTTATAAATAGTATCGCAAAATAGTTGAAATAAAATTGTTATTAAATTAACTCTTGGAAAGTTTATCTATAAGGTACTTTGATACGCTTTATTAAATGGAATTTATGATATTTTTTAGTTTTATTTATTGTCTAATTAATCTTTCACAAGGCAAATGATAAAAGTACTTGGACTATTGCTTAACTAAGGTATTTGGCAAAAAAATATTTATTATCAAAGTGAGCTAAGGGGTCTTATCCCTAAATAATATGTAAAATCGAACATAGTTGAAAAATAAACAGTAAAGTTACTTTTCCCAAAAACTTAGAAAACTTGAAACCACATTCTTACCTTCTATATATCAAAACTACGTAACGCATTTCGAAGTGATATTTAGGATTTAATAGACAGAATATAGTTATCGGCATTGGGAGATTATTTAATTGTCTGTAAATATCATGTAGACACAATTATTGTTAATTTGATAAATAAAAGTCAACGTAATGAAACTAAATTTCGCGGACACTAGCTGAATAAAAAGCTATTCTATAGCTAATTTGATCAGTTCCAATATTATTCATGTATGATAGACTTAGATTATAGAAAATCTATGCAATTATAAGTGGAAAAGAATACTTCACAAATAGTTAACTAAGACAGCTTAAGGCTGTGTTTGCATACTAGATGGCGCTACATTTTCAATGAATACAAAAACTAAATATTGACTGGAAAAATAAAGAGAAAATTGGGGTAAATTATCTGCATTTTTAGAATGTGCTTGAACGGCATCAACCGCCACGCACACGTGCCGTCCTGAGACACATAGCCAATAAATATCTGTCTGATATGTCTCAATTCGACCAAGGGTCCTTCAAGAATAGAGTGTACCTATTCTTAAAAGGCCGGCAACGCACTTGCGAGCCCATTGAGAGTGTCCATCACGGTATCACTTAACATCAGTTGAGCCTTCTGCCCGTTTGCCCCCTGTTGTTTATAAAAAAGACTTATTTGTGGTATGTGTTAAGTCCTTAATCAGCACATCAAGGTGTCAGTACTATAGTATCATAATAAGTCCATATGGTTATTATTGTGTACAAATATTATCCTAAATATTAGTTGACAGTGTTGGCCTACTGGCTAGCCAGTAGTAGCAATATTGCGACTCTCATCGATCCCCGGCTGTGCACCAATGGACATTCAATGTGCGCATTTAAAATTCCCTCGAACAGTGAAGGAAAATATCGCGAGGAAACCGGCTTGCCATAGTCAAAAAAAGTCTACTGCGTGTGTCAGGCACAAGAGGCTGTTAGACAAATGATCATATAACAGATACAGAAATCATAGGCCCAGACCTAAAAAGCTTGTAGCGCCACTGATTTTTTTCATTATATTAGTAGGTTACTTTAGGGCATATTAAATCATAAAATTAAAAATTGCAATCCCCACCTGCAAAACCTAAAATTGTAGACAGCCCCATCAACATCCTTAACGTATTATTGAACTGTACACGAAGGGCATTGTATGATTTTCTTGTATCCTACAGCTCCCTAAGAAACAATTGCTTCTAAAAAATACACGGCGAATTTTTCAAGTTAATTAAATTTTTTTAAAATAAAATCAGAATTTACCCAGGACAGGTTGTAGCGACAGTAGATAATTATATTATTCCGAGAATTCGTACGCAACTTTCATAACTTGAGAGAGATACTTCTTTATCCTACAATTTTACATTCCTGTATAAAGGATAGGTATGAGTCATATGGGAATCATGTCAGTGACTAATATTGTCGAAATCTTCCGGTCAACATTCGGGTTTTATTTTATTTTTCGGTCGTTCACTAAATTTGTATTTCTTGACATGCTATAATGCAATTTAAGAAATGCAATATAAACGGAACAGTATAGGATGGTTTATTTTTGAGTTTGTGTTTTGTAAGGAATGTTGTTATTTAGCCCATCAGAACTATAACTAATGCTAGACATTTAGATTCTACGGTATTTTTGTTATACCGTTTCTTACGTTTAGTCCTTGGCATTGTATAAGAATTGCGTCTTAGCTCATGCATTCTTATAAGGCGTACTATAATTATTGTTGGTTTTTCAATTTACTTATCTATTTTTATTTATATTTGTAGCGTATTATGATATATATATTATAGAATTCCACAACATTTAATTGTCATCGATATTCTTTGGACAGAAAATATATTAGTTTTTACCTAGCTCCTTATAATATATTCTTGAGATAAACAATTAGTTGTCTTGGCTAATGTTTTCTTAGAGGGCGCAAGATTTTTCATAGACCTGTATTACAAAGCTTTGATATACAAGTCATAATCTTGTCTTTCCCTTGACGAATTAATAAAAATAAAAATAGCCTTTATTCGAGTACTATTAAGTTACGTTATCTCCTCCACAAGGCCACCTCCTAGTTCTTCTACTTCGCTACTATTATCCCTTTTCCCCGGTTTTCTTTCATTTCATCTTCCCGGACTTCTGGTCTTCGCCGTTTACTGTCCACTGGGCCAAGTAAAGATTTTTTGACCCATCTGCCATCACAAACGCACGTCACGTCACAAACTGAATGTTGTGTATTTTTTTTTGGTTTGTATGATTAAAATTTAGAAAATAAGATAATATTTAGTTGTATAGCTTTTTTCAGTATATCATACATGTATTAATATTAAAAAGTTCTTAGCGATAATTTTGAAAAAACGTCACGTCCACATTAAACCCTTTGTCTATTTAGCTTTCTTAGTTAGCAAGTTAATTACATACGAGTATTTATGTTTTAGTGAAATTAAAACAAAATGTCGATGTTTATCAGCCGGCATTCAGCGATCTGTACTAATTAAATAGTTTGATTTTATTCAGTTTTAAACACGCTTAAGCGCGGTACTATGTATATGCGTAGGTACTAATAAAATTAAATTGAGCAGTGTTGGCACATCCCTGAGGTCGTAGATTCGATTCCCGGCTGAGCACCAATGGACATTCTTACTATGTGCGCATTAAACATTCGCTCGAACGGTGAAGGAAAACATCGTGAGGCAACCGAAATGTCTTAGACCCAAAAAGTGGACAAATGATCACGAAACATTCAGAAATCTGATCTGAGACCTAAGACTAATTATTTTTGTTACAAATAAAATTAGATAAGAAAGAAGAACGAAACGCACCATCTTTTGTTTTACATTCCTGCCCCCTGTTGCAATCCAGCAAGACAAGTTTACCTTTAAATCTTTACAAAACATTGTTATAACTTAACCCCGCTTAACACGTGCTATAGAGAAGGTAATTTATCATTTTGTCATAACAATCGTTTAATTATATGTTTTTTGAACAGACAAGCACCGTTAATTGCGAAGGGTGCGCCCGCGCCGTTTTGATTGGCCATTGTTATTCCGCATCTGTACGTGAATGCAGATGTCTTATTGGGATAAAGGTGATATAAAAATTTGTATCATGTTTTTATTATTAACGTTTGAGTAGCAATAGACCTTGTCTTCGCAGTCTCTATGTCTATTGAGCCTTGCTTCCAAAGGCTATCTTTCATATCACTTTCTACACTAATTACACTCATTTCATTATTAAGAATGCATGTATTATTGTACAAGGAGCATTGAATGTCTAAAATATTTTTTTTTAATAAAGAACAGGAGGAAAACGTCCAGGCACCAGATGTTAAGTGATACCGCCGCCCATGGACACTCAATGCCAGAGGGTTCGCGAGTGCGTGGTCTGTTAAGAATTGGTACGCTCTTCTTGAAGCGTCCTAAGTCGAGTTGGTTCAGAAATACTTCAGTGGGCAGCGGTTCCACATAGTAGTAGTGCGCGGCAAAAACAGCCTTAAAAAACGCTCAGTTGCGGAACGACGGACGTCGATGTGATACGAGATTTGTGTTCTTTCTATGTGCCATTTATATATCAACAGTCACAGCTTTTTTCCGAATGGATAGGCAGAGACTAGATCTCCACTTGCTACGCTGATATACCTCTCTCGCTTCATACACTTTCATGACATTCACCATGCATGCTCAAACTCAAACTCAAAATAACTTAATTCATAATGGTAAACAAGTACACTTATCAACGTCAACAGAAAAGATGTATAATTGATTCTAAATTTACATTTACTGCCAGTTTGCTAGTCCAGGACGTAGTGCGGACAAGAACTGGCAAGAAACTTTCTCTACCGAATACGCAAGTTGTTGTTGGCCCTATTTTAATCTCCGTTCAGCCTTGCGATTCTGTAACTCAGTATTTTCCACACGCACACGCCCCATCGGGAGGCATCTTGATTGTTATTTGAAAATATATTAAAATCATGTGTAATGATTGGACTTTCAGTTTTTCATTAAGTAATTTACTTACTGTGTCTCGTTCGTCCTAGTAATTTCTTCCTAAAACCTATCATTTAAGTTTCTTAAGGGTACAATTAAATCTATCAATCTATAAAAGCACAGAAAGCTTTATCGTTTTGGCTTTTTACATCATTACCAAAACATCATGTGTCATTATGCGCATACGTCGTATAAATTTAACGCATCGCACGCGCCGGCGCACGCCATTTGTGGTATGCTAATTTAACGCAACTTACACTAATGCTTTTTATTAGTATTATTATATTAAGCTTACTTGAAAATATGTATATTTAAGTTGACAAAAAAAGAACTTCATGATGCCGTCTTTGTAACCATGGTTACGAAGTTTTTAAGAAGTGGTATCCATAGTAACTAATTGGTATAGTCCTGAGTACAGGCCAAAATGATCTTATTTACTAATGTGCTTATCAGAACAATCTTTAGGTTAAAAAATTATGTGTCGCAAAAAAAAGGTGATGAACAAATTATTTTATATTAAAAAAACGGGTGTTATGTACACACGTCAGAAGTTATACTTCTTTGGCGTAACAAGATAAAAATCGTTTGTAGAAAAAACGACACATTGACTTTAGCTAACTTCAGGGTGTCGGTTTCTTGTGACGGTGTGCACGCGCATCGTAAAAATTTACCCTCAACATTTTTCCCTAACGCGCCAAAAGAAGTATAACTTCAAACCATCATAATCAAAAAAGACAAAAAAATATATACACTATATATTTAATGGTTAAACATTACCCTTGCAACAAATTAGAAGAAGGTTTTTAATCCCTACTTTCCCGCTCCTGCATATATAGATTGCATATTCAGAGCGATAGAATTTATTAGCACTTTTATTAGGAACGTGGGAGCTTGTAGTTTATTGTTTATCAGAATGCCAAATCATTAAATGACTGCTTCACGACTGATTTGAGAGCGACCGCCGATGAGAAAACCGCTGTGTGAGTTCGAAAAGTGAGTTACAGAGTCGCAGGGCAGCTAAAGAATCGCCGTAAAGTAGCTAACGCTCTCAGAATTTCTCGCTTTGTTACGAGACAATATAAAGGTTTAAAAATAGTTTAAAGCTAACGGAAAATTACTTAAAGGATTTACGTTGGCCGTAAATTATGACCCCTCACAATCTAAGGGTGTTTCCAGGTGTCCGGCAAATTGGTTTTTAGCCCTTGTCTTAGTTACGCAAGGAAGTGGCCATAGAGCTAAAAATGTTAGATGGTTTTCCATAGAATAGATGTAATATAATAATAAGAATAGATGAACAGTGCAAACGGGCATGAGGCTAAGTGATACCGCCGCCACCCATGGACACTTTCAATATCAGAGGGCGAGTGTGTCACCGGCCTTTTAAAGCTTGCTTGTTTTATTTTGTTTTTCCTTCATTCTTTAGAGTTGTAACTAATGGTAGTAACTGCACCAGAGCATGCTCTTGCCTATTTTAGGTAAGAGTAAGAGACCCCTGAGGGGTTTATGAGGTTGAGAACGGCATCACTTTTACGCAGATAGCGAGGCAGAAGGAATTATTAGGCAGTTTGAGCGTACGCTCTGGGAGACAATTGTACGTAAGTGTTTATTTATTTGTTGTTGGTATTAAAATTAGTCTTTAAGTTGTACTTACTAACTATCTGTGTTATCTAAATGGAATAATATATTATTATTATGTTTAAATTAAAACAAATTTAAAAAATTTGGTCACTACGGCAGAATACCTTTAAGCAGCATTTTCTCGCTGTATTGCGATACATATTGGTTAAGCGAGGAAAGCAACAGCTCTGCTACACCGGTACTATCTACAAGGTGCCAACTAAAATCTTTAATTCACTATTATTTATAGATTAGGACCGGTCATATTCTCAAATGGTAATAAGCCTATAATCTAGATTATTTATGAGGTGCAATAAATAGTCAAATAAATAAGTCTCAATAATTGTAGTAGTAATTAATTAAAGTAATTTAAATAATTTTTTTTTGGGATTCACCGCTGGCCTTCACTTTATTCACATCATAACGAGAGTTACAGCAAATCAGTCAAGCAAAACACAGAAGAAGAACTCAGTAGCCGATCTACTTTCCTACCAGAAAAAACATTGATCAAGAAAGTTTTAGCATCATTTTACACGTTTATTCATAAAGGCTAAATTTTGAGAGACAGAGACAAAACACTACTTTGCAATAGTTAGTAAGGAAGTCTATATCATATTGACTCTACTACCAGATGTTAACACAACCATAATACATGCACCTGGCTTCGCCTGCGGTGGGTTACTGTCTTAGATTTGAGATAGCGATAATTAGAGGGCTCGTTTTGAGTAGCGTATAAGTACCTTATAAGGCTTCTAGTGCCTTATGGAGGCTTCGTTGGACGGTTAAAACCAGATTATAACGGGTTAATAATAATTAAATATTTTTTTCAGTTTTCGTCTTTACACTTGCAATATCCTTAGGGTCGATTCGACCAAACAAGAGTAAATCTTAATCTTAGAATAAATCGTCAGTTAATCGAGAGTAAATCAATTTTACGTTTTACCAACTACAAATTCTAAGAATAGTGGGCTTATTCGGGAATTGCTACTATACCGCCGTTTCGCACGGAATAACAGCTATTCCTAGAATAATTTAATGGCGTCAGTCAGTCAAATCAGCTGATTTCTGTCATTTCACAAATATGTATTCTGTGTTTTAATTTCAAGTCAACGCAACGCACTAAATTAATAGTCTAGCATTGTATAATGAAACGTTTAAACAATTTATTATTTATTTATTTGTTTTAGATTTTTTATTTTCTATAATTTTAGAATGAAATTCAACTGGGCTCAACAGAAGTTCCTTTTTAGACGAAAGCCTCAAACAAACAAGAAATAAAAACTTTTTGTTGTCGTTTGACACCTGTTAAAAGCTACTTTTTCACACTATAATACGGCAAAATCGAGTTGACATGATGTATGCTCTTACACTGTCCCGTTGTAGAACAACATTTATTTGCCGAGTTTTATTTTCGTTCACCATTCTCTTGCTATTCGCGTATTGTTATTCCTAGCACAATTATACTATCGATTACGTGGACAAACGACTATGGATTTACTCGAGATTATAATCATGGAATAGATTATTCTTGGTATAGTTACTCGTGTATAAATTGAAGTTTGGTCGAATCGACCCTTAATACAATATATTAAAGCTAGTGAATGTGGAAATGTGAAAATTTATGATATACCATAAAGAACGGTTCGGTGCCCATAATTTTATATTAAAATAATAAACCCAGATATATCTCGTCTCAACATATTCTTACGCACGCACACATGCACACAATTGTCATACAGAGGAAATTAGTATGGAAACAGTAAGAGGTTAGATTGATAAAATACTAACTAATACTTGTAATAGTTCAAAATACGCACAAACACTTACTAAGAAATTATACAATTGAAGCCGTAACTAATAAATATAATTGGCAAAAATATAATCAAATTAAAAATGCATATAGTAGTAAATGAATACGAATTAATAATATTTTACACATTTTGGTGTTTTTTTTATGCTGAACAGGAGGCAAACGGGTAGGAGGCTCATCTGATGTTAAATGATACCGCCCATGGACACTCTCAATGCCAGAGGGCTCGCGAGTGCGTTGCCGGCCTTTTAAAAAGAGTGGCGGAGAGGTTCTTGCCAGTTCTTCTTGCCCGCTACGCCCTATTGCGAACTGGTAGTAAATGTAAATTTAGAATCAATTTAAGATCTGTTCTGTTGACGTTCATAAGTGTACTTGGTTACCTATATGAATAAAGTTATTTTGAGTTTGAGTTTTAGTTTATCGTGTTTTTCTTGCATAATTTGTCACATATTATATACTTTAAAAAAAACAGTGACGCTACAAACAACCTTTTTAGGACTGGGGCTCAGGCCTCAGATCTGTTGTCAATCTCTGATCTGTCTGAATCTGATAGGCAAGCAATCAGTGCCTGACACACGCCGTCGACTTTTTGGGTCTAAAACAAATCGATTTCATCAGGATGTTTTCCTTCACCGTTCGAGCGAATGTTAAATGCGCACATAGAAAGAAAGTCCATTGATGCGCAGCCGGGGATCGAACCTATGACCTCAGGGATGAGAGTCGCACGTGAAGCCACTAGCCCAACACTGCTAGCATCCCTGCTGTTACTACTTATCACATAAGATTATATAAATTTTAAACAGGCCATCATTAATATGTAATACGTGAATTTTTCCAAATCAAATTACACTAAATATATACTCCAAAAATATATGACAAAATATTTCAATTTATTTTGATATCAAAAGGTTATCAACCACAAAATTATAATGACATTATTCTAAATTCAAATGTGTGTCCATCTGCCACGCCACCTGGCGGGTGTCTGCTGAATTAATTAGGAAGATAGGTTGCGCGTGCGCAGCGATCGTAATCATTCATTTACCAAAATTGTGCATATAATTTTATTACATTTTTCCCCAACTGTCTAAATGTCACCTAGAAGTAGTAGACCAGGTTAAAAACCTGATGATTCTCTCTCTCTCTCTATCTCTCAAAACACAACGGTATGTTTGTATATTTTTACTTTATTGTACTCAAAATATAATATAACATTTTCCAGGCAATCCAAACGGTTATGTCTTAATTTGGTAGAATATACAAAATTACGCAGTGTTGGCCTAGTGGTTTCTGCATGTGACTCTCATCCTTAAGGTCGTAGGTTCGATCTCTGGCACCAATGAACTTTCTTTCTATGTGCGCTTTTAACATTCGCTCAAACGGTAAAGGGAAACATCGTGGGGTAACCGGCTTGTCTTAGGCTCAAAAATTCGACGGCGTGTGTCAGGCACAGGGGGCTGATCACCTACTTGCCTATTAGATTGACAAATCATGAAACAGATACAGAAATCTGAGGCCCAGACCTAAATAGGTTGTAGTGGTAGAAACAAACCAGTGGCGCTTTTTACAAAATATAATAAGTCAGCTTTCGCTAAAAAATACATTTTCCAGGCAATCAGGTTGTAATAATTTTTTATTTCAGTTAAATTATACGAAATTATTACATTACAATAGTAGAATATACGAAGACTTACGTATATTTCATGAATACATATTATCAATACCAATTCTTAAAAGGCCGGCAACGCACTGGTCCATGGGCGACGGGATTACTTAACATCAGATGAGCCTCCTGTCCGTTTGCTCCGTTCTATAAAAAAAACCTCTTCATACAAAAAACGGAACTAAAAGACAATACCGAAGGGTTTCTTATAATTATACACTTTTAATTGGCATGACACAGCAACCCACATTTAATGGCCAGATGGCTAGAACGGGGAGGTTTTTTGTACCCTTAAGGTTTATTAGTGTTAAATTATAATTACCCATACAGTAATCTAAAGAATTCCTTCAAATGTTTATTTATTAACTCAAAATTGCGCTTTTGACAATTGACAGTCGCTTGATTGATTACGTTTAGATGTTTTTGAATCTGGTTGATTTCTCTAAGAATCAGTGGCGCTACACGATTTCTGTTTCTGTTTAAATATAATTTTCCAATCTTCGACTTTTGTGTCTAAAGCAAGCCGGTTTCCTCACTATGTTTTCCTTCACCGTTCGAGCGAATCTTAAATGCTCACAAACAGACATAGACTGTCTATTGGTGACAGCTGGAGATCGAACCTACGACCTCATGGATGAGAGTCGCACGACGCCACTAGGCAAATACTGCTCAATAAGAATTAATATTTGTCTACGAAAATAAATAAATATCTTACAAAGATCTAAAGTTGAATGAAGTTATAGTCGATAATTCCAAAACTTATGAGTTCTAGATCAAGTGGCCTCAAAAATATCAACGAAAAAACGCATTTTACAATAATTTTGATTAATATTTAAAGTACTTTATTAAATTAAATGCCCAGTTATTTTATACTAAGTAAATTACCATTCATGAATTGTAACATCTGCACATTATTTTAATTTAATTTAAATATTAACTTTCAACATGTTATTATTCTCTCCTTTTGTTTGTTTGTTTGAACTCGGTTCACTCCAACATAAAGACTTAAAGAAACATAATAGAGATCAAAATAATTTTATTTCGAAACAATACATCAAGTGTGTTACAAACAAACTTACTTTAACGACAACGGACAAATCATTAATAAATATATATTTTAAGAAGAATTCGTGTTGTATCACGATCGATTTGTCTGTTTGTGCATAAATTAAAACTGTCACCATACAACTGTGGGCACGTAGATAACGTATTTAATGGACACGTAGATGAATTAAGGGGAAGCTTTTCATGTTATCCTCCAAACTAAAGGGAGGATCCTTAAGCAGTCTAATAGGAGGAGGCAATAACTTATATAACGCGTTTTAGGGTACGAGGTCTTCGCAGTAAGCGCAGGTAAATGTCACTAGGTATCAAATGGATACATTTGAAAACACGAATTTAGAGATATAATCTCGCTGTTGGCCTTAAAGACCTAGACAGCTCCACTCGGCCGGTCTTTCCCGCGACTAGCGACAGAGCGTCTCCTGCGAGTCTCGGACCTCGGCTTGGGTTGCTGCGGGGACTTCTTTAGCGTCAAATGACCGTTATATAATAGACAACAGTTGTATTCGTCTTAATGATTTTTTGTTCTCATGATCTTTGAAAAACATCTGGATTTTATGAAGAAAATTAGCTGAATTTTGATAGGATTATAAATTCGAATCAGCCCAATTTAGAAATTGCATAACATTAGTGTAATTAAATAATATTTTTGCTAGATAGTACTAGTGACCCCAGAGCTGGTGCTTTCCTCGCTCAACGAATAAGTATCGCAATACAGCGAGGTAATGCTGCCTGCAAGATACACTGCCACAGGGACAAAACTATTTACTAAAAAACTATTTTTAATTATTATTATTACTATGTAGGTTAAGAATATTGTAAATAGTGTGTTGGAAATAAATATTTCTTAGAGTTTTATATTTTCGCAGCTTCCCCTTAAGTGCATATTGTAATTCGGCTCGTGCGCATCGGAGGGCGCCACAGATAATATCGCGCATCTGTCACCCCCATTGCTTCAGATAACGAAATTACAACTAATTGCTTGCGGTGTGTTTGATACAATAGTTCATAGATAGAGCACATTTCAACAATATAAATGTAAACGGTTTTTTATGAAAGAAAGATTTTTATACTTTGTTCTTTACGCGGAAAGTCGAGTACGCTATATATTACTATAACGCCTTTTCCTGAAGGGGAAGCAGAGCTCATGGGTATCTTGCTTCGGTCCAGACCTCTCTCGCTTCATCCACTTTCAAGACATTCATGCTCGTCGGCCATGGATACGTTTAACTTGTCAGGGATACCCAACCCCACTTCACCATCGCTTGTATATCCTACTTGTAAACCATTTCTCTTTCATCCATCTAAGCATGGCCATCGTATCTTTGTCATATATAAATAATTTAAGCCTGATATCTGCTTCTTGTTTGACCAATCATTGGTACTTATTTCAAATCCTTGGTAAGAGACTTTGGAGTAGCAGATATAGCATCTGGCTTTGGCTAGGTTCGCCCTATATGTTGTATAACTTGTGGGATGGCTATACGAGTAGATTTATGTAGATTTTTTGTGTATTATAATGGAAGTAATCTAACTTGTATACAAGGTTGACCTTTTCAGTCATACAAAGCAGATAGCGCTCGCGTTATTAAAATATGATTTAATAATATCTAACGCAAAATTAAATAAACGACCGAGACAACGTTTTAGTTATGAGTATATTTTTATTTAAATAATAAAATTCAAATTTGATGGCTTTTTGAGAATGTATAAAAATCAATAACATTTATTTATTTGCAATCATATTAAAAAATACAACATATATTTATTTGTTTTTGGAACATAAATTGGTTACAATTTTTGCATAGCGTTCACTTTTATACGATAATTCTAGAGAAAAAAAATACATTTTTGTAGCAATACGCAATATGTTGGTTTACCAACGGCAATTCTTGGACTCGCATTTGCGAGCCTTCTGGCAATGTGAGTGTCCATGGGCGGCATCACTTAACATCAGATGAGCCTCCTGCCCGTGTTCCTCCTGAAACATAAAAAAAACCTAAATTTTAGCACTCAACAGTTATCAGAATCTTGAAAATTATACATTTTGTATTGGTGTTTCTGACGTTCAACATTTTTGAATAACTTGAACATTAGAAATCTTCTAATCTTATTTCTAATGCCGCGAAAACAAAGAGACACTTACCCCTATACTTCATAGACAAGTGTTGCATATAATACGCCCGTATGTTCTGAAGATGGCACGTTTTGTTGCGGTCTACTGGCAACACTGATTTTTATTGATCTGATTTCTACATGTGGGTACTCAAAAAACGTGTGTTATTTTTACGGTTATCTAAGTCTTTTATTAATGGGCATGCGACACAATATCCAATGATTCCAATTATCCAATGATGATTGATGTCTTTATTGGCGTATGTGATCGTATGTCTATGATAATAACGCTGCAATTTTTAAGTGTTGTTCAGATAGTAATTCTTGTAATGGCAACATAATAACTGGCAAATTATTTTAAAATATTGCCATAACTTGGGCGCGGATATTGTGAACAATACCAGTGTCTTGTCACGGTGTCTTACACCATTTAGCTATTTTATTTCCACGTCTGTTTTACTGGTTATTTAAGCGACTCAACATAATTAATCTTAAAATATTGATAGGGACAATTACGGGCCACTATCTCCTTATTACACATATAATAAAGCGACAGACAGTCCCTTGTGCGGAGGCTGTTTTAGCCCGGAGGAATCACCCGAGTATTTTGGAAAGTCAACAACAAGGTTTGTATACATTTGACTTAGTAATTGGTTAATTAATGACCCAGAAAGATAGACTAACTTCATTTTTAAACACTACTAGATTAAAAATACGTAAATAAAATGAGCAAAATGCTTTTCCATACCTTAAGAAACATATGCAGTAGCGCAAGACAAAGATAAAAATTATTTTATAACACAAGTTAGTAATATTTTTCTTAATATACAATTTGGACCTTTAATTTTTAATTGACTTTTTTTCTTTAGTTTTTCAGCTATCCGACACTAGATGTCGCTAGTACCGTTTTCGAAGTAAGTGCTCTTTGTATAATGTTTTGTAAAAAGCATTTTTTTAAAACTAATACCAAGTCCAATAGAATATTTAAAAAAATACAAGAAAAAAGTTTCACATAAGTAATTAAAAACTCTTTATCAACAAACGCTAATCGTAATGGCGTTACGATTAGCGTTAGACCACTCTATAAAAAAATGGTGCCAGGAATGACATAAAACAAAAAAAAAATATTTTACATAAATATATTAAAATTAGGAGTATTATTTATTTATTTTTTATTATCTTTTACAGAATAAATATGTATAGAAATTGTCAACATTACTAATTTAAATTTTAACATGCCTGAAACCTTTTCATATCTTTTGTAAGTGTGTTTGTAATTGAATTCCTAATTCGACCGAATTTGATGAATTTTTATTGTGTTTCGAGACTGGTATAATTATTATTATTTATTATATATATTTATCATTTTAAGACGTGTGTACAGGACAAAGTCTGTCGGGTCCGCTAGTATTATAAAAAATCAAACGAAGCAAAACCAGAGAAAACACTATTACATAATATTTATTTTTCATTTGCGGTATTCCCATCTCAATCCGCGACTCCATAAATCATAGGAAACCAAACGGTCTTTCCGTTTCGACAAAAACCTGCACAAAAACTGCGCATGCGCATGCCACAAGTGTTAAGTTTCGTCCCACCATCTGGTCTGTGTCTTGTGCAATTTGCACAAAAAACTTAATAAATTAACAAAACTAGACGCCCAAAACCGCAAGTGTTTACTTCAGTGGCTGTGCCATAACATTGTCTTATAATGATTAACAATACATTATATTTTTATAATTAACTGAAACTAATTTAAGTTTTGTACCTGGAGTTGAATTTAGTCAGACCAGTTAAATTTATATGCTATTTATATTATTTTCCTATTATAACAAGTATTTTCATATTTAGAAATGTTGCCCTAGTGGCTTCAGCATGCGACTCTCATCCCTGAGTTCGTAGGTTCGATCCCCGGCTGTGAAAATAAAAAAATTGTGACGCTTCAACCTTTTTAGGTCTTGGCCTCAGTATGTTTCATGATCACGGTTTTCCTTCACCGTTCGAGCGAATGTTGCGCGCATAGACAAAGTATATCGGTGCTTAGCCGAGGATCGAATCTATGACTTCAGGGATGAGAGTCGCACGCTAGGTCAACACTGCTCTAAACTACAACACTCACACTATACGATAACACAAAGAATAGATTAGAGCGACACTAGGTACCTCTAAATATATATTACTTCTATACTCCTACATCCAATATAAGAAATGTTTCTTCCTTTTAAATTTAATTCCCAAAATCCTGTGTGGCTTCAAGCGTATCTTTTCTAGAAAAATGACTGAATAATTTAACACTTTATCATAAAAACATATTCGTCTTAATCAAGTCCTAGCATAACGCACGCCATTAGCTGATGTGAAAGGGTGTTGCGAGGATGAAAAAATCAATTCGAAACGCGTTTAATGGAATGCTATGTTAGGGACTGTTAAAATATTTAAATGTAGAACATTGATTTTTGTTTTTATTTAAAACATTGTTGGGAGATGTTTTGATTGGTTCATATCAACAGATTTGTAAACACCGTAGCGGAGCTTTCGAACAGACAGATGGTACAAACGTTTATTGAAAATATATTCTTCATAACGACTCATTGGTCTAGTGGTTAGTACCCCTCACTGCGAATCCATGGGTCCTGGGTGCGATCTCCGGATGAGACGAACATCGATGTGATGAGCATTTGGTGTTGTGTTTAGATCTTGGGTGTTTAAATATGTATTTATCTATCTATAATATGTATGTATATCCGTTGCCTAGTACCCATAACACAAGCTTCAGCAGTGGTTGCTAATAAATTATTATTTTCGCTATGTAAATTAGATTTATCATACTACTGTTAAATAAAAGTAGTATGTCAATTTAAAGGTCAGTGAATTTTTTATTATTTTTATAAAGCACTTCCTTTTGTGAACTTTATTGTAGAATAAAAAAGGTAATAAATTAAATAAACCTAACCAAAAGTTCAATCAATATCTGACAATCAGTCATCAAGTAATCTTCGTAAATCTATCGCTCATCCGGCTGTTTAACTAGCAGAGTGTCTGGAGAGTGGAGTGAGCCAAGTTCCACATAACACAGCCACAGGAAATGCGTACATATGTTAACTATGAATATTTTTCCCTGTCGATACGAAGATTCCTAGGATGCGTTCAGGTATGAACTTACGTTATCAACCTTGTAGCGACCTACGTAACTACAATCACTGCGATATCGTGCGACCCGAAACACGCGAAATATCATTTCACGAAAGCTACAACAGGTCGCTAAGGATACAGTTGGATGTTTCCAATTGTTTATGGGACTGAGCTCTTGACGCGAGGGGCTATTTTAAAAACACTTTCTTCATGGATAATATATGTAATGGCGGTGGTATCAGCTGCCATTTTCATTATTTAATAACTTCAAAGTTACATTCATAAGATTTAGGCATATAAATATCTTTTTTTAATGTTTTTATGTAGATTAATCGGCGTGGGTATAAATAATATATTCTATCGAATTAGTAATAACTGTAAAGATAGAATAATGATGTGGAATAAATAAGAAAAAGGGTGCGTGTACTTATGTACGCGCGTAAGAAGTTATACTTCTTTGGCATTATTAAAAATAGTTTTTGATTGCATGCAAATAATTAATTACAATTAAATAATCAACGACTGGAAAAGGGGTCATTATAGTCAATAAAGTTCAGTTTACATTTGAAAAATTAAATAAATAAATATTTATTATTACTCTCTTACATTAAGTGTAACATTATATTATTATTCGAATGTTGTTTTTAAATTATGTCCAATGCCGTAGCATCTTCCGTGTGCAACTTCATTCTGTTAATTTTGTGTCACGGTGCGCGCGCATCGTAAAATTTCACTCTCATCAATTTTTAATAACGCGCCTAAAGAAGTATAACTTCAAAAATAAATACATACTAAAAAATTAGTTCAATTCGTTCCTCACCACCAGTCTCTCCATCATATATATATTAGAAACATTACACACTTATTTACATATTAATATCACTAGGATGATTCACTGTCCGCGTCATGAAGAGAAGTACATACAAATAACAGAAAACAATCATTTTATATAATAGTTTCAAATATTGGAATGCCTGTTTTAACAGACAAAATTTTTCTTCACATGTGACAAGGGTTTTCTGCCATTATTTACATATTCAAACTTCAACAGATACAACTTGCCGACCATAGCCAATGAGGACTTCGGGCCGGCCAGTGGTTAGGCTGATAGAGGATTCTGCTTTTAAGGAAAAGCAGCTTTCTTCCTCCACAACCAAAATAAATCAGTCAAATTGCATTTACTAAAGTTTTTGTTTTATATATTCTAAACAAAATGTCGTAATGTCTGATAAGGTTAACACACCCTTGGCACACATTATGTAGATAACATTTGTTATTAATATTTTAATACTAAACGTTTAATTAGCAATTATATCTAATACTATTATGTTTCTCAAAATGTTTATATTTTTTTGTTTAACATGTTATTAGTTTACACACAATACAATTGATAATAAAGTTTAATTGAACAATCGCTAGAAAGCGCTCTGGCATCCTGAAGGTTTCTTAATAATCTCCGGTAGGTATAGGCCTTTTCTATAAATGTAAGTTAGGTAAGTAAAGTTCAAATCACATATTCATCATCGGACGTCGGGGCAGATTACGAAATTCCACCCGTATCACCTCGACGTCTGTTGTTCCACAACTGAGCGTTATTTAAAACAGTTTTTGCCGCGCACCACCACTATGTGGAACTAGCTGCCCACTGATGTACTTCCGAACTAATTCGACTTAGATCAAAGAGCGTACCAATTTTTAAAAGACCGGCAGCGCACTCGCGATCCCTCTGGCATTAAAAGGGTCCATGAGCAGCGTTATTATTTAACATCAGATGAGCCTCCATGCCTCCTTGTTCTATAAAAAAAAGTACTCTCCGTTCGATGCAGTGCCTGACCTGAGTTTCCCTATTAAAACTTATTATTTTCCCGGAAATTATTATTATACCAGTGCATATAAGAACTAATTTGCTAATAGTGTAAACCCTAAAAAGTGTGGGCCCTTATACAATATAAAACAAATAAAATAAATTTTATTACGATCGGTGCGTGCAGTTTCGACAATGCTGGTATTCAATTAATTTTATTGTAGATAAATCTTTATCTAAGTAGTTGACCTGTTTTAGAACGATTGTGATAAAATTCAACGGTTTTTGACGAGTTAAGTGGAAAGTGTAAAATTGAAATTATAATGAATTAAACTAAGTAGGTATGTTAGCATCAAGCAGTCTCACCTTAATACTGTATGTGAAAATCCGTTACGTTTATATTTCTAGTCATAAACGGTCGAAATCAAAATTGGGAAGTTTTATTGGAAATCTGCAATTTTTTTGGAAATTGGAAATGTAATTAACTAAATAATAATGATGGAATGTTTAACACATTACACAAATGAAATTTTAAAATACTGTTGAAGAGTTCTAGATTCACGTTTGATTAATACGTTAAAATATTTTTTTGCATTCTTATGCTTCACAGATTACCAATCTCTGTAATCACAACAGAATCTAGACTTCGCGAAATTTGACAAGAAGAAAGCCTATCCCTCTCTCGTCCCTTAATAACTCCAAATCTTGAGGTTTGCTCAAATCTGTCTGTATTATTGAGATTTGCAAAGGAAGTCATTATCTATGAATTATGAATAAATCACGAAAACAAATTAAATTTCATACTACAAAGTTATTAATTTTGCGAAGAAAATTTGGTATGATTACTATATTTACATATACTATATTCTAGACAATTTTATATGGAACTGTATCTAATTAATAAAGTTGCTATACCACCTATTACATGAAATCAATATTAAAACCTTACCATAGTATATTTATATTTCAAACATCGCAATATATTTGTTTAGTCATATAATAAATACAGACATGCACATGGTTGAAAGGAAGTTGATAGACACCTTTACGAAAGGAAGTCTATCGGTATAGGGTTTCAGGGCTTACATCCGACAAGAAGCCGCATTAACGAAACATATGGTTTAACGGAAATAGGTTGAGTAATCATTTGAAAAAAGAATGTCACTGTATCCCATGTGAAGTAAAAAAAGAAAACGATTGTAAGTAAGTTTTTCTTTTGTTTTAAAAATCATTCTCTCTTACTTGAAACTGGCATAAAGTTAAAACTATTGCCATAATATAAAAACATATAAAAAATCTGTAATCTTGAGATTATAATTTCATCCGAAATCGAACCTGGAACACAAGAGAAACATAATAAGCTTATGTAGATATAATACACAGCCATGTAATATTGAAATTGAAAAAACTACGATGATACAATTACAGTAATTAACTACACAACAAGAGATTATAACATCATTCGAAATCAAACATAAAAATCTTACTATCTGTAGATATAATACACAGCCATATATGTAACATTGCAAAAACTTTAATAATATAATTACAAGTATATTTTACAAAGTAAAATACTGGTATGAAAAAATAAAATCATTACGAGTCGTTTATAGAAATCGCAGCGGTTCTCATATAAAACTACGTCTTAGTGATGATATTGAAACCCGGCTTAGTATGTGCACGATCGGCGAAAAAACGGTGAGTGCCATCCCCCAACGATTGTTGGAGCGCATCCAGGATTTCCTCTTTATTACTATGCATGAGATTCCAGTTTTAGGGTATTGTGTACCCGAGGAAGTGGTAATTGTTCGAAGTGTTACGTCTACACGAGATTAATTGTTTAGAATAACCGTTTTCTGTGGAGTGTTACCTTTGACACGACAAATTGAATGAAGTATCGAAAGTAGGTATGTTTCTCACAAATCAGTAGCGCTACAGCCTCTTTTAGGTCTGGGCCTCAGATTTTTGAATCTGTTTCATGATCATTTTTCAATCTAAAACATGCCTTGTCAAGACATGTCGGTTTCCTCACGACGTTTTCCTTCACCGTTCGAGCGAATGTTAGATGCGCACATAGAAAGAAATTCTATTGGTGCACAGCCGGGGATCGAACCTACGACCTCAGGGATGAGAATCGCACGCTGAATGCACTAGGCCAACATATACACTTTTCTCACAAATACTATCTTAAAATTATAATTTTTATTAATTCTTGTTTGTGGTAAACGGACCAAAAAGTGTCTATGAAGAAACATTTTATCAAACACACATCGAAATTTGACCGCCGCGCACTGCATAATCTGTGATATTTTGATAATTTACATCCTTGCGGGACATTATGCTCCTACGCATTGGCCGTGACAACCAGATTCAATCAGTTCGATTCCCACGGGACAAGGATTATATGAATATGTGTCGCAACATTACCTGTCCACATCGTAACCCTAACTTTCGTAATAACTACTAACTGATCTTAATTTAAATTATTATGATTCATGACACTTTTTACTTTTTATTATTATTATTTTTTCATGTATCCTTTATTTGTTTAGTTTGTTTTTTGTTCCTGTTTAGTTCCTTTTTTTAATAACTATATGTAATATATGTATTTTTGCGCTTCTTGCCTACCTTATCTAATTTAATACATTTTTTTTCTTTTCTCACAGTGGTTGCCTGGAAGAGATCTCCCGAAAGGCCGCCAGTTGCCTTTCCTTTATATATAATTATGTTAAATTTTTAAATTAAAATGCTACAAAGTATAAATAAATAAAATAAAAAATATCATTTGCGTATAAAAAGTAGAATTGTTTTTGGTCTACACGCGTAGACGTTAGAATTGCATTACAGCAATGTAATGAGACTTCATCTGATGTACGTTTATATTAAAGAAATGTTATAAATATTTTTTTATATTTTCTAATGAAAATTAATGAAAATTTCTAATAAGTAATTTTCTAAGGAATGAGTAACTTTGTATATTTTCTAATTATCTTTTTACGATCCATCTTGTCCGAATTGTAGTCTCAATAGAACTGAATGATTTCAAAATGTGTGTGAACAGCTACTCGCTTACTACACTGTCTCGGCCGAGAAACATTTTACCTTCTCGCCGGTTTGCTCGGTACGTGTGATCAAGGCATCATTTTTCTTGTTACAAAAAAAGAATTTGAATGTTTTCATTGAATTTAACGCTCTCAGCATCGCGGAAATGCGAATATGAAATCTTTTTTGACAATTTGTAGCAAACACAATATGGCATTTTCGATTCATATTTTTTTCGAATGATATGCTTGGACTAAGTGTGGCAGTGTTGGCCAAGTGGCTTCAGCGTGCGACTCTCATCCCTGAGGTAGAAGGTTCGATCTCCGGCTGTGCAACAATGGACTTTCATTATATGTGCGCATTTAACATTTGGCATTTTAACTAAGGCCTGCCTGCATTATGCAGCAAAATGAATAGCGCGTATATATCATGATATGGCTGATGAAATCGATTTTTTAAAATAATTAATGTAATGTTGATTTGTGGAATCTTTCGCGTCTAACCTGTAATTGCAATTGATAAAACTCATGGATTGAAATCAGTCCCGGAACCCCGCTGTATGTATTCACACCATTTCCTCGTGTCATCACATATCCGCTATATTATGCACCCCATCCTTCCTACTCCAATTGGTACCAATAAACTGATTATAAATTGAGGAACATCACAGGTTGGGGAATGCGTTGTGAACTGGTTTAACCTTTATGTTGAGGAGTATTGCAATATCTCTGACGCTGATGTTAGCTTACCATATAATGTCAAAGGAGTTTTGATTATGATAACAAAATTGGCAACAACGCCGTCTAAAAATATGATATATTTTCATATAGGTAACCAAATACACTTTACAGGAAAGATGTTAAATTGATTCAAATTCGAAATCAAAAAGAAAAATAACATAATACTGCTAACATAAATAAATATAACAAAAAACCTTAAAATATGATAACTAAAATATATTATTAAAAGGAGTCCTTTTAGACAAAGTTCCGAAGATACTGGCAGCGTTCACCCTTTAAATAGCTAGACTAATTCTTTGTCCGAGGTAGCTGTGATGTCGACTACCCTTTTAGCTATTACCTTAAAAAGCCTTATAGCGCTAGGATCCCACGGACGAAGGGTCTCGACACCGAATGATACAAAATCATATTCGGAGCCTATACCTCTATATTAGCATGCTTTTTAACTCAGATTGGTGTGTAGTGCCATCTACAAATCACTGCCCTGACGTCATATCGTGAAACGTTATCAAAGTTATCCAGTACGTTAAGGATTATTACAAATTCTCGACTTTAGTCACTGGGACTTTGGGGCCAGTCAGAGGTTAGACTGGTAAATCCTTTCTTCAGTTGATGTTATTATTATGTTTACTAGCAATTACGATTAGAATAAGAAACTGTTGACATAATTTCGTATGCCTTTCGCTTTGTGCGTTTGTACTGCGTGCAATTAGTACTTATTTTATATAGACCAGGGTTCCAACGGGCAGGAGGCTCATCTGATATTAAGTGATACCACCCATGGATAATCAAGCTACCTTAAACCTCACAATGCTTATATACAATCATCTCGATATGACCTAATTTCTGAGAAATTTGTGAATCAACATACATTTTAGAAATAACACATGCTTGGAAGCCTAAATATTAATCTTACAAATGTTATGCAATAATACATACACACAGGACACAAACTGATAACTTTTATGTTGTGTATGTTCATTATTAGGTTTAGTAGTTTCGAGAGTAAATAAAGTATTAAACTGTACTACTATGTATATGCATTTTCGATATAGTTCCCCCATCCGTAGCGCTGATATCCCAACGAATTCAATCGCTGTGGAATTACCAATGCGGGCACCAAATAAGCCTCTAAGTTTTAATAAAACACAGGAGGGTTTTATATATATTTAATATAAAAATTACAATAAATATGCCGAAATCTACATCTATATAAAATAAATAATTCTAAATTACATTGTGACTAATTTGTATTTTAAAGCATTTTATTCCTCACGGAATTTCTAAGTACATATTTATATAAGGGATTACTTCAACCTCTCTTTAAAGAAATTAAATATCATAATGGTATTTAATGAGCTGATTCTATAAATAATTATCTCTAATGAGACTTTGGGTAATAGCTGTTCGACAAAACTAATCATCACTTTATATACAAATTTTAATTTATGAAATTATTTATATTTCCTAAAAATTTTAAATTACTTAATTTAAAATACGGTAAAATTTTCGAACCATAAACAACTCCAATTTTTTTTCTATCGAACTTTACGACTTATCTGTAGTACCCCGAATAATATTAAGGAGGCGCATCTCTCATACCATAAAATAATTTAAAAAACTGATAATATTACATGCATGTTACACATTAGGTTAGGTTTTTCTTTATTTGATACTAAGATAAAGCCTTAAAAAATTTACCCTCTTTTATTTTTTTATAGGGTTAAAGAGCATGCACCACCACATTATTGCATGGTATTCCATTGCCGAGTGATGAAAATATGTAGAAATAAATTTGGAGCTGTTTTAAAGTAGAGCCGTGATTCGACAAATTTACCTAAATTACAATCCAAAACTAAAATTTACACAAATCGGTGATCATTATCGTCCTTTTAATCTAATTAAAGATCACAGTTACATAGTTAATATCTATACATTAATAAGTATTTACTTATGGACCAGTCGTTCTGTGAGATTTGTGAGCCCTTTAAATACGACTTAAGTTTGAACATTTTAATTTTATTATATAAATTATTTTTTGTCACAATATGTTTTTTATCTTTTATTTCTGCCACATGATCTCTATTACTCTATCGTACGATTAGCCTAAGCAATAGCCAGCCAGTTTATGAAACATGTTGTTACAAACGCTACGGCTGCAGATCTTTCAGGCCGCTAGTTTATCGGAGCTATTTAGTTAAGAGGCTAGGCTGTTGATTGAACGGCTAATTAAGCTAGTTGGCTGCGACATATATATTAAGTTTGGTATAGCTGCGTCTTATATATATCGCAGATGAAGTAATTTTACTTCACCTTGACATATATATATTTTTATACATTTTCAACCTCTTCCATAAGTAATAAAAGATAATAATATATTAGTAAAACGCTAGTGATGTTAGGTAGTGGAATATATCTTTTGATAAACTATATATACACTTAAATAAATATTGCGACTAAAATATACAGTCTTTATGTTAATAATAAATAAGAGAAACTAGTATTTAGTAGTTTTGAAATAGTTATGAAAATAGAATTTTAATAATCCAATGAGACGATCTCACGACACAGGGAATCCTAATTGGGGGGGGGGGGGGGGTAGTCCATTTTCCCATTTTACTGTAAAGCTTTTTTATTACGTCTAATAAAGTGTTTTATTTCTTTCTTTCTAGATTACTACGTCCTTACTATGGCCATTAAGATAAAAATTTTGAGTGTTAATTTCACAACTATTTCAAAGATACATTTCTGGCACATAAGAATTTTGCATCTACTCGAAACAAATTTTCCTCCTGATCCCTTTTTCTGGCACAATGCTCAGCCTTCGTTTCAAAGACTGCCTCATTTGTGACACCTTCGCCTCTTTCACTCTTGGTGTTATTTCATTCTCTACTTTCATTGGAAGGAAAGAGTCCTGCTCATTTGCATCTCCTACTTTCGTTACTCCAATCCACTTGTATGTTTCATTGCATGGGTACCATTCATAATCCCCATCTAGGGGTACTTCGTTTTCAAAATCAAAGTTCCACTTTTTGCTTTTTTCTGTACGATCTGTGATGATAGACTCTTGGAGGAGGTTCGCGAAGTTGTCGATCTTAGCTTCCTCTGTTGGGTTGTCTGGTGCGAAGAGACGCCGTCGGACCGGGTTATCTGCTGATAATCTAGGCATCTTCGGAAGGCTGAGTTAGTCTGTGAACAACGAAAAGTTTCTATTTAGAATTGGCAAAAGGTATTTTCCCAATGTAGTTTTAATAATAGATTCTATCGTCGCCACCACAATCGAATGTTTGGCAAACAATTTGTCGTGTTTGTAAAACAATCTCTCATCGATGAATACGAGGTATGGCCGTTCGCTTATCAACACTACAATACAAGCGTCAAGTATTGCCTGCGTATTCACATAATATATTTATAACTAAAAATATATTATTGGATTGTATCAATAAAATATTTACTGAAACGTTTGTACTAAAAACATATATTATGTACTATAATCATTTCAGATAGAGGAACTGTGCACAGATGGATTTAAATTTCAATGCGTACAAGGCACTTGAACATACAGTAAAAAAACAATCGTAATATACAGAAAATCGACGACGTAAAAACCTAGATAGCACCTCGACTAAAAATAAAGAAAATCAATGAAACAAACGCAGAAATCTAAAGTAGGATTTAGGGCAGATACTGAGCGCTTTGTATATCTGAAGATATCTTGAGGCTTAATGCGTCACTACATTGTTATTCAATACACACAAAACAGTGGTTGCCTGGAAGATATCGCTCGAAAGAGATAAGGCCGCCAGTTGCTCTCATTTTTATTTAATTATGTCAATTGTACTATATTTATGTATATGCAACGAAGTGTTAATAAATAAATAAACATTCATATAGATTTAATCTGTCAATAAGTCTATTACAACTCAGTAAAAATCTTTCGTCTCTATCTGTCAAATTGTGTTCAAGCTGTAATAAAGAGAAAGATGAATAATATAGTTAAAACGGTGAAATTTGATTCATTTTGTTAATAGGGTAAAGTTACTACTTTTGTAAAATTTTAAACCAACTAAAAATTTCCTAACCGGATGTTATTAACGTATCTGCACCTCATTACTGGTTCATATATTGTGTTAAAACATCTTACTATGATAGGAACCAACCATTTAAAATTAAACCAGAGCTATGACCTGCGGCCCAAACTCATAAAAACTAGTGGTGTTATACTTATAAATTATTAAACTCAGATATATTATATTACCAAAGGCAGGTAACTACATATATATTTCAAAGGAACTTTAATTTTTTTATACGCTCATCATTAGATTTAGACTAAAATAAACAATCCAAATCCAAAATCTACAACACAGCATACATAAAATTAGCGGTAATCGACTATTTCATTTCTTATAAGTTAAAAAAAGTTTCTTCTAAATCAATTTACTTTCAGTAACATGTTTGACAGAATAACTTAACTCTAAAAACCTCAAAGCCAATACAAGTACCTAGAAACTTAGTAAACAGAAGATGGTATCCGTTAGGCGTTAACTACCAGATTAGCAACACTTAAACCGTTTAACCGAAACAAAAGTACAGTTAACTGACCGATTTAGATAAGACAATAGACAAAACTATAGAAGCAAAGCAAATATAAACAGTGAATAAAAAAAACAATTGAACTTTGCGATAATTTAAAAAAATAAAAATAAATCAGTGGCACTACAACCTCTTTAGGTCTTAGCCTCAGATTTCTGAATCTGTTTCATGATCATTTTTTTAAATCTAATAGGCAAGTAGGTGATCAGCCTCCAGTGCCTGACACATGCCGTGTTTGGGTCTAAGACATGTCGGTTTCCTCGCGATGTTTTCCTTCACCGTTCGAGCAAATGTTAAATGCGCACATAATTTATATAATTTTAAAAACTAAATTTTAATTTTTGATCCGCTTAGCAAGAACTGAAATTTTTTATAACTTAATTATAGATTTTAAAACAATTAAATCAATAAGTAGACGCATGCATAAGTAACAGTAGATACTTCATATATTAAAAAGAGAAAATTAATTCTAATTGTAAATATATGTCATAGATCAATCAAAAACAACTTTTCTTTTCGACAACTTCCATTCATACAAACTTGATTTAATAAAGGAATTATTCATAAAACAATTTGTGTAGCCATCAACTGTGAAACAATGTTATCATCATTCTATATTCTGTTACAACTTGTAATTATTAAGTGTTAACATTCTACGTGTCTATGATACCGATCTAAAGATATAGAAACTGTTACGTGGAGTTGGTTGAAAAATTTACTTTTCAGGTCTTTTATATGACAAGGAAGCTGGGAAGCAAACCATCCTATGGAATATCCATAAATAAAAAGAACTTACTACTATAATGATATAATTCATATGTAACTTCTATGTAAAATTCTTCATTTTATGACAAATTTGCACGGCGTTATATGTGGCAGAATATATGTACAAAAATATGGTGGTGTATAAACCACCATCATATTTTTGTACCATATTCTTGATATGTATGTATAAATTAATTATTATTATTAAAAGCGAGCTATCGCAGCCCATGTAAGTGGTTGCGTTGTCGACTTTGTCAGCATGATATAGGCATTAGGCAAGCACCTTTCATTTAGGAGGTTTTATAAAAAGACAAATTGTTTTTTTTTCATAATTTGGGAAATTAATAGTACTATTAGAAGAGGTATGTAACCTCATACGTCCTGGGTTTGTGGTTACAGTGAAAGGTATATAAAGACAATAAAACGCAGTAACAAAAAAAACTATTGAATTAAAAAAAACTTCTGGAAGTATAGTTTTAGTTCCATCCTAAGTACAATAGATATTGCGATAGTTGTTAAACGGAAAGCGATATTAAAATAATACTTATACAAATTTAACATACATTAAAAATATTGTTATATCATTATTATATATTTAAATAGAAACCTAGTTACCTTTCCCTAAACAAAATCAAAAATTATTTACGGTAACATAGACTAATCACTATGCACATAAACTGAGCTATCATGTACGATAACAATTTAAGATTTATCGAGCGTAAAGATTATCAGTGTCGAATCTGAATTTGTAGTCTATAAATATTCTTTTGTTTACAAAAAACTGTGAAACACCAATTTCCTTTAAGCTAAGTATATATTTATAAAAATAATCATAATCCAATGGCGCCACAACCTGCATGTTCACGTTATTTTTATGGACAAGTAGCTGGTCAGCCTGACGCAGGGTCTAAGTTCGGTTTCCTGGAGACGCTTGCCTTCATGACAGTGGCGTAATAATAGGGTGGCAGGGCTGGCAAAATGCCACGGGCCCCCTACCCAAGAGGGCCCCTGCCCAGGAGATATTATGTTCTATGGATGAATGTTACGTCTCCATACGCATACGCATTGGGCTAGCGTGGGGACTACAGACCATTCCCTCTCGTCTAAGAGGAGGCCTATTAGTGGGACATATACAACTTGTAAATGAGTTCGCTGAAAATCTCGAAGTTTATGACAACGTGACAATTTTTCTGAGCCCCATCAAAAGAATTTGCAACGGGCCCCAGATGGTATAGTTACGCCACTGCTTCATGAGCAAAAAAATGTTAAATGCGCACGTAAAAAGGAACTTGGTGCACGACCTCAAAATAGATTGAACGTTTAATTCACTAGTCGCTTACAATCCAATTATTTTTTTTAGACAATTCACACCAATTGACCGAGTCCCATGCTAAGCCGGTGAAGCTTGTGTTATGGGTACTAGGCAACGGATATACATACATATTATAGATAGATAGACATATAAATACATATTTAAACACCCAAGACCTAAGCACAACACCAAATGCTCATCACATCGATGTTCGTCTCAGCCGGGGATCGAACCCGGGACCCATGGATTCGCAGTCAGGGGTACTTACCACTAGACCAATGAGTCGTCCAGTAAAGAAGAGGGATAGAATAAAAGGAACGGAGGTCGAACAAATTCTGATATTTCAATTCAACATGTCAAATGTTAGACATTACTAACGAAGATACAGACAAAACATCGTCACAGTCTGAAGATTTTGGAGGGACCTTTGTTTCTGATAACATATCAGATGAATCTGCCCTCTTTTTTAAAGGTTTACATTACCATTTTTAAGTTGCGTAAAGGGTTTTTAACGAACAAAGTATTTTTACACGCTTTATATTAGCTTCACCTGTATATGTATGTATGTAACCGACTCCTTCGGACTCGATTTTGACCCACTTTAAACGGACAGATTTTATTCAAACTTTGTACACTTCAGTGACAGAATCAGTGACAATATAATATTTTCATAGGTGTATCTCGAAAAACAATGAAATTTTTTTAAGTCCACAAAGCAAAAAATTTAAAGTTAAATTGAGACAACACGTATTGCTGCTAGGACTAAAAAGTGGAAAATAAATATAGTTTAAAAAAACTATAAAACACGCTTTTAAAGCACATCAAACTAAAAAGTGAAAAATAATTCCTAATTTAGGCTGAAAATGGTAATGAACACAAAATACTGGTATTATTGTGAAAAAGCGTGGGGCGCTATATTTATTAACTATTTATTTTCGTTTGTAAGTGTTAATTTACAAATATATACAACACTTAGTCCATTCGAACCAAACACCTTTGACTGATTAATTCCAACGGCTACTGACCCTCCTCAAGTTTTTCATACAAATTTATTTCTACTATTCATAAAAATCTATAGTTTAAGGTCATTATTACTCTTATTAATTGACTATTTATTTCTCGACTCGAATATTGAAGTTAAGAAAATTAAATTTAACGGCTAAACTGTTTCTTAAGGCCGATTTACATTATCTTAGTGTTTAGGAGAGTGCTTTAGTACAACTTGAAAGGCAAGTTCTTTAGCGTAGCGTTTACTAAAGCAAGTAGCGTTTACATGTTTCAACTAAAGTACTATCCTAAAGCACTCTCCTAAACACTAAGATAATGTAAATCGGCCTTTATAAAGACGCTAACTAAAAATCAGTCTGCAAGCTACATTGGAAGTTACAATACATATTCCATACTCCAAACTTAACTCAAAGTTACCCACGCAACATTTACGGAACTTAATAACGAACTTCTAACTATAAAAGCTGCGGGAAATGCGCGTGCGCAGGTCCCTTGCGTGGAACCCTGACAAGTGCACGACATCGATACGGCGACAGATCGGTTGCAAGCGTCTCAAGTTTCTGGCCGTGTTGTTTGCATTAGAGTGTGCAAAACTAGTATATTATTTCACTGTATTACGATAGAAATAATATACAGAGATTTAGAAATTATATATATATATACTTTTAAAATATTTATAAAGGTTATATAAGATGTAGTACTTAATACGTGTGAACTATTGTAGTTTAATTACATGCCGAATAAAAAATAAGATAATCAGAACACAATATCAACGTTAAACTTATTGCCTAAATCGATAAATTTAAAATAACTTTATTCATATAGGTAACCAAGTACACTTATCGAAAGAAAATATGTTAAATTTATTCTAAATTTACATTCACTACCAGTTCGCAACTCAAGGGCGTAGAGCGGGCAAGAAGAACTGGCAAGAAACTCTCCGCCACTCTTTTTAATCGCTAAGTTTTGAGTCATACAAATTGTTTGAACTGGAACAAATCAATTCCAAGGATTGGGATCATTTAAATAATTGTAAAATTTATAAAAAGCTTTATTTATTAATTTACTTTTATCGAGAGTTTTGAATTTATTCAGTGATAATCCTCTAATACACAATACATAAAGTTTGTGAAATTATAGATATTTCTTGATAAGGCAGGACAAAATTGACCTGATGAAATCCAAACCTACCAATACTTATGACAGTCATTTTAATTCTATATATCTATATGTAGATAATATTTTTCTTTTTAATTAAATTTTCGTGTAACTTGACCAAGTTTGAGAGATTCTTTTGTATCTCTATTCATTGTCAACAAAACATCCGGCCTTTAAACACAACCTTTACCGTAATTAACATAGAATACTTAAAGAAACATAAACAAACGAACATCAAACGCATCGCTCCGCGGGAGTATTGAGAGACGAGAGAGTCTAAGTCGTAAAATGTCCAAATTTAGCGATCGCCTGCAAAGAATTGGATGAGTTATTTATTATTGTACGTAGTTGGACAGCCAATTTGTAGAAACTAACGCCACATGGACAGAGTAGTCTTATTTATTGACATATTAGATAATACAGGACAATTGAATTGAAACATAAGTTCTAGAGAACTGTGTTACTTCCAGGTTGCATGCATACATGCTTTTAAATTCTAACGACACCACAAAAATATAAAACTAAGATGATTAATTATTGTCTTTATAATGTAGTCGAGGAAGAACATTCGAAATTTCAGTAAAGTAATTCAGAAATTAGACGTTTTGTTATGTGATAACACAAAATAAATAATAGAAAAATAATAAATCAGTGGTGCTACAACATTTTTAGGTTTAGGCCTAAGATTTCTGTATCTGTTTCATGATATGTCAATCTAATTGGCAAGTGATCAGCGTCTTCTGTCTGACAAACGCCGCCGACTGGATCTAAGGCAAGCTGGTTTCCTCACGTAGTTTTCCTTCACCGAGCGAATGTAAAATGCGCACATAGAAAGTTCATTGGTACACACAATAAATAAAGGCGGCAAGGAAATCTTGGAATTGGAACGGAAGCACTCAAATTAAAAAAAAAAATCTAAAAAGAAATCATAAATTATTTAATTCTCGTGTTAAGAATACAATCGCTATATAAGTTCTAACTATCGTAAAGTTCATGCGTTTGCAAGTATATTTTAAGGGTCTGTTTCACAATGTACAGATAAGTTCCGAATTAATTAGACGACTCATTGGTCTAGTGGTTAGTACCCCTGACTGCGAATCCATGGGTCCCGGGTTCGATCCCCGGCTGAGACGAACATCGATGTGATGAGCATTTGGTGTTGTAGTTAGGTCTTGGGTGTTTATATATGTATTTATATGTATATCTATAATATGTATGTATATCCGTTGCCTACTACCCATAACACAAGCTTCACCAGCTTAGCATGGGACTAGGTCAATTGGTGTGAATTGTCTTAAAAAAAAAAAAAGAATTTGCTATTTATTACTTATTGGTAGGATAAACACAATTGTTGCGTTTCACGACTGTCAGATAGCGCTAATCGTCACATAAAGTCCATCATAAGCTATGAGTCGGATGAATGTCAAATAACACAATTTATCTTCCAAATAATTTATGTGTTGCATAGCTATTTGGTACTTTATCCATACATTGTGAAGTCCTTAAAGTCCTTATTGACACATCCGTAACTAATACAGACAGATTTGTCAAAATGTCACTCGTTCCGGACAAATAAGTTTAAACAAATAAATTGGTGTCCAATTTGAGACCATTACTCGTTCGCATACCTATATTAGAACCCGCATGTCTGTCTGTGCATCCCTCTCGAAATGTTAAAACAATTTACTTGACAGCCGATATAAATCAAATTATATTAATCCGGGCGAAATCACGACGTCAAGTGCTAAATACAAGCTACTATAATATCATAATAGGTTATAATAGTAGATAGGTAGCATTTTAATTTGTAATACTTTGAATATATTTGTTCATAATTGAATAAAAAACTGAAATATTCTTTAAAGTTTTAAGTTATAACCAACATTACAAATATCTAAATGCTTTTGCAAACTTCATATGAATATCAAATTTTTGAGAGAGACAATCCCAGCTCCGTAAACTACCTGTCCATATATTAATGTATATAGGCTTTTAGTACACATATACATCCCGTATATGTAAAAGTATAAAAATCTCACTAACAAGACGTTATATTTCCCTTTACGGTCGCTTATCAATGCTACTAATTTATTATCATATAAATAAAATAAAAATAATCGGATAATCTTGGTAAGCATGTTTTTTTATTTATTTATTGAACTCGGATGAAAGTTTTATGACGAGAAAATTTCTAAAATTTAGTACTTTCTCCTTACTTTTTATTTTAGTACCGGAATAGCGAACAGACTATGGGGAAGCATAGCAAAATGTTCCATATGATATGTAGCTACTATGGTAGGCTGAGTAAAAAAATCATATTAAGGCGAAACGAAATTCGGACCTGATTAGAAAAATAACAATTAAAAAAAATAAGAAAGCCGGTACATAGAAGGATTATATTTTCTTGTTTAAAAACTAATCTTGTTAGTGATATTAGGTGTCAGGATGCGGTTAATCCTGTCCCCAGGATACGTCAAGGATTAGATCGGGTGTCGAGCGTGGGATGTGCTTAGGAAAATGTTTTCCCATGTAGAAACTATTATAATGTCTGTACAGTTCCTGGGCCATCGGGGTGCTTCAAATAATAGAGAATTTTATTGAAGTAAAACTTCTTTAGGCGCATGAGGGTAAAATTTTTAAGGGATGAAACGCAATAATAATTTTACCGTTACGAAGATGTGCAGCGTTTTTGTCGAAGAAAAGAGAGAGAGCAGTTGAGAGAGTGTGAAGGGCGAATTACCTTACAGAAATTCCATTTTTAAAATTAAAATTTTGTAAAGAGAATTTATGAAATATTAGTATTTTGTTTTATGCAAAATAATTTATTGAAATCTCAAGTGACGAATTGTAAATTAAAATACCACATATTATTTCATTTAATCGATAATTTAAAAAAATATATAATTTGTATTAATTTGCGACACTTTTAATATTTTAATGACAATTAAATTCATTAAATTCCTAACAGATCTACCTTTTCCCTCCCTCTAACTCTCGGAATTCTAAAGTTTAAGATTAGTATAAATATGAACAAGACTTAAAAAATTCGTTTGCCAGTGAAGTTTCACTTCTGACATGTGTACTTATTTAGTTTAATATTAATGTTGGTTTCTGTTCTCATAGTTCTTCTAGTTATCCTTCTATTTGGGAGTATGATTTAATAAATAAATATTTCTTTTTTACTTAATAATTCTAGTAAATCATACCATTAATACCAACATCATGTGTTTATAATTTGTACTATAAAAAGATCAGTAGGAAAAGTGACGAATCCAATTAAAATTATAATTCAAACAAAACAATTTAAACAACTACTTCGATTTAAGTGTTGAATGTGAGGTCCTGATTGATCTCAATTTGTTTGAGTTGTACGCGACCTCATCGCTTCTTCCGGGTTAGTTTAGAACGTATTCCAGTTAAAGCCGGCAGGACTTACAAATTATCTACATATATAAAAATGAATCCCTATTTCCCTTAGTCACGGCATCACGCGTGAACGGCTGGACCGATTTCGCTAATTCCTTTTTTGTTTGAAAGAAAAAATTAAGAAAACTGCTCGGAAAATTAGAAAAATTAAGAACACAACCACCATATTAAGTAATCTTTTTGTTACATTGATAAAATACATATAAAATAATCTATCACATGGTCAGTTATATGTCGCCTGTTCCTGTGTCGGAATACCAACAAAACTACTTATATACGGATATACCTACGCGCCAGAAAAACAAACAAAGAATGTTGTATATCATAAAGCATTAGAATAAAAAACACTTTGTTTCTGAAATATTTTTTTAGTTAATTATACCAATTCGAAATCAATATTCATAGTTAAGACAGGATAACGTCTGTCCCCCCCAAGGTCCAAGCCTTGACGTGGCGGGGGGGCTCTAGTACTTGGAGTGCAAGCCAGCACTTTAGGGAAGCCGATTGGACCGATGGGAAGGTTCTCAGTAGGCTTCTTTAAATAGAAGAAACTTGATGAACAACAGGCGCGTGAAGCACGTAGAAGTAGTGTTCTTTGAGGGAAGGTGTGCGTCATCTATTTTCGCACGTGGGATGGCCGGCTTGCAAAGCCAGCGTTTTTGGTGTATCATGTTATCTGGGGTGTAAGCCAGCACCTTGGGGAAATGTATCGACCGAACTTTTGTAGTAGCCTTTAAAGGCAAGAGGTGCGTTTTATTGCGTACGTGGGATGGCCAGCTCGTATAACTGGCGTTTGTGAATATCAAGAGCATTGCTCTTGGCACACTGTATTTGAAACTTGTGGAGTTGCCAGACTTCCATAGATCACGACCCCAGGTGGCGAATAGGGGTCCTCGCACTCGCCCGCGGGGGTACCGGTTGGACTTCCGACATCCAACTGGCGTGGACCAAAACTGGTGGGCTCAGGGCGTGCCCCCGGTTCAATTTTTGAATCGGTAACGACCGGTGTTGAGCGCATATTTTTGCGTTGAGTTGGTGAAGAGCTTGCGTGTCTTTTTACATTTGTAATGCTCAGTAGCTTCTGCATATTGTAGATGACCTTCTAGGTCAATGGCGCGACGGATCTGGTGACTGCGATAAGCAGTTTCTGGGTGGGTTTCGACTCTCCGTCGGGCAACCTGTTACCTCCGGCGTGTGTCGTTGTCATGTCTAGCGGCATGCTTGTGGCCAGGGGGGCTTGCCTTTATTGGCCGGCCCTGAGAGAAAGGAAAATCTCAATAAAAAACCCTTAAATTCCCGACATTGGGGCGCCTTGTAGGTTTTGCGCGGTGTCGGTTACCTGTATTTACAGGTGGCTGGTGAGTAAAGTCAGTCGCTATCGGCCAGCCCTCGGATACCACCCGTCCTCCGAGTGGTATAAGGGTTACCTAGGTGCAGGGGGCACCACCTGGGTGGACTGTGTATTTCCCCCATGGAAAATAATTTATGAAATGACAACAATAAATAATCTAATAAACAAAAAACCAAATCAAAAGAAGATGTTAGTGTGGAGATGCCGTGTGATGCGGCTGAGCAGGAGGCTGGAGTGGCAACGGCGGGCGATCAGTTTGTTTTGCCAGCGCCCCCCAGTGATATTATGTTGGAGTGCCCTGAGATGTCGGATTCTTCCACATACTCAGGTGTTGAAGCAAGGGAGTCTTTGACAGTTTCATCGCGGTTTTGGAGCTCCCGGAAGCGTTTCAGAGAAGTCGCTGACACTGATTCAGATATCGCTAGAGAGGCGACTTCAAAGATAACGCGGCGTAAAGGCAGAGGTCGGCCATCCACTAAGGGCGAGAATGTGGATCCGGTTCCTGCTAATAAATCTGCCAAGTTGAAAGAAACTAGAGCTGAGAAAAAGGCTCGCGAGGAAGAAGAGCTTTTGGCCTTGGAAATTAAAGCTCGAGAAACACAATGTACTCTATCTTCTGTCTTGGTGTCGGAACAGGGCGAGGATATGTCATTGGATTTAGTAAAGAGGATTGAGGCTAGCCTGGGAGTTGTTGAAAAGGTCGCCACAAAATCGTCCAATATCAAAGGACAATGGGTCCATATGGCTAAAAATGCCATTGCGGACATGCGGATATTGGGGTGCTTGCTACACGTTCAGTTTCTGAGGAAACTCGATCTCTGCGTGAAGACAACGAGCGCCTCAAAAAGCAAATTGAGATACTCCAGCAGGATATGACGGATCTTCGGAAACATGTTGGAGTTAATTCAAAGGAGCCACCGCTCACTCCTTCTCTCCTCGAGGAGTTTGAGGCAAATCTGATGCGCCGTATCGGGGATAGATTAAATGCACGGTTTGAGAGTCTAGAGCCTAGGCTTAATCCTGCACCTGTATTAAGACCTTCTCTAGCCGCGGACCGACGCAAGGTCGTTGGGCCCCCTAGATTTGAGTCAGGTCAATCCCAGGATAATAGACAGGTGAATAGTAGAAGCTTGGTGCAAGCAGCATCTACTGCTTTGCCCCAAGGACCATCCTCTATATCAAAAAAGAAGAAAAATAAAAGAATTGCAGGAGAGGAAATATTGGCCATTGAAAAGGTATCTGCTATTACTCAGCCCTCGCCTCTGCAATCGGCTTCCAACCTTTCTAAGGAACATTGGTTGACTGTTGGGAAAAGAAAGAAAAGGAAAAGGAAGAAAAGGGAAAGGTCAGGTGCTGTGTTAGCTCAACCAACTGTAACAGGTTTTCAGGCACCAGTTAAAAAGCCAAGACTGCGTACTCCCCGAACAGCTGCTGTTGTTGTAACTGTCCCGGCGGAAATTCAGAAAAAAGGCGTAACATATGCGGAGGCTATTAAAGAAGCGAAAGGCCAGATTAGGCTAGAAGAGTTGGGAATTGAAGCAGTTAGGTTTAGACGTGCCGCAACTGGTGCTGCCATTATACAAGTCACTGGTGAAGGTGGAGGAGATAAAGCAGATGTTTTGGCTAAAAAATTAAGGGAGTTGTATGGTACGAAGGGCATCCTTGTATCGAGGCCTGTTAAATCTGTTGAGGTAAGAGTATCAGGCTTAGACGATTCTGTTACTGCTGACGAAGTAAAATTCGCTGTGTGTAAAAAAGGGGAGTGCTCATCCGATCATGTTAGAGTTGGCGAAGTTCGTCAGGATAAGTCAGGTCTCTTTGCGGTGTGGGTGAAATGCCCGGTGGAAGCTGCAAAGAAATTGTCTGAAGGTCGTCTGCTTGTAGGCTGGACTTCAGCTAGGGTGACGGTGCTGCAACAACGAGAACTTAGGTGCTTCCGCTGTTTGCAAGCTGGTCATGTTGCAGCTCGTTGTACGGCGGAAATAGACCGTAGTAAGTCTTGTTACCGGTGTGGCCAGCCAGGCCATCGTGCTTCTGTTTGTTCATCCAAACCACAATGTCCTCTGTGTATTGCGGCAGGTAAAACAGCTGATCATCGACTGGGGGGGAAAGCTTGTACGGCTCCCAGTCAAAAGATGCCGAGAAGATTCAACACGAAGGTTTCAGTAGAACCAACCTTAAGCGGTGACATAATGGAGACCCAAGAAATTGTAATAAGTTAGTATGGATCTACGCTTTATTCAATCTAACCTGAACCACTGTGCAAGTGCTCAAGACCTTTTAATTCAGAGTTTGACACAGTGGATCGTTAATATAGGGATTGTTTCAGAACCATACATGGTTCCAGATAAAAACAACTGGGTCGGTGACCGTGATGGTCTTGTTGCGGTTTTTATAAATGATGTCAACTTGCTGTCAGTTGCTTCTACAATGCAGGGTAGAGGTTGCGTTGCTTTAAAAATTGGCAGAATTGCAGTTATTGGTGTTTATTTTTCCCCAAATAAAACGCTTGCTGAATTTGAAACGTTTTTGTCCGAACTGGGCTGTCTGGTTTCATGGTGTCGACCCCTCGATCTTATAGTCGCTGGAGATTTCAATGCTAAATCTACAGTGTGGGGGTCTCCAGTATCTGACGAACGTGGTGACGCTTTGTTGGATTGGCTAGCAACTCAAAATTTAGTGTCACTGAATCGGGGTAATGTTCAGACTTGTGTACGTATGAATGGTGGCTCTATTGTGGACGTTACTTTTTCAAGTCCTGCTCTTGCAAGTCGTGTTTATGGATGGAGGGTGTTGTCAGAAGTTGAAACTTTATCGGACCACAAGTACATTCGTTTTGATATCCTCGATTCCACTGTAAGCTTACCGGGTCCTGCTCCATCTGAGATAGGTCCTAGATGGTAAAATAATAGACAAAGATGCGCTTACCGAGGTATCCTTAGTAGAAGCTTGGAATCCCAAACCTTCAAATTTTACAATTGATTCTGAGGTAGAATGGTTTAGGGACTCACTGACTCGTATCAGTAACGTTGCTATGCCCCGGATCGGTCCCATCTCACCCAAGCAAAGCGTCTATTGGTGGTCATCTGAACTAGCCCGACTACGAATGGAGTGTGTTAAGGCGCGTCGCCGTTACACGCGTTTTAGAAGAAGGCATCTCAGTTATCGTGATCCGGACGAAGAGGCAAGTTTATATACTTCTTATCAAGAAGCAAAAAGGGCTCTTCGGTTGGAAATAGCTGAAGCAAAGGATAGGGCATGGAAGGAGCTCCTGAACTCTTTGGATCGTGATCCTTGGGGGCGACCGTACAATATTGTCATGAGTAAACTCCGTCCCTGGAGGCCGCCGCTGACATCCACAATGGAGCCGACGTTTCTGGGGATGGTTGTTACATCGTTGTTTCCTTGTGATTCTACTCCTTTTATTAATGTTGACTTCGATCATTCAGAAGATATTCCTGAGGTGTCAGAGGGTGAGTTAGGGGCTGGTGTTTTTAAAATTCAAAACAAAAAAACCGCTCCTGGTCCAGATGGATTGCATGGAACGGTTTGGGCGCAATCTCTTAATAATGGCTTATTTAACAGATTTCGAGATCTCCTTTCTGATCTTTTGAGGAAAGGCATATTCCCTAATAGCTGGAAAGTTGGACAATTGCTTCTTCTTAGGAAGTTCGGGAAACCGGTAGATTCACCTTCGGCCTATCGACCTATTGTTTTACTTCCTGAGGTGGGCAAACTGTTTGAGCGAATAATTGTCTCGCGCCTCGAGAAGCATCTTCAGACTATTGGTCCAAATCTGTCTGATACTCAATTCGGTTTTCGGCGTGCTCGCTCTACAATTGACGCTTTAGCTAAGTTAAGGGACTTGTGCGAAGAAACTGTCTCTGGGGGTGGGGTTGTGTTGGCGGTTTCGCTAGATATTGCGAATGCGTTCAATACTATTCCCTGGAGAGCGATTATGGATGGTCTCCTTTATCATGGTGTGCCTGTGTACTTACGTCATGTAGTAGGAACTTATCTCTCTGATCGATCGATCATTTATCCAAGTCGGGAAGGTTGGAGATGCTATCAGGTTCGATGTGGAGTTCCACAGGGGTCTGTTCTTGGGCCTCTTTTGTGGAACATTGGATTTGATGCAGTCCTTCGAGGTAGACTGATGCCAGGAGTAGGTTTAATATGTTATGCGGATGATACACTTGTGACGGCCAAGGGATGTAATTATCAGGAGGCGAGTTTGTTAGTTACTGCTGGAGTGGAAGAAGTAGTGACTCGTATAAGACAACTTGGTCTTCGAGTCGCTCTACAAAAATCAGATGTCATATGTTTCGCTAGGAGGTCACCACCTAGAGGCGCTGAGATAATAGTGGATGGTGTTCATATGGCATTAAAGTCGACGTTGAAATACCTCGGGTTGGTTCTTGACGCCCGATGGACTTTCAAGGCTCATTTTGCTGCCCTGGAACCCAAGCTTGATTCAACTGCAATGGGATTGGGTCGTATAATTCCAAATATCGGTGGGCCAGGCGGGGGCTGTAGGCTCCTTTATGCTGGAGTGGTGCGTGCAAAGGCGCTTTATGGGTGTCCGATATGGGCAGATAAGTTGTCTTTTTACAACAAGGCTTTACTGAGACGGTCACAGCGTAAAGTTGCCATAAGAATTGCTAGGGCATACCGTACCGTATCCTGTGACGCGGCATGTGTCATAGCCGCCACTCCGCCTTGGCATTTGGAAGCTTTGGCTTTGGGTGAAATTTTTTGGAGACGAGCTGAAGCCAGGAGTGGTGGTTTTGACCCACCTCTGGAGGTAGTTAAGGTCTGGAAGGAGGAGTATCGCCGCCTAATTTTGCTAGAATGGAGGGATGAGTTAAGTGAATGTCGGTTTGGTTTACAAACCGTTGATCTTATTCGTCCCTTCTTGAAACACTGGGTGGACCGACGGTGGGGATCGCTTTCCTATCGGCTCGTTCAGGTTCTCTCTGGGCATGGATGCTTTGGGAGTTACCTGCATCGAATCGTTGGGAGAGAGGCGACACCTGCTTGTCATCATTGTGACTGTAGAGAGGATACGGTGAGGCACACTGTTGAGGAGTGTCCGGCTTGGGACGGCTTTCGCTCGGTCCTTGCTGATAGCATTGTTGGCAATCTGTCGCTTCCACTAATTATCCAAAGAATGGTGGAAGCTGACAATGACGGCCCATGGAATGCCTTCAAGGCTTTTTGTGAGGCCGTCATGACTGAGAAAGAGAATGCGGAGCGTCAGCGCGAAAACAATTCTGATGCTCCGCCGGTAAGAAAACGACGACTGGGGCAGCGACGCCGTGCTTTCGCACGTCTGCCCTAAGTTAAGATGCTGATGATTTGTTCGTGGGAGGAGTCACGTTGATATTGTGGCATTCGCGTTTGGCGGGGGTAAGGATAGGGCACAGCTGTTACCTGCCTCCGCCCTTTGGCGAGCCGAAGGCTTCCGTCAGGTTTTAGTGGGTAGGTGTGTAAATATTATGTCTGAGTCCCACATAATCCCTGCTGGAGTAAAATTCAGCAGGGATATGCGTAAAAGCATTTCCTGACGTTAAAAAAAAAAAAAAAAGGATAACGTCTGTCGGGTCCGCTAGCTGAATTCATAAGTATTCATAAGCATATTACCTCTTTCTACGTACGCTTGTCATACATCTGTAACTGTTTGGAGCGTTTTGTGTTTGGTTTAGTTACGCGGCTTAAATCAGAAGTTAGCATATACTATGTGGTGAGGTAATTGTAATGTAACAACATATACATGTATTGATTGCATGAGCCTATGATCCTTTAGGCTTTTGTAGATTATTGTATCTGAAACGGTTGCGTTCTTGATAATAAAAATAAATATAGTGGCGCAACCTTTTTAGGTCTCGGCCTCAGATATCTGTATCTGTTTCATGATCATTTGTCAATCTAATAGGCAAATTGGTGACCAGCCTCCTGTGCCTGACACACGCTGTCGACTGGCTCTAATGCAAGCCGAATTCCTCTCGATGTGATCCTTCATCTTTCGAGCGAATGTTTGAGCGAATGTGTGAAATGCGCACATAGAAAAAATGACCATTGGTGCACAGCCAGGAATCGAACCTACGACCTCAGGGATGAGAGTCGGATGCTGAATGTAATTTACATTTTTAATAGGGTACTTAACAAACTGATTTACTAACCTATTTCTTCGATTTTTTTTCTATCTACACTTACGGTGCAAAATCAATGTTTAAGAACATTAACCCGTGGAAAGATTGAAGCGCATCACTCGAGTCCAGCCCTTAAGTGAAAACATTCTCAAATCGATAAAAAACTCACAACACTGTACCTACCTAGTTCTAGCACCACAACCGGTAGTAACTTAACCCTTAGGGTAACACAAACCAACCCGGTCACCCATCCTGTTTGTAACAGTATCCTGTGACACTTGACATCACACACCACAGATGTTCAGCATCCTTCAACCACGCTTTAAGTTCTTTGCCCTTGCCCCTTGTCTATGTTTAACGTAATAAAACATATCGGACAAGTTCGTAATAGTGATTATCTGTTGTCCATTTTGGATCTTAAAGTTACTGCATTAAATTGTGGTGTTATTTTAATTTTATTTTATTTACTAAACACCTTCACACAAGACTTCATTACTTGCACTGCTAACTTTTACTAATATTATTATTATTTTCTACCTTTGTCTCCTTATATTTTTTCTTTGATTATTTTGTGTGTTTATGTGTGTAGGTATGTGTTTTTGTTAGTAATAAATGTTATGTCTATATTATTAATGTTGACCGAATTAATCACATTTAAGGTTCATTTTAAATATTAACGATGTCAAACCGTTTATATAAAACCGATATAATTGTGGTCCAATGTGGATTCGAACCGCTACAGAACGCCACGATTAAAAACAAATTAGAAGAGGCCGTAAATAAATAACCGTAAAAAGTTAATATGTATAGTAAATATTTTATTAATTTAGGCACATTTATCTTATTTAGCATGAAAGCTAAACAGTATTAAAAGATTTTTTATTTATATTTATGTCAACCGATTTGATTGATTTGCTCCAGTTCAAACAATATATATGGCTTAAAACTTGGCGATTAAAAAGGGTGGCGGAGAGTTTTTTGCCAGTTCTTTTTGTTCTACGCCTCTGAACTTGCGAACTTGTAGTAATTGTAAATTTAGAATCAATTTAATATCTTTTCTGTTGACGTTCATAAGTGTACTTGGTTACCTATATGAATAAAGTTATTTTGAGTTTGAGTTTGTACAACCACTTTCTTTACCAATTTTCACAGACAAGTTATTGATTATATGCTGATACATAAGACAAAATATAGTCATCACGTACGTGTTATATACATCAAATAGATATTTGATCATTATATTGTTTTGTTCTTATTGTAATTTTCAAATAAATAAACGTGACAATACATATTTGAACGTTTATTATTCATAACTAAAGATAATAATTGTGTTCAAACTTATTCTTCGTTTGGAAGCCTCGTTTCTGGCTGACGCACGATAAACACCTATTATTATTATTGTTATTCATTAAAGTTCATCACATCATACATAATGCTATATCTACAGTATATGTTACAAGCTATATTTTCTAAAATATATGAATGCTTTTTTTAAATTCATCCAACCACTACCGAATATGACAGCTATGCTATAAGTAGTGTTTTCCGTAATATTCGAGAATAATTCGAATGGAAGATGTACCCCTAGGTTGAGTTTTTGCGACGGAATTTGGAAAATTCTGCTGATTTTAAACCTTGGGAATGAATCAGGGCACTCCAAATGTAAAGAGATAATGTAATAAATTCGCCCTTACAAAAGCTTATTTAAATTTTTTGAGTAAGTTCAGGTTACGCTACTAAAAAAAACGTTAAAGTCACCCAAGAACAACGAACGAAACTCAATACGTAATCAGTGAACCTAAAGGACAATATTGCACGCTCGCTTTGTTTATATCAAGCCACCCGTGAATGCCTAGCCTGCGCATACGCATCAAGACCCTATTGTTCTATAGACAGGCAATTTCACAATTACCGTGTCTATTATGAATATAGAATTTTCACAGTCTGATGCATAACGTATGTAATAACATTTTATTTATCAAAACAGATTTACACCTTTGACAGAGGAAATTGTATATAAATAAATAGAATTCCAAGCTTCAAGCAAGCTTGAGTGGCTTCGTCGTGCGACCTATCCCATCATCCCTGAGGTCGTAGGTTCGATCCCCGGCTTGTGCCAATGGACTTTCTATGTGCGGATTTAACAATCGGTCGAACGGAAATGCTTGATACGAAGGCTTACTTTACTAGAACATAACACATCTCCGCATCCATCCAGGTATTCTCCAGCGACGTTTTCCTGTTTTTAAACCTCAAGAGATTTCTCGCTGGACAGGGACAGGTAATTGCTGAAATTGAAGCCTATTTTGAGGCTAAAGACAAATCGTACCATAAAAATGGTATCGAAAAACTGTATGACCGCTATAATCATTGTATCACTCTCTATATATGAATAATCAAACAAAAACCATATAAAAAAAATTTCTATGATAGCCTACGAAGTTTTCAGCCCACCTATGTTATATTAACATAGTATTTATGCAACAGGATTGATAATCAACAATGATATTTTTTTATATATGGAAGCCCTCCGTGGTAGTTTACGCTCCAGAAGCTACCGGGTGACTCTCCTCTTCTACATAAGTCTTTACATGGGTGTTCCGCTAGCATTATCTTATAAACATCAAATACAAACGAATCAAAATCTTTAAAACATCAGTTGAATATTTTTTACGGTCAACTCTCTTTCGGGAAATGTATGCAAAGTACATTAGCACCAAAACAGCTGAACCGTAAAATTAACAATCGGCGTGGCATCACTGTCCCGAATCTCCCAATTGTTCAAGTCTAGTCGGCCGTGCGACGAGATTGAACCCGGTGACCGGATGCTTTCATCAATCAGGGTGTTAGGGTGATTTTTAAATCATTGATTTAAAAAAAGCCAAGTTAAAAATCTATGATCCTTTTTATAACAAACGGGAGGCCTATCTGATGTTTATTGACCACCATCCAGAATAGATACTGCCAGAAGGCTTTTTTTGGAATGGAATCTCGCTGTTGCCCTTAAGGGCCTTTACAGCTCAGCTCGGGCTGTTTTGGCGAGCATAGCTTTAAGTATTGGTACGTTCTTTTCTCGACGGACGCTAAGTCGAATTGGTTCGGAAATACTTCAGTGGGCTGATACCCTATAGTGATGGTGCGCGGAAAGTCTTTAAAAACTCTCAGTTGTGGATGGAAAAATATGGTAGGATCTATAATGTTAAGACCGCCGAAAGTCAGCTGAAGCTAAAGGAAATTAAGAACGTGAATTCAAAGACAATTATGTACTCGTATGTACGAATGTCCAACAACATTAAAGTTTGCTTAAATAAACTCTATTTGTGGATATTTACTACTAATCATTATTGAGGAGTTTGTTACCGATTTGTGTCCACGTTTAAAGGAAATAGTATGAACAATATGGGCGTGGAATTAAATATAGAAACAGAACTAACGAATATAAATTACGTCAAATTGTATTCTCCTTCGGGTGTTTAAAAAGCTTCTTGAAAACGACATCAAAAAAGTAGTACGATTTTATTCCTTCTAAAATAAATAAAGTAACAAATTATAATTGTCTTATATAAGAATTCCGAGAACGAGCTATATTTAATTTTAAAAAATTAAGCTTAATGGCAACATTTTTTGGAAACAAACACCGACCACACCACATTATACACGACGCAAACTTACATATAAGCTACACAAAACGCACTTTTTTTCACCATCCCCTTTTTACCACCACCTTGAAACACTTTCTTAAAAACAAGTTTGTTCAGTAATTATTAAAACCTTTCATCTTGAGCAACATCTTCTCAATCTGTCCTACGCTGAAACGAAAGGTATTCTTCTTCTGCAATATTAGTTTAATTATAAATTTGTATTACGTAGCATTTAGTAGGTGAAGTAACTAAAATCATTAATATGTCGAATGGAAGAGACTAGATGCCCACGACACAGGGAATCCTGTGGGAGCTAATGCAGCATATTTTTCTAAAGAATTTTGAATTCCTTTTTATTAAAAAATTTCTCGACACTGTTTTTTTTATATTATTAATAATAATTTAACGTGCGTTTCGTAAATTTCTTTTATTTAGTTTGACAGATACTAAATAAATATTATAAATAGAAGCAACCCCTACGTACTTTGAAAATAAATCCACAAAATGTGGGGTGCAACAGATGTGCTGGGGTGAAGACAATATCGATCTGCGCGTGCGCTGATTCAAACATTCTATCTAGGGTTACGTGGGGCTGAAGAATAATAATTATTTTTAGGTGCTCCCTACAAAGCTGCATATGTTTCATTTCTACTTTACTTATCTGTTTGCATGTTTCGATTGCATGGAATTAAACACAAGAGGTTTTAGGAAGATGCAGAATAGGCTAACTGCTGAATCATTTGTGATGGAAACCGATACAGTCTAATAATAGCTACAATACTTTTTCTTATAATTTGCTTTAAGTGATACCGCCGCCCATGGACACTCAATGCCAGTGGGCTTGCGGGTGCGTTGCCAGCCTCTTAAAACCTTTAGCGGATTGGAAGTGAAAATGTATGAAAAGATTTTTGGTATTGTTGTAGTAACATTTCAAAACTATCGAACAAACAATATAATTTTTTTATTTACGTTAACTCAAATAAATCCTTAATCTCATTGCTATTTCAGTACTAGACATTAAAATAGCAATCTAATGCGCTTTCAAATAACACTGACCTATGTCAATAAGATTTTTACGGTAACCGTATATATAAAACCGGTTTTATTACCGATTTGTAAAACATCACAATCAATAATTTTTACTACGTTTTAAGCTTACAAAAAGTACATACTTCAAATATCTATTAAGTATTACCACACTTTAAAAAGAAAATCGAGCTCAAAAAATGCTTGTATGAGGTGCTTAGAAAATTCTATTTTCAAATATGATTGATTGAATCGATATTCACAATTTTAAATCCGGTTTTTCAAAAATCGAACGGAAATGTAAGTGCACCTTGAACTTGAGAAAATAAACACTCGTTGTGTCCCCCCGTTACTTTAAATAGAAACGATTTTTTGTTGTAAAACTACAAAACACATTGCCGAGTGCATTTCCTCTCAACTTTACGAGGGGATGAGCTCATGTTTTTCTATTTAATGCTGTTTTAACGTCTTCAGTATCTTTGTACAATTGACATTTAATTTGAAACTAAATGATGTCGCTCAGTAACGAAACGGTTGATCATCGCAGCTATTAACAAAGGTCATAGAAATTTTGACAGCTACTGTCAACTTTTTGACATATTAATTAATTCTTTATTTGTATATAAAACCTCATTAACATGATCTATCCTATCAATGCAATATCATATTCTTCTGTGATTGTTATCTTGAGTTTTTATGTTAACAGTACGTCGTTTTATTTTAAAAAAAACTCAAGAAATTTGCAACTCAAATGATTACAAGGCCTAGGCCAAGAAATGGTCATAAAAATGTAATATTGAGGAATATCTGAAAGATCGGAAGGCTCTTTTCTTAAAGGACCCTAAGTCGAATTGGTTCGGAAATACTTCAGTGGGAATTTGCACAATCTTTACAACAACTTGTGAAGAGGCAAACTTTTTAAAAATGTTCGCGTTCGGTAGTCCGGTTGACGCAAAAATCTTTACCAAATCTTATCTTAAATCTTACTCATGGTTGTTAAACCTGAGGTCATGCACTTGTCACAACATCCGCTGTGCCAACTACAATCATTTTCATGTTACTTCCACGTGGTGTAATTGGAAACTCTCGCAAAAACGGGATAATTTTGGGGTAGAGACAAAAATTTGCGCTATCTCAAAAATATGTATTGGATCAAAAATGTGTTGGATCTTGATACCGTTCGAACGAAAAATCAATTTATTTATTTATACTAAAATAAAAAAAGCAGGTTACAAAAGTTATAAGGCAAGGGGCGGCCTTATCGCTAACAAGCGATTTCTTCTAGGCAACCCTAATGTGGAACAATAAAAAAGAAACACCTACAGAGGTTAGAGTACTAACTTAAATAAAATAAGGACAACTTGTTAATGTAACAGAAAATCAATAAAATATATGCCTCAGAGGGCCATACAGAACTCTAGCGCCTAGTGTATTGTCTAACTGGTTTAGGGGTATCTCTAAAAAATATTATTAAACAAAAGCTTTAATACCAAGGCTTATCAAATTTGGGCGCATGGCCCGGATGTTTGCCAACACCTTGGAAATCTTTTTATCGGGTGATAACCCTTAGGTCATGAACCATGAAAATATTTGTTCTTGAACGTACTACGAAGTAGATGTTTGGTTAAGACGAGATGGGAACATCGTATGGGTTATTTAATGAGGGAATTAGGGCTGTTCCTTTATAGTATTTATTCAAACAGTACGATTACCTATTGTACAGAAGATTTTGCTCAATTAAAATAGTCTCCAGCAAGATAATGACTTTTTAGGTTTTACAAGAATACAATTATTTTACCCCACTAGGCAGTATACGTGCCGAGTCTTGTAAATTAGAAATCATATATCCTGTATATAAAATTCTCGTGTCACAATGTTCGGTCCCATACTCCTCCGAAACGGCTCCACCGATTCTAATGAATTTTTTAATGCATATTCAGTATGTCTGAGAATCAGCTACTACTATCTTTCAAACCCCTAAGTGATAAGGGGTGTCTACCGAAAAATTTTTTTTTTAATTTTTTTAATTTTTTTTTGTTTCTACAAAAGTATAAAAATACATACAACCCCTAATTTTCACCCCTCTACGATCAACCCCTATTTTTTATTATAGTAGACAGTTATTTTTATTGAACTAAAAAAAATGTTTCCTAGAAATAATTTACATGGCAAAACAACGTTTGCCGGGTCAGCTAGTACATATATAAATACATAATACCTATATATATACATATATATTGAGTAGAAAAATATCGTTTTTCTTAACGCTATTCAAATAGTTATATTAAAATGCCAATAAAATGTTCTCTATACAGTAAAGGATTTAGAAAGTTAACTATTCAAACTGGTTTGAATCAGTTTGGCTCTTATAATTGGACACATAGGCCTACGCAACTCTAATGATTAATTACTGATGCACCTGCCTTTTATTATAGTTGTCGATCAGCTCATATATTTAAATATTTTATTTACTTGACATACTTCAAAGCCTTCAAGCGCCTTTTCAAATCTTTATAATTGGTTTGTCTTTTGTGTGTGTATTAATTGCTGTATTTTCACCATTATTATTATTTTTTATTATTTATTATTTTAAAAAATCCTTATCTGTGAAAAAATTTACTGACTATTTTCTATATATTTTCTTTACATATATTGTATTTGTGAATATCTGTCATGTTTCCTTATTGATAAATAAGTAAAATACCTTTTGTTTTCCTTCAAATTAATGTGCCGTAACAAGCGTGAACATGCACGACCTCGTGGGGTTTAGGAACTACCACGGCATTCCAAAATTGTATTACACTAATACATCATGTATTATATTCTTTATTGTCGGATGCAAAGCAAAACAGGTTGTCGTAATATCTAGTTCATGGTAAACTCCACGGAAGAAGCATAGACAATTATTCAATAGGAGTGAAATTATTACGTCAAATTGCCGCGTGTAGCAATTTGTAGTCGTGTTGTATATCTGTAAGGCTTACTATGTGTTGATGTAAATCTGTAAGATAATATTAATTACACTTTAGCCTTTTTGGCCTTTGGTAATATCGAAGCTGGATTTGTTTGTGTTAAAAATGTTTTATATATCTAAAATTATACGACTTTTACTAGGGCGGTGACTTAATATAATTAATTGTTTTTGTTTATGTCATATAATACAGAATTAATATTTCGATATTAAATGTTAAATGTTAATATATATAAGATACCAGAACTACGCGTTTTTATTATATTTTTTTTCATTGAAAGTCCGTCCCTGTGTTGTCAATTTCACATTGCAGAATAGAATGAATAGATAATTTCAAAGTAATTAAGGGCTATTGTGTAAATTGTGATAATATGTTACTTTCACGTAATGCGTATTTGTGACAAATTATAGGGTAAATGTATAACAGGCCTATAATTTATATGATGCTAATGTTACGTGAAAAAAGAGAATACGAAAAAACGTTCTTTACGCAACAGAAGCCTAGGGGGGCGAGGGGGGTGAGAATATAAAACAAAAGACGCAAGATAAATATTGCGTTCAATTGTGATTAGTCAAACGGCTGTAGACATGACGTATCATGGATCCGTGTCAACGCGTATTGGACTGGAGATGCTGTGGACCAATCACAATCGAGCGTACAATTATCCTTCGTTTTCGTCCAAATTTATATTCTGATTACACCTGTATTTTCATAGGTGAATAGCGATTTGTACTAAACCGAAACGTTGTCACTGGGAACTATAAAATTTAATCACGACATTGGTTAAGAAATGGCCTCGGACCACTGGTATCTAAACTTGAAAATTCTATTTTAATTTCACAGTAAACAACTCACCTAAGTCGTGCTAAAAATCCAATATAAACACTAACACAAAATCTTGTAAAGCAATATACAAATTAGTGTAAATTAATGAAATATTTCTGACGTCTCTCACCGAGACAGGCAAACGACTGACGACGTGTGACAAAGATAGATAATAGAAAATCAATAGCCACCCTTAGTGTAAGGGAGAGGGGAATAATCAATAAGCTGTTGCCATGACGACGCGCCGTGCCTTGCCGCCATTTTTCCCGCTGTTTTAGTCCCTTGACTACATTCTGTGGCTGAGGTATAGATTATGGATAAATATACACAGACGATAGTATTTTTTCAAACGAAAAATACGTAATAGGTTATGAGGTAATTAATATAATTTTTATAAACATTTATTAGGACACCGTTAAATTTAGCGCAAAAGCAATGAAATTGTTAGTATTATGTGTACAAATATTACTATTACACAGTAGTTTAATATATTTTGTAAATAAATTTAAAACCAATAAGAAATTAGAAACGCTCACGATTTCATGGCTATAAAATTTCTTTTGTTCGTGGGTCGTGACTAACATTTTAACCGAAAATGAAAGTAATTTTTTATAGCTGATTAAATACAATACAAGATTGTGCATGTTTTGAATAAATTGGGACACTTAATATCGTACAAATCGGCGGCACAATTATCACTTTTATTCGTTTAAATCTGAGAGGTGATGTATAAAGAACGTATCTTCCGAACAATGTCACGTTTTTATGATTGGTCAATTATCTCTAATCCAATTACTATCAAATTAAACTTAATACTATTGTTATTAAAATATTTTCGAGATTAAAGAGTGGCGATTGAAAGAGTCCTTCAACGAATCGGGACGACACGAAAGATTGAACAGCCTGTTAAAATTTGGAGTCACATATCTCGGACTAGTTATGCGTCATCATCGATACGTCTTGTTGCAGGTTATAATGATGGGCAAAATTCAAGGCAAGAGACGGGCTGGTAGAAGGAAGATGTCGTGGTTGCGTAACGGGAGTGGACCGGCATCACATCCGCAAGACTAGCGCATAGCCGGCAATTCAAGTTGTTAACAGCCAACCTTTATCAATAAAGTGGCACCAGAAGAAGAAGAATATATCAGGAACGATCCAATTTTGATGATGAACTTTTAATTACTACTACGATTTTTTTATTCAATGCTAATTAATGAGGAGATTTTTTTTTTTTTTATAAAGACAATTCACACCAATTGACCTAGTCCCATGCTAAGCTGGTGAAGCTTGTGTTATGGGTACTAGGCAACGGATATACATAAATATTATAGATAGATAGACATATAAATACATATTTAAACACCCAAGACCTAAGCACAACACCAAATGCCATGGATTCGCAGTCAGGGGTACTAACCACTAGACCAATGAGTCGTCAAATGGTGTGATGGTACGAATCACCACGACGTTCGTCGTTCCACAACTGAGCGTTTAAGGCAGTTTTGCCACGCACCACCACTATGTGGAACCAGCTGCCCGTTGGAGTATTTCCAAAGGAATTCGACTTAGGGTCCTTCAAGAAAAGAGCGTACCAATTCTTAAAAGGCCGGCAACGCATTCGCAATCCCTCTGACATTGAGGGTGTCCATGGGCGGCAGTATCACTTAACATCAGATGAGCCTCCAGCCCGTTTGCCCCCTGTTCTATAAATAAAACCTAGGTCCCAACTATTTTTAAGCTTTTAGTGCATTGTGTACATCATTTAAATCTTTTATTTCAAAATTGTTTTGTAGTCTTTTATTTGTAGCAAATTAAATAGACTAATTATATAGGAAACGGCCATAAATGTATGTTAAAAAGTAAAGAAATCTTGTATTAAAAATAGAACTAAACCCGTTTGATAAAAACAAAGGAATGTGGAGAACACTTAAAAACAAATTAGTGGACGATTATCAAAATGCTACATCCATTTATGATAAAACACTGGTGCAACTCCTTTGGGTGGTAAGGATTACGTGGGCACAACAGGATTAACATTTCATATTACATTTGGGCTTAAAAATGTATTACATTATTAACTAACAACGTGAGGTTGCTCGCTTGTTTCCCCGTAACACTACGTACTGACTGCACGAATGCTCGCTGTGTAACATTACTATATATTAGTAGTATTAGTTCGTCAGTACCTAGCTTTCATAAATAATTTAACAATAATAAATGTATATAACTAAATGTAAGATATAATAAATAATAGTTTAAAAAAACTATTGATGTTGCTCGAATGTCACAGAGCGCCCCACGCTTTTTCACAATAATACCAGTATTTTTTGTTCATTACCATTTTCAGCCTAAATTGGGAATTATTTTTCACTTTTTAGTTTGATGTGCTTTAAAAGCGTGTTTTTTTTTTAAACTATTATTTATTTCTTAGTTAATTTTTTTAATTTTTTTTTCGGATTATTGCATTGTTATCGATCTTTGACAGGTGCGCAAAGTTTGAATTAAATCTGTCCGTTAAAAGTGGGTCAAAATCGAGTCCGAAGGAGTCGGTTACATACATACATACAGGTGAAGCTAATATAAAGCGTGTTAAAAGGGCTGTATATTTTTGATTATAAATAAATTATAACGGTCCTTACAATCTCTACTCGTTAATGTTATAATCCAGTAATGTATCCAACTTTGTTTGTCTTGGGTATTGTAGGATACAACAAGAGGTAAGGAGAGACCGTACTATCATATTATATTTTTTTAAGGTCCTTAGAGGTTAAAAAGACGAAGAAAGCTATTGCATATTTTTTTCTTCAACTTATGCATTATTATTTATTTATGCAGTATTGTTTTTTCTTTGATAAATTAATTCAATCTACCACTCTACCAGACTCAGACTAACTCGCCTTTATAGTCTGTCTCACTCTAACGCGCACCGGCTGCACCTATGTTACGGTATTTCTTGATTTGGTCGCCGCGCTCAAAGCCCGCGATAAAATCTATGCAATAGCTTAATATAATGCGGAAATGTTGGAGAGACTGCGTGGTACCAAATAACCACACTCGGCGTGGTAAGTGGTCGCAATTGCTGGCAGTGCCTCGGGCGCGTACGAATTTACTCAGAGAAGCACCATTTACGCCCTAAACACTATTGCTTGTGACACGGATATGTTTCGTTTCTCACTGGCTGAATCGCATTATTTATAATTATGTAGTTATAAAAAGGTGTAGGTTTTAAGTTTTTACTTGTTACGGTCATATTATGTTTTAGTATAGTTTTCGATTGTATTAGTATTAAGTTACTGTAAAAATAGGAAATAAACAAAATAAATATACAAAAAAAATAAATGTTCTTAAACCTTTGACGTCGGCTGTTTCATATTAATCATATCTTATTATCGCAAGTAATTGTTTATTGCAATTCCTACATTATCTAACTGCAGCTGACAATGGATAGCAAGGAAACAATTAAGTGCGTTATCTATATTCAACAGTTAGTTACTGATAACAGTGCATTGACCTTTAAATGACCCCTATTCATAATTCCTAAGACTAAAAGACGTCAAGCTAAATTGGCTCGTAAAGGAAGACCGTAGTGTGTCAGGTACAGAAGGCTGTTTTGCTCTCAAATATCACACAAGGAGGACAATCAGATATTTATGAAAATTTGTTATATAAAAGTATACACCTGTGAAAATGACATGAGGACTTAACGAGCTTCGAGTAGCCCGCAATATCACACAACTCACGAGTCACGAAGGAACTCGAAGCAAAGCATCCGCGAATATACACTGTAAATATGTAATTATTTAGGAATAAAGAAAAAAACAAAATTGTTTAAAACATTTTTAAAAACTTGGTGTATATAACGAGGGATCCAATACTGCTGTGGGTGCCTGCATGTTGTACCACGATGTATTTAAAAATTGTTACGTGGTTATCAAACTATTTAATCACCTTCCTAGGAGTTCTAGATCACTGCCGTGTAATGATTTCAAGGGGACGGTTTATAGCGTAGGCGAGTATTTAGACCATAAGTTTGATAACAATTATAAATAACTCAACTTATTATTATGACATGTTATGTTCTTATTATGTGACATAAAAAAATAATATAACATTTGCATGCTTATTTTTATTTGTATAATGAATTGATCTAAATGTACCGCTTTCTTCGCAAATAAATGTTTTATTATTATTAAAAGAAAAATCAATGAAAATGGTGTATAACTATTATATTCGTTACAGAGGCTGACTAGTAAAAATGTTAAATTCAATGGCGTAACTTGTATTTTCTCCACACAAATGTAATCGATTTCCTCGCATTATCTAGTCTAGTCGATAAGTTGAAAATGGAACAAAATAGAGATACTACTCCTAAAATTATGTGCGATAGCTCATTGGATCCGGAATGACGTCTAGAAAAATGTGCTAAAAGCGTGTATTAGCACATAAAAAATTGCAAAAGTTATAGACCATTAAAGATGAAAAAATAATGGCATTTAGTTTTTTGCCAATATTTAATAAACTATTAATATTTAAGAAATTTCAAATAAAGCTTCTGAAAGAAGAGGAAATTTCCAACAAAAAACTCCTGACTCCCGGAACTCTATCTCCATTATTTATAATGTTAATTTAACGCTAAAAATAGGTCTGCGGGTGACATTTTTAGGATTCGCGCGTGGCGTCAAAAGCGACTACGGCACATTAATTAATTTATTTAAGGTATTGAATTTTTTTTTTTAAATTTGAAAAAATTATGGTGTGTTCTGAACACTATAATTAATTTATTCCCGTTGAAAATTTTACTTAAAGTTAATTTTTCAACAAGTTAAATAATTGTTAACTAACGAAATTTTTTCGAACGACCGCCTTAATTGTAAGTGAAAAAAAATGTTTAAATAATGGTCGTAAAAATATTTCGCTTCGTAGAGCCTTTCTTACATACATACTTAACAAGATCGTGCCATAAAAGTTAAAAAAATATTTATACTTTGTTTATAACAATTTTTTTACTTAAACAAAAACTTAAAAATCCATGTAATGATGTTAAAAAAAAATTTTTTTTTCTCAATCATCATATAATAGTTTTTTTATTAATACAAAATATTTATTGATTTGCAAAAAAAAAATTCCCGCGATTTGTTGATAATTTTTTTTTAAACAAATTGATTAAATCAATATTTTTTTTTTAAATTTTAACACAACTTTATTACATTAAAATTTTTATGATTTTTAAAAAAAAAATTTTCCTTAATAACAATTTTTAATTGTTTATAATCGTTTTTTTTAATTTTCTATTGTTTAAATAATTAGTTAAGAAATTTTTTTTTCCTAAAAATCATAATTGACAGTCTTCTATAAAGTAACAGAAAAAAAATTTTTTTTTATCAATAATTCTATTGTTTATTAACTTACCAATTTGTTATAAACAAATATTCAACTTTTGTTTATTTTTTTTCTAAAACTTCTAAAATTAACAAAAATAACCATATATAACAAAGTATAGAAAAAATTTTTTTGTAAATTTTTTGATTATCATGAATATTACTTTTATTTAAAATTAAAAATTTTTTTTTCTATACTTTGTTATATATGGTTGTTTTTGTTAATTTTAGAAGTTTTAGAAAAAAAATAAACAAAAGTTGAATGTTTGTTTATAACAAATTGGTAAGTTAATAAACAATAGAATTGTTGATTAAAAAAAAAATTTTTTCTGTTACTTTATAGAAGACTATCAAGTATGATTTTTAGGAAAAAAAAAATTCTTAACTAATTACTTAAACAATAGAAAATAAAAAAAAACGATTATAAACAATTAAAAATTGTTATTAAGGAAAAAATTTTTTTTTAAAAATCATAAAATTTTTAATGTAATAAAGTTGTGTTAAATTTAAAAAAAAAATATTGTTTTAATCAATTTGTTTAAAAAAAATTTATCAACAAATGGCGGGAATTTTTTTTTTTGCAAATTAATAAATATCTTGTATTAATAAAAAAACGATTATATGATGATTGAGAAAAAAAAATTTTTTTTAACATCATTACATGGATTTTTAAGTTTTTGTTTAAGTAAAAAAATTGTTATAAACAAAGTATAAATATTTTTTTAACTTTTATGGCACGATCTTGTTAAGTATGTATGTAAGAAAGGCTCTACGAAGCGAAATATTTTTACGACCATTATTTAAACATTTTTTCACTTACAATTAAGACGGTCGTTCGAGAAAATTTCGTTAGTTAACAATTATTTAACTTGTTGAAAAATTAACTTTAAGTAAAATTTTCAACGGGAATAAATTAATTATTGTGTTCAGAACACACCATAATTTTTTCAAATTTAAAAAAAAATATTCAATACCTTAAATAAATTAATAAATGTGCCGTAGTCGCTTTTGACGCCACGCGCGAATCCTAAAAATGTCACCCGCAGACCTATTTTCAGCGTTAAATTAACATTATAAATAATGGAGATAGAGTTCTGGGAGTCAGAAGTTTTTTATTAGAAATTTCCTCTTCTTTCAGAATCTTTATTTGAAATTTCTTAAATATTAATAGTTTATTAAATATTGGCAAAAAACTAAATGCCATTATTTTTTCATCTTTAATGGTCTATAACTTTTGCAATTTTTTATGTGCTAATACACGCTTTTAGCACATTTTTCTAGACGTCATTCCGGATCCAATGAGCTATCGCACATAATTTTAGGAGTAGTATCTCTATTTTGTTCCATTTTCAACTTGTCGACTAGACTAATCGGTGCAAGGTTGAAATTGCATTGGCCTTGGATAAATATAGCGCTCCGTTTTATGCATGTTCACAGTAAGATCGTGTGATATAGTTATTTCCGAACTTTAAAGAGCGTACCAATTCTTAAAAGGCCGGCAACGCACTCGCGAGCCCTCTGGCATTGAGAGTGTCCTGCCCGTTTGCCCCCCGTTCTATAAATAAAAACAACTAAATTCAAGAGCTCATCACCAAAGCTTATCGTCGAAGACTTACAATTTGTCGAATTTTATACATTGGCAATTGAAAATAATCTCAGTCGCAAATGGCGGATTTTTTTGAAACAAATGCAGAATTTATACTTATAAGTGTGACAAGAATACACATTGCAATTAAACTTCGTATCACCTATATATATGTTTGAAAAATGTGGTCAAATCTTAGTACAAAATTTGTATTTAAATTCAATGTAATACAGTTATACACTCAATCAATTAAGGAAATATCATGTATCATGTAACGGGCCACTTCCTCCTAAATCAACTTTTTGTCCTTGCCTTGACAAACATTCCCTTGGGCTGCTTCAGCGCAGAGAAAACAGTCACCCACGTAGGCCTGAAAAGCGTGGATATGGCTTCCCAACGACCTGAAATTCTCGGAACAGTGACGTGGCAAAGAGCTCAGGTAACTTTTGAGCTTCTGGAAGGAGCTAGGCTGGTTTAATTAGCCAGGACTTAAGGCACAAATGTGCATCTAAGTGCGCAAACTAAGTCCTCACTACACAATCAATTGAAAGCTTTCTGATATATTATATTTTTGTCTTTTTTGCGAAGTAAATATGTAAAGTTAAAAACAAAAGACATCAAATACTTTGAAGCTAGAAACGAATTGTATTGGAAAATGAAATTGCTTATGCTTTTTTTTTATATTATACACTAGTGGACCCGACAGACGTTGTCCTGCATGATATTTCAAGCAAAGTAAGAAAGTACCGACTGCAGCGCCATCTGGCGGGCTGATTTGTGAATCTAAACCATTCCCAGATCCCCTTGAACACACACAAAAAATTTCATCAAAATCGGTCCAGTCGTTTGAGAGAAGTTCAGTGACATACACACTCACAGAAGAATTATATATATAAAGATAATGATATTACACTTTCAAACCTTCCTTGAACTCCCACAAGTATTTCATGACCAAAATTAGCCAAATCGGTCCAGCCATACGAGACAAACGAACATAATTTTTATATGTATAAAGATGCGTTAATAAGCGGCGTAGTGTGGTTTAAGTGAGGCATTACCTTGAGGTCGTGTGGTCTCGTTTCGGTAGTGCACCTATAAACTTTTCTATTTATATAGGTAATATTTAGAAGCGTCAACAAAATGTAAACAATAATCGTACACTTGAAGCCAATATTGAGCCTTTTAGTTTTTACCTCATATAAGTGTATTTTAAAATTCTCGTTTCCGATAATGTCCAATAACATAAGTGTCATTTAGATTTATTAACCCTTAGATAAGCCAACTTTGTTTTTGTTAGCGTCGCAACCCCATTACCCGTAATTTTATGTTAGTTATAACTTATAAGCTCATATTTAAACTATTAAAGTCAGTTGTTAGTTGTTACCCAGCTTCAAACAAAGAGTTTTATTTAAACATCTTCATAGTAAAACCGCCACCATACTTAATTCACGTTAATTTTATATTAGACATTATATTGTTTTTGTGAAATTGTGGTAGTTTTTGGCGCCATGGATATGATGAATAAAAATATGATGAATTCGAACAATTGTAATAATTCGTTATAATTGCCGCCGATTTTAGATGCCTTAAATATATGGGTCGTCGCACCATATATGTAAATGTTTATGTTATAATTAATATGCGATACACGGACTTCGATCCGTCATTGTTATCAGTTCCATTAATTCATTCGCCTAAGCTCTCTCGGCGATTTCGATTAATAATATACATATGTTTAATTTTAAATCATATTACTACAGCCGTTTCATCGGTGTTACATTTGAAAATCGCATTAAAAATTGATAGAAAATCTACTATAGATTTATATTAATTAATAGTCTTGTATTCAAGTATTACGTAACGAATTTGGGGGGGGGTCCTTTTGTAAAACGTTATGATGCGGGGCGGGGATGGAATTACGCGTTATTGTTAATATTATTTTCGACTTTCCAGTACCTTACACCACATAATGGTAACTTTTAGGCATAAAGAGTCACTAGGTGGTCACGAAACGTTTTACTATACTTGGGTACAGAAGAACGTTACGGCGCGTTACATGAGGGGGGGGTCAATAATCTCCAAAAATTGCGTGACGTAATACTTGAACGCTCCCTTAGCCATCTTGAACTTCGTCGTGCTAACATCTCCAGGTTCTCATCTTAAGGTCCTGATCATGAGACTATCAGGGAGTTACAACTTATTTCCGAATACCGAAAGGTTCCTGAACCTTTTTATCCTAAACGTTTTGCCTGGTACAATAAAAGCATATTATATCCCGCATAAAAATCAAAAAGTGGGTCACTACGTGTCACTGCTTACTAAATACTAACCGCACCCAACCACAGCGTGAACATTCAAGATTCAAGATTCAAAGCCTTTATTTTTAACTAATACAAGAGAACAAAATATAAATGTATATAAAAAAAGAAAAAAAGTTTAACAAGCACAGCTGTCCTCTTGTATAGCTTGCCTTTGTGGCACAAAGGCCTCCTCCAACTGTTTCCATTCCTTCCTATCCCTGGCAAGTCTTTGCCACAGAGGACCAGTGGCTTTTTTAAAGTCGTCAGCCCACCGGGCACATGGTCTTCCTCTCTTTCGCTTGGTGTTGTAGCGAGGTGTCCATTGGGTGACTTTTTTCGACCATTTTGCTCTCTGGCCTCTGAGCAGGTGTCCTGTCCATCTCAATTTAAGCCTTTTGGCTCTGGTCATTGCATCTTCCCAGTTGGTGATCCTTCGGAGATCTACAGCTCTTTTCCTATCATTCCGTGTGTACCCTAGTATGCTCCTTTCCATACTTCTCTGGCAAGTCACAAGCTTTTGACTTGTGACTTGCTTAGTGGTCCAAGTTTCGCAGCCGTACGTTAGGATAGGTAAGATACAGGTGTTGAAGATGCTCCTTTTGATCCTAAGTGGGTAATCTTTATTCTTTAGGATGTGTTTTAATGACCAGAATCTTTTCCAGGCATTTGAGGTTCTTCTCTCTATTTCCTGATGGGCTTGTTCTGTCATGGAGATGAGTTGTCCCAAGTATATGTAGGTTCTCACATATTCTAGGTTTTCGTTCTCTAGGATAATAGTATCTGGTGTTCTGTTTGGCATGGCTTTTGTTTTTGATTTGTTCATTGTTAAACCCACTTCTTTGCTTTTGGTTGCCAGTTCTTCGATCATAGTTTGTAGTGTTCCCGGGTTGTCAGTTATGAGCACAATGTCATCTGCAAATCTCAAATGGTTGATCCTTTCTCCATCTATGTTTATACCGCAATCTTCCCAGTGTAGGTTTCTGAAGACTTCTTCCAACACACTAGTAAAGAGCTTAGGCGAAAGAGGGTCTCCCTGTCTGACTCCTTTTTTGAGTGGGAATGATTCTCCCAGCATCTCCAGCTTCACCCTGGCCGAGCACTGGCTGTAGACATTTCCGATGAGTCTAATGTATTTCCCTTCAATGCCTTGGTTTTTTAGCGCTCTCCAAATGCATGGGTGCTCCAAAGAGTCGAAAGCTTTGCTGTAGTCGACAAAAGCCAGATACAGGGGATATCCATATTCCTGGCACTTTTCGACAATTTGCTTCAAGGTGTGCATGTGGTCTATTGTGGAGAATCCAGACCGAAATCCGGCTTGCTCGATAGGTTGTTGTTCGTCAAGTTGTTTGGTGATGCGGTTGAGAATGATTTTTGCAAAGACTTTATACACGTTGGACATAAGACTGATAGGACGATAGTTGCTAAGGTCTTCTTTGTCTCCTTTCTTGTGGATTAGGATTATTGTGCTTTGTGTCCATTGTGTAGGTATGTATTCAGTATCTAATATTTCATTGAATAGGTTTGTTAATGTTGTTAGTGTGTCCGGAAGTGCAATTTTGATTGTCTCATTTGTTATGTTGTCGGGGCCAGGGGATTTTTCATTTTTCTGTGTCAGGATTGCATATTCGACTTCCCTTTCTAAGACAGGTGGGATAGGTTCTTCGTGTTCTGGGTCAGGGTTGGCATATGTTTCGGAATTGTTGTTACATGAGTACAGTTCTTTAAAGAAGGATGTTGCAGTATCTAGTATTGTTTTTCTATTTGTAACTAAGTTTTTGTCCTGTTTTTTGAGTCTTGGTATCCATTGTTTAGGTGGTTGTAGTTCTTTTAGGGCTTTCCTTATTCCTCCTGTTTTAGTAATATGATTTATTATGCAGTCCATTGTTTTTTTTGCTTTATCCTTTTTTATACTCTTGTTAATTTCTTTGCTGATCCTTGTTATTTCTTTTAATATGTCTTTATCCTTTTTGTTCTTGAATAATTCTTTTCTTTCCGAAATTAGTTGTTTGGTCTGTGTGCTTAATATTTCCTTCGTCTGTTGTTTTGGTTTTTTAGCTTGATACATTCTGTTTATTTCTTTATTGTATCTTTCCTGCATTGCGTTCGGCGATTCTAGCAGATGGTTTGCGTCTAATTTGGTAGTAAGGGTGTATTCCTCAGAAGGTAGCACTTGTTTGTAGCGTTGCCTAGATTTAACCTGGTTTTTGGAGTGTAAGGTTGCTCTGACCATTCGGTGGTTGGTGTAGAAGTTGAACTGGTTGATTACCTTTACGTCTTTGAAAGCTTTGGGTTGATTGCTTGTTATGAAATCGATTTCGTTATGGTAGCTACCGTCTGGTGACTTCCAGGTCCATTTTTTGCTAGGTTTTTTCTTAAAGAATGTGTTGAGGATAGCCAGGTTGTTTTCGTGACTCAGATTTACTAGTCGTTCTCCGTTATTATTTCTCTTTCCTATGGTGTATTCGCCGATGATATTTTCTTCTCCTGATCTTTGCTTGCCAATTTTCCCATTGAAGTCTCCCATAATTATTAAGTTTTTTTCTGTTACATCTATTGTTTTGGATAGTTGATGATAGAATGAGTCTTTTGTGGCTTCTTCTGCTTGTTCTGTTGGTGCATACACTTGTATCAAGGTCCAGTGTTCTCTGTAGCCTGTTATCTTTATTTTTAGGATTGCTATTCTTTCTGAGATACCTGTGAATTCTAGTATGCTGTTCTTGAGTTCCTTTCTGACCATGAAGCCTACTCCGTAGTGTCCTTTTGTCTCTCCAATAGAATATAGAATGTAGTCGTCATGTTCAGTGATTTCTGTTCCTAGTCTTCTGACTTCGCTAAGGCCTAGAATGTTCCATTTAATGTTCTTGAGCGCCTCTTCCAGTTCCATAAGTCGATCGCATGTTCTTAGTGTTAGTACGTTGAGCGTGCCGATATAAATATTGGTGTTTATTTGACTTCGTTGCTTAGACTTTGGTAGGTTGGGCTTTGGTGGGTTTGGATTTGGTAGGTTGTGTTTTGGCCGGTTCGTTTGCTCCAATGTGATTTTCAGAGATCTCTCTCGAGGGTCAGCTGGAGGGCTGCGGTCGCGCTTCCCCACGGAGACCGCTGTCCGGCTTGGGGAAAGGTATATTTTGTTGCTTGTTTGTATTTGTTCTTTGGTTTTATTTTTGTTTTGATTCCGGGGACCGCTGTGTACTAATTGTTATTGGTTAGATGTTTCTGAAATAGAATTTGTTCTGTGGCGTATCATTTTTTCAAATGCATTGGTTACAATCATTTTCTTTGGCTCCGTCTGCCTTGTACCTTCATAGCAGTCAGATTGCGTTGGTGTTTTAGATGGTGAGCGCTTCCTTTTCTCAGTTGCCTTGGTTGAGTTTGTTTCCTTTATTATGAGCCGATCATATCGGATGAGAGCCAGATTTCCTTTCTTTCTTTCTTCTTGTTGTAGGGACTTTAATTATTTTCTCTTCTGCAGTACTTCTTTGGGGTAGTCTTCAGACACGTATATGTTTGCAGGGAATCTTTTGTTGTTTTTTAAGATTTCTATTTTTCTCCATGCTAGAGTAAACTTTATGAGAATAGGCCTGCGTTTCTGGTCGACTTTCGAGCCAAGTCTACGAGCTTCACTTATTTCCCATTTATCAAAGTTGTCCAACTCGCAATCTTTACCCACCTCGTTAAGGACCTTCAGGACCAGTTGTAGGAGTTCTGCATTATTGCTTTCGTTTTCCTCCTTCCTCCGTGGAGTATTAAATTATTTTTTCTGACTTCTCTCTCCAGATTTTGCACCTTATTCTTCATAATTGCCACGTCGTTTTTAAGTATTTTATTCTCTTCTACCAACGGTTTCAGTTTTTCTTCTATTGTCGACGCCATACTTTGGGTAAGGCTTTTGGTAAGGGCAGTTGTTTGCTCACGAAATTCGTCCCTAGTATCCTTTTTGTTTTTATTCAGCTTCTCGTCAATTTCCATTATTTTTTCTAGTAGACGTGCCAGCTGTTTCTCCATGGCTGTGAGTTAGCGTTAGTACGTGTGTGTAAAATCGATTTTTAGTTGGCAACACTAAGTTAGCAGCACTGGTTGGTAGTTGGTATCACCGGTTGAATTTTTTTTTTTTCTATGTAATATTTATTACATTAATCTTGCGGACACTGCCCTCTATTGACAATTAGTTAGATTAGTTACTTTATATTATTATTAAATGCTCTCTTTAAAAGTGTCTCAGTAAAAATTGCACTGCAATAAATGCTCTTCACAGTAATGTACGTTTCAGTACTTATACTTTATATTTAAGCAACTCACAATAACGGTCGTTGATCCAAAATAAACACGTATTAGACAGAAAAAACTGTCAATCTGGGATCTCAGTTCACTTACACAAAGTTTTTTTTTTTAGTTCACAATTTATAGTCACCAACACAAAATCAGTTTTGAAAAGTCGAACTATTGGTATATATTCCGTACTCCACAAAGCACCTATCACTTCCAGAGATGGACAATTCACTAATATTGCCTTATTATTGCTATTTATGATATATTTCTACTTTTAACTATATTTAATTAATTATGTTATGAGGACACGATGTGTCTGTTATGACTACCCGCCCCGGAATCGGCGTGAACATAGTTAAATATAAATAATAAAAGATATCTGGGTCACGTAAACAATGCACCTCTCAGAAAAATATAGTTCTATATAGCTGTTTGGGTCAAATCGTTTTTATTATGGTAATAGAAATTTGACCTTTCAGTCGAATTGATCTGAAATTTGGTACACAGCTTAAGATTTAGTAAATGAATTCGGTAATTGTAAATCCAAGATGGCCGCCTCAACAAAATGGCAGGTAAATACTTATAGTCCAGTCAGTCAAGACAATTAATTCATTATAATTCCAAAAGTTTTCAAATTTTGATGTAAGGTCGGGAGTGGTATTAAAACAAACTATAAAATTTTGCAACCTGCTCTGCGGTCCGGAACATTGTTAAAAATGCAATAAATGATAATTTGCTCAGTTCTTGAGACCAAAATTCCAAAAGTTCTGCAAAGTTGGAGTGGTGTTAAATATATTATTTTACATCACGTGTCAAATTTGCAACCAATTTAAGTGTACGGAACATTTTTTGTTATTAAAAATTAATGTTTTTCTTTATTAAACTGAAGGAAAACGTTCCAAAAGTTCTGCAAATTTGACAGATATATCGAAAATAAAATAAATAACAAAAAATGTTTCGTACACTTAGGTTGGTTGCAAATTTTATACGTGATATGAAATATTATATCGAAAACTTCCCCAAGTTTGCAGAACTTTTGGAATTTTTTTCACGACCATACAGCAAAAATTAATTTATTAATGCAATTTTAACAATGTTCCGGACTGCGGACAAGGTTGCAAAATGAGATTTATTGTCGTCCCAATGTACCATTCACTTGACCGAAGTTTGAAAACTTTTGGAATTATTATCAAATTTTCGATTTCGAATGTCTATAATGACTGGTGTATTAGTAGAAATACGTAGGATAGTTGTGTCTGACCCATAAGGCATAAAGGTTTTGAGACTTAGTTCTGGTATACCTCTTTACCGCTATTTGTAGGATAAAACGTTATGCTTCTGATTCTGATCTCATTTGTCGAAGTACTAGCGGGAAAACTTTCAAATGTCTCCGATGTCACGGCAAATATTGTCAATGATTCTTACACTTCTTTTTGTAATTATTGTAACAATCTACGAAAATTACTTGACATTGCAATGAAATTACATTAAAATGAATCCAATTTAAAATTACTTTTTATATTCCTTAGGGTCTGTTTCACTATGTACGGATAAGTTCTACATACGTTCCAAATTAGCTATTTATTACTTATTGGTAGGATAAACACTATTGTTGCGTTTCACGACTGTCAGATAGCGCTATTCGTCACATAAAGTCCATCATAAGTTATGAGTCCGATGAATGTCAAATAGCACAATTTATCTTCCAAATAATTTATGTGTTGCATAGCTATTTGGTACTTTATCCATACATTGTGAAACAGACCCTTAGAGTCATAGAAGACTTTAAAACAAAAGACGAGAGTATGACCAATTTGATTTTCGAATGCCCTTAAGGGAGGCTTCGCACGGCTGAACATTTGGAAATATGTATGTTATATAGAAGTGGAAAATTTAATGGCTATTAAAATATAACATGTGTACAACACACGCACACATAGTCTTCAATTCACCTAATATATGTATTTATTACCACATAAGTTACGAAAGAGCTGGGTACAAGTACATAATTACTTAAAAGCCCACACATTGTTTATAATTTTAGTTATTAAATCAGTGGCGCTACAACCTTTTTAGGTCTGGGCCCTAGATTTATTTATGTGTTTCATGATCATTTGTCAATCTAATAGGCAAGTAGGTGATCACCCTTCTGTGCCTGAAACACGCCGTCGACTTTTTGGGTCTAACTCAAGCCGGTTTACTTCAACGTTCGAGCAAATGGTAAATGCGCACACAGACAGAAAGTCGATTGGTGCACAGCCGGGGATCGAACCTACGACCTCAGGAATGAGAGTCGCACGCTGAAGCTTAGGCCAACACTGCTGCAATTTGATTTAATATATCAGTGCAGTAGTTTTTAAGTTTATTTGTTTCAAATATACAAAAATACAAATATATCTTCATACTTTAATATCTTGATATCTATGACTAAAATCATAAATTGTTTAGTATTAAAAGTCACTCAAATCTCGATACAATAAAACTTTCGTGCTTGCAATTCTGCCATAACGATCGTAATTTTCTACGCAAATACATTTACGTCATTTAGATGGAGTAGATCTATTCGTTATACTTTATGCACACGAGTTAATCAAAATTGATGCACTTTGAAATTATTTCAACCGCTTTTTAGTGTACTTATTTAAATATATATTGTAGTAATGATAGTGACTCACAAGACTGTCGACTATCATTTACAAACGGGTGATTGGCTACTTTGGCCATATTGTCAGAGAACCATATAGTCTCGACAAGCTGGTAGGGAGAGGTGATGGTAGGAGAAGTCGGGATCGCCTACCCGTTGGTCTGACCAGGTAAAGACAATTATGGGTGTCAATATTCCTAATGCACTGAGACAAGCTAAGGATAGAGTGCAGTGAAGGTAGCAAGTTTCTGCTTTTCAAGACCAGTACGACCGTCAGTAATGAAGTTTGCGATAAAAAGTGATGATAGCCAAGTATTTCCCCCATGTTGCACGAAGACTGTGTTGACATACACAAAATGTCTCAGTAAAAAAATAATAGGAATTAAACCTATTTAAGTTTTCACTACACTGTCACAGGGACCAAACTTTTTCAATTTGTTTTATTTATTTATTTTCAATTATGTTAGTTATTTCGACTATGTATTTGCGTGTTATTACTATTTCACCATGCCTCCTGCTGATGTCATGTGGAATATGGTGTAATGGTTGCAGCTCCTTACAAACGTTGTGTAAATCAAATAATTTGGCGATTAAAAAGAGTGGCGGAGAGTTTATTGCCAGTTCTTCTCTTCCGTTCTACGCTCTTCATTTGAGAACTGGCATTAAGGTAAAATTAGAAGCACTCAATTTTGACGTTCATACTCGTAAGTGTACATTGTGTTACCTATATGAATAAATGAGTTTGAATTTTATTTGTGCATTATAATAAATATAAATTTCAGTTTTAGAAGCCTAATAAGCGATATCTTCCCGAGTATACCGGAAAGTTATTAAGCCATATAAACGATTAAACGTACTAGAGTACTAATAAAACACTCAAAACACTCCTCACAACACACACATATCTGTATAGCATTGGCTGGCTGATCACTTAACGACGCGGATAATTTTACTGTCTTGATTGCTTTTATATTTATTAGGGTGGAAATTCCTTTGTTTTATATTTTTATTAGTGTTAATTTTAGCGCCACAATTATTTAAGTGTGTGATTGTGCTGATAGACGCGCGTTACTCAACTCTTAAGTGTTCCAGCTCTAAACAAAGGAAAAGGTAATATTGAGAAGTAGTATTTTTTAATAGCGATTACGGCAAAAGGGCAGTCGTCGCAGCCCATGGATATCCATTTCAGTGGGTGCGTTGCCGGCCTTTGATGCCAAGTAGTAGACATTGACGTGTGTCAAGCGTCAGAAATTGGAACTTGAAATATATATATATATATATATATATATATATATATATATATATATAGTAAGACTACTGGAGTAACGCTGCCAATAATAATAATAATGATTAATAGTGGTTTATATTAATTACATGTATTACTGTATGTTTCATAGGGTATAAAGCAATAGGTAACAGTTACCTCGCATAAGAAAGGCGAGTAACACATTCTTCTAATTAAAACTTTTGTAGTTATTCAACATAATATCACATATGTGTTTAGAAAATTAATTATTTTGTTCCCTTTGGAGTAGACTCTTGGGCCGTGGGGTTCAAGTGCACAGGCGCTAATTAAAGATTTAAGTTGACGCCTAGTATAGTACCGGTGACTCCAGAGCTGGTGCTTTCCTCGCTCAACAAATAGGTATCGCAACACAGCGAGGAAATGCTGCCAGCGTTAAAGGTACACTGCCACAGGGACCAAACTTTTTAAAATTGTTTTAATTTTCTTTTTATTATTACTAAGTAGGTTAAGAAAATTGTAAATACTGTATTTGATTGTTATAATTACTAATAAACATCTACAAACAATATTATCAGTAATTACTTGAGTTAACGGAACTGACGACGAATGTTTATAAATGATATTCTATTGAAAGCTATTCGATGAGCCATGGTAATCAAATTCAATGGCTCATTCTTTGAATACCATGCATCATTATGGGTGTGTATTTCAATTGTTTACGTTATAGTTGAGCAGTTGAGATCGATTTCGGTGACACTCTTATAGTGAAGATAGATTACTCAAGTGTGAGTTTTAATTTTATTTAATTTACTATACACCTTTGCACAAGACTTCATTACTTACACTGCAAACTTTAGTAATATAATTTTATTTTCTACTAAGTATTACATTCCTTTTTTTTTGGCACAAATTTTCTTAGATTATTGTTATTATGTGTACGTGTTTTTGTTAGTAATAAATGTCATGTCTATGTCTAAGTGTTTAAAAAAGACAGTGAGTGTGAGTGACTAGTTGATGTCCTTTGGAATAGATGTGCGTTGCCGGCCTTTGCTGCCATGACGTAGACCAAATCATTAACGTGTGTTCAGCGCAGAAAGTGGGACTTGAAATACTGTGGTAAACTCAAAAAGTTGTAGTTAAATAGGAAGAAGAGAAATCTGTATTAGAAAAAGAATAGTTTATTACAGACTAGTGTTAGTAATTACATAAAATCAATTCTTATTTGATCGCTATTGCGTAGTCTGTTATTTTCGCCTGACGTCTTTTGCTGCACCAGTAATTACATATGTTGTATTTTTATACTTATTTTATTCATATCTTGCGATATTGAGGCATTCGTGATAAAGCACGTGCAAGCAATCCCAGTTTATAAACAAAAGAACGGATTTCTTAAAAAGTTCGGGACGTATAATGCCGACAGTCGAGTTTATTACGGGCTAGGACAATAAAGCGACAAAAGGATAGACACAGCCTCGCAGTTTTAACTAATTTCGGCAACTTAAAAATGACTTTTTATTATTTATTTGTCGTTATTGAGGGTGTAATGCTATATAGAGTGTATGGAAGATAATCTAAACCAACCAAAGCCGAGTGATTTCGGCCCTTTAGGGGGTTTTTCGTTAAATCGAGGGACGTTACATGGAGTTTACACTGTATTTATAGATAATATACAGTAAGACTACTGGAGTAACTGTCAAATAGTGACCGATTGAACTAACTACGAATTGAAAGGGTCTAATTGATGTGCAGGAATTGTTCTAAGAGCAGCGTGGCAATTGTTTAGGAACACCTCTGTGATATAACTGATTACTGTTTACCTGAACTGACGTAAGTTCAGCTTGAAGAAGAGTTTCTTGTCAGCTCTTCGCGTTAAGGTTGTTCAGAAGGTTCGTAGAACCGCTGATGCGCTTGGCGAAGAATAAGAAGAAGTATGACAAGCTGACCGCCAACCTCCAGTACTGGAGAGGCACTACAAGAAAAATAAGAAGAGGTATGACGATCTGACAGACAACCTCCTGTACTGGTAAGGCACTACAAGAAGAATAAGAAGAGGTATGACAAGCTGACCGCCAACCTCCAGTACTGGAGAGGCACTACAAGAAGAATAAGAAGAGGTATGACGATCTGGCATCCAACCTTCAGTACTGGTAAGGCACTACAAGAAGAATAAGAAGAGGTATGACAAGCTGACCGCCAACCTCCAGTACTGGAGAGGCACTACAAGAAGAATAAGAAGAGGTATGACGATCTGACAGCCAACCTCCTGTACTGGTAAGGCACTACAAGAAAAATAAGAAGACGCATGAAGAGCTGACCGCCAACCTCCAGTACTGGAGAGGCACTACAAGAAGATTAAGAAGAGGTATGACGATCTGACAGCCAACCTCCAGTACTGGTAAGGCACTACAAGAAGAATAAGAAGAGGTATGACGAGCTGACCGCCAACCTTGGCATTGACTTTGAAACTTATATGGCTATCAAAGCCGATATACTATCTGCATCTAGAAACATTAATCAGCACTTATGAGTAACACAATGATGTGCAATATAGATAATACTCGTATATAGTCCACATACTTTTGTTTTGTATAATCACTGTTCCTACAGGAACACTGATCTATTAAATCAAATATATAAACCGGCATTAATTCTACACATTCAAGACGATTTATAATTTCTAGATTTTAAGGCCGGAAACGCACTTGCGAGCCCTCTGGCAATGTAAGTCTATGGGCGGCGATATCACTAATCAGATGAGCCTCCTGCCCATTTCTTATATAGAAAATTAAGTATCATTTTCCAATTTTTAAGCTTGTGACACACAATCGTAACGTTTTTTTTTGTTTCTTAAGTAGAACTAAAATATAAAAATATTGATATAACATCGTTTTTCATTTCGCATGTTTTATTTTGGATCGACAATTGTTGTTTTAACATTGATAAATAACCAGTGTTAAACCGTTGTTATAAAAAAAAGAAAAAGTGAGATTTATCAATTTAAAATGAATGTTGCTCTTTTAACTTATTTTGAAAAAATAAAAAACGTGAAAGCTCAAAAATGGTCCACTTTTGCAAAATGTGACTTAGAAATATCAGTCACCCCTATCACCTAACGGTAAAATGAATTACCAAAATAAAACATTTATTTGATTACGCATATACACAATAACTTTAATCAAAAATGGACCCAACTGGTAACATTCAAGATAAAATATTTAACGCGAAAAATTCCATGTTTTTCCAAGAAACATTATATATTTACGACTTCATCGCTTATATGTTAGAAAAAGTTCTGGTTCATTACAGTCTACATAATTTAATATAAACCAGTTAAAGCTTCGAAGAAAGCTTTCGTTGCGTAAGCTCTCGTAAAGATTTGATCTTGGGTCGTTCACCTGTCAGATTGTCATAGATACCATGGTAACGTTTGGAATGTATGTGGGAGGACAAACAGATGCAACTGAAGAGGAGAAATTTTAGTCCAGTCATTTTAGGCCAAAATAGGTGCATATTTCGGAAAATCGACATACCCTGTATATTAATTACCACATCAAAACTTGTATTTTGGCATCCTAAAACAGTTCTCTATATTCACATATAATTGGATGGTCGCAAGTTTTAAAGTCAGGGGTTTTTTATCAAGACTACCAGTTGACCTCAGATAATTCTCTGATCGCACGCTCTACGCCCTATATCTCGAAAGCAATTCAAGGTATAAAAAAATATTAAATAAAAAGTTGTAGAGAATTTAATTCTCTAAAATATTGTTTGTAAATACAAAAAATGTAAAAAAAAAACGATTTTTGTGACCTCTGTCCCCTGACTTTAAAACTTGCGACCATCCAATTATATGTGAATTTTGAGAACTGTTTTAGGATACCAAAATACAAGTTTTTATGTGGTAATTAATATACTGGGTATGTCGATTTTCCGAGGTCAACCCCATAAAATGACTGGACTATTTAAGCTTCGGCTTTTAGTATATATGAACTGCTTTCTTATAAAGAATATTAATTATTTTCTGTCTTGTCATCTGGATACTACGTGTTTGCTATTTGTTCCTACAGTAATTCCTCTGATAGAGGGGAAACCTGTTGTGACTAGAAGTTGACAGATAGTTTATTGCTATTTCTTCTCGTCTCTTCTACGTCGTTGAGAACTGTGTATATTTAGAAGCATTTTTTTTTAAAGAAAGATAAATCATATTTTAATTATGAAAAAAACACAAATAAAAGGAACTATTCTCCATTCGTACATCTGTTTTCGTGTCATGCGATTTAATAAAAATACATTATTGAGACAAGTGTGAAATGAAATTGATTACAACGATTTTATTTGCAGAATCTATAAAATATGAAATCATAAACATCTCTGATTTATGAAAAGCCTTTTCTCTGGAGGCTTCTCCAAAGCAAGCAAATTAAAAAAAACCCCTACACGTTCTTTATTACTCAAGATTGTTATGTATTAATTTCAACAATCTATTTCAATATGAATAATTTATACGTTATGGGAAGTTATTTATTTACACTTCGCTACCATAATATATAATATTATTATTAGGGCGGCCTTATTGCTAACAAGCAATTTCTTCCAGACAACCCTTATGTGGAACAATGAAAAAAGAAACACCTTGCGGGTAAAGTAGCGGGTAAAGTAAAATAAGTGCATAATTAATTAACAAAAAAAACTCAAAAAACATGTAACTATAACTAAAATGAAATGAAGCAAAATCTAAAGAAAAAACCTTAATAATAATATGTATAAACAAAAATGTAAAAGAAGTTACTATGTTACGATGAAAAATATATGTGACTGTTAAAAAATGTTGTTTAATTATTTATTTGTACAGATTAAATCCAGTATTTTATAGAACAGGGAGGGGCAGGAATCTCACGTGATGTTTAGTGATGAAGTGCGTTGCCGGTCTTTTAATAATTGGTACGCTCTTTTCTTGAAAGACCCTAAATTGAATTGGATTCAGGAAGTAGCTGGTTCCACATGTGTGTGCGCACCAAAATTTGCCTTTAATAACGCTTAGTTTAGTAACGATAGACGTTGAGGTGATACGGGTGGTATTTCGTATTCGTCCGATAAGGAAACTCAGCTGTAGGTATTAATCCGAACACTTTTTATGATACTCTTCTAATTCTGTTTGGTTTCATCTTAATTTAAACATTTAATTAAGGAAGCTGTGTTTTGTGTGTTTATTGCGCAATAATAATAATACATCTACACGATATCTGTAATGCATTAATGATAATGCAATAAAGATATTGTGTAGCAAATGATATAATGCACAAACAGTCGTCCTTGGGCATTTTGCATTGCTGCATTATCAATATACAAAAGATTAGAATAATGTTGATTTCAAAACGCATTATCTGATTAAAAGGTCATTGAAGGTTACGATAACTGTTCTCAGGCAAGTAAAAACTTATGGACGCTAGATACCTATACTCGAAACAAACGCTGGGTGCAATTAACCCGTACTAGACTATCTAAAGTTAGTAATTCTTTTTTGGGAAAAGACATACTTCTATTTAATAAAATCCCAGAGGCCTATATCACTGCCTTTTAATAAATTTAAGAAATGTATTAAAGAAAAGCGGTCTAAAACTATAAAGTTAACGATTATCTAGTTGATAAAAGGGACTGGGACTAGTGCTAGACAGGCTACTTCTAATTAATTTGCGATATTTCTTTTTATTAGACATAATCATTTTGTATGATGATTTGATATTTTAAAATAGTACCGAGAGTTTTTTACACCGGCTTTTTCTCTCGGCCTACATCCTCTGTCTTCTTTGCCGATGAGTAGGGATGCAAATTTAATGACGTGGAATAAGTGATACATGTATCTTATATTCCATAACAAACATATTTTATTTTTATAATGACCTCTGCATTTTATTTTTTATTATTAATTTAACTTTAGAGCAGTGTTGGCCTAGTGGCTTCAGCGTGCGACTCTCATCCCTGAGGTTCAATCCTCGGCTATGCACCAATGTAATTTCTTTTCATATACGCATTTAACAATCAACAGCTTATAATGGTGGGCAAAATTCAAGGCAAGTCGGGCTGGTAGAATGAAGAAGTCGGGAAGAATGTACGGGAGTGGACCGGCATCACATTCGCCGAGGAGCTTTTTAGACTAGCGCAAGATACCCGGCTATTCAAGTTGTTAACAGCAACCTTTAGCAATAAAGTGGCACCGAAAGAAGAAGAATTTAACATTCGCTCGAATGTAGAAAGAACCCCCTATACATATATTTAATATGTATTTATCGTAGATAAGTTAGGTGTTAATCACACATTAAAAAAAATCCATCTGGAACTGTTTAGGAAAAACACCTTTTGTATGGCAATTAAGGTTTACAAAAATTTACCAAAAGAATTAAAAGAACTTCCGACTAGAGTCTTTAAAATCGACTTGGTGTATTGCTTTTAGAAAAAATGTATTATTCAATAAATGATTATTTTCGTGAGACACTGTAGTTGTATGTGGCAGAATATGCGAACTTACGATTGTACCACCTTACACATTTTTGTACCATATTCTTGCTATAAATTATTATTATAAACCAAATTATTAGTATAAAACCATTATACAACCAACCAACCATACTAACCACTCAATGTTACAGCTGATTTGATGCTTCAAATCTAAAATTACTAGATGTATATCATGCTTAATTTGGTTAAGTGGAGTTTTTACTTACTGTCTTCGTTATTTAAACTTGCTAAATACAGTTCATAAAACAACCAGTTAAATTATTAATTTATTTACACTTTGTTGCAGAAATATAATACAATTGAAATTATTCTCTATAATAGAGCGATCTCTTTCGGCCAATCAATAAACAATAGTTTACCGTTGACTCCCGATAGGTGTTTGACATACGGAAACTAAGTCTAGACTCTGAGTCGGGGTGAACATCGTTGAGTTCCCGATTCGTGGGGAAACTCTTGTCAAGATTTTATACTACTACACAGTACACACACGCTTGCCTGGCCACATTTGTATCAATTTTCATTAAAGTTCAATATTATTTTACCTCAGAAGTACCTCGAAATTCGTTACGTAAGATTAAGTGCGGGGACCAGCTGTGTAACGTGCAACAATGTAATTTATATATTAAATTGGAGCGCATACAGAATAAATTTACACGATGCCTTTATTACAGACTGTATGGCGTCAATGCTTTAATGTACCCAACATTATTTGTCTTAGGGGTACAATAAATTGGAAACCAGACCCAAGTGTACTCCAAGAACTCGATCACTTAGAGGATATGTGCGTCGGCGAAGGCCAAGTTTGTTATTACCAAGGGCCAAAACCAGTCTGTTGAACAGATCCCCGTTATCAAAGACGTTGCGCCTACTAAATGCTGTCTCCGACACTATCGACATACTTATATGTTCGCAGAGAGAATTGTGTATATTATGTTTTTTTTTTTTTTTTTTTTTTATGTAATAGGAGGCAAACGGGCAGGAGGCTCACCTGATGTTAAGTGATACCTCCGCCCATGGACACTCACAATGCCAGAAGGCTCGCAAGTGCGTTGCCGGCCTTTCAAGAATTGGTACGCTCTTTTCTTGAAGGACCCTAAGTCGAATTGGTTCGGAAATACTTCTGTGGGCAGCTGGTTCCACATAGTGGTGGTGCGCGGCAAAAACTGCCTTAGAAAACGCTCTGTTGTGGAACGACGGACGTCGAGGTGATACGGATGGTATTTTGTATTTTGCCTTGACGTCCGATGATGGAACTCAGCTGCAGGTATTAGACCGAACAATTCCTCTGAACACTCTCCATGGTAAATGCGGTAGAAGATGCAGAGAGATCCCACATCTCTACGCAGCGCCAAGGGATCAAGCCGCACGGAAAGTGACTGGTCGTCGACGATTCGAACCGCTCTTCGTTGAATACAGTCAAGTGGAAGGAGCTGGTACTGGGGAGCTCCCGCCCAGAGGTGAGAGCAGTACTCCATATGGGGCCGAATTTGCGCTTTATATAGTTGCAAGCGGTGGCCCGGAGTGAAGTACCGTCTCGCCTTGCTGAGCACACCAAGCTTTTTGGAGGCTAATTTAGCCTTTCCTTCCAGATGACCGCGAAACTGAACGTTATTCGATATGTCAACGCCCAGTATCCCGATGCTAGCTGAGGCTTTAAGGAGAGTGTCTTCAAAGAGGGGAGTAGCGACAAAGGGAGTTTTTTTAGCGGAAAACGCGCATACTTGTGTCTTCTTGGGGTTAAATTGGACTAGATTTAGTCTACCCCAGTCCGAGACTCCACGTAGAAGAGTTTCGACTTCAGACACAAGTTTGTTCCGGTACTCATCGACAACAGCCTGAGAAATACCTGCCCGGCCAGTGTAAAAAGTATCCCCAGTGCTGTCGTCCGCATAGCAATGAATGTTGCTAAGCTGCAACATATCATTGATATGCAGAATAAACAGGGTCGGGGATAGGACACAGCCTTGTGGGACACCAGCATTCACAGGTTTCAGGTCGGAGCATGCTCCGTCGATGACGACTTTGATGCTCCGATCAGCGAGAAAGCTGGAAATCCAGTTGCATAATTTCTCAGGGAGCCCATAGGCTGGAAGCTTCGAGAGCAGTGCTCTGTGCCACACCCGATCGAAGGCTTTCGCTATGTCCAAACTTACCGCCAGCGCCTCCCCCTTGGACTCAATTGCCTCCGCCCACCTATGTGTAAGGTATACAAGGAGGTCACCAGCTGAGCGACCACGACGAAAGCCGTACTGAGAATCGCTAATCAGCTGGTGGCCCTCTAGATACCTCAGGAGCTGGCTGTTAATAATGGTTTCTATTATTTTGGAGAACAAGGAGGTTATAGCTATTGGGCGATAGTTGGACGGATCAGAGCGATCGCCTTTTTTAGGGATCGGATGTATCGAAGCGATCTTCCAGCACTTCGGAACAGTGCCGAGCGTGTAAAGGTACCGGAAAAGGCGCGTTAGGACCGGAGCCAACTCAGGAGCACAAGTACGCAGCACAATTGGAGGGATGCCATCGGGCCCGCTCGACTTATGGATGTCCAAGGAAGACAAAGCTTTACGGATAGCACGTTGCCGGAATATAACTTCGGGCATCGTAGTATCACACCGCAATAATGTCGGTGGTTCCTTCCCTTGATCATCCAAAGTGGAGTTCGACGCAAAGAGACAGCCTAGAAGATCGGCCTTCTCTTTCGCGGTATGGGCCAGTGAGTCATCCTCCCTATGCAGTGGTGGAATTGAGGGCTGACAGAAATTCCCTTGGACAGCTTTGGCAAGAGACCAGAAGGCTCGGGTTCCCGAAGGGAGGTGGGCCAATTTCTCACCAAATCTGGCAATGTGCTCTGACTTTGCTTTAGCAATTTCTCGCTTGAAGGACCTGGAGGCTGAATTGTATGCTTTTTTACGTTCGCCGATAGTCACATCACAGGATGTCACCGCTTCTGCCCAGGCTTTAAAGCATTCACGCTTACGGCGCAAAGCCGCTTTGCAAGAACGCCTAAACCAAGGCTGGGACTTGCCACCGACCGGCACCGCAGAGAATGGAATAAAGAGTTCCATACCCTGCAGGACCACCTCGGCGACAGAGTCAGCGACGGCATCTGGAGTACTCGACGAAAAGCAAATGGGCCCCCAAGGGTAGGACGCAAAAAAAGACCGCATCCCATCCCAATCTGCTGACTTATAGTGCCACACGCGGCGACAGCCCGTGAAGCTAGGCCGAAGAGGGCGCGTGAACGGCACAATGCTCCGGACCACACAATGATCTGATGAACCCAATGGCGATTCAACAGAGACTTGGTAGTTCTCCGGATGTGAAGTCAGCAGAAGGTCCAACAAAGAGGGTTTATGACCATCCACATCTGGTATTCGCGTAATCGCAGGGACCACTTGTGTCAGGTCGTAGGCTAAAGCAAAGTCGTGAAAGGATCTTCCCGCGTGATCGGTAGTTTCAGAGCCGAGCCAATCGGCATGGTGGGCGTTAAAATCGCCAAGTATCACGATTTCAGCGGTAGGAACCCTTTCGAGCAGGGAATCTGTAGCCATTTGGATGTGCTCAATGAGTCGGTCAGTTTCGGTATTTCCGCTATGGGACCTATACAGGCATGCGTAGAATCGCGGATGGTCATCGCAGTCTACGCGCAGCCAGAGGTTAGATAGGTCCCTTCCTTCAAGCGTCCCGAGGCGACGAGAACAGATATCCTCTCTGACGTACACGCAAACTCCCGCCCGCGGCACAAATGAATGTTCCAATTTGTACCCCGGGTAGGAGAGGTAGGAAGTATCAGCCGGGGGGGATATCTGAGTCTCGGTAAGAAAGAGCAAGGCCGGCTTCGCAGTCTCTAAGTGGTAGTGGACAGCGTTGATGTTGGAATTGAGCCCCCTAACATTTGTGAAGTCCACGGCGAGTGTGGACGGGGGTGCCTTTGTTAAATTGCTCCGTTTGCCCCGAGAACGATTAATGTTTTTACCGAGCGCAGAATTGCCCCCCCCAGAATACGAAGGGCAGCCTGTGCGTCCACCACCGGGCGCAGAGTGTCCCGGTGTTGGACGCCCAGAGGGGGATTCTCCACCGCGAGCGCGTGTGGTACCCCCCTGGGGTAGATTCTCTTTTTTCTGCACCTTCATATTTTATATGGGGGGGGGGGGGATGGGCTCCGGGAGTCTCTCTCACCGCACGAAACGCGAGTACAATAAGGCGAACCTATTGCATCACTTCACGCCGGTTTTCTAAGAGACAGTGGTGTGTTTAATGTGTTTAATGTGTTTAATGTGTTTAATATTATATACTTTAATATATTTTTTCTCGACATTTTCGTATTGGGATAGTGTGTAAGCATAATGTATGTATTTCCGTTAATAAAAACATACAAATATTATGACACATCTAAGTATGCTCGTAATCTCTAGCACTAGGTCAAGGCGGGGAAATTTAACGGAACCCATCTTTGTAACGTGGGAAGTAGATTGATGCACTTCGCGTGGCCTGGAAGAAGTAAGTACCAGACGAAACTCTCCAAAGGTAAAATTGTAATGATCCAGGCACTAGAAGTTTAGCCTCAAATTGGACCTTTCTTTGGTAATTTTAGACTTCAGACTGGCGAGTTTTAAGGTAAGAAGAAGAAGTTTCTTCCTTAACAATTAAATGATATTTGCGTAAAAAGAAAAATCAGAAGGGCACTCCAAGAGTTTAAACGCGTCGAGCGTTTAAGAGTTATTTAGCAACTAGATAGGTCATATCTCTCTGTTTCTCAGTTAACTTTCCAATATAGACCTAAAACTATGATATTAACCTCTCCGAAGTAATAATGTACTATAATGTGTTTTCTCCTATCAGCACGTACTCAGCTTATTACACTAAGGGTTTGTTTCACAATGTATGGATAAAGTACCAAATAGCTATGCAACACATAAATTATTTGGAAGATAAATTGTTCTATTTGACACTTCATTGGACTCATAGCTTATGATGGACTTTATATGACGAATACCGCTATCTGACAGTCGTGAAACGCAACAATAGTGTTTATCCTACCAATAAGTAATAAATAGCTAATTTGGAACTTAAGTGGAACTTATCCGTACATTGTGAAACAGACCCTTAACGGAATTGTTTGTTCGAACGGAATTCGTTTCGTATACAAATTGTAATTGAGCTGTCAAAAACTAATATTATCGTATTGACATATACACGAACAAGTTCATGCTAAGGGAACATAGTCTCATATCCGCCAACCACTAGTAAGAACAATGATGAAACGAGGTGGTATTTTAACGATGTAAAATAATAATTTAGTTCGAGGGAATCCCCAGGGAATCTATATTACACTACATTGAAGCAATCTTGCTAGAAACAAGCTTATAGAGACATTTAATTTACAATATAAATAGATAGTACCAGTGACCCCAGAACTGGTGCTTTCCTCGCTCAACGAATAATTATCACGAGGAAATGCTGCCAGCGTTAAAGGTACACTACCACAGATTTTTATTATTACTATGTAGGTTAAGAAAATTGTATATATAATAATAATAATATGATTGGACAATTCTCACCAATTGACCTAGTCCCATGCTAAGCTGGTGAAGCTTGTGTTATGGGTACTAGCCAACGGATATACATACATATTATAGATAGACATATAAATACATAATTAAACACCCAAGACCTAAGCACAATACCAAATGCTCATCACATCGATGTTTGTCACAGCCGGGGATCGAACCCGGGACCCATGGATTCGAAGTCAGGGGTACTAACCACTAGACCAATGAGCCGTCGAAAAAATAAATTCTTGAGAAAAAAAAAGAAAAAAAAATTAAAGTAAAAAGTAAATTCTTGGGAATTTGTAAATTCGCTATATTTGATTGTTATGTTTAGGTTTTAATGAACTTTAATTGCTTATTTACAAGAAATTGAATGTTGACTAACCTAATTAAATAAAATAATATATATAGAGTATATATTTTAGTGTATTGTCATTGTTAATTATAGCGAGAGTGTTTGTTTAGATTAGCCAAGTAAATACTGCATTTGTTCAGCGCATTATGCACTAATTATTCTGTTATAACAGTCTTATGCAATTGATTGCAAACGTAGTTATGTATTGGAATGCAAAACAAAGACAATACTCTCTATTTTTACAATACAATACTCTATCTTTGTCTATAAAAAACTTACCGTAAATTATGTTGTTATTTTAACACTGGCACTTATGTTACGATCGAAATTTCAATGGAACAAAACAGAACCATAGACAAACAAGGAGCACGGCCCAGCTTCGCACCACAACTGACAGAAATGCGCGCAAGACAGCAGCTGATTTTATTGTTGAGATTTGTATTACAAGCCAATTTCAACTTAAACAGCTTGAGTTATAGTTGAAATTATCTTTGGCCATTCCAGTCTTTTAAAACGATTGATTTTAAGTTCTATTCCAATGAGATAAAATGCAAAATTGATTAAATTAACAATGTTGCAGGATACTCAAGGTCTAGGTGTGTTTAAGGTGCAGTGTTAGCCATTGTATAAGAGTTGAGAAATATGAAAAAAAAAACATAAGAAAAGAAATAATATTTCATTTAGTTTTTTCATTCACATTTTGCCCCGTACATACTATTAATCATGAGTTCCTTATCAATAGACAATGATGTGAAGTGATTCCTTCATTATTTACGGGATAGCGGTAATACGCAAACTGTTACATACACATTTTTGTGTCTTATATATTGATATTAATACGTACAATTGAATGAAGTTATCCCATGGCTCAATGAGTTCACGCACTTTTCTCCTTTATCACCAATTTAAACATCAGCGCATGTTCGCGCATGAATTCAAATTGGCGATAAACCTTATTTTGATAATACAGTGGAATCTCGATAACTCGAATCTCGTTAACTCCAAATCCTCAGTAAGTCGAAAAAAATTGCCATTCCCTACCACTGAACCCCTAGATACTATATCTCGAAATATTTAGACCTTGTAACTCGAACAAAATGTTATTTCCTTAAGTATTGATAATACATATTTATACTCTATAACTCGAATTTCAAAAAGAAGACTCCGTAGTAAGTAAAGTATAATGACGTCTTACTTAGAATTCCCCGAAATAATAGCAATAAAATCCAAAACGAATGTTCGGTTTCGGGGCTTCTCATATATTGTTTTTGTTTTGTACACGTGCAATGAATGAATACATTCATATAAAAATATATACAACAAAACTCAAGTTGAATTGTTATTCAAATTCGACTCTACAAATCGAAAACAACACTTATAAATCGCGCCGCTGTAAGTCGAAATTTCAGCTGTTAAATTATATGTATCTCGAAGTTCTTGTTAAGTCGAAAACTCGTTAACTCTAAATTTTTGCCGTTCCCCTGACATTCGAGTTATCGAGATTACACTGTATGATAATAATATCTGTTTAATTTCTAGTTTAATAATGTCAAAGGTGAACACGTTTTATTGATGTTTAAAGGTACGTCGGAGAACAACATCCGGTGCCTTTAGGTTTTTAGGACCTTCAAGAAAAGAACGTACCAATTCTTAAAAGGTCGAAAAAGTACTTGCGTAACTTTCTGGCAATGTGAGTGTATATGTCGTTACCAGCGTTCCCTTGTATACTATAAAAACTAAAATAATTAAAAAAACTTGATATTGATATTTGAGTATTGTTTCGACTCTGAATTTTCCTTCATTCACCTACTAATATAGTATTCAGGACAATACAAACTACACGCTAAACCAACTGCTTAGATAATTAAATTGTCATTATTATCCTCAGGGCCGGATTTAGAGGTCTGGGTCAAGGAGGCGAAAGGAGGGAGGAAAGAGGGCCAAATTATTTTCCAAATAAAATGAACAATTTTTGTTCAGTAGAGGTTTTCAGTCAATAATTTATTGTGAAAGCAAGTAGATTCTTTTAGTATTTAACAAACATATAAAAATATCTCAAAAGAAAAGTTGTTTACTAGTCGGAATTTAAAACATTTTTGTTTTCCGAAGTCTCTATTGTGGGAACCCCTCTGTTGTGGAGGCCCTGTGAATGTAGCCCCGGCTGCACTCCCCTAACGCCCGAACCCAATAACCTATCACAATCCATAATCCACCATCTGAGATAGTAATCTTAATCCAAATGTTGAAACAAGTGAACCAATAACCAATCGACGGATTATAGCAAACTGTCGATACAATCTGTCCATGGGAGGTCGGATCGGTGTCTGTGGATAGACCTTTGTATGAAAATGACAGTTGACGTAAGCTCGATTTCAACATTTAATTATTTTAACAGATTTCAACTTACACCAGTTTTTTAAATAATTAAAAAAGTACGGTTTTATTTACTTTATTTAATTTACATTGATTATCAAATATGATTGAAAACTCGGTAAAACGGAACGAGCATTTTATCCGTCACCAAAATTGGATTGTCTTCGTAGGGTTTGGTTATTGGGATGCAGATAGGAGATCGATCGACTGTCACGGTCTGATCTCAGATTAATTTCAAACTGAGATTGTGGATTTATTATTGGGTTCGGGCATAAATCTACTTATTACCATACCCCAAAAGACAAGACTGTCTGTTTCATTGCTATTTATACACAAGAAAATGTTTATTAAAAAAACACAAAAATCAAATATGCAATACTTAAACAGAAGCTTACACCCGCCCTAGAACTCTCAACTTCAATCTTGTATATGATAGTGAATGCCCTCATTAATAGTGATAAAAGCTCATTGATCCGGTCATTCTCCTTTTATCACATTGGACATTGATTATTAAATAGAACTTTTATTGTGGTCCGATAACTTTTGTTACCATGGATTCGAGGTCGCAGGTAAACTCCACTTTAAATTGTGTTAACTAATATCGTAACTATCGTAGTCAGCAAGAGACGCATCAGATAACTATTTTTGAAATTCAGTATCTATTGAAATGTTTTTAGCGCCATCTCTTGGTTAGAAGTTTTTATTTGCAACATTCCGTGGTAATTGTATAAAGCTAACAAATTGTGTCCCCATTATCAGTAGACCGTATACCGATATAAATTTAGGTTCAGCCTTGTGATTCTGTAACTCACTTTTCGAACTCGCGCAGCGGCGCGGCGGTCGCGCTCAAATAAGTCGTGAGGGAGTCATTTTACGATTTGGAATTCTGATAAGGAGGGAGCTTGCAGTTTATTATTGAGTTCGAAAAGTAAGTTACAGAATCGCAAGGCTGATTCTCCATTTAGATCCCATAAAAGGTACTAGGTTTCGAACACGCCTGAGTGCATGAGTGTGTGTAGGTGCAAGCGAATGAGTGAGTGAGTGAGTAGGGGATTGAAATGTGTAACTACATATTAGGTCTCAGGAGCATCTCCAACACTGCATAAGGTTTTCAATAGGCATATAAGATAAAACCAGCGGTTATATCTCATCGAGTATTAGTCTCACCCGGTTGTCTTCTAACGTTTTAATAACCGATAGTTAATGACGCACATAGAAAACCGGGGGGAATAAGATGTATGGATTGAAGAAGCCTGTGTGATGAAGTGATTAGTTTGGATGCAAGTACATTGACAAGAGAAGTTATTTGAGCAACACAAGATGCACAAGCGTTGTTACGTAACGCCCAGAAACTTTTCCACTAAAACTGGACTTTCTCAAAATCTGCCTTAATCTGCTGGATAATCTGGGGTTTCTCGGCAGCAGATCAAGCGACGCAAATGGAAATGGATAGGTCAAACACTCCGAAAGGATTTCAATTATATGCCCAAGCAGGCGCTAGATTGGAACCCGCAAGGAGAGTGGAAGCGTGGCTGTCCCAGTCACACCTGGCGTCGTACAGTTGCAGATGAGGAAAAGAGAGCTGGAAGGCTTGGAGCGAGGGGAAATACTAAACTCTAGACCGAACGCGACGCCCCATCTAGTGATATTAACCCAAAATCTGCCTTTACGAACTCTACTCAAATTCAATTACAATTCCAAACAATTGTCTATATTTCAACCAAGATAAAATTAAAAAAATCAATTAGTAAAGGATTCAAGCGTAACATTATCGCAGGGATTGAATAATGTTGATAACGCATTCCTACGCCCTTACAATCACCCATTCGCTACGATAGTTCTAAACAACTTAGTTCAAACATCAGCCTAATGACTAGGTTAAGCTGGAAATGATTTTCGCCACAACCTTAGCACTTAAATGATGTATGCCGTACCAATTACGTAAACGACTAATCGACAATTTGCAGGTTTCACCCATCAACTTAGGTTTGTTGTTATTAAGATGACAAACTAAATGTGAAGAAAGTATTGTGTTCAATTTGAAGTAATGTTTTTGTAATTTGTAACATGGGAAACCAAAATGCAGAAGTTTTACTGACAAAAGCGAACGCGCAAATTACATTTGCGCGTAAGTAATATTTTTGGTTAGGAAATTTTCTGCTTCATAATCTATAGTTATTGAGTAAAACCAAACATATTATTTTACAACAACAAATTATATAGGATTTGAATAATAAGGTAAGATTTCTGTATTTATTTTTTCATAACAGTGGCGCTACAACCTTTTTAGGTCTGATTTTCAGACCTCTGCATCTGCTTCATGATCATGTTAAATGCGCACATAGAAAGCACATTGGTGTAAAGCAGGGGATCAAATCTACGACCTCAGAGAAGGGAGTCGCACGCTGAAGCCACTAGGCCAACACTGCCCTATCTTATTTATTGTTTTATTTTGTACATACATAAAAAATTTATATTTCCCTTCATTAATTAAGATATCATCACAGACGATGAACGAATCAATGGACAAAGACTTCTTAATTTTAAGGTTGTCTTTATAGAATTAATTAATAGAAGATGATAATCAGAAAGGCACGTGTATCGTAGAGGCTTCTACGCGTAGTCTACGTGATTTCTCATTTACCAAATTCACCTGCTGGAGTTCAATGACACGAACCACCTGTTCTAGTAATTACTAGCGATTTCTACCGACACCGTTCCATATATTTCGAGATTATATTTCGAGATGTATTAAGAACTTATTACCACGAGGCTTCTTTGAACTCGACACCACGGGCCTAGTCAGATGATTGAAATGGACAAATCCATTTATTTATTTAGTAAAGTTTCCCACTTCATACATAATAATAAATCTGAGGTGTATGTTACAAACTCATTTATCTAAAATGTATGGCAATTTAGACAACCTTAAATGTTACAAAAAAAAATCAAAATACAAGTTAAAATAAAAATATCAGAATTTTTTGTTACAAAAAAAAAACCAGCAAAACAGGGAATTAGGTTCGAGATAGGCACTTAACAATGCTTTCTTTAAAACCGATCTGCCCACTACCGAATATATCCAGCTCCGGATACATACTGTTTAATCCGTAAAAATCGAAAAACTGATTAACTGAACAATGGTAAATGAAAAAAAAATAGGACAAAGTGTCTATCACTTAATGGAGACTGTAAGTAGTGTTATTGGACACTTTCTTATGTTAAATTTCCTTTTTACTAAATTAGGTTATTTATTACATTATACGTATAATTTGTATTAATTATCTTACAAATTAATAATAAAAGTTATTAAAAAAAAAAGTTTGGTCCCTTTGGCAGTGTACCTTTAACGCTGGCAGCATTTCTTTGCTGTATTGCAATACTTATTCGTAGGTAGTAACCTAGATCGTTATGTAAAATGATGTCTGAGTTAATCGTATTCACTTGTCACACTTTGTAATGAGCGTAACAATTAATTATCATTTTCATTTTACGTATAAAAACAATTTGTACTTATAAATATACATTTTTATACGTGTCAATGACCTCTTAATTATAATTACGATAATTAGTGCTTAGTGTTTTTAAATTTGCGTGTAATTATGAACCTAGAATAATTCCAACGGTCTTTTGTCATCGTTTCATCAATTAAACAATGCAGATAATTTTATTATTTAAATAAAATTTTAATAGCGTATTATTCTAATAAAAGATGTATTAACCTAGGATTGTGTTCTTGCCCATTACTCGTTACAGAAAATACTTTAGTAATATTCCCATAATCTTCTCACACATACAAGGTCTTTTTTTTCTGTGCTTGTGTGTCTCTTTAAATATTATAGTGCTAACGTTTATTAAAACCAAAACATAACAATCAAATTACAGTATTTACAATTTTCTTAAACTACATAGTAATAGTATTGTCTTTTATTGACATAACCTTTACACATTTAAAGAAAAAACTTTTTCTGTGAAAATCAAAATCAAAAAACAATCCGCGAAAATAGAGCCAAAAAAAAGAAAATAGAGCTTAAAAAGTTTTTTCTTTAAATACATAGTAATAATGAAAATTATTAAAAGAATTTGGTTCCTGTGGCGGTGTACCAGCTGCAACGCTGGCAGCATTTCTTCGCTGTATTGCGATACTTATTCGTTGAACGAAGAAAGCACCAGCTCTGGGGTCAGCGGTACTATCTACCAGGCGCCAACATAAATCTTTCATTAGTGCGTGTGCACTGCCATTTTAACCCCTCTAAGTCTCTTTTCCAAATGGGAACAAAATCGAAGTTTGAGGAAAGACCCTTATATTTGAGCCGTTCATTGTTTCTTTATATATGAATAATTTGGTAGGTTATATACTATCTAGTTTTTTAGTATGATTAGGTACGACAATGTAATGCTGGTTTTTATCCTTATACATCATAAAATGAAGTCCCGCACTCATGTACACAATAAACTCAAAGTCTACGTATTTGTGTTCGATTTTCACTTATCGATAGTACCACTGTACTAGTTTTGAGTGTAATTATCGTGGTTTTACAATAATTGTTTAATTATATATTAAAAGGTTGCAAAAACTTGCCTGATTGCGTAGCTGCGGGTGAAAGCTATTATTTTATTTAATTTAGATTTTTACTTTAATTTCTACTAAAATACTATCGTATTATAAATTTTATATTTCTTTGTAACGCAAGCTTAAAAGCCAGCAACGCACCCGTAGCGTTGGGAGCTGATTCATGTGTAAAAAAAACTCGATCCCTCGTCCATTCACGCGTCAATCTCAGTCATCAATCAGACCACCGTAGTAGCTTTGCTAGCATAAACAATAAAACAAATAGGCCAACTATATCAATTTCCTTCGATCCCTATCACTGCTTCCGTCACAAAAGAGAGAATACTTAAAGCCTAATATTAAAAATAGTATGAATAAAATAAATGTGTAAATAAAAAAAATGCGATATTAATTATTAAAATGTCCCTTGATCTAACGAAATAAATAAAATACTCGTAAGTTCAATACAGCATAAACACAATTTGACAAAAACTAAAGATTTTGTTAAAAGCAAATAAGATTTAGTGTCTATGTTTAAGGGGCTAAAGAAACTTGAATGATAGGTTTTAGGAGGGAATTCCGAATTACAAGTAATTTTAATAAGCATTTTTCTATATTAATTTATTATTTTAGTTTCAAGTCACTTTATATCCGGCCGATTTCGATTGCCTACCTGTGGGGCATGGGGGGCCCACGTTTAGTAATACTGGGCTAGTGGCTTTATAGTGGAGACCCAAAAAGTCAATGGCGTGTGTCAGACACAGATCACCTACTTGCCTATTAGATTTAAAAATGATCATGAAACAGATTCAGAAATCTGAGGCCAAGACCTAAAGAGGTGTAGCGCCACTGATTTATTTTTTATTTATTTATGTTACTAAAGCTCGCCGGTTTCGTCACGATGTTCTCCTTCACCGTATTAGCAAGTGTTAATTGCGCGCAGCCCAAAGTCCGTTGGTGCACATCCGAGGTTCGAACCCACGGCCACGGAGAAACGCACGATTTAACCACAAAGCCAACACTGCTCGTTTCAACAAAAACGCTATTTAAATCAACTTTATTCTTTGCAGAATGTCATCTATCAAAAACATCTCAACTCAAATGCGATCGTGTCTAAAATATTAATCATAAGTAAATAGTATAAGGTCTAAAACTAAAACAATTTTAGAAAAAAATATAGACAAGGGTCAATGCCCTATCGTGAGAGCGTTCCGGGTATGTTACTCATTATCCAGTTTTTATCCTGACACATTCAATCTCAGTTCTATAACCGGTACTGAGGTAATTTTTATAAGTGACTAGGGGTAATTGTTATTGCGGCAGATTTCCTATAAATTAAACCTTTGGTATTAAAGGCTTTTGAACTTTAACACAGACTATGATAACAATATAATTTGACAATTTACATGTTGAACATAACTCAAACTCAAACTCAAAATATCTTTATTCATATCGGTAAACAAGTACACTTATGAATCGTCAGAAAGAAGTTAAACTCATTGTAAATTTACATTTACTACCAGTTCGCAAGTCAAGGGCGTAGAGCGGGTAAGAAGAACTGTCAAGAAACTTTCCGCCACTCTTTTTAATCGCCAAGCATAGACATGCAGAAAAAGACATTAGTGGCAGGATTCGATAAACTGGAATCTGCAAGGAGTTTCTATTTGTACACTACTTAATAAATCAGTGTAAAAGAATCGTTATAGTACTAATGTCTAATTTCATTACAGTGTAAGGACGATTTGATAAGAGACGAAAGAATGTTATAGGGATGCAACGGGCCGCCTTATCGCTAACAAACTATCTCTTCCAGGCCCTAGCAAGTATAAAGACTAATAAAGAAATATGATGGGTAAATTGCAAGAAGTGCATAAGCAAATCTTTAAAAAAAATATGCAATCACCAACCTTAATCTAGAATAATACTAAAAAAAAATAAAAAATAAACTAAAAAGCTAATCTCACGGATTCATGAATGGCGATACACACAAAAGAATAACAAATACAAGAATAACAAAACAACCGCTGTTAGAATGTACGTGGTAGCTATTATCTTTAACTTCCTTAAAAACAAAATTATCACTAACATTTCAAAAATCACTTTACATACATTTACTTAAAATCTCAAACAATATCTTGTCAACCTTCTCTATGCTGGTATAGAAAATATTCTTATTGTGCAAATATAGTTTAAATAGAAATTTGTGTTATGTAGAAATCATAAAGTAAAATACAGTTGAAATGTGAAAAGGAAGAGACTGGCTGCCCACAACACAGGGAATCCTAGTGTAGAGGCTAGTGCACTTTATTTTACCTAGATTTTATGATTTGGCATTCTGATAAGGAATGCCAAATCGTAAAATGACTGCTTAACGACTGATTTGAGCGCGATCGCTGTTAAAGTTCGAAAAGTGAGTTACAGAATAGCAAGGCTGTTATTTTGTATAATATAGTTTTTCTTTCTTTCTTTCTTCGATCGGGAAAAATAAGGGTCAAGGTTTTGATATCGCTTTAAAAATTTAATTTATAATCGTACAAAGCAATTTATTTTAATCAATTGATGTTTTATCGCCGAAAATCAGTACATCTGTAGCCTTGATTTTCACCTGTCATAAGGTGGCAATGACCTCTAAAATTAAAACATATTTTTATAATAACAATGAGAAACACTTATATGACAATCGGAAATATACTATATATAAATACAAATTAATCGCAATATATATATACTCAAAACTAAATGACGGATGGACCAATTTGAGTATTTTTTATATATTCCTCGAACTCTGAGGAAGGTTTTTATGGAGAGAAAATTGGAAGGGAATAGGAATGAATTTATTTAGTACTTATGTATTCTGGAAAAGCAAACAGTCTCTATGCTACCCGCATAGGAAAATGTTCCATATGGGTAGCTTTGTACTAAAAAAAATCAATATTATTTTTTATATATTGAAAAAAAAATGTAGCCTTCTGGATAATGTAAAAATGTAGAATTCTTATAGTCGAATATTTTTGAAATCGGCGATCGGAGTAGTTTCTGAGTAACAAATATATAAAGCATAAATATTTTTGTAATTGATATAGATATGTATCAGGCAGTTGCGCAAGAGTAGTGTTGGCCTAGTGGCTTCACCGTGCCACTCTCAGTCCTCAGGTCGTAGGTTCGATCCCCTGCTGTGCACTAATGGATTCTTTCTATGTGCGCGTTTAATACTCGCTTGAACGGTGAAGGAAAACATCGTAAGGAAACCGACTTGCCTTAGCCGATCACCTACATGACTTAAAGATAGACATGAAACAAATACAGAAATCTGAGGTCCAGACCAAAAAAAGATTGGGGCCCCACTGATTTATTTTAAACATACTTTAGTATTGGATTAAATTAGTTTTCTTTAACAAATTAGTTTGCTCAAGGCCACGATCACCAATCTCAGCCCATATAAAAAAGGCAGATGTTTTGATGGTCCTTGAACCTTCATACACACCTTTCAAATAAGTGAATATAATTAGTTACTACTATATATTTGATTTTTTGAAAGTGGTCGGGAATTTGTAGCAACCATATATGAAACTGGCCATATATTTATATTTGATACGATTTATTTGATAATCGTAATTTTCAGAACCAATTCGACTTAGGGCCCTTCAAGAACGAACCAATTCATAAAAGGCCGGCAACGCATTTGCGAGCCCTCTAACAGTGTCAATGGGCACCGGTATTGTATTACTTAACATCAGGTGAGCCTCCTACCCGTTTGCGCCCTGTTTTATTATATTGTTGTCCGTTAATTTTTTTGCGTTATAAAAATATTTATAATATAAAATGTTTACAACGCAACACAATAAAATATATGTATACCATTAAATCCAGGCATACAATATTTCCAATGTTCTTAGTTACAAAGTAATAATAGAAATTTGGTCCCTGTGGCAGTACCTTTAACGCTGGCAGCATTTTCTATTTATAATATTATAATTTCGCAATTGTTTCTACATACTCCGTGGATTCCATTAACGTATTCATCCGTTCATCATCACTTGAAGATATCAAATTCTTTCAATGGTCTTAAACCCCTTTGCCCCTATGTTTCTGACCATTTCCGTTACAACAGCTGCATACAGACAATAACTAAATTGCATCCCAATAGTTCATTTAATCTCAAAAGGGTTGTGGACAATCGATACTTCGATTACTATAAAAATATAAATGTTACGGGCCGTTATATATAGGGCCACGGTCTACTTAATAAACATCACTTTGTCTTTGACAGACAGTTGTACACAGACTGGTAGAATCTGTCACCCACGTAGTCCTGGAATGCGTGGCTGTGGCTTTCAACGAGCAGAAATCCTCGGAGGAGTGCGGTCATTCGAAGCCTGCGAAGTGGAGGAAACTTCTGGGCTTCTGGAAGGAGCTAGGCTAACTTAATTAGAGCGTCTAAGCGCGGAAACTAAGTCCACACTGCTATACTATATAGCCGTTGTTTAAAGCGTCTGATAATAATAATGAGCAGTGTTGGCCTAGTGGCTTCAGCGTACGACTCTCATCCCTGAGGTCGTAGGTTCGAACCCCGGCTGTGCATCAATGGACTTTCTATGTGCGCATTTAACATTCGCTCGAACGGTGAAGGAAAACATCGTGGGGAAACCGACATGTCTTAGACCCAAAAAGGCACAGAAGGCTGATCACCTACTTGCCTATTAGATTTAAAAAATGATAAACAGATTCAGAAATCTGAGGCTCAGACCTAAAGAGGTTGTAGCGCCACTGATTAATTAATAAAGCGTCTTGGATTCATTTTACATTAAAGTCCTGTTGCCCTAAAGGATCCAGTCTTGATAGGTGGATCCGTCTTTTTCGAAACAAATTCGTAGCATTCACGGCTTGTATTTTCTCGATACAAACTGGCGGTTTGTCTCTGTAAATATGAATAAGCGACGTTCTTTTGGGTCATTAAATGTTTTGAAGTGAAATTTGAAAATGAAAAAAAAATCCGAATCTTTTCTATCACATGGCATGTAAACCACTTGTATGTCAAATTTTAAAAAGGCCGCCGATCTTTGCCCAAATCAGATGTATTGTGTGTCATTTTTTATTTAAAAATATTTTCATACTAGCTAACGGACAATAATTGTTATATGATCAGATCATGTGCAAGGGATCTAAGCGAGTGCTAATGATGCTTCCTGAAGTCAATCGTTAACTAATCGGGCACTTAATTTCATAGTAGATAATTGTTTTCGATATATCTAAACTATAACAAAAATTTACTGCTATAAGTTTAGATTACATAACATCCCAGTGTAAAGTAAACAACTTTAATTAAAATAATTAACTATTAAGTTTAAAGTGGAAGAGCTGGGAATGCAGCAGATAATTTTACTTATAAGCGTTTCCAAATCTTACACATTGTAATGCATTGTGAATAAACACATTTTTTTATTGTTTTAATGAGATTTTAAAAACTAAACTTTTTTATCGATTTTTTAAAATACATATGCATATGCTATATAGTTCGAAATTTGAAAATTCAACCGTGCTAAGCCGGGACAGTAATACATAAATAATAAATATACATGTTAATCTATGATTAAAGACTCTGAGGGCTCTTAGAAACGAGAAACTCACGTAAATAAAACAATTTCTTTCCATTCAAATAATTTTATTCTTGTGCTGAGGTTTTTGGTCTCAAGCCGTAGTAGAGTAATACTATAGACAATGTCCCCTACTCTAATTTGTGCATTCATTCACAAAGACAAATTATAACCCGGATTCAATCAATCTCTATAGATTAATGAGAACATATTGTTTTTGGCAGTTCGTTGACCCCACCACGTGAGTCCACACGTGTGGAGATTCTTTTGTCCACATCTTTCTTTTTATCCTTCCTAAATTTAAGGAGGGCTTAGAAGACGATTGAACAGAGAAATATATGGAGTTCCGATCCTTGAATTATACATTAAAAATATATGTTTTCACATTCAGTGTATCATATAGGTAACATAATGTACACTTATAATCATCAAAATATAAATATATATGAAATGATTCTAATTTTACATTTACTGCCAGTTCTCAAATCAAGGGAAGGAAGAGAAGAACTGGCAATAAACTCTCCGCCACTCTTTTTAATCACCAAGTTTCGCCTTCATCGCCAGTCTTCTAGTGTATGTTCTTATAAACTCCTAAGTAACCTTTTTAATATCCGACCATTTTAATCCTGGATTTTAATTGATGCCAGGAACTAGTACACAGACATATCAATACTTTAATTAATATAATTATTTGTTGCCGCCTGATAGATAGTACCAGTGACCCCAGAGCTGGTGCTTTCCTCGCTCAACGAATAAGTATCGCAATACAGCGAGGAAATGCTGCCTGCAGACAGTCACAGCGACCAAACTTTTTAAATTTGTTTTAATTTTCTTTTTATTAATTTTTCTTTTTATTATTATTGTATAGGTTAAGAAAATTGTAAATACTTTATATATGTATATGTGAAATAAATATTATATAATAACTAGCTGTTTAACTTTGTTTTGCCATGTAGATATATTATTTCTAAGAAACATTGTTTTAGTTCAATAAAAATAACTATCTGCTAAAATAAAAAAACACGGGTTGTATTTTTGTACGCTGTATCATAAAAAAATAAAAATAAATTTTTTGGGGTGGACATCCCTTATAACTTAATGGTTTGAAAGATAGATAGTAGCCGATTCTCAGACTTACTGAATATGCATAAAAAATTTCATAAGACTCGGTCGAGCCGTTTCGGAGGAGTATGAGAACGAACATTGTGACACGAGAATTTTATATATAGAGATAATAGCAGAGCTATTTTTAAGGCTATGTAGTGTAGTTAACTGAATAATAAATTAAACTTCATTATTTATATTTATCAATATTTTGAAATAATAAACATTCCCCGTCTCCATAGATGTGTTAGTGAGGTTACCCGTGAGACCCTAAGGTTACACTTGTCCTTACAATAACCAACCCTCTTTGTCGTCATTATAACGCTTTCTGCTCCATTCAAATTCGGCCTAATGTGTTATTTTTTCCGGTCAGAGCAAATATTTCTATGCTGACGTCATTTTACATAGTAAATCACAATGTGTACGGTTTGAAAAAAAAAATGTAAGTCAAATACGATATCATTTAAATTTATTAAGACCATTTCTTCTATACATATTAATTGGGAAACGATACAGAGGAAGACCGTTCAAGAGATGGGCGGGTGACATTATCAAAATGGCTGGCTCGAGCTGGATGCAAACTAATTAAAAAATATATAACTTTTATTTATTTCGTTTTATGTTTATTTTAAGTGGCGTTTGTGTTTTGGATGAGCTTATAAGCTTAACAATTATGTTGAAGAAGTGGCTATTTGATACCTACTTCGTTCCATGCATCTTTGCATCGTTACATGGACGAAAGTTCTTAATTTAAAATTGTTACAATACAAGTTTTTTAATTGTTATAACAATTAAAAAACTGTCTGATGAGACGACCTGGAGTCTTTAATTCTCTAATTTTTACTGTTTTGTTTCATATCTAGCTATATTTTTAGTGTATTTTTTTGTTAAAATAATTTGTTAGGGATAGGAAGTTCCCTGTAGGAAATAATCCTACAGGGATTACGAAATAAATAAATTCTTTAAAAAAATTATACAATACAAGTCTAAATGTTTCTATTACTTCTATTACATAGGGTTAACATTTTTAATTTGTTTTCATTAAAACACAATTATGACTACATACAGAGTTAATGAAGGTTCCTGGAAGGTTCAACTATATTCAATTCATTATTCATAATCTTAAAAAGGTCGCAAAAAAACTTGGCAAAGTCCAAACGGGCGAAGCTTAAAAAGCTATTAAACGAAAACTTACGATTACGCGTTTACAGCTTTTCATAGACTTAATAAAAACTGATGTAAAAACTCGTATTGAAAGTGAGACTGAATAAGGATGGTCATTTGCTTTTTGTGAGTGGTTTTTTACATAGGTAAATGTTCTACTCAGAAGGTTTTAAATGTCAGAAATCATTCCTAATAACTAATTCAACATACAGTTAACATATTATGTTACAACCTTTTAGGTCTGGGCCTCGATTTGTAGCCTTTTCGTGATCATTTGTTTTTTGAAGTTATAAATATACTACATGCAAATTATAAAAAAAAAATTTTTTTAAAATATTAATTAAACATACTCTGGACTGAAATTTGCTAGGCAACCCATATGGATTATATTTATTGACATATTAAATTAAATATAAAATAAGTTTCATTAAATAAGCATCTCGGTGAAGGTCGTTGTATAGCGGGATCTTAGACCACTATATTATGTAAAAATAACTTAGCGCTAAAGCGTATCTGAAAGCGACTACAAAATAAATTCATCTTCTTAACTTTTATCTATAACTATCCTTGACATAGGCGACGCCGGTAGTAGATAAAAAAGCATTTTTCCAATTTACAATGTCCTTGAACAAACTGCTGAAGCATCTTCAATTACGATTTTGGTTTTTTAGCTTCAAAGCACTTTCGTTTTCGAGCACGTTTCACTTTTGTCGGTGGTCGGTGCTTTTGTAACATTATCAGACTGCTTTTTGTGGTTTGAGGCTTATTGGGGCATGGGGCAGATGCACTCAATTTTCTGTTGTTTTTTATATTTGATTCGTGAGGTTGGAGTTACTATGTTCTATTAAAATTTTTTCTATACTGACATTACTTTTATCGTGAAATTATTAATGATTATAATTAATTTTATTGAAGATTCAGTGATTGAATTAAACCCAAGATTAATTTTGACTGAATAAGAAAGAAACTGTTAACAATAAATTACTTAACAAAAAATAATAAAAATAATAGTGTAATTAGTTAATTTTTATTTATTATTAGTTTTATTACTATGTAGGTTAAGAATATTGTAAAAACTGTATGTTTGTGTGTTGGAAATAAATAATATTGTTTAATAAAGAGACTTAAAAAATTATTCTTAATATTTTCAAGGCTAACGCCACATTGTCAACAGTAGTTAAATCTAGTAGTCTGTGCAGCTTTTTTTTTTTTGAAAAATTCAACTGACAATAATTTTTGGCAACTGTCAACGTCAACAGCCGTTAGCGGAACTCCTATCTTAGTAGTGGTTCCGAAACTGCCGAATTAAAGTAGATACTGTTAATATGTTTAAAAAATTTTACCTTATTCACTCAAACTACATTTTTGGGGTAAAAATTTTTGGATCTCGTCAGAATGTATAAATGTTTTATAAGGAGTTTATATAGTAAATATGATAAAAGTATTGTTTTAACACTAATACAAACTAATTTATCTAGCTGTATTTGCGTTAAGGCTGGTACAACTCTTTGCGCACCATTTTCATTATTATATTAATAAAATACACTAAGGGTCTGTTTCACAGTGTATGGATAAAGTACCAAATAGTTATGCAACACATAAATTATTTGGAAGATAAATTGTGCTATTTGACATTCATCGGACTCAAAACTTATGATAGACTTTATGTGACGAATAGCGCTATTTGACAGTTGTGAAACGCAACAATAGTGTTTATCCTACCAATAAGTAATAAATAGCTAATTTGAAACTTATGTAGAACTTATCCGTACAGTGTGAGACAGACCCTAAGACTCGAATGGAATCAATCTAATATTGTCGTCCTAAATTGGTTAAATTACGAAGCACAAATATTGTAATATGTATGTACTTTGTGATATTGACAGCTCAAATCACACGGAAATCGCCCCGTAGGTACTTCCGAAATTAAATGCAAGAAACTTAAACTCCAACTCAACATAACTTTACTCATATAGGTAAACAAGTACACTTATGAACGTCAACAGAACAGATTTTAAATTGATTCAAAATTTACATTTACTACCAGTTCGCAAGTAGAGCGTAGAGCGGGTAAAAAGAACTGGCAAGAAACTCTCCACACTCTCTCACTGGAGCAAATCAATCCAATAGGATCATTGAAATTCATCTTATTTATAAAAAGCTTTAATGATTAATTTAAGTTTAACGACAGCTTTGAATTACTATTAAAATAAAAATATCACTTAGCCCATCAGAGTATGTAATAAAGCATTTTAATAGTTAAGAAATTAACCCATAACGAACTTCCTTTTCACTTATAGTAATTACAAAACCAAATTTTATAACTCATTAAACTTCAATGCATTATTTGGTAAACAAAATAATTTGGTCATTCGCGTTTATCCCGAACAAGCTACGGCAAACTCACTCTTAAGTGTATAAACATACGGTTTAAAGTATATTTAATTCGTCCGTTACGGTAATTTGATTGCTATAACCATAACCACAATGCAATTCAACGATAAATGGCTTATCATTTTTTTTGCTATAACCCCATATATTTGTACAACCCCATATTCTTCAAATTTTTCTCAGCGATCGTTCTCTTTCCAGGGCTACTTGTATAACAAACTTAACAAAACTCTGAATATATATAGTTTATAAATGTTTACTTACTTTGAAGTATGACAAAACGGAAAATCTGCTAGATGTATTAAAATAATTTTCACATATCATGTTCTCAGGCATGTGCCTGATACACACCCACATACACCCCAAACACTCACTCCCACTTACATAGACACCCTCACACTCATTCACACTCTCACACACACCCTCACATAAAACTTTTTTATACTAACTTCAAACTAAGTAATCTAGTTTACTGTTTTGTTTTTCTTTTTTAAAACTTTAAATTTGTTTGCCTACCCATATATGTATGTACTTTTGGAAGCCTGGTTATCCATAACAAAGGTTCTTACCTAGTTCGGAAACCAGTCTCCCAATAACTTGCAAATGTTACATGGGAGAAATAAAGAATTATTACTTATACATTTTACTATTAAAGGTTTAATTATTTTTAAGCACGAATGATTTCAATGGTTATTAAATAACATTGCACCACACACACACAAACGCAACATACGTTTTAATAAATCGAACAAATGAATTTTAATGATTATTTGCGTGAACCATAATAATTAGTATTAATTTGATAACGTAATATACATATTTTAATCATGTAATATTTTAACACTACAAATAATATAAGAACTGACTATAATGATATGACTCATAATATATGTAACTTCTATGTAAAATTCCTTTTAAGACAATTTTGCACGCAATTATATGTGAACTTTAGATTGTACCACCATAACATTTTTGTACCATATTCTTGCAAATACATCTTATTTAACCTAAACATAGCAATCAACAGTATTTACAATTTTCTCAATCTACGTAGTAATAAAAAAAAACAAATTTAAAAAGTTTGGTCCCTTTGGCAGTGTACCTTTAACACTGGCAGCATTTCCTCGCTGTATTGCGATACTTATTGGAGCGAGAAAAGCACCAGCTCTGTGGTCAACTAAAATCTTTAATTAGCCGTGCATTTGGTAATAAAATGTATAATTGTTTTAAAGACATTGTATATCATTTTAGTTTAGTATACAATTTTGAATTAGAATTTTAATAAATTGTAAACAGTTCTATTGAAAGAGGAGAATGAGTTGTTTAGTTAAAAGTTGAATGCGGCAGATTTAGTTATTAGTTTAGATATGTTTAACCATACATACTATCACAGTAGCTGACTCATACTAGAATTGTTAAGGAACAAAATGACGCTAAGTAAATTATGACCTTACGTTTATTTCGAAGTAATTTAACTTTAATTACAAATGTATAATTTGCCTGCCTAGCCTGTGTAATTTTTTATTGAATGACAATAATTAACTGCCTTAACATATGATGAGGACTACAATGGTTGCTTACAAATATTTTGTAAAAAAAACTTGGTGATTAAAGAGAGACGCAGTTTTGCCAGTTCTACGCCCTAGATTTGAGAACTGATTGTAAATTTAGAAGCATTGTTTACTGACGTTTATAAGTGTACAGAGTTACCTACATGAATAACTGTAATTTGATTTTGATATATCGGTTGTCGACTTACTGGACCTACTGGTATAAGTTACCTACTTGACTTTTTCTATCTTCTTTTTCTGTGAAACATGCCATATTATCATACCTTTTCCCCGAAGGGGTAGGCAGAAACTAGTTGGAACGGTCCTGACATGCATGCTCGTCGGTTATGGGTCCTTGTCCCTTCTCGAGGACCTCCTGGATTTGATCCAGGAACGATAGGCCGACTCCACCCTCCACGTTTGACTTGAATATCCTCCTTGATCACCACTTCTCATTCATCAGTTCTACATGGCCAAACCACCTAAGCATTCCCTTTCGTATCCTCATCATGATGTCCTCTTTCAACGTACACTGCTCACGTATCACCCAATGTTCCACCACACATACTTCTTAATGCATTAATCCTACTCTTATTAAAGTGAAACTTCTTTATCGACGTATGGGAGAAATTTTGTAGCAGGTTACGCGCCATGTTGCTTTTTGAAGTCAAACTTCTTTATCGGCGTTGGAAAATAATTTACACACATTTGTCACATTTTTCGGTTACGCGCCATCTTTTTCTTGTCCCTACCACGGTTGATCCGAAGAGATTCGAAGCCATTAGTAACAAAAATATATAATAACGATAACAATGATAGTAATACTAATAATTATATTACAATTAATGAAATTCTGTAATAATCTTAGTACTACATAGTAGTACAGTAATAAGTTAAAATGAAATAATTGTATTTGTATTCATGTCTATGATAATAAAAGCCTTTTGTTAAACTTTATTTAACCAATTTCTGTAAAGTTGCATATAGTAGATCATTTTTCGAAAAATAAGGTCATAAAGAAGTTTCACTTCTTACGTGTGTACACCTAGTACACGCACACATTTTTATTATTTATCTGCCACACCCAACACCCAACGTCGGAATAAGCTATACGGCCAATCGAGCCTCATTAAAGATTTCTTGGCTACACATCGTCATGACGTCATGGCACTTTCTGCCATGCCCCACCATAGTGCTGCTTTTGGTATGTCTTGCCCTCCTTGCCACCAAAAAAACATCTGCAAATCAACCCAAGTTATATTTTAAAAACCTGAGTTCTGCCGGTCACGCTCTACTAACTTCATTAAACGAAAAGAGCAACGTATAGTTAAATCACTGCACGACATTTAAGGCAAAGGGGATCGAGGGTCCTAATCGTCTCCATCCTCCCGCAATCACTGCCCGCTGCCCAGGAATCTGTGACGCGTTAATATATCGGTTAAACATCGCACACGGGGGAAGTTTCAAAGGGCATATTCCAAGTTGTAACAAAAATGCCATATTTTTTTTTGTCATTAAATTTAATATATGTACATATTATATACTGTATGTAACTGTTAATAGTAAACTAGCACTGAAGATTCCACTAAAATGCTGTGTACAGATATAATTGGACTTCGGGTTTACAAATGTTGTTTAGTGTGTACCTACTGTATGTATTCAACCAATCTGTTTTCTGTTTCTGTACCTTAAATAAAAAATAAAAAAAAATTCTCCCTTGAACTCTGAGGAAGGATTTTATGGGAAGAAAAATTGGAAAAATATAAAGAAGTATATTTACTAAGTACCTACTTAGGTTTTTAATCCGGAAAAGCAATATCTTTTTTTAGTCTCAAATTATCTTCATATTCGTTCTCGAGTTTTCCAATGAAAATGAAATAAATGAATTGGAATACATATTTCAATCTTATCAGTAATATTTTTAATTTAAAACGATCCAGTGTGTCATTCAGCGCTGCGCTTGCGCACGTCCAAGATTGGCACCTGTCACACGCGACACGCTGCAATTCACATTACCTCGTTAAACTTCGCCCTTGAAAACCATTTGATTCCCTTTTCAGTGTATTCCTAGCGTATTTCTAATCAGGTCACTAAAGTATTAAATTCCTTAGATTGTGATGAGTCAAATAGTACGAGCGACGAGCGTGTCTATTTGGACTAGAAATCTCTTTGATCAAACCCAATCGCCTTTCCATTGAATTAAATATTAACAATTATTATCTTACTTGGTCTCTTACTTCAAGCCTGGTACACAAGCTACGCGTGGCTCAGCGAGCTATGCTTGGTGCTTCTCTACGCGATCGAATTAGAAATAAGATTCGTAGAAGAACTAAAGTAACATAGCAAAACGCGCATATAACTTTAAATGGCAATGGGTGGGGCACATTTCCCGATTAACGGATGGCAACGGAGGAACTGGCAACTTCGACCCAAAGACCGACTTTGTGTGTCTGAAGAAGGCTGGTGCACTTGAAACATCTCTGAAATATGAAGGTCACTGCATGAGACTAGAGACACGCTATTAATAAACATACCAAGCTCTTAGTGACTTTCTGTCGAATAGTGTGTATGTTATGAGGGTAAGTACTGTTAACACATCTCAATGTGGCTGCTTTAAAGCGCTAATAACCTGCATCATGAGCACACACACACCGTACCACGGTCACGTACCTACCCTCACTTTCACACTATCACACAGCACAACCGAATTATTAGTTTGTAATTTTTATTGATCGTTTCCTTTCGTAAATATTTGAACCTTTTTGTATGTTTTCCATCTTTGGGTATATGTTCAGTATATTTTTTAAGCTATTGCATAGATTTTATCGCGGGCTTTGAGCGCGGCGGCCGAATCAAGAAATTCCGTAACGAAATAAACCTAACACATGATGCCGTAATAAAGGTTAGAGCGGGAATACGCGTTAGAGCGGGACAGAACGCATACTGCGTCTCACATCCGTTAGTCTGAGTCTGGTAGAGTGGTAGATTGAATCAATATTAAAGAAAAAACTTGAATTAATATAAAAGAAAAAAAATATTGCAAAAAATAAATAAATCATTATATTGCATAAGTTTATCAAAAATACTATGCAATAGCTTGACCGCGGCAGTCCCCGAGTGCCACACGTATTTTTTTTTTATATAATTTATGTTAGCTGTAATAATAATAATAAAAGACCGTTTAATTTCCAATTATTGCACAAGTAGAATACAGCTTAGATTTGTTATATACATTTTTTTTCTTATTATCCTAGCTTCCTTCAGTAGCGTTGATCGGAACCCCTTCACGGGTAAAGGCCTCCTCTAGCTTTTTCCAACTGACTCTATCTATGGCTTTCTTTCTCCATTCGCTTCTTGCTACCGCTTCTATTTCTTCTATTCGCCCCCTCCCTATGTTAGCTGAAGGAATACGAAATAAACAAACCTATAAAGACGAATATCCTGACTCAAATTATCCTTGATTTGTTATGCATTTGAGTGCACTTCAAGGTATGCGGGTCAAATCGATTCCTGAGGGCACCTTTATAGGCCACTTATTTTTTACTTTGTAACGACCCTACTAATTAGTACTTGGTACTTATATACTAACAAATATTGACGTAATTTAAGAAACAAAGCGTTATATGGCACTTATAATAAGAAATAAGTGACGTTTCTGAATGCGCTCCCGTACAACCAATACCTTTTATTATTGTTCCCGTTAAGTCTTTCGGAATATTACCATACCACTCCAGTCAAAATTAACACAATGTATTAAATGCGTTCTTGGTATACGGAAGTCATCGTAAGGATAAGGCTAAGCTCTTTTTTATTGAAGTGAAACTTTTTTAGGCGCATGAAGGCTATTTTTTACGAAAACGTCACGAAGATGTGCAGCGTTTTTGTCGAAGAAAAGGGAGAGAGCGATTGAGACCGATTCAGAGAACGAGAAGGGCGAATTACCTTATAGAAATATTAGTATTTTATAATTTATGTAAAATAATTTATTTCAATCTCAAATGACAGATTGTAAATTAAAATGCCACGTGTTTTTATCATCAAAGAAATATCAGTTTCAGTTCACTTTTAATACTTTAATGACAATTAAATTAATAAAATTCTTAACATTTCCTTTTTCCCTCCCTCTAAGTCTCGGAAATCCAAAGTTTCAGATTTCCATAAATATAAACAAGACTTAAAAATTTGTTTTCCACAGAAGTTTCACTTCTGACATGTGTACTTTGTACGCACGCACTTATTTACCTAATAGAACGCAAACGTGATGTTATGTGATGCCACCGCTAATACTCACATATCCAGAATTGGTACGCTCTTCTCTTGAAGGACTCTAAGTCGAATGGGTGCGGAAATACTTCAGTGGGCAGCTGGTTCCACATGGTACCTTTGACGAAGTCTAGTAAAGCGTACAGAAGTCAGCGTTATTCTGGGCGATGTCTCTGGAGAGTCTGACCCAAGTTTTTTAACTTCGCCTATGAATGTTAGAAATGTTATTGGTGGCTACACCAGTACTTTTATGAGTTTCCGTAAGAAAAATCTAGATAAGTAGCCAAATCATAATATGAACATTGAACAACATGGATTAGGATCTAAAATGAACTAAAGCATCAATCTATCTCTTTTCGTTAAATCGTAAAAACTATTTGACATAATGAGACAAAAATAAGACTAAGTAGTTTGTGATTTAACTCCTGCTTTTTTATTTTATTTTATATAATAAACGGACAGGCTGCTGCTATAAACATCAACTTAAGCGATATATGTACTCACATTGGCCGCAAGTGCGTTTCAGGCCATTATTCCTACCGGATAGACCGATTTTTTATTTTTACAATAAGATGTGTTTTTTTTAAGTAAAAATCTCATATGAGAAACCAAAAACTCCGCTGATAATATTTTAACCCGACAATATGAATTATTCGATTCAATGACATTCAACATTCGACCGAAATTTCGATTAGCCATAAGCGTACTCGATTTCACGGTCGTTAGCCTCGGTCGATCTAAGGATGTGAATCGATTAGAACAAGGATAGCCCCGATTATACATCGAATGCGTGACCTGATTGATTCCCGAACGTTTTGTATGAACCCTGAGATGTTTATGAAGGCGGGTTTGAAGTTCTTTTGGCGCGTTAGGGGAAAATGATGAGAGTAAATTGTTACGATGCGCGCGCACACCATCACAAAAAACCGACACCCTGAAGTTAGTTATGCCTCCTGCTGATAGAGGACAAGTCTTTGTTTGTTTTTTTTTAATTTATGTATTATTATTAATTACTTGATATGTCATGTTGAACATGGTGTAATGGCTGCAGCTCCTTACAAACGTTGTGTAAAAAAAACTGCGATTAAAAAGAGTGGCGGAGGGTTTATTGCCAGTTCTTCTCTCCCGTTCTACGCTCTTGATTTGAGAACTGGCAGTAAATGTAAAATTAGAAGCATTAATATGTATTTCTTTACTGACTAGTCATAAGTGTAAATTATGTTACCTATATAATTAAATGATTTTTCTATTGTTAGTGTCGTTTTTTTTTCTAAAATTATTTTAAATTAATTAATTTCTGTACATACGTTTTTTTTAAAGAATAGATAGCTTGTAACATATACTGTAGAAAAGGCATTATGTACGAGGTGTACTTCAATAAACTCCGAAGAGATTCCAATCATATCCCCAAGAAGGCGCTTGGACCCGCAAGGAAAGCAAAAGCGTGGGCAAGCAAACCTGACGTCGTACGGTTGCAGATGAGGCGAAGAGAGCCAGAAAGACTTGGAGCGAGGTGAAATACGAGGCTACAATAATACAATAATTAACTTAGGAAAGTGTACAAGAACACAACTTACAGTCTCTATTAAGGGGAAGACACTTTTTTCTTGTGTTCTATTACTTGCCACTGTTTAGCACTTATGACAAAATTGTTTTGGTATTATTCCGGTGGTGGACAAAATACCCTATCATCGCTATTAATACTTTATTTAGAATTAAGTACTTTTAAATTGCACTTTATGATCCTTATACATCATATATCACATATGTGTACCATATATGTAAAAAAAACATTATGTAAATGGTCAATAAGTCCTGACCGAACCGAAAGTTATATATTTGGGCACTTATTTACTGGCAATGGATTTTATAGATATATAAATATATTATGTTCAGATAGTTTAAATTAAATAAAACCTTATTTACCATTTTCCTAACCAACATAGTAATAATTTAAAAAATTAAAACAAATTTAAAAAGTTTGGTCCCTGTAACAATAAACTACAAGCTCCTACCTTTTCAGAATGCCAAATCATAAAATGACTGCTTCACGACTGATTTGAGTGCGACCGCCGATGCGGAAACCGCTGTGTGAGTTCGAAAAGTGAGTTACAGAATCGCAGGGCTGTTTACTATTTTCCGCATGCTCTGCGGCCGCCCCAGCTTTTTTGCATGTCCTAGGCAGGTGAGACGGGGCAAACATATAGATATACATATTATGTACATATATTTTATTTGTTCAGTCTTGGATTTCAGGCCGTATCAAAAACACCACTTAAAAAATCATCTAGTTAACAGAAACCACATTATTAGAATTCATCAAAATACATTAATTAATTAGCATTATATCAAGTGCAGTCGTTGAACTGCGAATTGGCCTAATTTTTGCGCATGCGCCGTTTGTATTTCCGTTAATACATTGATAACTGTATTGTTCAAGGATTTTAATTTAATTATAAATATTACCTGATAAATGATCGCGGAGGTTTTCGTAATTTATTGTTTATTACATTAAAAAAAAAATTCTAGCTAATTCCCCGACTATGTTGTCGTTGAAGGTATTAAATTACCCACGTATATATGTACAACTTAAGTAAACGTGGTAACATTAGGTTAAACCAAAAACCACTAAAGGATATCTTGATAACCGAAGAACCACTCCACATAACACATTCAATTACTCACAAATAAAAAAAACAAATGGATCGAACAAAAAAATTGGTTACCTTACGTAAAACATTTAAATATCGTAATATTTTAATTACATTCGTTGTTCCTAAGAGAAAAAAGAATGTCAATTGTCAAGGGAAACAGACCACCTTATCAATTCCAGGCAACTACTAAAATATGAAACTTGGTAACATAGAACATGTCAAATATAATAGATTTAGTCTATGTATCATCGACAAATTCCATTTGAAATTCATATTTCGAATTTAACGGTATTTGTATTTAGCAGTGTTGGCCTAGTGACTTCAGCGTGCGACTGTCATACTTGAAGTCGTAGGTTCGATCCCCGGCTGTGCACCATTGGACTTTCATTGTATGTACGCATTTAACATTTGCTCGAATGGAGAAGGAAAACATCGTGAGGGAACCGACATGCCTTGGACGCAAAAAGTCGACGGCGTGTATCAGGCACTGGAGGCTGATCACCTACTTGCCTATTACATTTGAAAAAAATGATCATGAAACAAATTCAGAAATCTGAGGCCAAGACCTAAAGAGTTGTAGCGCAACTGATTTTTTATTTTATTTTTTTTATGAATTTAGAATTAGTTGTTTAAGAAATTCCATCCAAAACAATACATTGATAGTTAAAAAATATAAAAAAGAACACTTATCAACGACCAGGGAGCATTTCAAATTAAAAAAAAAAGGTTAAAGGTAAGGCTCTATTACTTTTGTTTTTAATATATTCTTTTTTTCTTTATTGGCTAGGCGAGACCCTTTAGCCAAAAAAGAACCAGACCATAAAATTAAAAAAATATTCCTTTTTTTTGACATTAGCTTACTGTAAAGATAGTGAATGAATTTTTCTGAATAAATAAATATATTTCGTAGTTACGTTGTGCCAGGTGTTACTTTTTGTAAGAGGATGGAAATGTGTTTCAGATCAATCATTCAGGGTAGGAAGTATAAAAACTGTAATATGTTCAGATTTTAATTACCTTTTCCGATTTAAAATTCGAATGTTACGCTAAAAACATGTAGCTAGACTAATATATTGTAGTATATTAAGTAGCAATAATAATAGGTTTTATTCAGATACATTAACATTTAAACAAATCTTTTTTGGCAAAGGCCTCTTCCAAATCCTGCCATTCTTCTGTGCTCTGTGCCACTCTCTACCACCTGCTATTTATTTAATGTGGTCTATTCCACCTTCTACGTTGTCTTCCTCTTTCGTTTGCTGTACCTTGGGCACCAGTTTAGTAGTTCTTTGCTCCACTTTTCTGTTCCTCTTACCATGTGCCCCATTTCCACTTTATTTTATTTATTGTTATTGTAACCTTATTTATTTTTCTTAACGCTGTATTCTTTATTTTGTCTATTCTTTTCTTCCCTATCATCGTTCCATCGCTCTTTGTCACACCTGTAGCTTTATACAACGCTTTAGTAGGTGCCCAAGTTTGTGATCCATATCATGTTAGTACAGTCCGTATCACCTCGACGTCCGTCGTTCCACAACTGAACGTTTCTTCACACTCTCACTCTTCACAATCTCGTTCACTATGTGGGAACAGCTGCCCACTGAAGTATTTGCGAGCCAATTTGACTTTAGGTCCTTAAGAAAGGAGCGTACCAATTCTTAAAAGGCCGGCAGCGCGCTTGCAAGCCTTCTGGCAGTGCGAGTGTCCATGGGCGGCGGTATCACTTAAATACAGATGAGCCTCCTGCCCGTTTGCATACTGTAACAAAAAAAAATCGACTTATTCCTTCTTTTCTTGAAGGATTAAGTCGAATTGGTTCGGAATACTTCAGTGGGCAGCTGGTTCCACGTGGTGCTGGGAACTTCCTTAATAATATTCTGCCTCGACGTCTGATGATGATAATTAGAAGACAGATATTCACATTTATATACTACAGCGCATTTCAGAACGAAAACAACAAAGTTCTTTCGTTGCTAGTCTGTGACTTATTGACCTATTTCTAACGGAAATCTGTGGTTGAAATGCGGTCGGTACAAAATCTGTTTCCGTAGCACACAGATGGTTTTGTTTAATACTTTCTCTGCAGGTGCAAAAAAATTGTTTATAGTACGTTGATATGCAGTTTTAGTTCTTATAAACAGTTAAAAAAACAGCGTAATAACCTTTTTGGTCTGAATTGTGTATGTTTCGTGATAATTTTTTCCTACAGCATTTTGTGCCAGGCTGTCGGCCTTTTGAGTCTAAACATGTCATTAATGTGCACATACAGAATGTCCATTGGTGCACAGCCTGGGTTCGAACCTACGATCACAGACAGAGATGAGGCTCGCACATGAAGCCTAGGCCAACACTGCACCAAAAGATATTAAAGATTATTAAAAGTTAATAAAAAAAATATGTTTATCATGGAATATAAGATATAGGTATCACTTATTCCACGTCATTAAATTATTAATCCCTACTCATCGGCAAAGAAGACGGATGGTATAGGCCGAGAGAAAAAGCCGGCGTAAAAGCTCTCGGTACTCTTTTAAAATAGCAAATCATCAAACAACACTTATTTTAAAACAAATATCGTAAACTAATTAAAACTGTTCACGTAAATCATAAACAAGCTACTCTATGTATATACTTCATATTTTACCTTTTGTTTTTTTAAACATAAATATGGAGGCTCACCAGAGTTATACCGTGGCCGGGGACATGGCGGAAAAGTTTATAGGGTTTTGGCAGAAATGGCAGAGGACACCGTGACCACGCACGCTGTAAAGCACGCGAAACGTCGGATAAATTTGAAATTATGAAAAATAATTGTAAATACATAATTTCAATCCGGTACAAAATTGTTTTATTAAGAAATTAACCGACTTGCCGATTAATAATTAGTGTTTATAGTACTTCATCTTTTTACCTAAGTACCTACATATATATATGTACCTACCCAATATAACCGTGTACTAACCACGTGGTATATTTGAGATGACTGGACTGTTCCAAGTTGGAATATACGTACTAAAATTGCAACTATTAAAAAAAAGTGCGTGCGTACAAAGTACACTTGTCAGAAGTGAACTTCTTTGGCAAACTAATTTTTAAGTCTTGTTTATATTTATACAAATCTAAAACTTTTGATTTCCGAGACTTAGGGGGAGGGAAAAGGAAGATATGTTAGGAATTTATTGAATTAAATTGAAAATTTATACAAATTATATGTTTTTTTTTTTCATTTATTTCTTCGATAATAAAAATACGTGGTATTTTAATTTATAATGCTTTGTAAATGAAAATACCACATTTTTTGCTACAAATGCTGCAATTTTGCGATTTCAATAAATTATTTTGCATAAAATACTAATAATTCATAAATTCTCGTTACGAAATTTTAATTTTAATAATAGAATTTCTATAAGTTAATTCACCCTTCTCACTCTCTCCATCGGTCTCAATCGCTCTTTCCCTTTTCTTTGACAAAAACGTGACATTTTCGTAAAAATTTACCCTCATAAAGAAGTTATAGTTCAAAAAAAAACTATTATATCTTAATTTTATTCATCCAATTATCTCTCTAATTAGATTTATTTAAGATTTGAATAAGTATAGAATATAAGATTTTTCAACTTAAAAGTAAAATATAAAATTTTATTACAGACTTTATCGAAATCAAATTGATTCGCTCTGCCCGATTTAGGTGTAACAAATCACTTAAACTTACAAATAATACACAGTTTTATTGCTTGATTTAGTTTCCAACCATTTTATCATAATGAGTACTGTATACAATTTCTATATATTTACTAACTACCATAAAGAAATGAATATTCTTATAACAAAAGACTATTAATTCAATATAAAAGAAAACAACGGTATATTTTTAGTAAATTTCATTTATTTCTTACACTGAAAAGCGCCGTTTCCATCCCTTTAAATGTCGTACGGGTTGCCATTACGGCTTTTCAGTTCGCAAATTTCTCGAGTAAGATTCTTATACGAATGAAAACACGGAAGCGATACCCGCGAAACATAATTTTCCTCAACAAAACTCATAAGCCTGCCGGAAAGTCGCGATTATTTCCCGCCATCCGGCGCCTCGACCAACCGAAATTTCGCGCCCAAAATCCGCCAGCCAATCACGCGAATGACCGCCATTTTGAACCAATGGTCGCCGATCCCGCGCTCGCGCCATCGCGTCACTCTCACATCTTGAAAATTAGTACGACAGTGCAGTGAACCCCGACGGTAAATTCGTGATTTTCAGTAAAATTTCAAATTAAAAGTATTAGGTAAGTCATTTATGTGTCTATACCAAGAAAATTTGCGCGCGTTTATGACGTTTTTTGACAAAATTCCTGATCACGCATTCTAGTACAAAATTTTTATCAAAGTTTTATGTAGATGGTACGAGGGCAAGTTATAGAAGATTCTAATTTGAAATAAAACTCAAGTGCATAATTAAACAACATTTAAAAGATTACACATGCTAATAATTCAGTAGTAAAGAGAAAACCTCTAAAATGTATTATCTAATTCAATAAAATACTTCGACTCGGGTCTCGGCTTGGCAAAATGGCGGCTGTTCTGTGCTGCGTGCACGAGCATCTATCTCTTTCTGCTTAGCCCAATTTTGTAGGTGTGCGATAAAGAGAGCTATATTCTATTAGATAAGAAGTTTTAAAGTAGGAATCACGCGTATAACTCGTAACTAGACACGTCTTCGCTTTTCGTAAACAAGAGAGCTGTGGTGTTGCCATTTTTGAATCTCCCAGATAAAGGGAAATCTATTTAGCTTATTTCTCTATATTATAATTTAAAGTATAGTATTGCTGGCTAGAAATAGTGATTCATTGCAGTTTATTAGTGGCAATGTTAGTGTTATTAGAAATCAGGAGATGGCGCTTATCTAAGTTATATAGATATTGAAATTATTTTATAGTTTGTAATAATAAGTTTAAAAACAACATTAAATACAATCAGTGATTGGAAAGTAATCTATATGTAGCTCTAGAAGAGATATTGAGTTATTACTTTTAAATTAAAACATATCAAAATCTTTTTTGTCACATGTACGCATTTATCCATGTAGGTATAAATTTATATTTTAGTATTAGGATTAAGTACAGTAATATCATTAAACGAAGTGATCAAGGGCAGATCTTCTGTCTTATCTGCTTTTAATGGAGTAGATAATAAAAAGATGTACTTTTTATTTCCTATTCCTGGTTAACATTACGGTTAAGTTTTTCTGCTGAATTTAAAACACAGGCAGCGCCACACTGCGCCGAGCGGGGAAACTAAAAGCGACGCGTTAACCGAGCACGCGATCACTTAGCCCGACGCACACAGACACATTCCACTGCGCTACGCATTCAATGCTGAACGCGGTACGCAGGCGCAAACGCACACACGGCACAGTCTGAATTTGAGATTCCGTGCGTGTGGTTGTGTTATCGCAGCGCGTCGTCGCGTCGTACGATTTGTTTACAAACTATAACTAAATTAGTATTCTAATCGGTGCGTGATGAAACTTTAAGTGATAAAAACTAAACAGTTATTGTTTGTTAGGTCACTGCGTCGATGCGATCCTGTATTAGAGTGTTTGACAAGAAGATGTCTGCGTTGAGTGTAAGGGCTCCCGGCCTACAAGCCACTATGTTGAACACTAGGTCACTGCGAGTGCAAGGAGAAACTACGATAGATACGGTGCGAAGAAATCTATTCGGATGCACAGATAAAGAGGAAAACAGACGTTTCGTTGAGAGGGAGCTGGCTCGGCAATTGGATTTGGATAGTCAGCGTTGGGGCTTCGATTTCGCGAATGAGAAACCTCTAGCGGGTGACCAGAGATTCGCCTGGCAGCTTGTGCCGGCCGCTACGATACCTGCTGCTCTACGCCGGTCACCTATCACCATAACGCAACAGGCGACGAAACCAGTGAAAGAAGCGAAAGTCTCCAGTCCAAACAACAATAAAACGCAAAAACCACAAAGGAGAATGACAGGTTAGTTGTATTATGTTAATAACATTGTAAACAATATTACCGATACGTCTGTGGTGCATTTGTATTGGCGATACGAATGTTATCATTACTGTATTGTTTACATTCAGTGATGATAAGGCGACGACTTATGCTATGTGCTAGCTATTATTCTTATTTCATTAAAATAGAGAAAAATTTTTTTACCTTTTTAAAAAAAGCAAATATTTTTACTTGAATGTAAGGTATACAAAAGATATAAATTTTTCTAAATTGTTTTTCGAACCTACGTTGATTGCACATAGCAACACAATATTTACAAAGGTGACCGTGTGATTGACACATACAATGCACTCAGCGCGCGTCTCTTTGTTAATAAATCATTTTTTTATGCTGGTAACACGTCAATCTTTTAAAAATCTTTCAACTTTATTTCAAAGCATACAGCTTTAAAACTCTTAAAATTTAAATGTTTTTAAACATAAAATTTGATACTGAAACAATTCAAGTGATTCGTGATATATGAATTAAAATTTTAGCTAGACTGAATGTCGTCGTAAGAATAGTATCTATGTATGTAGCTATTGTTTGTATGAACCTAATACTTTAGTTGGGTAATATAACGAACATTGTAACTAAACAATAGAGCATCGAAAATGAAAATATGTTTAGTGTTTCGTTAGTCGCGCCTCGTAAAATTATTTAAATACATAAATATACAGTACTGTGTTACTAGGACAAGGTTTTACTTGACAATATCTCATTTTTTTGTATATTATTTTATAACAGATACTGGTTCCAATATTGACTATAGAACATAAACAAAAAATAACATGAGCCATTTGGCGCCGAATTTTAAAAATCGAACTAATAAGCTTGTTTTTTTTTATATCCAGCCATTTAAAAAAACCTTAGCATTTAGACGTTAAATGTCTATACTTTCATAAGTGTTTATTTAATCTGTGCTACAAACGTGTGCCAAACGATCCAAGCCCATAGGTGTCAGAATGACCTAACATTTGACACTCATATCCATCGGAATACATAAAACCCGAGACGCTAACACAATAATAACCCTCGCCAACTTTTTGCCTATCAATTTTCACCTCCGTAATTAAAAATTAAGATTCAAAGGTTCTTAATACGGAAGTAAGGGATGTGTTTAACTGCTTATTAGATTGTTTTTATGGTGTCAACCCTTAATGGCGAAACAAATGAAGGCAAATTTTTTCCTGACTGCTCTTAATAATATAGCGTTTTGTGGTTTTTTATTTAGCAGACCTATTGTGAATGCCCGGTTCAAAATACCACTTAATAAGTAGTACTAAACTCATTACTCAGAGTCGGTAATTACAAGTTATTTAATGTCATATGTGTTCAAAGATCACATCGGAAGCTAAAAAAAATTAAGTTTATCGGGCCGTACTTTAGATATATATATTAGTAGCATATGTCTTCAGATATGTTAATCTACTATTATAAGTAACCGTCCGTTAAATTATGAATTGACCCAGTTCATTTGTTTTGATATACGCACACACTTGGTGCCTCCCACACTTGTCCTATTTTAGAGTACACATGTTGAAAGGCGATAATAAATACTATGTAAACATTTGCGTAAATTTTGATTCTTTACGAACAAATGACGTTATCTGTCACACTTAGGTAAAGCTTACGTCAAATCAAAATGGCGGCCTCATTGATCACTTTCATTGATTGAACAATACATGCAAGTATTATATAAACTTTTAGCATGTTTAATATTTTCTTACGTAATTTGGTATGTATTTTTCATTTGAATTAATTAAATAAAAGTATTTCAAAGCAAAAAAATAAAATCTTCGAACTGCGTTATACAATGTAATAATCTATGGCTTTTAATCCACTCAACGAAATAGACTACTAAAAATTGCCTGTGCTCGTTTTCGGATTTTTAAATTTGGAATCTAACCTGCATAAATTTCAAATTGAGAATCACTTTGAAACTGACCGTGCTTAGCAGGGGGCAGTAAAGAAACATGTCACCCAGTTTCTTACAAACCCCTAATATTCCGTAATTACACCTTTCCGATGTCATTGAACTCTCATAAGTGGACGAAACTGCGGGGTTTCTAAGTTTCTATGAAATTGTAACAAACGGTCAAGTTTCTATAATTGTAACGTAGCGTGGGTAAATGCGACGGCAATTTTGATATTTTTAACCGTTCATTAGCTACCGTTAGACAAGAGTAGAAGAACAAATTTCAGTGAAAGGGATTCGGTAATCTGTCTTACGTAAACAACTTCGCGATATTCTACTATATTCGTAATTTCAAACTGGTTTCTCGCTACATAAAATTAAGCTTCCCCATATAAAAGAGAAAATAATATCGCACTGCTATTGGTAATTCGCGCACAATGCGACGCGTGCGCATTGTAAGTCACCCTCGCGGATTTATCAACGGTTTTATTGATTTCTATATCTATCGCTTTCACTGGTATTATTACGTATGTACGCGCCTGCAAATTTCAAATATCGAACGTTTTTCTAATAGTCTGTGCCACCACTGGTCTTCTATTGATTCGAAATTCAAATAATTCGAACATTGTCAAAGCTTAAAATAATAATAAGAAACTCTATAAATCAACAGCGGATAGTAATGTGCAAGACACGTTCCATTTATGAATTAAAAGAATCGTTTTGTCGTAATTGTATTTAAGAAAATCATACAATTTTAAATATCGAACGATTTTCATAACTATTTTATAGTCTGTGCCATCAGTCTTCTATTGATTCGAAATTAAAATTATTCTAATATATTTAACAGTATAAAATGTATTCCTTAACATTGTTTTAAATAATAACAAAAAGTCTATAAATTAACCGCATTAAAAGCGGATAGTAATTTGCAAAGACACGTGCCATTTATAAATTTAAAGAATCGTATTGTCGTAATTGTATTTAAGAAAATCATACAATTTTAAATATCGAACGATTTTCATAACTATTTTATAGTCTGTGCCATCAGTCTTCTATTGATTCGAAATTAAAATTATTCTAATATATTTAACAGTATAAAATGTATTCCTTAACATTGTTTTAAATAATAACAAAAAGTCTATAAATTAACCGCATTAAAAGCGGATAGTAATTTGCAAAGACACGTGCCATTTATAAATTTAAAGAATCGTATTGTCGTAATTGTATTTAAGAAATGCGGTGATTTCGACGCGTGCGTCCCTGTCATTTCACCCTCTGTCAACGGCTATATTGATTTTTTAACTGTCACTTTCCCCAACTTATAGCTTCCTGTTACATTTTACCCTTCGTTTGTAATATATTAGACATTTCAGCTGCACTTTTTACGACCCATTAATAATATTTATTTTTTTAAAATTGTAATAAGATATTGAGTACGTTACGATTACAACTTAAATTTACAAAGATCTTGTTATTTGTATAATGTAAAAATTCCTGCCAGATTTGTGTTTTAAAATATTTATTTGTGTCTGAGATAATATACAGTTAACCCTATATCGCGTTCGAACCGGACCGCGTTGTAGGAGTATTCTCGTAAAACCGTTTTTTAGAACAATCCAAAATATGGTAACACGAATTTAATAAAATTATTTAGTTTTAATTTCATTACAATTGAAATGGGTGCAACGGTACGGTAACTAATTATGGACTTAATAAATAAATATAAATTTCACACTACAGAAATATAACTTGAGAAAGCTCCGCGTTGTATGAGGGAACTACCGCGTTATACGAGGGATTACTGACCCTAATTCCTTTTCCAAACATACTTTCGGATAGCAAAAAGTCTAGACACTCGACAAACAAGATCGCGAAAAATCGATGTGGGTGATTAGAAAAAATGTCAACACACGTGTTCGATATTTGAAAATTGTATCAGATAGGGGAATAACGGTCGCGGCGGCATCTGCTACCCCCGCGTGCTTTTAGCATAATATTTATAGCACCCTACATTCCGCATCGAGTGACCGTGGGGATGCCATCATCTGTCCAAAGATCGATTTCAACACGCAACACTCATGGCGTTCCATTTTTGAATTAGCCAACGTTCTATTTTCGAATTGTGCAAGAGTAATGACTAGTCGACAGTTCACGTATATGAATCATAACGTACCTACTGTCTACAAAATGTTCTTTAATAGAACATTTTATTATTATTACATAGAATTAAAACTATTATTTTAATAGCCAAGCGTTTTGTATGCGTCTCATATCACCTCATTCCATACAATCGTTCCTAAGGGGATTTATCATGTCTGCATATCGATTTCATTCACGCAACAAATGAATTACGATAACTTTTGCTAACGTTCTAAATTTAAAATTGTGCAATTGCGTTCTATTTTTGAATACAGTTACTTGACACTTTGCAACGCGATGTTATCGAAATATTTAGTTAAAAGGAAATGGATGTTTTAGGTGTTATTAAGTATATTTTTTTATATTAGGTAGAAAAAGTAGCTGCAGTGTTTTTACCCCGATATTGCATTTGGCAGTTAATAAGCACTGAACCATATTACACTGCTTCCTTAGGGTTCCGCAGGTGAGCACTTTGTCGTGAGAATTGTGTTGCCAGTTACCGATTAGCAAGTGTCATTAAAATTACATTAAAAATTAAATGTTGAAAGGATCTAACAGGCTTTTAAGAGAACAAAATTAAAAATGCGCCAACTTTTTGTGAACTAGTATTTGGTATCCATTTGCGTAATGGTATCTTACCTTTTATATAGCAATACTTTCTAAATAAGTATGTTAGAAAGTCTTGCGCACGCGCAGTTATTTGAATGATAAAACATCTTACTCAACTGTCTTATATTTTACTAGTCGTTTTTGAGTATTATAAATCTTCGTTAGTGAATTATAGGTGACTGACGGAAACTCAAGGGACCAGAGATAAATTACCAAGTACTTTGAACTTTTGAAAGCGTTTAAATAACCACGAGGGGAAGGGGGACTCAAAGAAAGACAGTCAAATATTATTATTCTCTAATTGTTTCGAAAAGAAGTCTTATTTAGGTTGGTCGATAGTCCAAGAATTAAAAAAAAATTGATAGGTGCATGATAACCACTTTAATTTATAGAGAGTAGGGAAGCCCGGACATATCGCATGTTGACGAGCTAACTATCCATTCCTTAAACTTCAAATCATCGAGGGAACTAATTAACATTGATTTAATTCAAATTATCGAGAGTCGACTATTGGAAATCCAGCCGTGTTTTTTCTAAAGAAAAAAAAACAAAAATGACAAGTAATTTGTACTCAATTAACCCTCTTAGGGAGCGTTCAAGTATTACGTCACGCATTTTTTGGAGATTATTGACACCCCCCCAATGTAACGCGCCGTAACGTTTTTCCGTACCCAAGTATAGTAAAACGTTTCGTGACCACTTAATGACTCTTTATACTTAAAAGTTACCAATATGTGGTGTAAAGTACTGGAAAGTCGGAAATAATATGAACAATAACGCGCAATTCAATCCCCCCCCCCGGCTCGTAACGTTTTACAAGACGGAACACCCCACCCCCCCCCCCCCCCCCAAATTAGTTACGTAATACTTGAACTCTCCCGTACTCGAGGCAGACATTTTGTTTCATTCAGTCATTCATAATTACAATATCGTTTTGGCAAGATCCCTTTAAGTATAATTACACAAAAACATCTGATCTGGTTCCGGACTGTGATTCCGTCTGGGAACCCGCTACCCTTGGAGCGTAAAGTCCCCGAAAGTGAAAGTTAACTTTCGTTTAATGAAGGTCTATTTGGTTAACTGAAAAAGGAAAACAATACGATATGTACCCAGTCTCTTGCTAATAATCTCTGTCTTCAGTGGGTAGCTTATGTCTGAGTGTCGTGGTCAGCAAGGAAACATCTGGAGTGGTCAATCTGTTTCACCGGTTTCTGTCCAGCGCCTCTCTTATAACAGTGTACAGTTTTGAGGACGATGAGTCTTTCACTTGATCGGTCCATCTGGTTGGTGAAGGGTGATCTTTTTAATAACATAACAATCATGAAGAAATTTTTTTTTTTAAGAAAAATTGATTTCAAAGTATGACGCTATGGATATCCAAACCAGATATAAAAGAGCATCTGTATGTGAACAGCACAGGTACTCTGCTAGCGATACGATCTTTATTACGTACGCAATCCCGTACAAAAAAGTGTGTGCCTACAAAGTACACATGTCAGAAGTGAAACTTCTTTGACAAACTAATTTATAAGGCTTGTTCATATTTATATGAAATCTAAAACTTTAGATTTCCGAGACTTAGAGGGTATGAAAAAGGAAGATATGTTAGGACTTAGGAATTTAATTAATTTATTGTCATTAAAATATTAAGTGTCGAAAATCCGTCATTTGAGATTTCAATCAAATATTTTGCACGATACGTACTATATGTACGAAATTTGAATTTTAAAAATAGAAGTCTTCGACAAAAACGCTGCATATCCTCGTGACGCTAATATTATTGCGTTTCATCCGTAAAAAAATACCCTCATGCGCCTAAAGAAACTCACTTCAAAAAAACAATCGTTTTTATAGAGTAGACAACAAACTTTCGATTGAGGTCGTCACACCTTTCTAAAAAATACAATTGCCAAAATAATTACGCGTAACTGTTTTTAACCGTTACCTCTGAAATTAATTTTCTCATAGTGATATCGATAACCCTCCAAATACCAATCGGTAATCAGGAAGATAATTGGTATCACCCTTGTTAAACTGTATTCCCATGCACGTGTGGGAAGCATGGCCCATCAGCCCTCATACTTCCTTGTTTAATAACGCTTAGTTTTCCATCAAACAATATGGACATAGTTTCTTGGCTAAAGTTGTTTTTTATAAAAAACACAATCATAATTTAACCCTAAATCACATCACAACAAATGAAACAAAAATTACACACGAAACAAAAGAATTTGAAGAAATTATTTAGATTTTTTTTTTGTTAACAATCCCCAAACCCCAAATTGACTGTACAAATGAACAAAATTACAGATGAACAAAAATAAGAATTAAATTAGGAAAAACAAAATTACTGTATAATAAAAAAATACAAAATATATCTAATATATCTATTTATCGTTTTCTGTTAAGTTTTCTAAAATAAAATTAAAAAAATAAAATAAAATATGTTTATTATGGAACATAAGATACATGTATCACTTATTCCACGTCATTTAATTTGAATTTGTAGGCATCCCTACTCATCGGCAAAGAAGACAGAGGGTGTAGGCCGAGAGAAAAAGCCGGCGTAAAAAACTCTCGGTACTCTTTTAAAATAGCAAATCATCAAACAACACTTATTTTAAAAGAAATATCGCAAATTAATTAGAAGTAGCCTGTCTAGACCCAGGCCCTTTTATCAACTAGATAATCGTTAACTTTACTACTAAGATATAGTTTCTATAAATATCTTCCTGTTATAAAGTAGGTAACTTATGAGCCGATAAATAATTGTACCCTTACACAGGATATCCCTCCCTCAACTCTCTTAAAATAAAAGGGAATAATCGGATCAATAAATAATACTCTAACGTGCGAACGTGACCTAACCTTTTGTCAAAAAAAAACTTCACACTCAAACAATCCGCGTTTTAACAAAACCCATCAATCAGATTGCATTATTTTCAATTGAATCTTTATTGTTTTAAATGGAACGTCAGTTTCAATATTGGGACGCTAGTTTTAACTGCCAAATAAATTGCCAGTACCAAAATTAAAAAATAAAGATATATTACATTTAAATTTAAAATTAGAATAAAAACGGTATTGTTCCGCTTAGTGCGTTCGATGCACAGCTGTGCGGGTTAAAGTTAAAATAACGGTCATATCCATAGACTATTGGTTTTTCTTACCCGTTTATAATCTATATTTGCTGACCATAGTTGACAGTTGACACCCTGATGTTTGCGGGTGTATCGGAAGTCACACCGACGACGTGGGAACCATAATTACCCCCAAGAATCCTAAGTGGCCCAGAATGTGTGATAATGTTTTGTAAACTTCCCTCGTCCTGACTCAACACTTTCCCATGGTTTCACTTTTCGACTGAACGACATTCGCGCAAAAATTTGTTATAAAAACTCATAATGTATACAAAGATTACAATTAAGTCTGAATTGTAATTAATACATGTAATTAGAATCACGATCTTATTTCCGTTAAGTAACCGCGATTCGTTCGTATTGCTGTACGTTTGCGGTTGTAGTATTGCAATCTAGACATATGAAATTACATCTGCCCCGTGGTCAGTGGTATCCTGCTTTATTACCTTGCGTTGAACGCAAATACACTGATACAACTTTTTTAAGAACATAAAAAGTACATGTTCTGAATTTAAAATTGAGTTCTAAATTTGAGTTTACGTAACAAGTGACTACAGTTTTTGTTTACTTTAAAAAAAACATTTCATGTCATTTAATACCACATTTATTTGGAATGTAGCTTCTTCATCAAACGAATATGTTCTAAATTCAAAATTAATTTCTAAATTTGAATTTACTTAACAACTGACTACAGTTTACGTTTACTTTTTAAAAACATTTTCATGTCATTTAATATCACACTTATTTGGAATGTAGCTTCTTCATCAAACGAATATGTTCTAAATTCAAAATTAATTTCTAAATTTGAATTTACGTAACATGGGAGTGGCTACAGTACATCTACTAGATTTATTGTTTGCTTTCGTATATTACATGCTTATTGAAGAAACATTTTCTACCTTTCCTACCTTTCTCTTAGGTTGTCCAATAACACTACTAACAGTCTCTATTAAAGGGAATACACTGTTCTTGTATTCAATTTTTTCACTTACCACTGTTTAGCACTTAAGACTAACGTCTAATACTCCAAGAATTCAATACATTCATCATTCAAATACTATCATTATGCAAATAAATCGACGTTGTCACTTGAAGGGCGTGAAAGATGTATCACTTGATTTCAATACAAAAAATATAAATCACCGTACAGAAACACATTATTTATTCTGATATCTCCACTTGAGTAATCTTCAACGCGGTTGGATTAGTCCTCTATATGTATATTCGATTCTTTTATTCCATTGTAGCCTTTGAATCAATTTTTACGTGAAATGACCCTTTGGGAACTGATTTATTTACATATAAACGTTTCTTATTTTTCTACAGAAGTTTTTAAATATTATATTTTACTTCAGATTTAAAAAAAGAACAGGCATTTAAGATATTTTCTTATACTTTTCTTCGTCCTACGAACAAGTATTAATGGGACATAGGAGAAATATTTAAGCATAACTGGGATCGACCTATTTTATTTATAGTTCGTTGCATTAAAAAGGATGCAACGGGCGGCCTTACCGCTAACAAGCGATTTTCCAGGCAACCCTAGTAAGGAAAAAACTAAAAAAGAAATAGTTTTTTTTTTTAAATATGATTGGACAGTTCACACCAATTGACCTAGTCCTATGCTAAGCTGGTGAAGCTTGTGTTATGGGTACTAGACAACGGATATACATACATTTTATAGATAGATAGACATATAAATACATATTTAAACACCCAAGACCTAAGCACAACACCAAATGCTCATCACAGCGATGTTTGTCTCAGCCGGGGATCGAAGTCATTAACAGTCAGGGGTACTAACCACTAGACCAATGAAGTGCAAAAACAAAATTACATGTAATGAAAAATATAATTACCTAACTTAATGTAAAATAATAATAATATAGCGTAAGAAAAATCTGGGTAAGATATATATATATATATATATATATATATATATATATACGTATAGCGGTTGATATCGCCTAAAACTTGAGAGACAAAAAAATGTCAACGCTCTACAGTATCTTTACGCTCAACGATTTACTGTTATGCGTAACGTAACTGAATGTAATGCGAAATAGTTATACACTGTGTTCGTCACAGCAATGTAATCTGTAACATTAGGCACTCCAAACTTAACCCTTCCCAATCTTCGGGTCACTTCAGCCCCTATTGTTGACACCAACTGGATAGAACACGTGTGAACTTTGATTCTATCCATCCATTCTTCGCGACAATTCAACTGTCACTAAATGTCCCATCTTGATGTGTTCCAAATGAATTAAAATTTATGTTAATATTGAATAGAAATGTTAATATCGTAATTATCGGAATGGTCATTCCAAGTTTCACACGTATCTTTTTTTTTATTGGGGTAATGAAAATAAAACAGTACATACCTTCTCCATAATAAAACCGGGGGTACAATTAACTAAAAACACATCCCTCCTGTTAATGAACTGGTCAAACACAGGTCATAATTTATATAGAAGTGCGAAGAGTAAACGCAAAGGGTTTGATTGATAACGAATCCTTTAAATATTCACCGAAGACCCTTCAGTCCAGCCACGACAATAAAAATATTGTATTAATATTTCGAGGAATTAAAGATATAGTATTACAATCTGAATTTCAAATGCAATTGTGTAAAACTAATTGTGTGTGAACTTGTATGAATATTGATTATGGGTACATTTGACCCTTTGTGAACGGGTCACAGATTAGACGTCTCACGCCATTGTTACAGATTATTACACAGTTCTATTATTTGTGGCATCTTTAGGATTTGACGTTTAACCTTGGCGAACATTTTGTCTTGAACAATAAATAGGTAATGTACAGACGAAATTGAAATGATAGCTGGAATAAAATTGTGACGGCAAAACATCAAATAGAGTGGAAAAGTTTAGCTTAATGAAGTACATATCTATGCGTGCTCCTATTTCACCATGCCCCCTGCTGATAGAGGACAATTTGTTTTTAATTTATTTTACTATTATTTATTACTTAAGATGACATGTGGAACATGGTGTAATGGTTTCAGCTCCTTACAAACGTTGTGTAAAACAAAAAAGAGTGGCGGAGAGTTCATTGCCAGTTCTTCTCTTCCGTTCTACACCCTGGATTTGAGAACTGGCAGTAAATGTAAATGTAGGAGCAATTAATGTATATTTCTTTTTTGACGTTCTTAAATGTACATTGTGTTACCTATATGAATAAATGTTTTTTGACTTCTATATACTTCTCTTTGTATATTATATTAAATAAGTTATGGACTAATAAAGTCTTACTATTATAACGGTATGCAAGGTACCTTTTCGCGGGTTCAATAATGATCGTTAACCTGGTGTCTACTCCAAACTAACCGTTACTGAGGCACTCGTGGGTTACGACGGCCCGAAACATAAACATCCCGTCCCTTGATTGATTCATCTTGCGTAATTGCGCGTACGTATAGGTCACGTATACGTGCGAAAAGAAACGTATAGACTAGTACTTGACCCTGATATAAATTATTGATACAGATAATTTATCTTAGCTACGAGAGAGTGCAATTTCTGCAAAGGCGTCCAAGGGTGATTATTACCTCGGTACAGTTACGTGGAAAAGCCTGCAACCTTGGTTACGGTATAAAAGGCTCACTTGAGGTCAACCACAACGAGATACGAGCTTAATGTCAAAAGTGATTTAAATTGCGACGGATTTTAGTGGCTAGTATTTGTCTAGCCCAGTGTTTCCGTGCAGCCACGCCCTACAGGGGGGCAATTTGATTAAGGGGGCTATTCGAAAATTTATTAAAATTATTTGGAATTTAAATATGCTGTGTTTTTTCGTTAGTGTTCTTAATAAAACCGATTCAAGTTTCTTAGGTGAACAATTCTATTTTTAATATTAAAAATTATTAATGTTACATATTGGTGACAAGAATTTTAGAAAAGCTTAAAGGGCATGGCACAAAAAAGGTTGGAAAACACTGGTCTAGCCTGTACGTTTATTTTCTATTGTTAATTCAGTTGCCTTAAGACATTGCTTTTAGCGATAAGGCTGCCTGTCTCTTCTTTATTTGTTAGTTTAATTTATCAACGAACATTTAACAATTTCGGAAATCTTCTGCTTTTTTTTTAATAGAATAGGGACAAACGGGCAGGAGGCTCATCTGAGGTTAAGTGATAGCATCGTCCATGGACACTCAATGCCAGAGGGCTCGCGAGTGAGACAAAATTGTTTTACAAATTTCACCGGTGATCGAACCGAAAACGCCCCGAACAATGAAAACATTGTTAGGTTAACACAATGTCCTGTGCCTTTCTTGGTGTCGACGACCTTGCGTCATGTTGTTGAACGCAGTTCAACCCTCGAAATAATATGGGAACCGAAATCTAGACTTAAAAAATGTTTTTTCGCGACATTGAGGTTCTGTACCGCGACCCCGGCTGTGTACCGATGTATGTCACCAATTGCTCTTGGAAAACTTCGAAAAAAACAAGCCTTAGAATCATTGATTACGTTAGTAAGGCACAGGAGTGTAGCCTATTTTTTCAGTAAAACTAAATCTTAGTTCCATAGTGTTTTATATCACCGTGTTGTCAAAGTGACTGTGGCGTATTAAAATGCGCCGGAGCACCGGAAACTGAATAGCAATTTAGTTTAATCCGCGAAACGCGAGGTTTTTGAACCTAACAATTATCAAAACAAAGCACTAATTTGTTTTGAAAATATAATTAAAGACCGTGCAATGCGCTTTAAATAATTCTAGTGAGATTAAAAATTACAATAATAACTGCGTTGATTAACTGTTCTTCATGCGCAGCTCCTAAGATCAACTGGACAAACGATACTCTAGGATTACATATACGATACATTTTGTTCATACTACAACTGTAAATGTTGTCTTACAAAAGTTCAACTCGGCCAAAATCGCGACTTAGTTTACAAACAATGCGTCGTCCCTTTCAACTTTCTTACGCGCGAATGAGATAAAACATCATCATAAGCCCAAGAAAAGCGTACAGCAAAGTTCATTGATCTACGAATTTCGCACAATGAGCAATTTCCATTGAGCAATTTGAATTTCTGAAATTCTTATTTCGAACGTTGCCAAGAGAGAAAATGCTAATGTTGACAGATGTGCAGAATTCGATATTCAAATATACATAGAGCGAAAAAATTTAACAGATGATGTTCTATATTCAAATATAGTCTATGCTAATGCGTGTCAATAAATCGCGGTACATTTAAATTCCGGAATTGTTAACTGGTTTTGCAATTAATGGATTAATTTAGTGTTGCAATTTATCTAATGGACGCCTACATTAACGATATTGTGTAAGCTATTTATTTCTTGTCAAATGTACCTGGAATAGGGTTTACTTGAGAAATATTTTACTGTAATTTACGTAGCTGGCAATGATTTACGACCATTTATATAATTTATCTTATAAATTGCGGTAAATTATAATATCGCCTAGAATTTATTATACAAAAATCTTTGATAATCAACGTAATAGATTTGTTTCGATGTATTCGTACCAATAACAATTGTTTAGATATATAGACCTCCGAACACCTGTATATATCTAGTCTTATAATGTTCAGTAAAAACAATAACAAAAAACATGTCACTAGGAATGATAGATTATAGAAGATTAATTCTATCTTGTCTACGAATAACTAGTTTTTATAGAATCTATTCAAGTTCTGATGATGTAGATATTACGTAAAATCTTTGAAGTAATAACCCTCACGATTTTCAAATTTCGAATGAACTTTTGTTTAAAAATTATTTAATAAGGACGTAAACATTCCATTTATAAAATGTCGAATTGCGTTAGTTTAAACATTTAAATTTCGAATAAACTTTTATATACTTAACAATATTTAAAAAAATATTTATGTGGAGACGTAAACATTCCATTTATAAACTGTCGAATCGCGTCAGTAAAAATTTAAATTTCGAATAGACAAAGACCAAAATTAGTGTTAAGTCTGTATTAGAAGCGCCAAGAAAAATGCCCGAACCGGTTGTTAGAAATCTTTCTTCAACATGAGCTACCAATTATTATAATAACCGGTCATTTTGTCCCAAGCATAACTGCAAAGAACTATAATTCAATTGAATCTGGATCTATGTAATTCTTTTTTAGACACTACTAACGACGAAGCCTGTTCCGCTTAACGGAATGGATTTTTGTCTTGGGACTCGAGCCCTCAGGTTTACAGGCAATGTGTTGCCATCGCGAAGTACTTTTCTAGTATTATTAAATTACTGTTTCAAGGTGACTCATTAATAAGTTACGCTTATCTTTAGAAGGCATTTTAAACAGTTACTTAAAATAACGTTTTAGTATGTATTATTCAATTATAACACAATGGTACAAAGTTTAATTTTCAATATTTTTGGTAGGTTGCGCATGCGCATCAGTCCTAAAAAGTCCACTCCTGCGTCTAAACGTGTGGAGTGGGTACTATCCTTATTATTTGCTCCATATTGAACTAGAAAAAAGTTTTTATGACCGCTGAATCTGAAGCTATTATCACTTGATAACACATCGAGAGAACAACGATAAGAATTACCTACGTCATTTCACATAGTAGTCTCTTTTTAACACAGCGTTAACACAATTCGACAGAAAGTGACGACAGATTACTGAAGAAATGAAATTAAGGATCTAATTCAATCTGTCAAAACGTTACCGTTAGGTCAAGTGTCATGGTTTTCGATAAAATATTGCCATTAGTAAAAAATTAGGAAACCCAAGGGTCGTAGGCTATCGTTTTTACACTACGTCCTTCGTTTTTGCCCCACTAACCGATATTTCAAGGGACTGATAACGCGACTTTTTTCGAAATCTATCCATAAAGAGCGTAACATTATCTATGAGTTTGTAGGCTCGAATTCCGGCTGTGCACTATGGAATTATGGATTCTGTCTATGTGCGTGTACATTACCTTGAACGGTGAAGGAAAACAACATCTACGGCGTGTGTAGGCACAGGAGGCTGATCATTTACTTGTCTATTAGATATCTGAGGCCCAGACCTAAAAAGGTTGTGATTTTTTTTAAACCCATTGAATTCCCTCATGATTGGCTCCATACATTTAATATATATATATGAGTACATAATGTTATGTAAAAGCTATAAAAACGTATTTTTTTTAACTCTAAGCTTATATGGAATTTAATGTGTTCAATAAATTCACCAAGAATCAAACCCTAAACAGCTTTTGATCATATGCATTAGTTAATATTTTATTTATTTGATAAATTTGACGTATATAAATACTGTCCACAAAATACAAAAAGATTGTATAACTCCAAGAGAAATGGCCTTTAATATTAAATTATAAATATCAAAGTAAAATATTGTGCCTTACAACGGGGGTCAAATGACATGTCTTAATAACGTAATTTATTTTTCTATAACATTCCAAAATTGAAAATAGTTGTCATTTAATTAATTCATAAGCTATTCTGTGTATCAATCATACGTTTCATTTAAATCTTGTTCCTGGAAGCCGTACATGAGAAAGGATTTGAATTTCGAACATTATCCTTAAGTAAGAAAGAGAGGTCATCTATCCTTGTCGTTTACTATTGGTGTGCTCGTAAAGATTTTGGAGCACAAAAAATTGTTTTGCTTTTTTTCACCGCGGCCATGTTGTACTCGTTTTATTGGTGCACCGTTTTAAATAAACTACGAGTCACGTCTTAAGTGGAAGTGGTTTTAAAATCGATCAAATTGGACTAGTATGACACAGAATGCAATTGATTTATTAAATAGACAACAACAAAATTCCATAGTCTTTGTCTTATCTGTGAAAATTGGGTCATAACCAATTTCAAACTCTGTGCCTATTAAAATCAAATCTTTAATTTAAATTTGGAACGCCAGATTTTCGTCGACATTATCTTTTAATTGGTCAGAAAGTGTTTAGAGGAAGCTGCTTGGCCACTAGATGCAATCTTGTTGAAGATGTACGGTCAATGACCGTGCGAGAGGGATAGCGCTATACGAGTGAACGCGACAGATAGGATGCGTACGCATCAAAAAGGATTGAAAATTGTTGTTATTGTTTGTTGTGTGCGTGTAGGTAGGTGTATTATTAAAAATATTCACGTTTACGCTAATGCCACAGAATATAAAATACAGCCTCGGTTATATTTTCTAAAATTTAACGCTTAATGTATTCTTTTCCATACAATGTAACAAAAGTCTTATTTTGTTCTATTGGAAGGATTAGGCGTGAATCGGAATTTATTTTGTTCTAAATACACGTTCACAGCCTATAGGCACGTTCTAATTCACGAATCAATAAAAATAGGCCGCGAATCAAATTCGTTGACTAGCCTTACAAATCGTTTCATCAAATAGCTATCAATAAAAGAATAATTTATGTGGCAGCAACGGAAAAGTTTCATCCTTGCTTCATTTGATAGTGAAGTACCTGGACCAAATCCAGGAGGTACTAGAGTAGAGAAGGGACAATTTAAGAAAATGGATGAAGCGAGAGAGGTATATCAGGGCCATAGCAAGAGATCCTTGGTCTCTTCCTACCCCCTCGGGAAAAAGGTGTGATGGTATTAATAAAAAAAAAATTATTGCTTAGAGTTTCGGTTTAGGTGTCATAAGGAAACAAACATTCTAATTAACACAAATGTTATTTATATTGTATTTACAATTTTGTTACCTTACATAGTAATTATAAAAATAATTAAAAATTAATCAAAATAAAATTAAAACAAATTTAAAAAGTTTGGTCCCTGTGGCAGAATATCGTACAGGCAGCATTTCCTCGCAGTATTGCGATACTTATTCGTTGAGCGAGAAAAGCACCAGCTCTGGGGTCACCGGTTCTATCTACTAGGCACTAACTTAAATCTTTAATAAGCGTCTGTGCACTTGAACCCCACGGCCCAAGAGTCTAATTAATTCATTAAATTGCTCCTACGACCTTATAATTTGGCGCCAATCACACTATTTGTCTATCTAAAGACAATCGAGACCATAGAGTTTTTATATAACTGGCTGGAAAGATTTCTTTCATAACATCTGTCAAACGTCACTCTTCCCGCGCCAAACGGATTTCCATAGACGCGTCTAATGCACAGACCTGCACGCTGCAATGCACGAGCTCGCAACGGACAATTCTTTATTCAAATGCAAAATCTGACAATGCAATAAAAAGCGCTGTTTATTGCTTAAAATACACAAATACCGGTCGAGGGTCATCTCAATGGCTATTGTTACCCTAAGTTGCCCTTTCTCAAGGCACAAAAGTGGTGACAAGTTTTAGAATAGTGAAAAGAATCTAGGATTATGTTAATGGGATTTAATTGAGTTTGTAATGGTTTAGGGCGCGGTGGCTTCGCTGGTTATAATTTATTTGTGTCAATTATTTAATTGAAAAACCCAATTATCTCTGTACGATTATGGCTCGTTCAATTCAATAAAAAGGCAATTACGATAGCGCCCCTACTGTTTGATAAAACAATCGGTTAATTTTATAGTAGCTGTCAATAATTATACCTTAATTTCTATCTATCTATCCCTTGTCTGGGATTATTCCCCAATTTTATGAACGTAATGTTATTTGTCAACTTTGATCCTTGACATAATATATGCAATAGAGGTGTCAGGAGTTACAAACAATGGTTTTTCAAAATAATACAATTTCTTTGATCCCCCGCTTCGCACGTGCTTACCGACCTACCGCACGGGTCATAAACAATGATCATTTACTTTATGATAGTCAAACATGAGTTTCCTGTTTCGAAATTTTTTCGAATTTTGAATTTCGAATTCTTTGCCGAATGTGTTACCAGAATTATAATGAAATTTCACTGTTTCATTGTTTCTATATTCAAAATAATGAAATGATTTTTTTTCTGTATTTTGGTTATAGACTCCGGACGTGTGTGCTTAATTGCTATGTAGGTAAAGAGGGCATGGCGCTCAACAGTATTAAATCGCCCAATTGCCTCATTTTTAACCGAAAAGTCGTTGGCCTAAGAGGCTTTTATAGTCTCAGTATGGTTTAAGGTAGTTTGAACCCTTTATTAAAAGTGATTCCATATTGACGTTTGCTTCCCTAGTAACTTTATTTTATAATTTTTCAGTGTTCATTTTATTTATTATTATTATTTCTACCCTCAATATTTATTTATGTTATATTTTCCATAAGAGATCGCGGTATTCTTATAATTAAATTATTTATCGTTCGTGAGATATATAATCTACAATTAGACATCATTTAAATTAATGTTAACATAAACAACAATTACATAAATGCGATAAGAATTATTGATAAAGTACTTTACCTAAATATCAAAACCATTGAAAATTTAAAATCTCGAAACATCTTATCTTATCGTGTAACACAAAGTATACACTATCAGGACTGTATGTGTTAGACTTACTAAAAACATGAAGAAAAACGTTAGAAGTCTATTTAAGCGTTGGCATAGTTGCGCGTGCGACTCTCATCCCCGAGGTCATAGGTTCGTAAAACGGCGTGTGTTAGGCTTACTTGCCTATTAGAAAATATCGCAAACAGATTTCTATCTGAGGCCTAGACCTAGGTTGAAGGGTTTTTTTAAACGAGGTACATACTTCGCTTCGTTAAAAACGTCTTCAAATGGACGATAAAGTTAGTAATAGAATATAATCTAACTAATAAAATTACAGCGAAAGAGAATATTTATTAGATATTAAAATCCCCCGTGCGTCTCTATCTATGTACGCGATTAATAGAGAGTAAGAAAAAACTGAATCTAATTCAATAAAATTTGGTTAAACTAATCAATATTGTTATCTTAGTGTGAATATCATGTAAAGGTCAAAGGTTACTAAACGTGTTTCCAAGAACTAATATTTCTCGCTTCGTTTATGTTATCTGTCAACGAATTGGCGGGAATGAGCGCCATTGTATTAAATTTGCAGACATGAAAAAGCATTCCATTTTTAAATTCAAACATTTTTCTTTTTTAAGGAATGAGTTATGGATCAAAGATTTCCATATTCTAAATTTAAATTAGTTTTTTTATATATAATTCACACTAATAATCTTTTTTGATATGAAAAATAAATTATTATTCGTAGATCGCTCTCTCTACTATACGTAAACGTTTTATTAAATTTTTCAAGTACTACCCTTTCTATACCACTTCCCATGCTAATTCGTGTCCATTATTTTGCCTATTCTAATTAAATGGTCACCCCAATTTTCTGTTTTGTGGGAACCTGCGCTGCACCACGCTCCGTGATTTCGTTTATTTGTGTTACATTACTGCAATCCATTGTTTATTTTGTGGCAGACGCAGAATAATAAACGTTCCATATTGTCTGAAATTGAAAGTGTTCTGTTTTCAAAACTCAAAACTTATTCGAATTTTAAAATTATATCGGATATAACACTTGCTTCTCGAGCATAGACAATGAATTAGAATACATTTAAATTAAGAACGCAGACGCGTCGCTTAGTTTAAAGAAGATTCCTAACATTTTATTGCGATCTTTTCGAACCAAATCGTGCACTGCCGAACCTGTCGAAATAATGTAATATACAAATAATTGAGGAATCAAAGAGAATAAGACAGTGAAATGTGCATTTAATTGTTGCATAGCACGTGGAAATCTTTATCAGCAACCTTGGAAATCACGGGCCGTAACCATTATAGTTACTGATTTGCATATAAACCTTTTGGGCCTCATTCAGTACATGTATCATTACATAATATATTTCATCATCGAGAAACGTAAAATTGAATATAGTGATTACTGCTTAAACGACGGAACGTATTTCAACGTAATTTACCATAAACAATTTAGACTCTGGCAAATCATATCTTTCTCGTAATACGTTTCCGCCTTTCCCCGTGTATGGAGACTAGAATGTCTATCGAACTTCTATTACTTAACTTCTATACTTGAAAAAAAAAACAAAAAAAAAAGTATTTTAAAAAATTTAATGTAGATTTATCGATTAAAAACGTTTTTTAATAATTATAAATTGCAACGGTTTTTTAATTATACAATAAGTAGAGCGTGAACTCAAAATTCGTTGCTTCAAATGCAAATCTTAATAATTACAGCAGTAATCCTGTCGTTCGTAACACTGAGGAATCAGAGCGTAAATATCCTTTTCTTCCCATTATAATTATGCACATAATTGTAACTTTTTGTAATCTTTGTATTAAGATTGTCGCGTATTTTGATTGTTACAAGTTAATAAAACAATTGCACTGTGGGAAATGTCACCCTTTGTTTTTATTGCATTACTACAAACCCATAATTGAAGGACATTTGAATAACAATTTGGAAATCGCTATTACACCGTTCGTTTTGATTGTATGCTGCCAGAAAAAGTTTCCATGGTTAATTTTATTTATCAGCTGCCAGTAACAAAATTCACAGGTATTTTTTTTTCGACTGCCATTAACAAAATTCATAGGTTAATTTTTTTTTCGACTGCCAGTAACAAAATTCATAGGTTAATTTTTTTTCGACTGCCAGTAAGAAAATTCATAGGTTAATTTTTTGGCTGCCAGTAACAAAATTCATAAGTTAATTTTATTTTTCAGCTGCCAGTATTTAAGTTGTAAAAAGTCTGTATTAGAATTCGATAGATCCAGTTTGATAAGGGGAGGTCTGGGATAAATTGGTACATTTGCATTTTCGCTTGCGAAACAGGTCAGTTCGGTGCGCCCTCCCATTTCTTCCCACGGATCACGCAGAATTTCATTAAATACGATAACATCTAAAAACGATTAGTTCACCCTATTCTATAAGGGGTAGAATTATTTAAAAAATTGGTGATTATTATTCGAAAAATCTTTGTAAATATTCCTATACCTAACGTAGACAATAACTAAAGTTTTACCAAAATTAATGTGACCTTACCTATTACCTTCCCTAGTTCCAGTAGAACATAGAGCGGCGACCCAAATTATCAACCACAAATCTCACACTCAAATACAACTTAACCAAGCATAAAAATGCGTTACTTCAAATCATAAGTGCTTCGAAAATATTCAAATTAAAAGTCCTCGACTACATTAACTCGGTTCAGTGGATGATTGACAACCACTCAACACAAACTTATCAATGCGTTTTGAAATCGATTTCTCAAGACGATATTTTCGTTATCCTTATAATAATTGCATCGCACTCTTCAAACCATTAATACTTTTTTCTTATGGCAGTCGAAGCCAATTTCTAAATTATTCTAAATTTAAATCGTACGTTTAACTCGCAAAACCCACAGATAATATTTTAATGTAGTTTGAATATAGAACAATTAAAAAGGAATCTTTTTAAATTTCTATTCATATATAATACTTATCTATTCTAAATTTGAATCTGTTCGCTTATAAGTGTTTAACTGGCGTAAACCATAGACGATATTGAAATATAATTTGAATATGGAACAATAAAAAATGAATCTTTTTGATCGTGAAGTGTCAAATTTCTGTTCATGTTTACTTTACTATCTATGGTTACCATCGAAGCCCTCGGGCCGACCCGTTATTTGATTACTCTTCGACACACGTGCACGCTACGTGACCAGTACATACATAGTAAATAGTTAAAGGTCGATGCCTACTCGACTGCAGTTATACGGACATCTTATCGTATAGGATACAAAAATAGGCGTCTCCGCATCTTTCGAATGAGGAATCAATTCAATTATTCATTAGTTCATTAAGATTATATTGTTTATATAGACTGGAACTAACACTTAAATAGTAATGATCTAAACAACGACCGCTATTTAAGCCTCGACTTGTTTAAGCTATCGCGGAATAGGATGCATCATGAGCGCCACCAAACCTTACATACCTACACACCATACAAGTCGAAACGTCAAGATAGAATACAAAATACCAGCCGTATCACCTCGACGAGCGTTTCCACAACTGAGCGTTTTTGGAATTTTTTTCTGCGCACCACCACTATGTGGAATCAGCTGCCCACTGAAATATTTCCGAACCAATTCCACTTCTTCATGAAAAGAGCCAACCTGTTTTTGAAAGGCCGGCATCACACTTGCGAGCCTTCTGGCAACGTGAGTGTCCATGGGCGACGATATAATGAGCCTACAGCCCGTTTGCATTAAAAGAAATACATCACAGCCGAATTAATTATTACGTACCTATTTAATATTTTTATTGATCTTTTCCGTAAATGTTTCAAACGTTTTTGTATATCTTTGGCTATATATTTGTTTTATATATTATATGTTAGCTGTAGGCTTACGAAATAAATAAACGATCAAGTTTTATTACGTTGCAGTATTGCATTCAAATGGCATTTCCTTTCCCAAGACCGAAGGTGACCCATATTCATAAATTCTTTTCTCCAGTCCATCAATGCTTGACCAATCATTTTTACGAACCGACCCCGCCGGTCACCATTATTGCGAGACAACGCGACCCCTTTATACGACTTTCACACGTTTTAAAAAGTGGAATTTGTCGAAACCGAACGATTTGACCGCCCATAAAGGCTCGTTAGTGAAGTATAAGTGTCCAGCCCTGCATAATAATGTCGTAAAAATTATATTTATTGTTCAGAACGATTGTGCCTCCTTTGACGCGTTTTATTGGCGGCTTAAATATATGATTTATGAGATGAATTTACGATCACAGCAACAGCTAGACTAGGTAATTGAACGAAAGTTCGGTGGCGGTTGGTGTACAAATAAAATAAAACTGTTTAAAGCTAACAACTGGCTTTGTTTAAGCTTTATATGTAACTATGTACTAGCTGACCGGGCAAACGTCGTTTTGCCATGTATATCATGTATAATAAAAAAATAGGGGTTGATCGTAGAGGGATGAAAGTTAGGGGTTGTATGTATTTTTGTATGTTGTATCATAAAAAAATAGAAATTAAAAATTTTGTCAAAAAAAAAAAAAATTGTGGTGGACTACCCCTAACATTTAGGGGGATGAAAAATAGATGTTGGCCGATTGTCATAGATACCGGATAAGCACAAAAAATTTCATCAAAATCGGTCAAGCCGTTTCGGAGGAGTATGGCAATGAAAACTGTGACCCGATTTTATATATTAGAAGATAACATTAGGGGTAGTAGGGATTAACAAAAAACTGACTTATTGAAGAGTTCGTTAATCTGACACTAACGAATTAGTATCGCAATACAGCGAGGAAATGCTGCCAGCGTTAAAGGTACACTGCCACAGGGACCAATCTTTTAAATTTGTTTGATTATCTTTTTAATTATTTTTATTATTACTTTGTAGGTTAAGAAAATTATAAATACTGTACTTGATTGTAATTAATAAAATTGTGTTATGTTATTGTGACACTTATGTTAATATTATCGGAACTGCGAATGTTAAATTACAATTTATGAGTGGTAAAAACTAATGGGCTCATTTTGGCTTCAAGTGTGCGATATTGATTACATTTTGTTTACGCTTCTACTTCTATCTTAGATTACATAAATGACACCTGGATTAATTTTTAGTTTTCGTGGGTGGTCTGCTACCTATCCTTATTGTATCTCGAAGGTCGAAGGCACTCCTTGAAATTTTAATTAAGCAATACACTCGCAGTTTTTGAAGCGTCACGCTAACATTTTAATCAGGACTTGTATAACCTTGGGAGCTTTTGGGGCACAAAAAGTATCCCATTGAGAGCTTTCGGCACATAAAAACACTTATCGGTATATTGCCGTGAGCTTTCGCTTTGCTCACTTAAGATAAGCGTTATCGCACTTTCAAAAGCAATGTCAAGTGTCGTTAGACCTTGTAAGCCGAGATGCAATTTAATACGCGATAATAAACACCAGATGTGGGGCACATGTCGCCCCGGACTTCTAAACCACTACACCGATTATAATTGGCGTAGCGCTAGCCAAATGCCGCTCAAAACACTTCGCAAGACCTCAAAAAATATTTCTTAAATATTATTTTTCTTAAAATCAATGTCGCTGCAACCTTTTTTGGTCTGGGCCTCAGATTTCTGAATCTGTTCCACGATCATTTGTCAATCTAACAGGCGAGTAGGTGATCAGCCAGTAACTGACACGCCGTCGATGTTTTGTGTCTAAGTCCTTACGATGTTACGCGAATGTTAAAAGTGTACATAGAAAAAAGTCCATTAGTGCACAGCATCGAACCAACGCCCTCAGGGATGAGAGTCGCCACTGGACCAACACAGCAACATAAGTACAAGAAAAATAACGAAAGCAAGCATAGAAACTTATGAAATCTTTTCTATTGTGCATTGTCTGCAATCTCAAATGACAATTTACAATTCAATTCAACAAAGAAATTTCATTAATTTACTTAACAATGCCATGTAATAGTTAGCAAACGTCCAAATAGACTATTTAAAAACGGGATTACACTACCTTAACCCGAATGCACGATTAAACATGAAACGCGAATTCGTTATACAAGTAGACTTATCTTGGGAAAGGCCGCGTGAACCTGTTATGCGGTATTAGCATAGCACCGGCCATTGTCTATTATTCTACATTCATGAGTAAACATACACCAGTCTTTGTGCCTATTGTCCGTGTAATACTTAGCAGCATCGCCCCTCTGATCCCATCTTTTCTATGCATTGTCCGTCCACAATGAGTCTCATCTCAAATATGGTCCATAGGTCGCGTTTAGTAACCTCAGGTCACATCTCACAATGGTCTACTTCTGTTTTCTGTTTAAAAACCCATGTTTATTGCTTAGCGGTTCGGATGGACTCGTTCTCAATTGTTAGACATTTCTGAACAATGCTTCAACAATAGAGATTATTGCTGTTCAACGTTCTTAGCTACCGTTTATGACCTGTCTTTCCCAGTATCGATCCTATTGTTCCAAATTTATGGAGTTGTTTCGGCTCCCGTTTCATATAACAACCATGGGAATGTAGGTTGCGTGTCTTATCCCAATCACTACATAGAAATTGGGCCTTTTAACTAAACGGCGCCGTTTAACTAACGGCCTGAAAGTTATTCATTCGTAGCGATTGTTACAACGTAATAAACTGGCTGGCTAATGCTTAGGCCATTCGTACGATTGAGTATTTGGCAGAAATAAAAAGATGAACATCTGACATAAAAAATATTTCTTTTAAAATTAAATTGCTTAAGTCAAATTCACATTATTAGTCACTTCACATTGTACTTGTTATTTTTCATGAAATTTCGGAAAACACCATCAAAGTTGTGGTTTACCGACGCCATATTGATAATTTGAAGAGTTTCGTTTCTAGTTTGAGAGTGGCAGAAAGTGGAATTAAATGTACATTAACAGTCAACAGGCTAGGCAAGCAATGAAACGTCAACGATCCAAGTCATTTGCCTAGCTGTTTACTAAACTGGCTGAACATCTTTCAGGCCGCTCGTTAAACGGCTAGGCTGTTAATTGAACGGCTAATTAAGCTAGTTGGCTGCGACTTGCACACATGTCTTGGTTTAGCTAATGATAGTACAATTCTTGGTATATTAACGCTACTAAAATGATAGAGACACGAAGAGGGCTTGATAAGTTTTGATAAATCTTTTTGACGCCGGTTGAGACAGTCCGCAATTTTACGCGTACAGTAGCGAAGTGTGCAGACGGGAATGGGAATGCGATTTTTATTTACGGTTGGTTGGCTGCGGTCTGCCTGTCCGAATGAATTACCTGTCAGGAGCTTTTTGTTTCTCATTTCTTTGTTTTAAAAATACCATTTAAATGCTATAAATCTCAAGTTATCGGGAACTGTGATCATTAATCCAGTTTGGTGAAACTATATAACTATAATAAATAATAGTTAAAAAAAACTAAAAAACATTTTTTTAAACTTTAAACCACATCAAACTAACTCTGTGCCATATTTTTCGTCTATCGAGCAACCCACGCTTTTTCACAATAATACCAGTATTTTTTGTTCATTACAATTTTCAGCCTAAATTAGGAATTATTTTTCACTTTTTAGTTTGATGTGCTTTAAAAGCGTGTTTTTTAGTTTTTTTAAACTATTATTTATTTTTTAGTTAATTTTTTTCGGATTATTGCATTGTCATCGATCTTTGACAGGTGGGCAAAGTTTGAATTAAATCTGTCCGTTAAAATTGGGTCAAAATCGATTCCGAAGGAGTCGGTTACATACATACATACAGGTGAAGCTAATATAAAGCGTGTAGAAACAAATATGTATAGATGAAAGATACGTCGAATTCCGGTAGCGCGGTAGCACTGTCATCAATGATACTTCAAGTGGTCGATAATGGCGGCGCTTTGATCGTCATTGGGTGCGGCACCTTTGATCCCACCGCAGGGTTATCCTTCTTAGAATATAGATTACACTCGTACAGTAAATACCTGGTAATGTATAAATAAAAATGTGTTTATTCATTATAAGTACATGCATTACAATGTGTCAGGGTTCCGAGCTCTTCCATAACAACTTAATCATAAATTCCTGAAATTATATTTATATATAATTTAATTACATCTTTATTAATTTTTGTTTTTTAAACCGTTTTCAAAACGCCATAGTGCATGAGTGAGTGTTGGGTGTTTTTTAGTGAATGAGTGTGTGAGTGAGTGAGTGAGTCAGTGTGTGAATGAATAGTGTGCTTAATATATAAATAATAGACCTTGGTTGTTACTGATGTAGGATTATATTGCAGCAATAGTTCTCGCCTGTATTTCTAGCATTTACCACAATTTAATATTTGTATTTCGTAAGTTTATTGTATTATTGATTTTCGTTTTTATAATTGAAATGTGTCCCAATGAATGGTGTGCACACATTCACACACATATTTTTTGTATCTGTATGTTTCGTTAGTGTGCCTTTTTAAATTAAATAATTATACATCAAGATAAATGTAAACTATTCCAGCGATAGTAATGTCGGAATCAATTTAGAAATTAAAGTAACTCAATTAATGGTAATAACGTTAGCCATTAGTTACCCGATCGAAAGCATAAAATCTTTATATATATAAAATTCTCGTGTCACAATGTTCGTTCCCATACTCCTGCGAAACGGCTCGACCGATTCTTATGAAATTTTTTATGCGGATTCAGTAAGTCTGAGAATCGGCTACTATCTATTTCAAACCTCTAAGTGATAAGGGGTGCCTACCTCAAATTTTTATTTTTTTGATATATTTTTATTTTTTTATTATGTGGCATTAAAAATACATACAACCCTTCATTTTGACCGCTCTACGATCAACCCCTATTTTTTATTATAGTAGATAGATAGTTGTTTTTATTGAACTAAAAAATGTTTCTTAGAACATGGCAAAACGTCGTTTGCCGGGTCTATAAAATTGTATTAACCTCGCTACTAGCAAAGTTTTTTAATTAGAAAAACTTGGTCGTCACATGGCGGAGATAAATGACACCTGCGTCTAGTCCTAGCTTGTAGTTCGTTGAACTTAGAAACACTAGATGTGGTCTAGAAAAAGAAGTGTAGATTGAAAGCTGAAAGCAAAAAATAAGAAACTTCCTTATCGAACGATTAAAATTTTAAAGCGAGCATTTTATTTTCTAGTATTGAAAAGTTTTATTTCACACGCTCTTACTCTAACTATAGATGTTATTGCAATAAAAGGTATTTTTTTCATCGTGACGCTTGGTAGCCCGTTCACGCACATGCGTTTACTAAGCCGTAAATAAAGTATAAAAACAGTTTAGTTATGCACTACAAGATCACTTCCTTGGTACATGACAAAATATTCAATGTTTTAATTAAGATTTGTGTAACAGTTAATGTTTACTCTACAAACTTTTACCTTGGACTTTTACTTGCGCAAACGTGACAAAGAATCCGTTTCGCTACAATGCATCTGTTACTTTCACACGGCAACCACGCAACCAAGCTATTTCTTCTAGTATTTTCTATGTAAATTGCAAAAAAAGCTACAACCTTTTTAGGTCTGTGCCTCGGATTTCTTATTCATGATCATTTGTCAATCTAATAGGCAAGTAGGTGAGCCTCCTAACACACGCGGTCGACTTTTTGGGTCTAAGGCAAGCCGGTTTCCTCCCGATGTTTTCCTTCAACGTTCAAGCGAATATTAAATGTGCACAAAGTCCATTACACATCCGGAGATCGAACCTACGACCTCAGGGATGAGTCGAGAGAACCCACTAGGCCAACACTGCACATATGTATATTATGGTATTACACTATCTATAAAGTAATCAATCGCATCCTATTAATCTGAATATAAACAATTATTAGTTATTACGATTAGGATGCAATTATTTATTATTAATTAATTACTAACCTTTAAATATATTATTCAAAGAAGTCCCTTTAGGCAAGGTTCCGAAGATACTGGCCGCGTCAAATCAAATCTTTGTCCGAGGCAGCTGCTCTTCGGTCTCCTATGATGTTGACTAACCTTCTTGCCATTTCCTTAAAAAATGGTATTTATTTATAGCTAATTAGCATTAAAATGTAATATTATCCATGAAGTACTTCATTACTCATACTCTTGACATTACTTCACAATATGACGTTGTTAGCAATCATATATCGGTCAGCTAGAGAATGCAATAGCCGATTGCAGTAGCAGGGTTACAGTTGTTTGATCTACTTACAATACTACCCGTGAGAATCAGAAATAGATACTAACGAAACAGCAAACATAGTAACTTCACACCTATCTTCAATCAATAAGTGCATTTATTAGATGTTCATAAACGAAACATCCTGTTTTTTTAATCTATCTATCTATATATATATAAATGAATTGCTGTTCGTAGACCGATTTGGCTAATTTGGTCTTGAATTATTTGTAGAAGTCCAGAGATGGTTTAACAGTGGGAAACATAAATGATAAGTAGTGAAAATACTAAAAACGACAATTCAATTTTTCCAATGAAATATGCTCCTATTGTGTGTTCCTATCTTTAGAAATAAAGAAGTGTCACTTGGTTATCATATATTTATAGGTAATCTCAGAAATGTGTTTCATTCTGTAGTTTGAGGTTGTCTTTGGTCTGTATTAAAAATGTTGTATTACGTTTTGACACAAATATATCACTGTAGAATTATAACCTCGTATGTCAAAAAAGCATTTATTTTTTTATTAGACTCTTATGTCATTTAATTGGTAAAATCTAATGAAGTAAGGACTTATTTATGTTATTAATAAATAAGTCCTTTTTACCAATCAAAACTGTGGACAGAAGCTTATAATAATATTTTAACGAACATTGACGAAATGAAACATTTTTTTTTGTTTCCTGTGATGTTTGGTTCTCTGGACAGACGAGTTTATATATATGTATGTGATTCGAATTTCACGACTTCATCTTGTCTCAATAGAACCAAATAAGAAATCACAACCTAAATCCGGAAAGCCATTCACGTCCGTTATGGTACATTACCATTTTACAGAGAAAGTAACAAGTGGAAAATGAGAGTACAAAGATGTTTATACAACAATGTCATGGGTAAATGGGATCATAAATCAAATGACCGTCTCTTAACTGAATATGTAATGTTTTAAACGTTTCTGACGCTGTAAAGATTCAATACAAAGAGTCAGTGCAGTGTTGGCCTAGTGGCTGCAGCGACTCTTATCACTGAGGTCGTAGATTCGATCCCCGGTTGTGCACCAATGGACATTTAACATTCGCTCTAACCGTGAAGGAAACCATCGTGAGGAAAGCGGCTTTAGACCCAAAAAGTCGACTACGTGCGTTAGACACAGGAGGCTGCTCACCTACTTGCCTATTAGATTAACAAATGATTATGAAACAGATACAGAAATCTGAGGCCCAGACCTAAAAAGGCAGTGGTGTAATAGATTTAACGAACAAGCATATATTCATGTCCATTAAAAGCCAAGAAACTGATTAAAAACTCAAAGAACGATATAATATTCAGAGAAGTTGCTCCTTTCCACAGTATACGACAAAATCCACGTCAATCAAATCATAAACCATGAACTAAGGTTAACCGCATTTTAAATAACATATCAGATAATATGAACAAACGTTAAAATCGGAATACAATGCACTCTACCTGCCTGTCACTTATTTGTTTAGGCTTGTCTTAAAACCAGTAGCTCGATACCCAAACAGCTATAATATACAAGCAAGATTGGTTTTTGTTACACTTTTTATCGTGTATCGATAGAACGATGTGCTTCAGGGTTGAGTAACTAATCCTTTACTAAACTTGCTTTTGGAATTTGCAATTGCTGATTTTTATTTATATACGAATATTTAATAGATATAAACAAAAGTTCTGTTAGGTAAGGTGACCAACTATACTCATTTACTGAGTTTTGTACTCGTTTTTGGCAAACCGTACTCTTTTCAAAGCCTGTACTCTGAAAGTACTCATTTGTCTTTCTAAAACATTTTTTAGATTTTTAGTTGTCCAGGCACTAATGCTGCTGTTGAAAGGGTATTTTCACTAGGGAATGATTATTGGAGCAGTGAGTCGCAAATTTCTGTAAATACCTACCTGCCGTATTAACAGTCAAATTTAATATGCAAAATGAAAGTTGTTCAGATGTGGCTACATTATTAGACGAACATCCTCATGTAGAAAAAAAATGCACTCCCAAGAAAAATATGTTTTTATAGTTTTTTCTTCAATTTTTTTTCACCTATGAAATACTGTATAATAATGGTGTACTCTTTTTGAACAAAAAATAGTTTGTAACCTTATGTTAGGTATCTATTGCATCTTGCCCTTGCCCATAGTCATATTGCGGACGCTGCATATCCGTAACTGTGATGTCGACACGCCTTTCACTTGACCTAGATATTTGGGAACTGGTTCGTAATCTCAATACTTGCATACCCTATCTAGTAAACGCAATTCCGTTTCCTGTCAAGGTGATTAAACGAGATACAAAATGGTCTGGCAAATGCAGTAGCCCTATAATCAGGATAAACACAGCTAGGGCATGAGGCAACCTGTTTGATTGCAGTCACCGCCTACGCCTGACAAATCCGCGCTCGTTTCTTTTCAATCCCCCTTACCCCCCACACGTGTGCTTCCAAGAACATTACGTGTAGCGGGTGTGCACGGGACGCGGGCAAGTTTAGACTTGTTTCTTTACGTCATCGAACCAGTTTTCCGCCGTGTTAGATATATTTGTAAAATTGTCCGCGTTTATAAAGCTATAATATAAACACGGCAGCGCGTGGGCAATGTTTGTCGTTAAATTACTGTGGTCTTTAGAATCCGCAAGCACTCACGCGTTTTCATACTTTTGGGAATTCGCCGCAATTTCCTGCTTTTGTATACGCGATTCAGAGAACGGCATTTGTTGAGCGGTCATCTTTCTGCACCTTTTGTTCGCAACAAAGCTTCAGATAATTGAAGTGCAAAGAAATGAATTTTTCGAAGGCATTAACGTTCCTGAGACATGTACGCATATTACCTATTCATGTTACGCTGTATCCTGCGGCAATTACAAAGGACAAAACAAAACGACAAACAAAACACTTCGACATCATCGACTCTCGAAGGAAGCGTGACGTTAGAAAAAGTTAATTTGACGCTCATCAGGATGAATCCTTCACGTTCCTAGACGATTTATCCTATCCTTTCATATTTTTTATCCCATCAGTGATTCCACTCGGGTCGACGGATGCGTGTTCATCAGACGCGGTCATTTATGCGCGTGCGCTGCATTCGGTTCATTTCTCAATCTCGCTTGCCAACTTGTTACGAACAATGGCAGTCGTGACAAAGCAATTATGGCTCATTTATAGGTATCATAATGTCAAAAGTTACCCTTTATAATGACAGTTGTAAAGCCTCTTGGACGAGTCACAAACGCGATGCGTCCGCGCAGATATTTAGGTCGACGAAAATAACCACGTCGGCAATCGGATAAATTCGGGCAGCCGGTCGTTTAATGAACTCTGGGGCTAATAAATCAAATATCAAGTTATAATAAAAATTACCTTTCACTGCACTCATAAGAAAACTTTTACTCAACCTAATTACCATCCCAATTCGTAAGTAATGAGCGAAGACCCAGTTGTGGCGTTCAATGTTATTCAGACGAGTTGAAAATACGCTTAGTTTTGAATATTATTAGATATCGTCATATTTGTGTGAATTGATAGTGGCTTGTGTGCGCACTCAAGGCCATTACAGTTTACGCGAGCCAAATATAAGCTATAACCCGGCCAACTACGAAAGATTTCCGCAATACGTATACTGTACAATTCTTGGGCACTTCTTAAATATACGGTATAATAGGTACAGCGAAAATGCCGCGAAACGCTCCATTGAATGTTTGGCGGGAAATAGTTATGTAACGTTGTGAAAATGTTTTCTTCTCGTTTGTTTAAGTTTTATGAGTTTCCTATATTGTTGTTTTAGTGAATAACTCTAGCGCTATGTCATTTTCAGGTTAGGTCACGTGCTATTGTAATATTCCACACACGTGGTAAATTTGGCGGGAATCATCCGCGTGGTCAACTTGTCGGCCTTGGATTGCGTCACTGACATAGTTTCTGACGAATCTCTTTGAATTTTATACGATAATAGTTAACCGTCAATACTTCTAACTCCTTATCTTACAAGGTCACAATCGTGAAATTGACGAAAATATTTTATTAAAACGTGTAAGTATTATACTTGCGGCTAAGCTGTTATTGTTATAACTTGTAAATTTTGACAAAATTAATGATCAAATTCGCTAAATCAATATTCAATTAATAACAAAAATTACAAAATTTTTTCGTAAATAATTTTGATTTAAGACACTCATATTATTTAACTTGGAAAGTTTCTTTAAAAACTCTTGTCAGATGTGAGAACTCAACAAAATATTCTAGAGCTAGAAGACAGGCAGTTACTCTAGGCAGGAGACAGCACCACAGAACAGATTCGCTCATAGCCTTAGAGTTGATTGCAAATATCCTCAGAAAAAAAATCTTGTCAGAGGGAGTTAATTCTCTTCAAAAAGCGTGTAAAATAATTACCAATAGTTCTATAGACAGGCGACTCGAGATTATGTGATATTGTTTTTGTATTAACACAAGAATTAAATAATATCAATAAAAGTTACTAAGCGTTCGTATTACTTTAGAGGGCCTATATTCCTTATTATATTGGTCATATGACTTCTATCAAATCAAGTCGTGGCCTTGTACGAGGTGGGTGCCTGCTCTCTTGCGCATCGCATGTTGCTAAGCACTTTTTATGAGCTGTGATTATTACAAGATCCGATTTTGAAACCGGCTCCTTCATTTGTTTTTATAACATATTAAACATAGCATTTTATTGCATCAGTAGTATGATTTTGGTCCCAAATTTGTGCATCTGAATTAGATTAATATTAATTTCTATAGTATGACAATAGCTAATTTATTAAACGTAAAACGGCAGTAAAACTTTAATAGCCTCAAAGGCTTTCTTTAAATTAGGAACGACTTGAAGGGCGTGGCCGGGATTTTAAAATTCCAGTATTACTTTTTATAGTTCTATACGAGTAGTCGTAAATGTCAACTGCAGGGTCCCAATGCTCAAAGAAACAAAAGTCGTAAAACTTTACTCCAAAAAATGGGTACTGCTCTACCTTCTGATTTTACGACCTTTCGTTACATAATTTCGTTTGTGTGGAATTAGAATAATTTTAAATATTTTTTATAAATGTACCACTCAGTTAAATGTGCTTAAAATATTAGTTATTATGGAAGCTCAGTGTATGGGAATCTGGCAAAATGCCAAACACATATTACAGAGAAACCAAGCATTGTTTATAAACTAAATTATTTCGAAAATTCTGTGGTAGGTATTTTATTCTCTCATTTTAGAGTCGGCTATTAAATTGTCTATATAGTCGTCTACGATTCTAGAGTCCACTAGCTAGAGTCATTATTAAATCTCCATTTTTTCATAGTTTAATATTGTCTTTCCCTCTTTTCAGATTTCTTGAGAGTGCACAAGCGGCCATCCAGCAACGGTGCGAAATCACCGGCGCACAAACACAAGCAAGAGTTGCGCGGCGTTCACATCCGCCCGCCCAAAGTCGCAAGGCTGGTGCAGACGCACCTCAAACGCAGTTAGGGCATCCCCCTCCCCGCTAATTGAACAAGGTGTCATTTCACTTGTAATGCCTAGGTCCAAATAGAATTTAATAGTGCAGTGCCGGAAGGAGCTTCTGCCGCGTATCACGGCGGCTGACACTTCGATCGTGAGTAGTATGGATTCCCGGGCACTGCCTCACCCACTGCTTCGGTAAAAAAAGCTGTTTCGGAGGCAGCGCCCGCCTAAAAAAAAAAAAAAAAAAAAAAAAAAGTTTGTGCTCTAACCCCACTAAACAGGACGTGCGGAGTCGAATGCACTCACTCCTGAACTGATAGCTCTAACCGTTCCAGAGATAGCTTTCCCAAAACCTTGCTAATTACTTACTAATCACCACCTTATCAGTTACTATTTCCTGCACGAAATCCCCACTCATTATCTAATTACTTAATGACTCAGTACGAATGCATCGTTATCTACTTTCCTACATTCACTAACCCGATCTATGGCTCTAAAAGAAAAATAGAATAATATAATATAATAAACTATATCTAACCTAACCTAACCTACGGGTCTAAGCAAACAACAATAAATATACCTACATTAACACCATTATCTATAATAAAATTAGATGTAAGGGTTACATATTTAAATAAAACATTTTTATTCCAGGTATTATTCTTTTATTTATATGTCCATTATATTTCTATACAAATTTACTAGCACCGTATCATTGTTCTCTGAGTCACACGTAAAATTTCTAAGGAAGTCTTCTAATCTCATCCCCCTGAACTTGTAATATATGTATACCAAACAGTACTCTCCGCACACCGCCGATAGGTAATCCTGAACCGTAAGGTTATTGTATCTCCACATGCAACAATTCCTCCTTAAAAATCCTTCTATTGCTTCAATAGGTTTACGTCCAAACGAATCAAAGTATTCCCCAACTCTTTCGACGTTTATATGAATAGCCACCCAATGAGACCCCGGCTGTGAATCAGGGTCAAGATTGCATATGATAAGTGCTGGCACCTGAGCATACATCGGCAATCGATTTGAAGGATATACGTTGCTCTGGAGGCTGGGATGTATTCTACGAAGACTCATTTGCACTTCTAGTGTGTTCATACTTTAATACGCGTTTACTCCCCTACTCTTTCACTCTTTTACTGACTACATTTATTACTATCAATTCATATTTATACCAATGTATTTAAACACACATAATATGATCTCAACGTAAGTAATGAGTCTCTTTGTAAAAAAAGTAATGAAGGTAAATAAAAACCATGTCATATTCGATTACATTATATTTTATTATTCTTAATATCATAATAATTACATAAGTGATTGCTTAACTACTATAATCCACACATACATTTCTGTTCTTATCTATTTCTATAATATTTGAAAACTCTGCGTAAACTACACAGTTAATTGTTTCAGTCAATGCGCTCTCGAATCTTACTTCCATTCTTACACTACCATGGCGTACAAGATTCCAATGCACATTAGAGTTAGCCGACAAGTCAGGTGTTAAATCAAAAGCTAGTAAACAGTATCCATTTGAATATTGTTCCCTCGATATTCCATTACCTTCGTTAAGAAAATGTATACCGGTGCCTGAGTACAGGGTGTGGTATGCGCTAGTAAATACATCGTTTGGAAATGATGGTTGTAACGATTTTGAAGGTATCTGTTGACCATCTATATATAGGCTAAATGAGCAAATACCAAAATTTTCAAAGTTGAAAGGATTTTTAACATAACTACCGTTGAATGCTGTATTATTCACAAAACCTATAATACATCTCTTAGGAACCTGTCCTAAAATATACTTCAAAAGTAATGAAGGTTAATAAAAACCTGATAAGGTTATTCGTTTATATTTTCATATTCGTAAATATATTTTATTGTTCTTAATATTATAATAATTATACGTATATGTGGTTGATAAACTACTAGATACACACATTTCTGTTATTATCTATTTCAAAAATATTTTAAAAATGCAATGACTATTAAGATTGCAAAGGGTATTTAGAGTGCCCTTTGTATTTCTTATCCACATTTTACTGATAGGTATGGATACTTGTTCAAACATGCAGTCGAGTTGAATATCGTAACTAGATAATGATATCCATTACCAGTCTATATAACCCGATACTTGTAGAAAGATTTAGTATTGTGCTCTAAGTTCGACAAAAGTGAAGTGGTTGAAAGTTTGAAATAATAAACAACAATGGAGGTAAGTTATTTAAATTTTATAAATTTGGTTTCAGTAAATTCTTTAATAATTCCTATTTATTTTTTGAAACGCATTTTGATTTGTTTATGTTATATTTCAGTCTTCATACAACCTGAAAGATGTGGATAAATGTTTCAGACCATATAATTATTATAATTTATCTGATGATGAAGAAGAGGTTTTAAACATAACAGAAAATAAAAATAAGAAGACCAATCGTTTAGATGACTTTTTTCTTCAAGAACCTGACCGGAAGAAGAAAAAAACTAAACTTTCTTCAAGTGTTGGCCGTGCAGGGAAGGAGGGAAGCATTTCATATATATCGACTGATAAAGATGATGGAATGGACGCTGACATACTTGTGAAAATGGAATTATATAGTTTAAAAAAGTTGAAAGAAATCCCAGTGGCACAACATTGGAAAAATGCAGATATTCGTGTTAAATATTATATGAAAAACGATTCCAACATTGATGTTCAGATAAAGGATATTGTATACAACATAACAAAGGGGATATCCGAGGAAGATAGTGTAAAACGTTACAGTTTTAAAAATTAGTTTCATTTAGTTTCTTCATGCTTCAGATTTTAATACCATATGTTTATATAATTAAGTAATGTTTCAGTTTTCCACTAGTATAAATACTATGTTGCATTGTACAAAGTCAATCATTGTGCTTTTTGTTGAAGACCTTTGCGCATTAAGGTTAAAAGTGTGAGACAAGAAACAGTTGTGAAACGAATACATATATACAATGTCTCAAGAATGTGTTAGTGTTTTTTTTGATGAAATGGATCATGAATTTGAAAGCTTATCCATTGATACAATTGAACTTTTCAACGTTTGTGATGAAATAGAAAGAAATGATTTAAATCACCCATTTTATGATCAAAGAATGATGGTGCTATGTGATGAATTCGATGGGAAACTGTGAGTATATTTAATAATCATATTTTCTATATATATTTAATTTATTTTTTTATTTCTCTATTCGCATTTCTAACAGTTAAATATAATAAAATTTTATTCGACAGGGTTGATCAAATGGGTCGTGGAACTAAAAGGAAAGCAGCTGTTGATATTAACTCTGCTGACATCAAAAGAATAAAATCTGGATCGAACATGGATGTTTCACGGTCTTCACAAGAGCAATCAACATCGAATGAAGGTATTAATTTTAACATGAAATTTTGCTGTATTTGTAATAGAAATGTTTCCAAAAAATATTTCGCTAATCATCTAAGGAGCAATGCACATAAAAATAATGTAAATAAAAAACAACATTCAATAAAACCCAATGTTAAGATAATTGAGACTGCGTTCGGTAATAGAATAATAACCTATAGAGTAACTTCAGAAAATCAAAATGATTTACAGTTTGAGACACCAGAGTTATTTCTTGCATCTGTCAAAGATACAATATTTACAATAATAAATAAATCTATAGAAGATCATACAATTTTAAAAATAAATTTCATTTTATATGGTGACTTTGTTCAGGAGACAAAAAACATTAACAACACTTTTGATTTCCAATCAATGAATTTTATTGTTTGTATTGGTGATGATTTAAATATATTTTATACAACTCTCACGAAATCTCTAATAAACTATATAAATTCATTCGAGAGAAAGGATAGTGGGTGGAGTCTGAAAAAAATATTACATTTGGATATGAATTTAAATCAATTTAACCCTTTAAGAGGAAAATCCTTTATTGAGTTACCACATGATATAAAAATAAAAAAAGCTGTGATAAATGTTAAAAACACTGATGACGCCTGTTTTAAGTGGGCACTGTTATCTGCTTTATTTCCAATTCATAAAAATTCGGATAGAGTATCATCATACACCAAATACAGTCATAAATTAAAGTTCGGTAATATTAAATTTCCAGTCAAATTAAAGGATATACACAAAATTGAAAGTCTTAATAATATAAGCATTAATGTTTTTGGGTTAGAATATAATGAACAAAGAAAAAAGCATTGTATTGTTGGGCCATTGTATTTTACAAAGAATAAAATGCAGACTCATATAAATTTACTATATTTGACACAGGGTAAAATCGGTCATTATTGTTATATAAAAAATATGTCACGATTAATAAGTAGTCAAGTTTCGAAATCCAAGGAAGCTATATATCTATGTGACTTTTGTTTACAATATTTTTCAACATCTGAACGTTTAAATAACCATCAAAAAAATGATTGCAGACATATTTGTACACAAATACCAAGCGTAGATAAAAATAAAAAAAATTGGTGGGGCGATATTGTATCTGAAAATAAATTAAGTTTTGATAAATTTCAACGTAAATTGATGTTACCTTTTGTTATATATGCGGATTTTGAGGCTTTTTTAAGTCCCTTAGCATCATGTTCAAACGATCCTTTAAAATCACATACAATAAATGTACAAAAACATAATGTGTATAGTTTTGGATACTACATTAAATGCTCATACGATGATAAATTGTCTAAATATGTAACATATACTGGTGAAAACTGTGCTTTAAAATTGATGGAAACCCTGAAAGATAATTTGACAACAATTGTTAAAAAAATTGGTTTCCAAAAAGTTGCTAATAAAATATCACCAATTCAGCAAGATATAGTTAGCAAATCTATTCATTGTTATATTTGTAATAAAATTTTGTGTGGGAATTCAATGATTTACCACGATTGGTTTACTGGGGAATTTGTTGGGGTCATACATAAAGTTTGTTCAGAAAAATTTAGAGTACCTTACACTATACCAGTCTTCTTGCACAATTTAAGCCATTATGATGCACATTTTATCGTACATGCCTTAAACTTTGATGAAGGTCAGGTAGAAGTTCTCCCACAAAACAAAGAAAAATACATATCATTTTCAAAGGTTCTTAAAATCAATAACAGTAATGTAACTTTACGTTTTGTGGATTCCCTAAAATTTTTACCCAGTAGCTTAGATACTTTAGCAAAAAATTTAACAAAAAATAATTTTAATGAATTATCAAAATGCTTTCCCAATTCAGAAGACTTTAAACGGCTGACTAAAAAAGGTGTATTTCCATATGAATTTATTAAAGATTTTGATACATTAAACTACAATCAACTTCCAGATCTTCCACACTTTTACAGTAGTCTCACAGATTCCATTATTTCTAATGAAGATTACAACCATGCCAAAGATGTTTGGAATCATTTCAATTGTAAAAATATGTTGGATTATTCAAATCTTTATTTAAAAACTGATGTTTTATTGTTAGCAGATATTTTTGAAAATTTTAGGCGTGTTTGCATTAAAACGTACGATTTAGACCCGGCTCATTACTACACAGCACCTGGATTAAGTTGGGATGCTATGTTAAAACATACTAAAACAGAGATTGAATTACTTTCTGATATAGATATGATTGCTTTTATTAAATCAGGAATTCGTGGTGGTGTTTCGCAATGTAGCACTCGCTATGCAAAAGCAAATAATGTTTACATGTCTGACTATAATGCGAAAGATAAAGAGTCATTCTTAATGTATTTCGATGCCAATAATCTATATGGTTGGGCAATGTCACAATATCTACCTACAGGTGGTTTTGAGTGGGTTAGTGCTGATACAGATTTTAATGTTAGTTGTTCATCAGATATAGGTTTTATCTTAGAAGTAGATCTGGAGTATCCGGTGGATTTACATGATAAACATTCAGATTTACCTCTTTGTCCAGAAAATATACCAGTTGGGGACGCTAAGGAAATTAGATTGATTCCAAACTTAAATAATAAATCCAAATATATTATTCATTATCGAAATTTAATTCAATGTTTGAAAATGGGTTTAAAATTATTAAAAGTTTATAGAATATTAAAATTTAAGCAGAGTCCATGGTTAAAGAACTATATAGACCTTAATACACAATTAAGAACTCGAGCTAATTCTGATTTTGAGAAAGATTTCTATAAACTCATGAACAACGCAGTTTTTGGTAAGACTATGGAAAATATTGAGAAACGAGTTAACGTTAAACTGTTAACCCACTGGGAAAATAGGGGCAAAGTATTGGGGGCTGGGGATCTAATTGCTCAACCACATTTTCACAGTGTTTCAATATTTTCTGATAGTCTTGTTGCAATTCAATTAAACAAAATGAAATTAATTTATAATAAACCTATTTATCTCGGATTTTGTATATTAGATATATCTAAAACGCTGATGTATGATTTCCACTATAATTACATGAAAGAGAAATTTACTTCAAATCTGAAACTACTGTATACAGATACTGACAGTCTCATTTATCAAATATTTACTAGTAACTTTTATAATGATATAAAGCCAGACATTTGTACACATTTCGATACATCAGATTATAATCCAAACAATGTTTTTAATTTTCCTCAAGTAAATAAGAAAAAATTAGGTTATTTCAAAGATGAAAATTGTGGTAAAATCTTTACAGAATTTGTGGGTTTGCGATCAAAAATGTATGCATTACAGGTAGATGATAAAATTATTACTAAGGCGAAGGGTGTTAACAAATGTGTCACTCAAAAATTAACGTTGGATAATTATAAGTCATGTTTGTTTAATAAAAACGTACAGCATTGTAAAATGTATCGGTTTAGATCATTAAAACATACAATTTTTACACAGGAAATAAATAAGGTGTGTTTATCTTTTAATGACACAAAGCGGTACATTTTACCAAACAAAATCGATACGTTACCTATAGGTCATTACCAAATCAATAGTATGTAATTAAGTATTGTAAATATAACAAATTGTAAATTTTTATGTAAAATAAATTTGTTTTGTACATGTATAATGTATAAACGTGTACTGTACATTAATATTGTGATATAACACTTACATTTTTTGTATATTTCATATAAATAAATTGTTTTTAAAATATCAACTTAGTTTTATTCCTTTCCCTGAAGAAGACAGAAGTCAAAAAATAATGATTCATTTTATTCATCCCTTTGCTGCCATCGTAGCAGGACCTAGTGGGTGTGGAAAATCTAACTTTGTTGCAAATTTCATTAAGCATAAAAGAAGTATATGTAATGAGATTTTTTTAGAAATAACATGGTGTTATGATGAAATGCAGCCGCTATATAATATACCTGGAGTAAATTACCACCAAGGACTACCGGAATTGCATATGTTTGATGGTAAAAATCCACATTTGATTATAATAGATGACTTAATGAGGGAATCTGATGGTCGAGTTGTTGATATATTTACAAAAGGTAGTCACCATAGAAATTTGAGTGTTTTTTACATAACCCAAAACTTATTTCATCAAGGAAGAGGACAGCGCGACATTTCACTTAATTCAAGTTATATTATTTATTTTAAAAATCCCCGTGACAAAACTCAAATACGATTTCTAGCTAGACAAGTTTCACCGGAAGACACGAAGTTTATTGAAGATTCATATACCGATGCTACTAAAGAAGCTCATGGTTATTTAATGATTGATTTGAAACAAAACACTGATGATGCTCGCCGCATAAAATCTAAAATATTTGAATCTAGTAATTTTTGTACAATATATGTTCCTATGAAAAGGTATAAGTATCTTTGTAATCAGCCACTCTAAGTCAGTAATGAACCATGTATCAACGAATAACAACGCATAAGGAATTGTTATCAGCTTTACATAAATTAAAACCCAAACATCGTAGGATATTACTGAAGTCTTGTAATAATCAAGAAATTAACTGTATATGTGAATGTATTCACAATGTTTTACAAGGAAAAGTACCTTTAAAAGAGAATACAAAAACAAAATTAAAAAAAATTAAAAATCTCTTACGTAATCTGATCAGTAAAGGAAAAAGTTTTGAATACAGGAAAAATATATTAATACAAAAAGGAGGGTCCTTTCTTCCCATAATTTTGGGTACAATTCTAAGTACCCTTGTAAGTTGTTTTAATAAATCACAATGAACACAAAAAAAATGCTTCTTGTTGAGCAAGACTTTATTGATAAACTTAAACATCAGAATGAAAATAAAGCAACACCGCAAAGTAGATTGGATTTAGAAATGGAAAAAATTATATCAAGTAAATTGGATGATCGCGAAAAATGGGCGCTTTATCTACAAATTTTACAAAGATACTTACATTACTCCATGGAAGAACGTCAACCTCAAGAAATAACAATAACTGAAAAGGTAATAAATGATAATACTAATGAAAACCGGAACATCAATAATATAACTACTAGTGAAAATGAAAAAATGCTAAATGTTAAACAACTCCCAACGGGTGAAGACATCGCATATGGGTTACAACCAAAAGAAATATTAAAATTAATTCCTAAAACTTATATGAGGAGGGGTGAATTATTGATGGATACAATAGTAAATAAAACAGATCAATTGCAATGGAATAAAAATGGAACAGTTTTCATTAGTGGACAAGAAATACCAGGGAGTAATATTATAGATTTAGTGAATGACATCTTACGACCCTCGAAGAGATCTGATCCAATCGGTTGGGAAATATTCGCCAAGTTTTTAAATGATATAAATACACCGCTAACATACATTGGTAATCTGAAAAGAATCAAATATATATCTGACCTTAATAGTAAAGATAAAACATTGATTCAAGAATCACAAACTGAGGTTTCCCCAACTCCAACACAATCTAAACACATCAATAAATTGAGAAACAAAAGTGATTGGGAGAAATGGACCCCGTATTAGAGTTACATCGCATCTATTATGATATTTCACATCCAGCTGGTTACAGCAGTGTCAATAAGTTAACAAAGGCAATGAATGGAAAAATCTCAAAAAGTGACGTTTCAAAATGGTTGCAGTCTCAAGAAACATATACATTACATAAACCGGTTATAAAAAAATTCCCACGTAATAAATATATTTTATCAAATATTAATGAATTGTGGCAAGCTGATTTAAGTGATTTAAGAACTTACATAGAATATAATGATGGATATAAATATATTTTGTGTGTTATTGACGCCTTTAGTAAGTATGCTTATGTTAGAGCAATGAAAAAGAAGGATTCATGCACAATAAAAACGTGTTTTACTAGCATCTTTGCTGAAGCTAAAACTGTTCCTAGACATATTCAATCAGATAAGGGTACGGAATTTGTATCTAAGGATGTCCAAACTTATTTAAAACGTAAAAATATAAATTATTACACTACAAATAATCCAGATATAAAGGCAAGTATAGTAGAACGATTTCAGAGAACATTGAAAATGAAAATGTGGCGTTATTTTACACATAAGAATACTTATCGCTATATAGATATTTTACAAGATTTGGTTAGTTCTTATAATCACAGTGTGCACTCTAGTATCAAGATGAGACCATGTGATGTTAAAATGGAAAACATTATGGAAGTTTGGCGGAATTTATATTATGATGAAAAGACTTATATTTCAAGTTTAAACAAAGTACCTAAGTTTAACGTTGGTGACTATGTAAGAATTACAAAATACAAACATGTTTTTCAAAAAGGTTATGAAAGTAATTGGAGTAATGAAATTTTTATCATTACTTCGATTATAGATCGTTCCCCGTGGGTTGTATACACTTTAAACGACTTAGAAAATGAATCAATAACAGGAACTTTTTATGAAAAAGAATTACAAAAAATAACTTTTTCCCCCACTTCCGAATATAAAATTGATAAAATCATCAGATCACGTAAAAGCGGTATTAGAAAGGAAGTATTAGTTAAATGGAAAGGATATCCTAACAAATTTAATTCTTGGGTCTTACTGTCGAATATTAAAAATCTACAATGAAGGAAAGTTTCTATTTAACTTTACTCAGCAATAGTTCCACACAATATTTCCCGGGAAATATGACATCAAATTTTTCTACAAAACTACCTAAAGCCATTACATTAGAAGGAGAATGGATGGTAGGTATAGTTGAGTTTCAATATCCCTCTACTATGTTCTCCGTGCAAGAACATGAAAATATCATATACATAAGTAAAAAAACTACCATCAATAATGAAGAGACCACACTAATGTATAAGAACCATATACCAGCCACCAACTATGATAATATACAAAATATTCTTATTGCTTTAAATTCGAAAGAGAAAGTTAGTTTTCGTCAGGACACCGTGTCAAAGTTTGTCTCTGTTGCAGTAAAGGATCCATCAATAATTTCACTATCTCTATCACCTAATTTGAGCTTTCAACTTGGATTTGAGCCAGATACCAATTTAGTAAATCATAATATCGGTAAACGCCCTGCTAATCTACATTTGGGGTTACCATCACAATTATTTGTGTATTGCGATATTATAGAACCACAAATTGTTGGTGATGTCATGACACCCCTATTGAGAATTATACCCTTAGATCCTGCTAAATACATATATGGTTCAAATAAAATGCATATATTTTCACCACCACATTATTTACCGGTAATGAGAAGAGAATTTGATGTTATTGAGATAGATATAAGAACAACCACGGGAAATGCGGTACCATTTCAATACGGTACATCGTGTGTGAAACTTCATTTTAAAAAAATATAATCTATATTTCCTTTTTAAAATGTATACACCTCAAGAAACTTTTATATGTCCTTATGAACATTATTATTCGCAACAAGCTGGGTCTGGTATAAATGTAATCTACAAAGGAGCCTTACATCAACGTGGTCATGGTATCGGAAGTTTTCTTGGGGGGTTATTTCGAAGTGTGCTACCTTTACTCACTAGTGGTGCTAAGGTGATTGGAAAAGAAGCACTTAACAGCGGTATTGGGCTTTTGTCAGATGTTGTAGCTAGTCGTCCTATTAAAGAATCCATTAAAAATCGATTGAAAGAGGCTAGTTCTAACCTTAAACGCAAAGTTGATACCAAAATTGATAAACTTATGACTGGATCGGGTGTTAATAAGAGACGAAAATATTGTAATGAGCTCATTCGAGTTTCACCCCTCAAAGTGAAAGGCGCTTCAAAGAAAACAAGGAACAAAAATATTAATATTTCCAAGGATATATTTTCAAACTAATCATAATGTCATTTATTCATAATCATTCATGTGAGTGCGTTAAATCTGAATTGGATCTGTTTGCTCTTCCTTCCACACAAACAAGTATCGAATATGGACACTGGATACATTACAAACCAATTTCTTCATTAAGTGATGATGGACCTATCGAATTCCAAGTACCTGGTACAGGAGATGACTACATAGACCTTTCGCATACACTACTCCATCTCAAGGCTCAAATTAAAAATCAAGACGGTTCTGCAGTTAATGCAGCTAATGTAGTGGCACCAGTCAATAATTGGTTACATTCTTTATTTAACCAATTGGATGTTTACCTAAACCAAAAACTTGTGTCACCCCCAAATAATACTTATGCATATCGCGCTTTCATAGAAACTCTATTAAATTATTCATCATCCGCCAAACAATCACATTTGACATGTGGTTTGTGGTACGAGGATACAGCTGGTAAAATGAATGAAACTAATGAGGCAAACAAGGGCTTTTACAAAAGACAACAACTTTCAAAGGATGGAAAGGATGTTGAAATGATTGGGCATTTACATGGGGATATATTCAATCAAGATAAATTCCTCATGAACGGGGTCGAATTATCTATAAAATTAGTTAGATCGAGAGAAACATTTAACCTCATGTCACAGAATGCAGATAATAAGTACAAAGTCTGTATAACAGATGCAACTTTAATAATACGCAGAGCAAAAATTAATCCATCAATACTAATAGCTCATCAAAAGGTTCTTGCCACTACTACGGCTAAATATCCTATTACAAGAGGTGAAGTGAAAGTCCTGACCATACCAGCTGGTGTGCAGGGTAAAACACTGGACAATATATTTTTAGGACAGGTTCCTAAGAGATGTATTATAGGTTTTGTGAATAATACAGCATTCAACGGTAGTTATGTTAAAAATCCTTTCAACTTTGAAAATTTTGGTATTTGCTCATTTAGCCTATATATAGATGGTCAACAGATACCTTCAAAATCGTTACAACCATCATTTCCAAACGATGTATTTACTAGCGCATACCACACCCTGTACTCAGGCACCGGTATACATTTTCTTAACGAAGGTAATGGAATATCGAGGGAACAATATTCAAATGGATACTGTTTACTAGCTTTTGATTTAACACCTGACTTGTCGGCTAACTCTAATGTGCATTGGAATCTTGTACGCCATGGTAGTGTAAGAATGGAAGTAAGATTCGAGAGCGCATTGACTGAAACAATTAACTGTGTAGTTTACGCAGAGTTTTCAAATATTATAGAAATAGATAAGAACAGAAATGTATGTGTGGATTATAGTAGTTAAGCAATCACTTATGTAATTATTATGATATTAAGAATAATAAAATATAATGTAATCGAATATGACATGGTTTTTATTTACCTTCATTACTTTTTTTACAAAGAGACTCATTACTTACGTTGAGATCATATTATGTGTGTTTAAATACATTGGTATAAATATGAATTGATAGTAATAAATGTAGTCAGTAAAAGAGTGAAAGAGTAGGGGAGTAAACGCGTATTAAAGTATGAACACACTAGAAGTGCAAATGAGTCTTCGTAGAATACATCCCAGCCTCCAGAGCAACGTATATCCTTCAAATCGATTGCCGATGTATGCTCAGGTGCCAGCACTTATCATATGCAATCTTGACCCTGATTCACAGCCGGGGTCTCATTGGGTGGCTATTCATATAAACGTCGAAAGAGTTGGGGAATACTTTGATTCGTTTGGACGTAAACCTATTGAAGCAATAGAAGGATTTTTAAGGAGGAATTGTTGCATGTGGAGATACAATAACCTTACGGTTCAGGATTACCTATCGGCGGTGTGCGGAGAGTACTGTTTGGTATACATATATTACAAGTTCAGGGGGATGAGATTAGAAGACTTCCTTAGAAATTTTACGTGTGACTCAGAGAACAATGATACGGTGCTAGTAAATTTGTATAGAAATATAATGGACATATAAATAAAAGAATAATACCTGGAATAAAAATGTTTTATTTAAATATGTAACCCTTACATCTAATTTTATTATAGATAATGGTGTTAATGTAGGTATATTTATTGTTGTTTGCTTAGACCCGTAGGTTAGGTTAGGTTAGATATAGTTTATTATATTATATTATTCTATTTTTCTTTTAGAGCCATAGATCGGGTTAGTGAATGTAGGAAAGTAGATAACGATGCATTCGTACTGAGTCATTAAGTAATTAGATAATGAGTGGGGATTTCGTGCAGGAAATAGTAACTGATAAGGTGGTGATTAGTAAGTAATTAGCAAGGTTTTGGGAAAGCTATCTCTGGAACGGTTAGAGCTATCAGTTCAGGAGTGAGTGCATTCGACTCCGCACGTCCTGTTTAGTGGGGTTAGAGCACAAACTTTTTTTTTTTTTTTTTTTTTTTTTTTGGCGGGCGCTGCCTCCGAAACAGCTTTTTTTACCGAAGCAGTGGGTGAGGCAGTGCCCGGGAATCCATACTACTATCGTGTACCGTTGGTTCAATTGGAACGCAAGCGTTTAATTGTGCAAATTATATTTCTTAATTTATTTTCGATTTAGACGTGTTAAACAATTATTAATGTTAAGTAATTGTAAGATTTCAGACTAATATATACATCACAGTCGGAAGGCTCTATTGGTAAACGTGGACCACTGAGCGATATTTATAATTTGACAATTAATTTTAAGTTTGATATGATCTCTTGACGTAGGTTTAGTTAAATAAGGAATATCATGTTAAGCTAATCCGCCTTGGTGTTATTGCCGCGTTCGAGTGGAAATTAAATTTTAACTCTCGCGCGGCAGTTTCACTAATGTTTTATTTTTTTAATTTCTTCGACGACACGAGGAAATTAAGAAAATATCGATTGTAAGCAATAGAACGTTTAGTGTAAGAGAAATACAAATACTCAATAGACTTTGTTATTCTTTATAACAAATGTTGCCAATTTAATTTTTAATTTAGTTTGTAATAGATTGAGTATTTGTGTTTAATTGTTTTGTTGTTATATTAATAATGGTTTATATTTTTTAATATTGTCTAAATATGTGAGCAAAATTTAAAATTGTTTCGGTAGACGCCCCGCTCTGGGTAAAGTACAAATTTCTTCATTGTTTAGGTAAAGGGCGGGGCGCGGAATGCTTTAAAAGACATTTGCTTTTATTCATGTATTTGTGGCATCGTGGTTTATTTACTGGTGGAGAGGCATGTCAGTAAATACAAGAACTGAATTTTACGGTTTTTATTAATATTTTATTAATGTTGCCATTTTCATCAGTAACAATGTTGCTAATTCTGATGTACACAAGAGGAATTATACAAAAATTAAGAATTAATATAAATTATACAATAAATTATGTGTATACAGCGTATTATTTTTAAAATTTCTGATTTTTACAATAAAATCTTGTTCAATTTGGTTTTACATGTCAAAGTCAGTTTCCAACGTACACTTGGCCATAGACAACTGACAGACGTAACCCGGTAACGCCAGTTTCAATTGTATGAAATTGGTCACGTGACAAAGCGTGACAAATACCATACAATTGTCTACTGATTTATCAGGTTACGCCTGTAGCAACATAGGTTTTATGAGAATCTATGAATAAAAAGTGTAGTTGCAATTAAACGATTTATATTGTCTAGATTTGACCAATCAAGTGGACACTTCATTTATAAAAGTGCATTTTATTAAATTATGAATTGATTATTATATGAAATTGGGGCGCTTATGATTGCTTAATCTCTCAAATATCTGGCCCAGATCGCTAAAAACAAGGTGTACATCAGAACTAGCACGAATATCAGCCAAAGTGTGGAATGCAGTTGACAAATGCGATGTAAATGAATTTGTTTGACTATTCACAATATAAAATTGTTAAGACCTTATAATTTTATGGTGTTTAATTTGACGTAATTGAAATTTATGAATTATGTTACAGTCTGAACTTGTCGCCTACAATTTGAGACTTCAGACTAAATTTTTTTGTTTAGCCATAACACGGTATGGCTTGTGTACTGCTAAATTTAATACATTATATTAAATATGATCTCACAATTTGTACTCCGTGCAAATTTCATATGTTAAGTAATTTGCCTTGTGAAACATTTAATACATATTAATGTTAGCTGAACATCGCCGTACTGGTACAATTGTAAATAGTTTTGATTAACATGAGTGCTGGACTCAAATTAGTGTATGTAAAGTATACACTTATTTAATTTCACTCATGGTATGTCGCGCATAGGCTTTAGTTCACACTTTAACACATCAGGGCCCCTAGACAAAGATACATTGCGACATGCGTGACCCGCTTTCGCCGCTGTATGGGAGTGATCACGTGACCAAGATTAATGTGAATCCCATACAGTTTTATTTGTCTAGGGCCCCTGTGTTTACCTGCAAAATTTTACATGAAAACTTATTATCCTATAGATAAGAAATAATATATTTTTGATATATCAATTGGAATCATAGTTCTAACTTCTAAGTCTTGCGCGTATCAACTATTTACGTTTCGTAAGAAGTTGTACAAATTTTTGATATATATGTAATATCTATATATCTCTATACTATACAGTAGCTGTCCTAATTACAAAAGCTGTAAAGTGTGAACTCTAAAGCCCATGCGCAATTCACTAAATTCACTGTAAATTTTTGCACATTGTGTATTTATTATCCAGACGGCGACTACATAATAGCCCCAGAGGCATTGCCGAATAGTTAATAGTAATTGCAATACATGTATTCGGCAAATATACGAGATGTTTATTTATCTTAAGTGTAATGTATAAAACCTAAAATTAGTTTTAAAAAAAGCTTACTTCGTACGGTATTTGTTGTTTTCTTTATAACCTTTTACCTCCAGTATTCTTTGTGTGATCCTAAGCAGAAAAAGAAATTTTAACCCTATGTAAAATAACTCAGTTGGAAAAAATCTAGTACCTCGATCTGCCGCTACATTAAAAGAAAAGTCTTAATTGATTAGGATGAAGTGTACACTCAACTATATTATCATACTTAGCAGTGAGAACTCCCTTCTACCGTTTGTCGACCAACACTAACGCGAGCATACAGTCCACTCTCTCGCTTCAGTAATACCGTGCTAGACAAAAAATCACACGTATCAGCTGCTCACTGAAGTAATTCCGACCCAATTCGACTTGAGGTCCTTCAAGAAAAGAGCGTACCAATTGAAAGACCGGCAACGCACTTGCGTCCTGGCAATGTGAGTGTCCATGGGCGGCGCTATCACTTAACATCAGATGAACCTCCTGCCCGTTTGCATATTACATATATTGGGTTCTGTCGCTAAACTTTTCTAATAGTCTTAAAAGAGATATGTATGCATGCAGTTACATAACTACGAATAGATAATGTTTACATCTGTGTATAGTATGTGAAGGGTAAAAATAAAACAAATAATTGGATGCTCGTATGAAAATGTTTATTGATATCACAATCAAGTCTACACAACTACCCGATTACCCGCCATTCAACGCGATATAGATGATGATACATTTACGATTCAGTACATTCAGGCGTCTACCGTACAATATACAAATTCTAAGATATACACTTTAGAAATTAAAGTTCCTGTAGTTGCAAAAATAGCGTGCTGTAAAGTAGAACTTTTAATCTATGTAGGTACTCAGTATAAAATGGATTCTACGTGTTAAAATCGTGTACGAACTAAATATTCTAAATCATTAACTATTTTGGTGAAATATTATAACATCACTAAGTTTATCATTTCGGCAAGTAGCGTAAAGGAACCGGAAGTAAAAGCAAACGAATGAAATGCAAATAATAAGTTATTGTCTCGAAATACCTTTCAGAACCTGCAGGCATTATACGCCGTACGCAATAAATACAACAACATTAATTAGATTACCCCTATTTACAATACAGTAGAACATTACACTTAGGCACATCGATTGTTATAAAATTATGATTTAATTCGAAAAAGTGTACCGACATCGTCTGGTTTCTAAACTACACACATACAAACCATGTGATTTCAAGTGTGGGGTTAGTAAAAACTTTAAGAAATCTAAACATCGAAGATACTTAAAATGATCGAATGAATTCTCTAATGCAACATTAAACTTTAAAAATGTTAATAAACATTGCGAATATAACTTCATTTTCTTATATGACGCTAAGTATATAAGAAAAGAGCAAAGCATCGAAGACTTCGCGGGGCAATTTTGATAAATTTGTACTTTGAGCCCCTTGTCTCGAGCAGTATGTTAGCGGTTATAGTTAGTCGAATTTGTGTTTAAATATATTTATATTCTATGTATGTTGGTCGTAATCCTACGTTTACAGAATCTAATCTAGTACAAGACGTAGTTAGTACAGGTATTCATCGATAGTATGAACCTAATAATTAGACATCGAAATACAAAATCTCACTGGACGCTAATCGGATACACTTACTTACGGATACACGTAGAAAACAGCAAATACGAATTATTTTGGACATTAAAATCACTAGAAAGAAACAGTCATATATCTAAAACGGCGATCTAAGACCAAATTGGTGCAAGACGACAACGAGAAATACTAAGTGGTCAATTATTTTACGATTATCAAAGTAATGAAAGATAATTTTATAAGAAGTACAAAGATTAAAAAAATGACAAATATCTAACGTTAAAATGCTTAAAAATATTGGTATAATAAATTTCTCGATGTCGCTGTATCTATAGAATATAAACGTCTATCACATTTAAAACTATGCTGTCTCTACTAACATGGCTTATATATAATTGTTGATCTAAATCAAAAAGCCGTCTCTAGTGCTCTAAGTCCCTGATATAATTTTCAACTGCGATTTGAATCTGCGCAAACAACATTCAGATCGCAGTCTTCCGAAAACCTATAGCTCTAGTCCACCTATAAGCTCTATATAAATATAAAATATCTTAAAACGACATAGTTAAGATTTCAAAATCAGTTTGCTGTCGAGACTTGTTAAAAAGATATCTAGACGTAGTAAATAGAAGCAGTCCGCTGATCATCGCACGCGCAGTAAGGTACGAAAATTGGACGGCAAAATATTTTGGTGAGAGAAGTCTGTAGACAATTTGCTAGAGTTCTAAATACATATAAAAAGATGTAACTGAGAGGAAACTTTCAGGTTTTATTAATATTTGAATGTAATTTAAATAGTATTGTTAAAGCATTATAATTAACAGCTAACAGCGTTGACCGTGGACCGCCGAGTAATCTACACATACAACTAACGACAGATCACATTTTATTTAAAAGACAGTGTAAAAATAATGCTCATAAATATTGACCTATAAGAATTAGAATTAATTGTACTTTAACTAGTAGAAAGCCTATATTATTATCACACATACCTATTAGGTACATCAAACATTGAATATTATAAAATGTTAACATTTTTAACGGAAAACTAAGCATGAGCCACATTGAGACACTAAAATTACTCTCTAGTTACGCTACCCAACATCTATCAATTCATTTTACTTGAAAACCACAAAATAGCCCTCCAATCAGCCAATACATAAAACCTCTAGCGGTCTTTAATTACAATTAGATCAAGTGAAATCAGACTTGTGTTAATGTTAAGAATAGTAAAACTGCCGCATGAATCCCGCAGGCGTCAAGATTTATTTAAAATAAAGTGTCATTACACAACTTTCTATAACCTACAAGCTTTAGCACATGTAAACATTCAGTCAAAGTTACTAAATAGTGACGAATCGTATTTTATACCTTTAGTGCTTTATACAAATTTAAGTCTTAAAATGTAATATTCTTTATATTACGATCGTGCGATTACTGTAAAGTTTTTGTAATTTTTAACTTACTTAAAACAATTCAAAATACGGTGCGCGTCACGACATTCATAAATTGTTGACACAATGTGTTTGCCTAGATAAAAGTGGCATTATCCTAATTATCTATAGTTTTATAAGGGGCGAACTGATCACTACGAAACTTTGCAAATAAATAATAATGATTATTGTCTGACACTGGGTTATTGTCGAGACAGCAGCTCTGGCGATATCGCCTTACTATTGACTATAGATGCCACGCGGCGGGACTCGTTCGGTCACAAACCAAGCATATCTTCTATTTATCGAAATAATAGGTGTTCTGTGGCCCGATCTACTTCGCGAACCACAGCTCAGTACGTCGTAGGTCGACGGGCCCAAAAAAGGAAAGGGTAAAAATAAAAGTAAAATAAAAAGGGATATTTGGATGTTTATTTACAATTCTCATAATAACTATGCGATTATTAAAGAAGAAAAAAAATCTTAAGCCACATCAGTGCTATCCCCTGATCACCCACAAATTAATGTTAATGGTTCATAAATCGTGCTACAAGCACTTAAAAACTAACATTAGAAACAAAATACCCAATATGTTTAGCTTTTAGTACCATCGGTACGTAATGTTAACTTAAAACTAATAGTTTCACCGACAGTTAACCTTGGAGCGACAGCGGACATGTTCACTCATTCTCCGGTCACTCGTTCAACTAAATCAGTCTTATTAACTATTGCACTCTGTCATAGACTATAATTTGTCATAGACTAAGTACAAGTAATAAGACGGACATACAGATCGACCGGAGTTCTTCGAAATTGCATTTGTACATTTAATTAACGGTGAAACCGGGGGCCGGTCCTGAACAAATTTTATACGAAAATGAATTTTATTGCAACAACCCAAACAAAATGTACATTTTCATTCACTAAATCACAGAAATCGGTCATTTACATAATCGCGTGCCCCATATACAAACTTAGCTCACTAAAAATAACATTCCTTTTGCTTATCGTGTAAACCAAACGCTAAATTATACGGATTCTATAAATACCAATCAAAATACGAGTCGTAATTTTTATTTAGATAAATAAGATTGGAAGGCCCTTCAAAAATCGTTCTAGATGTTTTTCAATTCATATATATTACGAAAGCTATGACGTAATCACGCATGCTTTAAACGTGCGGCACGAATGCGGTGCCTACCGTTCCAACCTTATTCGATTAAAACAGCTGTCAAATGATAAAACTATCAATTTGTGACATATCAAAAACCAAATTCGAATGAGGTCATCAATATACCATTGAGACGGACAGACAAAACAAATTGGCCTTTGTACATCATATATAAAGAACGACCATCAACGTATAACGGTGTCACTCATAAACGGTGTTTAGTTAACCGTTTAAGACCGTAAGGATAATGGGAGATCAATGACTAAAATATATTGCTAACCAATACCGTATAATAATTCGTGCAAAACTAAGTTTAGGAAAAATAATAGATTATTATGATAAATGGATAACATTGTAGGGTTGAATTAAATCTAAAGCCATTACACTCGCTGGTGTATGAAAATAGGGATTTTTAGAATAAGAGTCAGCCCTACAATGCTTCATATAAAATTATTGTCAGACAGCAAAATAAATCCATAATGGAATATACATTAAAAAAATTTGACAAACGTAGGATAAAATGGCGGTCGCCAGGCTGAATACTTAAACTAAAATGGTCGCCACACGTGACGTCACGTGACAGCTGTCAAGCATTCACGGTGCTAATTGTCAAATGAAAAATGTTACGTCATGAATTAAATAGTTGAACATTTTTACGAATTATCAAATGGTAACAAATTTTTAATTTTAACAAATAACTTTCTAAGTTAAAAGAAGATGAAATCGCTAACATCTTTCTTCGTTAGCGCGTCATTTTAAATCAAATTTGTGTATTGTAAAATAAATATTTAAAAATATATATTTTAATCAAATACCAAAAACACCCCATTCGCAAACTAGTATCGTTTTTGTTAGATGCTTAAAAAGTTACTAATAATATTATATTAGACAACTACATTATGTCTTTGAAAACCGGAAATTAAAATAATCTTCATTAATTAGCATCCTCTGAAAATGTCACTTTGACAGCTGACACATAAGGGTCACGTGATGAAGCGAGTTAAAGACACATAAAATAAAACGGGCCCGTCTTAAACAAATCATCACCCAGTCGCTTGACGCGTTAGAAATTAGCAAATTATTAAAAGCGCCATATTGGTGATATCGGTGCACATTGATTTTAAGAGAGAAATTATAAAATAATTTTATTTTATTAATAATTTTAAAATATAATAAACATGATCTCAAATGTTGCCAGATAGACGTAAAGTTGATTTCAACATTGTTGCCTGATCGACATAGAATCCAGTGTTGCAAGATAAAGTATTAAATTCAGTGTTACCTGATAAACATAATATTGATTTCAACAGTGTTGCAAGATAGAAAATAAAATTCAGTGTTGCCATATTGATAAAAGAATCCACACCGACACCACCGTACAAACAAAAAAATCAAATTCACTACCTAAATATACATATCTATGTCTAATTGATAAAATTCTTAGAAACCTATACATATGCCATCACCGCGTCCTACATATATCTACAGAATTAAACACAGCATTATGAAACTACCCTAATTGATATGAAAATCAAAAATCTCAAACAAAAAAATCGTAAATAGATCATGTTAATAACACCTCGGTACTAACACCTAGATAAAACATTAGTAAATGCAACCTACTCTTAAATAAAAGGAAACTCTCGACGCTGACCGAATCAGCGGTCGCAAAAAAGCGATTGCGATCGAATCGCAAAATCGGAAAAAAATCGCGCCTCAGCCGTCAATAGAAAACGCGTACACACTAGTCATAAGATTTTGGATTTAAAATATTACAGTGTGATAGATATTTTTTCCCTTTGAACCGCTCGTGGGCGCTTACCGAAGACCTATCCAACCATAGCCACGGTAAAGGCCACGAATGTGCGCAACTATGTCTACTCGTAAAAACCTAATCCATCAAACATAGTAAAACATATTCACTAAAATCGTCTACGTACAATCGTACTTCGTATTGCATTGATCATTCTCACCATTACATCAAATAAATCACCACAAACAAAATAATCGTGATCGCGGCAGACGAACAATTGATTAATTAACGATCACATTCACTAAAACCTATACAAAACACTTATATTCACGTTTATATAACATAATAGGACGCGTAATACACTCGCGTCCTAACCACCATCGATCATCTTCAGTCACGGTCATTCCCGTTCGCGGTCATTCCCGATCACGGTCAATCCCGATCGCGGTCATTCCCGATCGCGGTCATTCCCGATCATGGTAATTCCCGTTCGCGGTCATATCCGATCGTGATCATTCCCGATCGTGGGCAACTCAATCTGTATACCAGAGGTGCTGGTGCGGATGTTGATGGACGAGATATGTGGGCGAATAGGGCTGCAGGTATCCCGGAATTCGAGCCCCACTTGCGTGGTGAGCCGGAGGTGGCCCTGGTACGCCGCTAACTCCACTCACACCACCACTGAAATTATATATTTTTTTCTATTTATATTATACAACTTTTGTTTTCTTGCGCTAGTTCTACATATAAACCAATAAACCATATTGTCTGACGAATTAAGTTATTATTATTGGTAGCCATAAGTACCTGACACATGTTGATATTTGTGTTAAAAAGCAATAATCTAATCCAATTCTAGTTTATTTTAAGTCTAAACTATTCTGGCTAAAGCACTTGTATGCTAATGTAATAATTTAAAAAAAAAGTTTCCAGAGTTGTCAATCTTTTGTTTATGTAACGTTTGACATATGACACTCAAAATATACGGTAAAATAAAAATCCTCCACTAACCCAATTTCATATTGAAGAAAAACAACTTACGTGTGGTAGTGATAGGTGGGCACATAGAGGGGCGGGGCCAAATACCCGGGAGACACGACCCCTGGTGGAGACAATACTCCTCCACTGCCGCTCCTGGAAACAATAAAATATATTTATGTTTCTTAGCTCATTGAGATGACGGTATCTATAAGAGTTACAATCAAAATTCATTTAACTTCTCGATTTTCAATGAGCTGGTCATATTTATCTATAACGGTCACCAAGGTAACATATCTTTAATCCACGTTTTATAATGCCATAAAGATACTCATTATCAAATTTAAACATTTTGTCTCGTATATAGGACGGGAAACGTCACAATAAAATTTCAAAAAACTAAATAAAATTGTTATACTCAGAATTTCTATTAAATAGTCATGAATTTTTTTATGTTTAATAATAAAAGGAAACTGTACGCACGCAGTACAAAGTACACATGTTGGCAAACAAATTTTTAAGTCTCGTTCATATTTATACAAATCTAAAACTAGATTTTCAAGACTTAGAGGAAGGGAAAATGTAAGATATTTTAGGAATTTACTGAATTTAATTGTCATTACAATGTCACACAAAAGTGTCGAAAATTAAGACAAATTATAAATTTATTTTTTTAATTTATTTCTTTGATAATAAAAACAAGTAGCATTTTAATTTTCATTTGAAATTTGAATAACTTATTTTGCATAAAATATTAATATTTCTTTAAAAAAAAATTTCTTTACGAAATTTTCATTCTTCCTTTAAAAACGCTGCACATCTTCGTGATGTTCCGTAAAAATTTTACCCTCATGCGCCTAAAGAAGTTTCACTTCAAAAATTACTTTAACAAAAGCTTTAATGCATATTTCCACAACTATACATTATCTTCATCAATGTTTTATTTCACAGCTACTTACTTATAATGCGTGTGCGGATGGTGGTGCCAGGCATGTTTGTGCGCATTGACGTTCATATTCCCGGCCATGCTGTTAACGCCGCTGACAGCGTTAACCGCGTTGACGGCATTAACCGCGCTAACCGCGTTAACCGCACTCACTGCGTTAACAGCGTTCACAGCGTTGACAGGAACCACTCCACTAGCGGGGATGTAATCGCGACAACCACCGTTCTGTAATATACAATATTTAAAATTGTATGGTCCTATACCAATAAAGATACCATTTATTATAACATATATATTTAAACAATTCATAATAATTCAAAGCTGTGGCTCAGTATGCATATTTTAACAGAGGACATCGTGAGCCATTTCTGTCAAAACCCTCCATCTTTTTAGTCGATACCAACTCCGGGGAAATAAATACAGATAATACAACTTTTTCTACAGCTGTGATACTTTTTGACATTTAACAACTGACAGACCACGCACGCTGTAAAGCACGCGAAACGTCGGTTAAATTTAAAATTATGAAAAATAATTGTAAAAACATAACTTCAACCCGGTAAAAAATTGTTTTATTTTCAAATGTATTTCATGCAATAAAAGATAACAGATGATAAAAATAAACAATATATAGTTCTAAGTAAAAAACTATTATGAAAAATTGAATGCAAGTTTGAAATTGCGCCATCTATGTTTAGCAATGCCCATCATATTTTCAACTATTTAAAAAACCCAATTATAAAGTAATTATTGAGAATTATACAGTATCGGCAATGTTGGAAGTCGGCAATCAAATCATCAACATACACACTAAAAGGCGCCGGCGGTCTACCTTGGAGAACACCAAACTTCAATATATTATATCCCCGGTATATAGGTGTCCCATGTAATAAAGCAGGGCTTCCGTATCAATAGACCCAAGATAAGAAACCCAATACTCCAGTCGGTGTTCCTACTAATTAATCCCAAGTGTATTATACAAAGTCAAAGGCTTTACTTAAATCTAAAAAGCATTTGAATAAAAGATAAATAAAACTTACACTATCTCTCTTATTGTGCTGATTGGGCACGTACTGGTTGCATTGGTATTCGTTCGCTTGACGCACGTTGCCACCCGTCTATAAATTATTTAGACATTAAATTTACGATATAAACTCTCTTGTGAAATAGACACAAATCATTGCATAGCATCGAAATCATCAGAGGACTAGGAAAGTAATAATAGTTTTCGTATTGTAAACCTAAGAAGTCCGTGGGCGTATTTGGAACAAAGAGGAAACATACATGGTGCTAAAATAAAAATTGTATATCGTTGACTACAACGCTGAAAATAATACTATAAATGTTGAAACGCTGAAAAGAATGCTAATTTGTATGTTTTATTTTATTCTCACGGTACAAGGCTAAACGAATTAAGGTGAAATTTTACAAAAGTTCTGATACATCAAGAAATTTTATTTTAATTAAAAATTACTTACATTATAATGTTGTTCGTGATGCGGCTCATGCTTGGCCTGCGCTTCTTGCTGCGCAAGCGCAAGTAATCTCTTTTTCTGACTTTGTGGCGTCGCTTGCGCTGCTGTTGCCTGTCGCTGTTGTTGTTGTTGCTGCTGTTGTTGCTGTGGTTGATGCTGCTGCTGCTGTTGTTGTTGTTGCTGCTGCTGTTGCTGGAAAGAAAGTAAAGATATCAAATATTACTTCCAAGTCTACATCAAAATAAAATATAGCAGAAAAGATTTAAGTTATTATATTTTAAATATTGCATACATCAATTTGAATTGACGCTTAGATGATAATATATAGGATTTTTTTTACAAATTACCTGTATAGGCTGCTGTTGATGATGGTGGTGGTGGTGGCACGGCTGGTGATGGTGCTGTGGCTCGTGCTTGACATGGCGCTCGTCCCTTGCGCTGCAGATGACGCCCCCCGTGGGGACGGCCCCGTTGGGGACGGACGTCCCACTCGTGGGCACGTTCACCCCACTCGATGCTTGTACCACGGCAGCGCACTCGCCGCTACCTGTTACGGATAAAATTTCGTTATATTGCAGTGGCGCTTTATTATTTGCATCATATGTGTTTTTCGAAATTTCCTATTCCTAACAAGTGTTAGGAATCCTAAAAAGAAAAGTTTTGACCTCAGACTTGAGAATCATGCTCTAATTATAATTGCTCGATTTAATTAAAACACCATTTATATTATACACACTGAAAAATGATGACGTACACATTATAATAAAACCACTGGCGCTACAACCTTTTTAGGTTTGGGCCTCAGATTTATCTGTTGCATGATCATTTGTCAATCTAATAGGCAAGTAGGTGTTCAGCCTCCTGTGCCTGACACAAGACGTCGCCTTTTTGAGTCTAAGGCAAACCGGTTGTTCACGATGTTCTCCTTCGCCGTTCGAGCGAATGTTAAATGCGTTACGTTAAATGTGAAGAAACTACATTGGCATCAAGCCGGGCATCGAACCTACGATCTCAGAGATGAGTCGTACGCTGAAGCCACTAGGCCAACACTTATACTAATATATATATATAATACACTATACATAGAAAAAAATATAATCTATTGTATTTTATCTATAGTTTTATGTTTTGTCTATGGCAACACTAGTCTATTGTAACAAGTTATTAAAACACGATTATTTGGCCATTGCTGAAAGATAGATAGAAATGAATTGCACCTCTGTTATCGTGCGGTCGCTGTGCGTCGTGCCTTGGCTCGTCGTCATCGGAGTCCGAGATGGTGATAACGGAAACGGCTGGTGACGGCGTGTCTCGAATGGTGATGGTGTGCGCACCACCACCAGTTGCCACGCTAGTGTTCGGCTCCCACGCCCCAGGGCGGATACTGTAAGTTCAGATTATTAAAGTATTCGAAGCAATACAGCCGAAGGTTTACTATTTAACACGTATTTTTGTAGACAGCTAAACTTCATCAGAATTATAATTCGGAAATCTTTATCAGTGAGAAACCAAACTATTAAATATATTTATTTATTATAATCGTAAAATCAATGTTAATGCACGGTTCCTTGGTGATCGGGGTGCTTTAAATAATAGAGGATGTCATTCAATATCAACCACCCGCGTTCAACAATAGAATGTATGCGAGATAATTAAATGATATTTGCTATGAAACGAAGGCCTTTTTTTTAAAGACAATTCACACCAATTGACCTAGTCCCATGCTAAGCTGGTGAAGCTTGTGTTATGGGTACTAGGCAACGGATATACATACATATTATAGAGAGATAGACATATAAATACATATTTAAACACCCAACACCAAATGCTCATCACATCGATGTTCGTCTCAGCCGGGGATCGAACCCGGGACCCATGGATTCGCAGTCAGGGGTACTGACCACTAGACCAATGAGTCGTTTCGAAATATTAATGTAATGTAAATCTTGAAGAGAGTGCCTTCGTCTGGCTTTACTCTGGCTAACTCTGACGATTTAGGAAATCGCCACGTTTATAAAACTAAGAAAGCCTGAGTGAGTAAAATGTATAGGTATGTTATCTAAAGCTGGCGGCTTCAACACATTTACACTTTGTGCTTGTGTAGTGTCTGTGAATAAGCGCGAGACGTGATGTCAAACTGAAATACAATCACAAATACATCACGAAAAGACTGTCCGTCTCTCTCGCGCTCGGTCAAGCTTATGAGTATAAAAGAGACAGTTATTGTTTTTCTTTTGCTACTGTTTATGTTGATCTTTACTGTTTTATATTATTATTATTTTATACATGTTGATCTTTTTTCAAACATTACCAGGGCAATCTCGTGAAATGATGCACAATGTTTTTAATTATTTTAAGCATCTTAATAAAAACAGTTTAATGAAAAAATGTTATATTTAATTTGACATCAGATGCGACTGGGGTTTCTAAGAGGAGTATTGAAAGAATAGTTAGGGAAGTAAAAGTGAAGTGTGTTGAGCTAGATGGAGCTTATATCGAAAAATGAATAATTATTTACACGTACTACTCTTTCACGTTCTTGGTCTGGCTTAGAACTTTTGGATCCACCCTCGTATGCACCTAATATTTATATGTATTAGACACATTTTTATTTATTTACAACCTACCCAACCTTACTAAAACCAGAGTGGACATTGAAATTGCATTAGTGTGAGTACTGTGAACCCGCCAGCTTTCGATAACCGACCTATACAGCCTTGGCTCCTACACTTAATTTCACTAGAAGCTGAATTAATCATATGAAAATTCCGGCATCCAATAATTAAACATATCCAGTGTTTGTCATCTATAGTAAGGTTTAGGAAACCTATATTCTATCTGTTATCTTTTAAATTGTTTTCTCTTTCTTTACATTAACTGTGTGTTTAAATTTGTTGTATTGTATTAAGGTTATATTAAATCAATACAATTTTCATTTAAAATTAATACTAAAAATAGGACTAGGCACTTACGTGTTATCGTGTTGTTGCCTCCGTGATGGCGGCGTGCCTTCCTTAACCCGTTTCTTCACCGGCGACAGTTGAGTCGGCTCTTTCTTACCACCACTGCTGGCCATGCTGCAATTTATTTACCATATTAATTCTCTTACTTACTTTTTCAATAACTTATTAAAATTACTTGGGATTTGAATTTCCGTTCTTCATATGTTTTTAAACTTTATTTACTGTTTCGATAACAATTTCCTAGTAATTCCTTAAGCGTATCATTTAGGTTTCTTAAGTGAACAATTATTTTTTTAATATTAAAAATAATGTATGAGGGTTTAAGAATTGTATTAATTAGCAATATTTATTAAGTATAAAGCACGTTTGCCTGTTAATATTGGTGAACATTCAGTTTTTATCTATGTGCGTTTACTACCATTAGCAACCTTTTTAAAATTAATAAATTCCTATTATTCCAATAATATCAATAAGTATCATGAGATTATCGTCATTAATTACAATTTTGTTTTTTTATTCCCAAGTTTTATCTTTTTCCAGTAAACCATTTCAGTTATTGGTTTGGTTTCGTAACCATCATTTTTCGATCTTAATTTTGTCTAATGTTAAATCTAAATGATATAGGTAGCTATGTTAGCACATGTCATGTGTATCAACTTATGTTTATAGATATTAACTACCACATTAGAAATTAACAAAAAAACATAGAAAATGCTATTAAAATAAATAAAAATGATGCAAAGGAATTTTCAAAAATAATAAGCTTTTTAGAAATTGATAAATGCAAAAAGAATCACAAAGATGGAATTGGCTTTTAATGAGAAGATTTTTAGTAGTATATTCCCGAAGAAAGCCAGTAAGTAGTCAAGAGATACTCAATACTTGTAAAGTAGAAAACCAACACCAATGGTAAAGCTCAAATAACATAAATCAGTGGCGTTACAACCTTTTTAGGTCTGGCCCTCAGATTTCTGTATCTGTTGCATGATCATTTGTAATTTAAAAGGCAAGGTAAACATCCTATGCATGGTCTAAGGCAAGCCGGTTTCTTCACGATGTTTTCCTTAACCCTTCGAGCGACTTAAAAATGCTCACATAGAAAGAAAGTTCACTGGTGCACAGCCAGAGATTGAACCTACGACCTCAGGTATGAGAGTCGCACGCTTCAGCCACTAGGCCAACATTATAATTTGGATTTAATATCCTATTATGGATACTAATCTATAATATAAAAAATGAATCGCAAAATGTGTTAGTAAGCGCATAACTCAACAACGCCTGGACTAATTTGGCCAATTCTTTTTTTATAATATTCCTTGAAGTACGAGGATGGTTCTTACGGAGAGGAAAATTAAAAAAATGAGTGAAAAAGTCTAAAAACAACACTTTTCTATATTCCCATGCAAAATATTCGTAATAATATTTAAAAGTCAATTTGAACTTTAATACCATATCATAAAGTTCAAGTGTTAGTGGAGGGGTTCCGGGAAGGTAAATTTTTATTTTTTGACATAATGTATTTGTTGTCTTATCAACTTTCTTTTTTTTATCTTAGCTAGACCAGTGTCCCGAATAGCAGAATAAGTATTTAAAAAAAATAAAGAATCGACTGTTAGGCGGTACGATGTTCGCCAGGTCAGCTAGTTTATTATAAAAATGGGAAAGAAGAATTTAAATACGACATTTTAATAAATTAAAGAATATATACTGATGAAAGGTGTGCTAGAGAGATAAAGGCAGTAATGGCAACAAAAATAAAAGCGTGGTTAATATCAGGTGCCACACCTGTAGTGATGCGGCTGATGGTGGGGCTGGTAATGCGCCACGCTCGACTGCTGCTTTGTTGATCTGGAGACAACCACTCTCATTACCATTTACACGGAGCATCTTCTACTTCTTTGGAGTCATTATGAGACATCATTTTTTGAGTTTTAATGTGACAAAATCTATAGCCCAGCTTATTTCCGATTTTGACACTTTTTAAAATATATAGACCGCTTCATCGAAATTTTGAAACTTTCTTCTCTCACTAGATTTTTACGGAGATATTTAAATTATAAAATATTTAGATTAACATCAAAAGGGCCCGACAGTTTAAATAAACTTCAAATTGACTAAATGTTATCCGTAGACAATATATTTTTAAATTAAAGTCTCAAGACAAATGTTTAGTATGTCTAAGTACCTCTTGTGCGGGTGATGATGATGGTGATGAAGGTCCCAGACATCCGGCTCGGGCAAAGGCGCGGGCTCGACTATGAGCGGCGCACGCCACTCGACGTCGCCCACGCCGCCCACACCGCCCACACCAGCCACGCCGTGTTGGTGATGGGCGGCAGCCGCCGCAGCAGCCGCTGCAGCCAGCTGCTGTACCTGAAAACAAGACGACAATTTAAAAAATGTTAACCAAATAAATGTTTACAAAGCACTAAACTCCAACTAACTTTATTCAAAAAGGTAAACAAGTACACTTATGAACCTCAACAGAAAAGATGTTGAATGGATTCTAAATTTACATTTACTACCAAGCAAATTGTTATTATTATTAAACAATTTTTATTTGTTCGCAAGTCAAGAGCGTAAAGCGGGCAAGAAGAACTGGCAAGAAACTCTTCGCCACTCTTTTTAATCACCAAATTTTGAGTCATACCAATTTTTTGAACTGAAGCAAATCAATCCCAAGGATTACGATCATTTAAATAATCTTCAAATTTGTAAAAAGCTTTATTTATTCAATTACGTTTAACGAGAGTTTTGAATTTATTCAGTGATAATTCTTTAATTTCGTTTGGGAGTTTGTTGTAAAAACGAATACAATTTCTGTATACGTATAAGTAATGGTTTATCTTCTGGAACCCGGTTGGTCGTACGCTAAAATTAGTTCTATTTCGAGTATTATACTGGTAAAAGTCACCGTTTCTCTTGAAAAATCTTTATAATCACCACCAGTAATTGACTTCAATGGTGAAGACCAGACTAAATTTAGTACGAGAATCTCCAGAAACATCAAATTTCCAAAGCAAGTTTACTTTAAACAGTAATTATAAGAGACATTTTATAAGATTTAAAGTGTAAAGTGTACGTTACCTGATAGGCGGGCTGGCAGAGTATAGAGGAGACGAACTGATGCGGGAAAGGCTCAGCTCTGGTGTACTGCCTTCCGCCCACGGCCACGCGTCCTGCTCCATAGAGCTGGTACTGCAAAAGTTATAACAAATTGATTTATTTCGACAATAGCAATAACTTATTCAAAATATGAACATTTCTCCTAAAAATTACCTAAATTACAAAAAATCTTCCCCTTTTTAATTGACATCATTTTTTTGATCGTGTATTGTGAACACAAAAATTTATCTTAAATTAAGTTCTTTAATTGATAATGAAATGTCATAGAAATTATTCTACCTAGTTAATGAATAATATGTATATTTATTTTGATAAGGGGGATGTACTGTTCTTATATTATTAATATAAATATATCGATGTTTGAATATAAATCAGTATTGTACCAACACTCATATTAAATAGACTTGTTTCATTACAATACTCTGTTCCTTATAAGGACATACCAATACCAAATTAGGTACACCCTTCATTCATTGATTGATACTCAAAAGTCAAGTATAAAAATCTTCAGGTTTATTAATAAATTAATTTACATACATAAATATCTTTATAAAAAATGCTTTAATACTGTTTGTAACCATTTCTTTTTCCGAACAGTTTTTTTTATGACTCTGGCACGGTTTTGTGCATTAGCCAGCGTCAAGTATAAGATTTTTATAATTCGTTCTTTTTTTGCCTTAGAAATTCGACCCTGTCCTCCATGTACGGTTTAGGCACTCGCCCTGTACCGCACAACCCTCCCAAAGGCCGAGAACAAATTTAAATTAAATTAAAACTTGCCCTCGAACCGGGAATCGAACCCGGTACCCCTCACCTAGCTGCCACTTAATAAGACCGCTAGGCTATGAGGCTCCCTTCCTAACAGTTATTCTTAGTTCATTTTTTTAACTTACAAGGTTGTCATAAGGCGCAGCCCGCAGCCGCTGCTGGTTGATGGTGAGCGCGAGATGGTGGGCCGTGGATGGTGCTGGGGCCACAACGCCGCCCACATACTCGCCGCCCACGCCCACGCCGCCCACACCGCCCACGCCACCCACGCCGCTCCCCGAACGACGGCAAACCTGAAATATTATTATTGATTATCAGCCATTTCTTGTATGTAGACGGAAAGTTATATAAAGGGTGCGTCTAAACCGATATGTTTAATTTTTTTTTATTTATATAGTATATACGCACTTTTAAGCTTAAGACACTAAATAAAATGTTTATGTACATACATCTACAGACTTGTCAATTACTTTTTTTAATTCTTTGGACAATGATACACTAAAATCGCTTGCTTAAAGAGATAACGAAAATTTATCGAAATAAACATTTGTGAAGATTTAATAATAAAGACATAATATATATCACGAATTTTGACCAAACTCTTATTTATTTGAATCCCCCCTCCCACTAATCGTTATTTAAACGATTATTATTTTGAGCTCTTTGTAATTTGAAATTTACCTCTAGTCCCTTGAGTTTCAAATTATCTAGAGTCGACTGTACTTCGTAGTAATCTTAATAATAACAATTTATTTAATTAATTAATAAATATGTTTTTTAATGCCGTAAGTACATTTGAAACATACCTCCATCATTTGAACGGAGGCCTTGACGTTGTTGCAGTGAGCGTAGTCGACGAGATGAGCGAGAGTCACGAACGCGTGATTTAACGCTTCTCCTGGTGTTATTCGTCGCTCCTAAGGAAATACTAAATTATTAGTCTTGGTACGACACACTTTTCTTCTTGGCCGGTATCGCTGTCATTGATATTAGTATTGCCAGTAAATAAAAATTAACCATTACAAAAGGAATAATTAGCAGGCTAACTTAATAATTGATTAATATAATAATTGATTATGACATTTTCCTTTGAATAATTGTAATGTAGAGGGAGGGTAAATCTTGCTGAGTTTCTTGCCCGTTCTTCTCAGAACAAGGCCTCCTGGTAGTTTTGCGAACGGATGGCGTAGTCTTGCTCTTGCGTGAATTTTGTAAACGTTGTTGACATTCATAAGCATGCTCTAAGAAGCATCTAAATTGAATAAACGAATTTTGATTTTTTGATTTTGATTGAAATTTCCTAATAAACAGTGGCGTAACAGTAGAGTGGCAGTGCTTGTAAAATGCCACCGGGCCCCTGACCCAAGAGGGCCCCTGCCCATTAGGAATTATGTTCTATGAATGAATGTGAAGTCTCCAATACGCATTGGGCTAACGTGGGGACTACAGACCATTCCCTCTCGCCTAAGAGAGGAGGCCTATGGCCATTAGTGGGACATATACAACGTGTAATTTAGTACGCTGAAAATCTCGAAGTTTAATAAAATTAAACTAAGTACAACGTGACGATTTTGACTGATAGGGCCCCATCATAGAATTTGCCACGGGCCCCAGATGGTATAGTTACGCCACTGCTAATAAAGCAATTTATTAGTATCTAGAAAATACAGTTCTAGGCTTAAATAAATGTGACACAAACATAGGAACAACTGATATGATAGGGTTTGTTACCTGTACTAATAATATAATATCTTTTAAGATACCTATCAAACAGAACCGTTCGATAATTAAAACTTTGCCATTTTAATTAATATTGAAAGGAATACAAATAAATACATTTAAGTTGAAATTTTATCAGATGTTGGTGATAGTTAAATTATTTTTCGTATGCACCAAGAAATTACAGCTAGCTGATAATGTCAATCTGACATTTCAAAATAGCGACGATAATACCAATTTCAGCCACCGCCAAGAAAAGTATGTGGCACTGTAGCTTTTAATGAATTATATAAATCCTTTTCAATTTTAGTTAAAGAAATATAATCAAGTTCTTATAGGTAAGCACGCATGTACCACAGTTGTTCAATTAGATTATTCTGTTCTTTTACGGAACTGACTTCAAATTTCAGACCGGTATTAGGGCAAAAGTAACTAGTTCAAATAAATCTTGACTTTAAATTTTTAAAGAGTGTCTTTATAGCGTGTGAGAGTACTTAGAACAGTTTTGAAAACAATTATAAATAACCTAACTGTTCTCACTATTATGACATTATGATAATGAACATGACATTTGCTTGTCTATTTTTAAATGGCAGATTATACTGTTCTTTTATGTAATCAATCTAAATGTACCACTTTCTTTGCACATAATCGATTTATTATTATTAATATTAATTCGTTTACTATAAAAAATGTTATAACTTGCTCATTATATACAAATTTAAAGGAACTATTAATAAAAAAATAATAATAATGTTAAAAATACGAGTCATTTTTCTCAATAGAATGCGAATTTAACTATAATTTTGTATAGAAATCTAATCGAATCGAATGAAGTTGGATATTTGGTAAACCTCACCTGATCCATCGTAAGCATTCTCTTAAGTAAATCAATGAATTCCCTTCTGTCAGCCTTTTCCGCTAACAATTGGCCACCTTCAAGATCCGTTGGAACATTGACCTGAAGAAATAAAGTTATAATTATAAAACTTTATTCATGATAGGTTGTATCGCCAGTATCCTTAGATTACAATTATTAGACCAGTCATTATAGACATTCGAAATCGAAAATTTGATAATAATTCCAAAAGTTTTCAAACTTCGGTCAAGTGAATGGTACATTGGGACGACAATAAATCTCATTTTGCAACCTTGTCCGCAGTCCGGAACATTGTTAAAATTGCAATTAAATTAATTTTTGCTGTATGGTCGTGAAAAAAATTCCAAAAGTTCTGCAAACTTGGGGAAGTTTTCGATATAATATTTCATATCACGTATAAAATTTGCAACCAACCTAAGTGTACGGAACATTTTTTGTTATTTATTTTATTTTCGATTTATCTGTCAAATTTGCAGAACTTTTGGAACGTTTTCCTTCAGTTTAATAAAGAAAAACATTAATTTTTAATAACAAAAAATGTTCCGTACACTTAGGTTGGTTGCAAATTTTATACGTGATATGAAATATTATATCGAAAACTTCCCCAAGTTTGCAGAACTTTTGGATTTTTTTCACGACCAAAACTTATTTTTAACAATGTTCCGGACCGCAGAGCAGGTTGCAAAATTTTATAGTTTGTTTTAATACCACTCCCGACCTTACATCAAAATTTGAAAACTTTTGGAATTATAATGAATTAATTGTCTTGACTGACTGGACTATATTCCATGTTACACAAGTGCATTTAAACCATTTTTATAAGTAAAATAAGTATTAATTTCTTAGTCTTAATGTTACATTTAATCAAATATAGTTCGTATAAGACCTTAAGTATTTGGTCTTATACCTTATTTCTCTGTATTTGACAGTGTGGCTGAGAGTAGTTATAAGCTGCGCTGTTAGTTTTTGGAACCTCACGAGTCATACCAAAATATGTAGCAAGGCCCCTGTAGAATCGAAATCCAATTCCGCTAGCTATTTATTAAGTTTGCCTATCTCAGAATCCATAGATTTTGAAAAATTAAAATTTAATTTATCTAATAATATATAAATCATAAAGTTTAATCTTAATAAAAAGAAAGTTAATTTGAAAATCATTCTATAGAAAACCCAGAAAACCCGCTTATGCGGAATTTAAAAAACAAATTAGCTTATACATAAAAGTCTTATATGAGAAAAGCTAATTCTTACCTGTCCAATATCATCCAGACAGTTGAAGATGTACTTCCGGGCCTCCTTGCTCTTGATACCAGTCTCAAGCTCATGCTCTTCGGGCGTCTTGAGCCGCCAGAACGGGTATGTGCTGTCCACGTCGCGGTAGAAGAACTTTGCCGTTTTTGATGCACTGAAAAATTAATTATTTTGTATTTGTTGTTTGAGTTTAGGGTTAAGTCACGTTTATATTTTTTTTATTTTTAGTGTTATTTTAAGATTTCATATTGCTCCGGCAGCTTATGTTTTTATTTTGTTTTAAGATGGCTTAGTTATTTACCTTCTATACAATTTTAATTTTGTTATGTTCCATAAACATATGTTCTTATACAAATTTTTGTAACATTATGTTTACCAAAATTGTCATATATTTTAGAAAAGATAGCTCGTAACTATACTGTAAATATGTATATGTATGATGTGGTAAACTTCAATACATTATTATTGTTTAAGCAATTACATGAATAAAAAAGTGTGCTAATTTTAAAATTATTTACTTTGAGATTAAATTTCTCCGATGTTTAATTTGATTCACTTATTTTGATCAGAATTAAAATTTCAATCCAGTATATCAAGATAAACATCTGGATTTCATCACTCACCTATTGAGCATATGCTCAGTGGGCAGGCCCTGCGTCTGTGAGATGTACCGTATTTGGTCGTACTCCGAAGAGCCAGGGTATAGTGGCCAGCCGAGGAACAGTTCAGCGACCACACAACCCAGGGACCACATGTCGATGGCCTCACAAAATGCTAGACCGAGAATTATTTCTGGTGCCCTGAAATATTACATAATACATATACCTATAAGAATATATCATTCACAAAGAAAATTCTTTTCTTTTTTTGTCTTACTGATATTTTTTGTTATCAAGCTACAAATCTTCTTTTCATAAATAAAACATTTAAACAAGGAAAGAACTAGACTAATATAAATTATGGATGTAAAAACGAATACAAAAATTTAAAAAAAATATTAATGCCGCTTGAACACATTTTTGAAGTTATACTTCTTTAGGCGCGTTATGAAAAATTGATGAGAGTGAAATTTTACGATGCGCGCGCACCGTGACACAAAATTAACAGAATGAAGTTGCCCACGGATGATGCTACGGCATTGGACATAATTTAAAAACAACATTCGAATAATAATAGAATTTATGTTACACTTAATGTAAGAGAATAATAATAAATATTTATTTATTTAATTTTTCAATTGTAAACTGAACTTTATTGACTATAATGACTCCTTTTCCAGTCTTTGATTATTTAATTGTAATTAATTAATTGCATGCAATCAAAAACTATTTTTAATGATTCCAAAGAAGTAAAACTTCTTACGCGCGTACATATGTACCTACCTACACGCACCCTTTTCTTGTTTTCAGACAGTTCCTTCAGAATAATTAGCCAATTAATTGCAATAAAAAACAGGTCTTAATAGGTTTTCTTTACACAATAAGAATTTAACCATACCTATAGTATCGACTCTGCAAGTACGTGTTGCAGACGGCTTTGCTGACGTGTGACGCGCTGCCAAAGTCAATCACTTTAACGCGATACGGCTGACGAGCCGGTTCCACCAGCATTATGTTCTCTGGCTTAAGATCCGCGTGGATTAGACCCAGTTGCTGTAAAAATATGAAAATTAACGTCATTCTTTACGGCCGTGATATTAAATGTACAACTGTATCTTACAAAATTTTCAGTATCGTCCTGCCAATATTTATTTATTAACACTTCGTTGCGTTACAATATAAAAATTGAACATAATTACATGAAAAGGAGGGCAACTAGCGGCCTTATCGCTTTCGAGCGATCTCTTTCAGACAACCACTGTGATAAACGGAAAAAAATTATTAAACTGTAGGCAAGAAGTAAATATTACATATAGTTATTAAGAAAAAAAACTAAACAGGAACAAAAAACAAACTAGACTAATAACAATATTTAAAGTACTATCAAAATATGATGGTTAAAATTGCTATTTGAAACTAATACACACAAAAGTACATCCAAAAATTAATCTAATTTGATACTGTATAGGATTTTAGACCTATAAACATAAACAATTTATAAGCATGTGAGACTCGATTCACTCCAGGTTTTTTTAATAGAATAGGGGCAAACCGGCAGGAGGCTCTTATGATGTTAAGTGGTACAACCCATGGACACGCGCAATGCCAGAGGGCTCGCGAGTGTATTGTCGGTCTTTTAAAAACGGGTATGTTCTTTTTTTGAACGACCCTAAGTCGAATTGGTTCGGAAATACTTCAGTGGGCAACTGGTTCCACATAGCAGTGGTGCGCGGCCAAAACTGCCTTAAAAAACGCTCAGTTGGGGAACGACGGACGTCGAGTACTCTGCTACTCAGGGAACCGTGCTACACCCACTAAAACCACCTTGGGTAGTGCCAACACATACATTCAACCGAGACTAAATAATTCAACATAATATTTCATAACAATATTTATATTATATGTCAGGGAATGCTATGATTATCAGAAAATGTTCTGTTCGAGTTAATTAGTTATTAATTGAGATACCTTCTATTTCTTTTAATAATAATACATAATTTAATTTGATTCGATTCGTTTTGTTAATTATTGGCGCCTTTAATCGCTCATTGTTATAATTTAAGCTATGTTATTTGTAATGTTAAAAGGAATCAATCTAAATTAAATATTGTACGATAATTATTCGTGTCATTTGTGCTCGCACTTTATGATGCCCACTAAACCCGCTATTGACGATGTCCAAATCGATGGAGTTACGGATATATGTACCTTGAGCTTGAGCAGGGCAGTGAGCACCTGCTGCAATATCGGTCTAATGTACTTCAAGGGTAGAGGCGAGAACTTGTTCTGTTTGAGGAAGTCGTAAAGGTTCTGCTCCAGCATCTCGAACACCAGGCAGGTGTGAGATCGGTGCTGGAAGCACTCGTAGGCGCGGACGAAGTTGAACTCGTCCGCCGATTCTTGGGACAGCCGGGAGAGGATTGAAACCTGGAATTTTGAAAAAAAAAAACATGAATATTTTATATGTTTGTTTGCGCTTACATTACCACGGTAATGTAAGAGCGTGCTTGTCATCATACGTAGCAGTTGAGTCGATAGATTTTTATTAATTTATTTTATTACAGTTATTTGTTTTAATATGTCATATGTTTCAACATCTTAAACGAAATAACCAACATTGGGTTCCGCGAGTCTCTTCACAGTATGTGTTCTGCTTTAGATTGTGCCAATAACATCGACCCTTGTTCACACTCCTCTACAGCCTCATTTAAAAATAACTTAAAACAACTATTATTGTCCTAATCCTTGTATCTTTCTTCTTTATTATAGCCACTAGTATGTTTGTCGATCGCCGGATTTATAAATTTTGTGCTGTCATGTTTTGTTTTGCTTTGCTTTGTATCATATTTATTATTAGTGAAACTTTTTGTGGGTACATCCAATGTGTTTATTTTATTTTATAACTTTTTTTTTGTTGTATAGAGATGTATCTGTTTTGTTTCCCAAATAAATAAATAAGAAACTCGTTGACTAAAATGATTGGCGGAGAGTAGCAATAAATAATCGTCATTCGGCTTTCTTGATTTGTGAACTGACAGTAAATTAAACCATTTAAAATTAGAATTAAAAATTTCAATAAACATTTGAAACTATCAAATTCTGTTTCCGTAAATCAAAAGTATTCGAGGATCATAACCACCATAACCTACGATTTTCTTTCAAATTAATTCAGTTATACACATATAAGTTATCAATTTTCCATTTCCCGAGCGCAACAAAGAAAGGAGTCCAGAAAGTTTTTGTTTTTTGAAATTCGCTCGAACTTCAAACTTCAACGTGAAAACAAGAATATTATGATTCAAAGTCCAAACTTCTGAAATAGTTTCATACTTTAATAAAGAATTATGCCAAGAAAAATTGGAGCAGGGATTGTGCTTGTTTATTCGTAACATGATTTGCATAAAACATTGCTCTTGATTAACGAGGTTTGTCAAGTAATGTCTATAGATTTATCTCAATCAGCACACAATACATTTAAGATACCAGGGTGATATAGACGATGTACAAGCCTGCTGCATAGTTATCATACAGTCAATCATACGTATGATTCAAAAAATCTACAACTTTATTCATTGAACACAAATTAGTATAGGCCTTAGATTTCTGTATTTATTTCGTGATAGTAAAAGGCCGGTAGGTGAGAGCCTTCTATGCCTGATATAGTTTAAGCCTTAGATTATATCAGGCATAGAGGGCATAGAAACATCTTGAGGAAACCGGCATGCCTTAGAGTTTTCCTTCACCGTGCGAGCGAGCGTGAAATGCGCACTTAGGAGGAAAAATCTATTGGTGCATAGTGATTCTAATGTAAAGTAATATTTAAAATATGCATTTTTTTGATGTGAGCAGTGGCTTCAGCGTGCGACTTTCATCCCTGAGGTCGTAGGGTCATTCCCCGGCTGTGCACCAATGGACTTTCTTTCTGTGTGCGCATTTAACATTCGCTCGCACGGTGAAGGAAAACATCGTGAGGAAACCGGCTTGCCTTAGACCCAAAAAGTCGAAGGCGTGCGTCAGGCATAGACGGCTGATCACCTAATAGATTAACAAATGCTCATGAAACAGATACAGAAATCTGAGGCCCAGACCTAAAAATTTTAATCAATTTTTCAATACTCAACCTAAGTTTTCCTTAGACGATATATACTTTCAAATACTTCCTACTCAGCAGAGAGCAGTCAATAATATTCTAGTTCTCCTATAGAATCGATCGAAAACAAACTTAACTTCAATACCTTCGAACCCACTTTCGAACTGCGCATATAATTTTTACGCAACTTTCGCCCGTAAATACCCTCTTTATCTCTTTATTCTGCCAATTATCGTTCGCGTTGTAGCACTCTAGTCGGTAAACACAAACATTTTGATAGCTGGATCGTTGCCAGAACCGCTAGATATAGTACGCACACTAGCCTGTCCCAAATTTTAGAGATATTTACGTTGTTAGTAATTTATAAATTGGAGCGACATATTTCAACTGGAATTAAAAATATTTTTTTAAGTTTGAGATGTCAAAATATACGAAAAGGGCTCTTTTGTTTTTAATGGCGAGTGGGATTCGAACAAACATGAGGCAATGTATTTTTCTGTCTATGAAGTTAAGACTAATTCGTATAGTTAAAGAAAACATTAAGAGGAAATCGACATGTATGGCTGTCATAAAATGCAGATCACTTAAGCTAAAAAATAAAAATGTGCTATGAAATGAAACAAAGTAATATAGGGGCCGTTCATGTATTACGTTAGCACTATAGGGGGAGGGAGGGTCTTTGATTTTCTTATTTGGTGATTACGTCAACAGTAATTATTTACTTTTCACACATATTACCCACACATTATCTATGCTTTAAAACGAAGTGCATTTTCCAGGATTCCTACAAAAAATTAATACGTTTATGAACTATTATTTTTGACAGCTTTGCTTACTTTTGTTGTAAAGGTTTTTTTTACAAGAGAGGGGGTGGGGTGTAAAATAATTAGTAAGATGCAACATTTTACGTCATATCTAGGCATTGGACCTTGGGACACTTATAATACCTGACCTGCCTTAAATCTATTGATACATTATTGCGATACGAACTTTGCCAAGAATGAAACATCAATTCAATAATAAGCGACATCATCTATATTTACAAAGCAATATTGCTTTTATTTAAACTTTCTGGACCTATTTCTCAAACTAACTGTAATTGTTTTTATTTAACAAATAGGCGTAGTAATAGCGAAACGCCGTAGCGGCTATATTATTAAAAAAAAATCATAACAAATACGCGCCATTACTTAGATTAAAACATACTAATTAGCCAGTCATTAAATTGTATAAAGTCAGTGTTAAGTTTTCTCAAAGAGTATATAGCTTAGTTCAATTTTGGTTGGTAGGTAATTCTTTCCTATGTTCTGTCTAAAAAAAAATGTTTGATGGTTGAGAACATCTACAGATCGTCATAGTTGTAGTAATAATAGTAGTACATTTATTACTTACATACTAATTTTATTGTACTAGTCAAAAATCGGCATCTGTGTCTAATCTATGGTGGCATGGCAATTATTAAAAAAAACAGCCAAAACGATAGCCTTTCACTAGATAAATGCGCAAAAGAAATACTGCTATTGAATAAAGAAACAGACGTTGAGAGATCGCCTTTCTAAACTATTTTATATTCTTTGCGACATCTTGGATTTGTCTTGGCCAGCGCCCAGTGCGATAAATGGAAAATCTTGGAAACACTACATTAACTTTTAGCTTTTAATCTTGTGTTATTTATCACGTGCTTTCTATGTACCTACCTACCTATACGAACCTATCACATCCAGGCAGACTTTTCTACTTGTTTTGATTATTTTGTTAGACAAGTAGGTAATCAGAGATCTCTAGAGATTCGTCAAACACATTCCTATTATAAAGTACAATTTCTTTACTCAATCAATCGATTGTTCTATTTCAAGAGTTCCCAAGGTTAGTTAATTGAAATAATAGCTTTACCCCATAAATAGAAGTCCTAAATTATAAATACAGTTGTTTTGAAATGAACTACAATTTAAACTATGTATTTTTATTATATTTAGATAACACTGTATTATTTCGCGACAGAACATTTTTAAATGTTTCAACATGACCTCCCCAAAGGTTCTCAACAAATATCTGTCTTTCTTTCTATTGTATACGTTTAATAAATAATTAAACTTCTCATGTGACAGCTACAACTTAATACAAAAATCTTACTGTATTTAAAAAAAAATACCTAAAATCTACGTGTCAACGATGTATGGACTCACCTCAATCTGTCCCTGTCTGGCATAGCTGGGATGGTTCTTCAGGATCTTGATGGCGACTATCTCGTTAGTGCCCTTCTTCCAGCACTTCACTACTTGCCCAAATGTACCGCGGCCGAGGAACTCCAGCACCTCGTACCTAGAAGACAAACAAGTATGTATATGTTAAATAGGCTATATTCAAGTCAAGTGATTTTATCTTAGAACAAGAATCGATCTTGATATTTAAAAGGTGTTTGCTATATTAACTTGCAGCAAGACTCATTCGCTTCGGCTCATTGGTCTAGTGGTCAGTACCCCTGACTGCGAATCTATGGGTCCCGGTTTCGATCCCCGGCTGAGACAAACATCGATGTGATGAGCATTTGGTGTTGTGCTGAGGTCTTGGGTGTTTAAATATGTATTTATGTGTCTATCTATCTATAATATGTATGTACATATATCCGTTGCCTAGTACCCATAACACAAGCTTCACCAGCTTAGCATGGGACTAGGTCAATTGGTGTGAATTGTCCAATCATAAAAAAAGAGATTGTAACGCACTAATATATGTAATATGTATACGTATTATAAAGTATATTTTATAAATATATGAAGTCCCCAGTAGTGAATGGAGCAGACACATTTCTGCGTGTGTTTGATTAAGACAAGTATATCGGACTTCTGGGACCTAATCTAAAACTAATTCTATCGCTAATAGCACCCGAAGTTTAAAAATGCAGAATTTTGCACAAATATACTCGGATATTACTCAATATTCGTTTATTTAAATTAAACCGCGCAATCGTTGAATTAAAATAAACCACTCAAACACGGTACTAAATAACATTTAACGAGCCAATAAATTGTATAAATAAATGCCCATTTAAAGACTTAATGCCAATTAGTAAGACTTTTCTATAAAAGTTGCCTTTGGCTTGAATCTCTTTTAAAAGGACCTAAATTAAACACAATCTTCTATGGAATTCATACCTATTGGACGAGGAGTAGAGCACCTCATGCTGCACCAGCTGGTAGTCGCCATCGCCACCGCAGCCGGATCCTGCAAAGGTACATTTAAAACACTCAAACGCCAAACAATTACATTCTTTGTATTTTACAAATGTATGTAACACCTTTTGTATATGTACCAATTAAAGTTTACGACGATTTAAAAGCGACTTAGTGTACCTATTACTTTTAGAAAAATGTACCCATCAATTAATGGTTTGCGTGAGACACTGTAATTGATATAAATTTATTCAAATATGATATTTACTATACAGATGATATAAGAATTGTCTTTGACTAATAATGTAAAATTCCTTAAGACAAATTTGCGCGCCATTGTGTGTGGCAGAATATGCGAACGATTTACGATTGTACCACCTTAACATTTTTGTACCATATTCTCGCAATAAATAATAAATTATTTTTACTAACTTTTTATTAACAGTGTAATAAGAAAAACCATTCATAGTTTAGACTTTGACTTTTAAATCCTAACCGGACATGTTTACCTACTAACATTTTTCAATTAGGTGACGCTTAACGTACTCACTAGCAATGTTTTCATACTAAAATAGAATAATGTGTGTTTTCCCTTGATATAAAGTTAAGTCTTAACATCGCTTTGTAACTCTAATAACGTCTCAAACAAAATGCCAATTAGACGATGATTAAACAGTAATTAGTTAATCACTCCTTGGAATTATTCTTGGAATTAATTATATTGTATCCGGTAAACTATTAAGGAAACTCAAACGTGCGTAGATAATAAAATTAAGTACATATTTATTTTTTTAACTGTAGTTTTATTTAGGGTAAGTTTAATATGTTTTTGACAAACGGTCTGATCGCAAAGCTTCGACTGTGTAAAACTTTTTAGTAAAATTGTTTTAAAGGTTTATTGAAGTCATCCATGACCTACCTGATTTCTAGTATCACAAACGCTTACCAACTTTTCGATTTTCTTTTAACAACACAATTAAAATGGATACTATGTAATTTATCGGATATAAACGCATTATTTGCCTACAGTGCAGTGTAGGCCTAGTGGCTTCAGCGTGCGACTCTCATCCTTAAGGTCGTAGGTTCGGCTGAGCACCAATGGTACTTTTTCTATGTGCTCATTTAACATTCCTATAAACGGTGAAGCTAAACATCATGAGGTAACCGGCTTGCCTTAGATACAAATAGTCGACGGCGTGTTAGACACAGGAGGTTGATCACCTACTTGCCTATTAGATTGACAAATGATCATGAAACAGATACAGAAATTTGAGGCCCAGAACTGAAAAAGGTTGCGCCACTGATTAGTTTAAACGCATTTTTTACCTAACATTTACCTACCACTTTCGAACGCTTTTCAAAATTAGATAGGCTAGATTTATTTGAATTTCCACATCGTACACCAAAGATAATATTACTTCCTATTTCCCTAACGTGATGCTAGCTACGTGGCCAGATTATATAATCTGTGTTATAATACATTTACTATAATCTAAAAAAAATAAGAGCAAAGCCATGAAAGTATAAACATTTCAAACAGATTACACATTGGATTTACGTCAACCGTTGAGGACAGTTGTTACCTTCTTGTAGCATGGTTGAAGTTTTATAAAACACTAGTCATGCGTAGGCGCAGCATTGCGTCATACCTTACTGCGTATAAAGTACACAGGGTGTCCCAAATCAGTCAATCAAAGACAAACTTAAAGGTTGATAATTTTCAAACAGAAAAGTGAAAATAAACATACCAATTAGCTAACAGTATATCGATACATATATTATATCTACACAGGCGTTTAAATTTTGATGATAATAATGGGTTGATTCAATTAAATACATATAAAAATAAATTAAAAGCTTCGGAAGGCGAAATAAAAAATAAATCAGTGGCGACAGACAACCTCTTCAGGTCTGGGCATCAGATTTCTGAATCTGTTTCATGATCATTTTTAAATCTAATAGGGAAGTAGGTGATCAGCCTCCTCTGCCTGACACACACCGTCGACTTTTTTGGTCTAAGACATGTCGGTTTCCTCACGATGTTTTCCTTCACCGTTCGAGCGAATGTTAAATGCGCACATAGAAAGAAAGTCAATTGGTGCACAGCCGGGGATCGAACCTACGACCTCAGGGATGAGAGTCGCACGCTGAAGCCGCTAGGCCAACACTGAATCTCTAGAAGGCGGAATAATTAAGTAAAAAAGCTAGAGGATAAATTATTAAAGATATACATATTTATACAAATCCATTATTTTTGGGACACACTGTAAACATTCAAAAACAAAAATAGTTGTTTTGGCGACTGAAATAAAATCTGGAAATTTATCGAACGTCATGCAACGCAGAAATTGTGTCGTGATGATGGAAAAAAAACCGCTGACAATAAACAAAATCGTTTGCATAAGCGTTCTACTTACATTTAAATTTATGTAGAAATATTTATAGATAATCAGATATTAAGTACCTAGCAAAATAGTTTTCCTTATCAATTCCATCATCACGCAACAGTTAATTAAGCTAAATTTATTACTTAAAATGTAGATATACAACCAGTTAAAGTACAGTTAAATTTAATAAAATGTAAACATTTTGTTTAACTCAAATCTCTTAATTTATCTTAATATATATATAAATTACGTGTCACGTTGTTTGTCCGCTATGGACTCCTAAACTACCGAACCGATATCAATCAAATTTGCACACCGTGTGCAGTTTGATCTAACTTAAAATATAGGATAGCTTACATCTCAATTTATACCCGCAATATTATTTTATTGCAAAATATTTGTTTATTATTTGATAGTCACAATTCTAACAGATGGCGCTGTGTTGAAAGTACCAACGTTTCACATAAGCTACAATTTAATGGCATAACCACCAAAAAAGCATGGTCGTCCCCATGACTGGTGTTCTCCTACCGTTTCCCTTGAATAGTTTGCTACTATGTAATATAACAAAAACCTAAGCCACAGCAACGCTTGGCCGGTCTGCTAGTTATATATAAAAAAATCTGTGGCCCACAATCTTTTTAGGTTTGGGCCTCAGATATCTGTTTCATAATAATTTGTCAATCTACTGGATACAATAGGATCAGTCTCCTGTGCCAGACGCACGCCGTCGACTTTTTGGGTCTAGGTTAGGTTAGGTTCCTCTGCCCTTTTTTCTCTATATTAATATTAAGATTCCCAAACATTTCAATGGTTATTTTCAAAACTGTCAAACTAAAATGAATCGATAAATATACAGTTTATAAATTATTTCCATCCATAATATACGACACTAAAATTAACAAATGACTTTTTACTTTAGTATGTAATGTATATCCCTATATATCTGTGGTGTGATAACGCCTTTAACAGGTTGTATAATTAAGTTTATAAGAAATAACAACAATTGGTAGACCGTACGTTTGTTACCTTGCGGCTGGGCCGGGTGGTTGGCCCCGCCCGCCGCGAGCTGCTTGCTGTGCGCCGTCGTCGTGCCGCTTTTGTGGCGCGTTGTCGCCGCCACAGCCTCGCCCGCCCTCCGGCTTCTGCTATCTCCCACACTGGAAACAATGCAAATTATTACTTTAAGACCATATATACACAAGTAACAGAATTGAGTTAGCAGAGCTGATTATTACACGCTTTATATTAGCTTCACCTGTATGTATGAACGTAACCGACTCCTTCGGACTCGATTTTGACCCACTTTTAACGGACAGATTTAATTCAAACTTTGCGCACCTGTCAAAGATCGATGACAATGCAATAATCCGAAAAAAAAATGAAAAAAAAAATTAACTAAAAAATAAATAATAGTTTAAAAAGAAAACTAAAAAACACGCTTTTAAAGCACATCAAACTAAAAAGTGAAAAATGATTCCTAATTTAGGCTGAAAATGGTAATGAACAAAAAATACTGGTTTTTTAGTTTTTTTAAACTATTATTTAGAAGTTATACTTCTTTTGGCGTGTTAGGGAAAAATGATGACAGTAAATTTTTACGATGCGCGCGCACACCGTCACAAAAATCGGTACCCTGAAGTTAGCATATTAAATATTTTAAAATAAAAAATGTCCACTTCTTTAATTATGTAGAAATATTTTTTTTGTAATATTTAAATAAACTTTATTTAACTAGATAATGCGTTATAATAAAACATTCAATGTATTAAATATCTTTTTTCTATTACTAGTTAGTTGTCGTATAAAGATAAAAAAATTTTAAAGATTTTTATCTAGTTACGCCAAAGAATTATAACCTCTAACACGTGTACACATGTTTTATTATCTCAACATTCTATTGTAGTGATTTCAAGAAGGTGTATCGACAGTAATTCAGAATATAGTTGTTTTAATTTCTTAACTATTGTATATATGTATATGTAACCTTAACATATTGCCTATCACTGATAACTAACCTATTTATATACATTTATTTACTACATTTTGACGTTCCGTTCTTCCTACTTAAGTCATGTATATGACCATACATAAACAAATTACATCTCAGGCTGTCAAGCTCTTTCCCTCATAGTTTCCTATAAAATGACCTCAATACAAATATTCGCTATGAACATCTAAACTACCTCAAAAAACTTGCAATTGCGTAGTTAATGTTTTAATTATTACCATTGAAACATTAACTTGTTTCGTTGCGCTTTTTGAAGCATGACTGTATCAAGGAGATTTCAGTTTCACCTTCTCGTATTACTGCAACATTCGCTTGGCATTGTATGACATTCGGAAATACAACGACCAATATTTATGCCTTGATTTGTTTAAGCAATCGCGGTATATGCTTAAAAAGTGTATTAAGAATATCCACAGCGCTAAATCTTTAGCATCATAAGCAAACCCCACATACCCTCACTTTCATACCATCACCCAACACAGTCGAACTAGGTATTAAGCGGGCCAAAGACGGACCGCATGTTGCAGTCAAGACCGACTGCAATATGCGGTTTGCTCAGGAACTGCTCGAGCGGTCCGTGTATTGCGAATATTAATTTAGTATGGAAACTGCAGATCGCCGCGCCGTGCGGCGACCGCTTAGAGGCGTCGGTATCGGCTGCAACATGTGGTCCGTCTATAGCCCGCTTAACTCTAACAATAATTTCCCGAAGTCATTAAGAATGTATAGAGTAAATTATCATCCTTTCCATTAGTTTATTACTGAAGCTATAAAGCTATCAATTACTTAATTACTTAAAGTGAATTTTAAATCCTTAGTCAGGTAGTCTTTATGATATTAATAACAATTCCACTTAAATTCAGAAAATGGTTTAAGCTTTGGAAATAATAGCTAATAAGCTGATTACTCAATGATACCTAGGTTTAGAATTAATAGAATTCCTTTTGAAACGTTAAACTTTTTCTAATCTATTTGATACTTTATACGGATTGGCCAGAGCTAATCTTACTTCAAGCGTTTCTTCGTGAATCCAAACTCAAAAAATATAGGACGTAAATAAAAAAGTGAAAAGATATAATTTTATATAAAAATCAGTGGCGCTATAACCACTTTAGGTCTGGGCCTCAGATTTCTTAATCTGTTTCATGATCATTTTTAAATCTAATAGGCAGGTAGGTAGATCAGCCTCCAGTGCCTGACACACGCCGTCGACTTTTTGGGTCTAAGGCAAGCCGGTTTCCTCACGATGTTTCCCTTTATCGAGCGAATGTTAAATGCGCACATAGAATGATCGTCCATTGGTGCACAGCAGGGGATCGAACCTACGACCTCAGGGATGAGAGTCGCACGCTGAAGCCACCAGGCCACACTCTATTTCTTATACTAATATCATCTCAATGTAAATATACGTAGACTACCAATTACCAGGCGAATTGCGCAACTAATACGCTGAATTTAGTACAAAATAATTAGACGAAATACGATTCCTATTACGGCCTCTACGCAAACAAAACGGGAGCTCATCAAAGTTTTTCAACTCATCAGATGTAGGCGAGATCACTTGATCCCAATTCCCTATCCAATCTCAGTGTTGTGAACTTTCACGTTTTAGCTTTTCACTAACGAATTACGAGTAGCTCGGAGCTAATTTCGTCTAGATATTTCATGTGTAAGACGTTATTTATTTATGCAATTTTGGTCTGCGCTAGGGATTCTACATTATGAAATCTCTCTCATCTACCACTTTCACATGCTAGTATTTAGCATATAGTTTAGGCTATTTTAGGGAAAATAATTAGAAATACAACAAGGAAATGCTGCCAGCGTTAAAGATACATTGTCACAGGGACCAAACTTTTTAAATTTGTTTTATTTTTTTATTTATAATGTAGGTTAGAATATTGTAAATACTATATATTTATGTGTTGGAAATAAATAATAATAATCATTGTTAGGAAGATATTCGCAACTGATATATCGTAGTAATTATAGAAATAATTTTGGATGGAAGTCGAGCGTAAAAAAACTTGTAACAAACAATTCTACTTTTAGTAGCGAACTATGATTTTTGGTAGCATAATTAGCAATACTTTAAAATTACTATTAGTATTCTGTGTGTAATTTAGAGTCACCCACAGTATTAACAATTATTCTTTATATATATACAAAATATCATATATAATTAGACTAACAAAATCTTTAATATGTTCAAATGCCAATACCTTTTATATGAAATTGTCATTATTCTTAAATTATCATTTACAAACGATACTACTATGCCTGTACTAAACATAGTACTTTTGATTATCTTAATTGAATTAGGCACAAAATACTTTTAACATAAACAAACTAATACTATTATAAATCTAAATCTATCTATCTTATATTTAGACAATTTTAATGCTAGCCCCGTTGGAATGATTGAATCATATATCAGACTGTTTCAAAAGCTTCGCAAAAAACAAACATTCCGAACTATAGAAATCTCTTCCCTTGTGGTATACCAAGTGAAACTAGTAAAAACTTACATCGCATCAAAATCAAAGACTTCGTCATAATCGTCGTGTGCTTCAAATTTAATCCTCGGCACCGATAGATCCATTTCACTATACATTAATTAATATACACTATACACTACACTAAAATTAAAATTCGCACGTTACCGGCGCAAGCGCATCGTAGCGTTTAAGGGTTGGAGTGACGCTCCTCGAGCCGGGGTTGCAATAGTGGGGGACTCAGGTAGTCGTGGGGACCCGCACCCCGAATTCCGTAAAATAATAATAAGAAAGCATCAAGTAACGGTGAGAACGCTTTAAATGGTCACTAATTATATTCCCAAGTAATTTGCTAAGTTTCATACAGCAGGTATAAAATTTAACTTACCAAATCAAATTTGTTTAAAATAATTAACAAATGCGCCTATGAAATTAGGTTTACATACAAAGTTTAAATTAGAATTTTTAATATTCCTAATAAATATATTTTTTTACATATATAATAACTCCTACAAAATGTTATTTAATTAGACACAATTATTTTATATTGCCCAATAACAAACAACTTTCTAAACAAGGTTATTGAGCGAACATTAAGGTTTATATATTTCTCTAGCGGATTTGTGCTAACTAAATCGATTACAATACAAATATATAAAGACTTTTAAAATATATTATATCTAAGATTTTATATTCAAAAAATATTTGGTTATTGGTATATATATTCATGTCTTATAACCTTATTGTAAACGGGACTTTATCATAAAGGATACCAATTGACCGCTATCGAGCACTTGCGATAACGCGTATGTTATCTACCCTCGTCCTTTATATTATTTATTTCATTAAATTCTAGTCGAGATATATAACTATACAAGCACACGAAGCCGGGCATGGCTACATAACATAGCGCTGTTTTTTTTATGTGTGAAACACTTAAAATTAGTTTAAATTTGTGCAACAAGGTTAAATGAGTCCCTATTCTTGCATGCATATAAATATTATAATTCAATTGCTACACAATATATTAATGGAGTCACAGGTATGGTTGCCACCAGTTTTTTGCAATTAAAGTACGTTACGTTACACAAGAAGCAAAAAGTACATCATATCAAAGTAACGTAAAATTTATTTTCTTTATTATTACATTTAAATATATAACTTTTAATTCTTTTTACAGTTTGTATTAAATAGTATCTGGATTAAACAAATGCACAGCATATTTACAATTCATATTTAAACATCGATTCAGCGCAAATCCAAAAATTCCGTTTAACGAAAAAATATTTTCGGCTAAAGAAATTACATCATGCGAAATAAAGTATTTTCCTGTACTTAATTGTTCTCATACTATAGAGTACAATAACCTGAAATAACGTACAATACTTTATTATAAAGAACGAGTGGCAACCCAAGTCACAGACTCCTGAGACATTTACACTATATCAGGAGCCTGGTAATAATAAATCATTAATATAATGAAGGTTAAAGAAATAAGTAAAATGATCGTGTTATAAGATTAAATATAAGGTATGGTACACATTATGATAATTTGAAGCAGTAAGACAATGATCTCAAGTCAACACAAGCCGGTGGTTAGCAACAAGCCGTGACTACCAACAGACAGATTCTTGCCTAGTACAGAGAACCTAGCTGATGAAGAGGAAACAACGAATCATTCTGGGCCATCTGCAATATCTATATTGGACTATATCCACAGCAAACGTTTAAATATGTGCCTAAATTCTGACAAAGGTCCCTAACTCTAGTCAAAATCGAGCGTACTCGCTAAGAGGACCTATTACGTTAGTAGGAATCAAGTTATTCATATCTTTTAGCATAATGCTCTGGTGTTTTCTATTTCTGGTTTCTACGAACTCTCTCCATGCAGCGTGAGAAGTAACATGCCAAGACTGAATACGGTACGTTACTAGAAAGAGTGGCAGAAAGTTTCTTGCCAGTTCTTGCGAGCTCTACGCCCTTGATTTTGGTAGTAAATGTAATTTTAGACCTTCCATTATTTTAAATATTGATCTTAAATAAATTATGAATTTATTTCTATATAAAATCTAACATATAGTAGCACTCTTTTAAATGGTGCTCTTTCGTCTCTTTCAATCAAATTGTGTTTACGCTGTGATGAAAAGAGTCAGAAAACTTTAATTAAAACAGAGCAATCAAACTGATTCTAAAAGTCTAGCTAGTGATAGACAGTAGGGCCCTTATTTTGTTTCCATTGATGAGCTAGGTTCTAGGTACTAAGCAAGGCTGTATTTAGTGACAGTACGATAGACCAGAGAGCACGATCGAACGAACCTCGGGTGTATACTGACGTGTTATCGCCGCAACAGGGCCTGAGGCAAGGCGCGGGCGGTGCAGGCACGCGCGCAGACCGCTCACCATCGCAGGCGCGGCTCGGTTCGCCCCCGGGCGCCCAAACGCCTGTTTCACTCCACCACTGCTCCTGTCAATTATTCAATCACAGATAAGATAAGATAAGGAACGTTGATGAACACTATCGAAGGGCTACTTGATACAAAAATTATTAAAAACATTCTATATTTCTATACTAGGTCCAGATTGTTCGGTAACTTATTAACTCAAATTACACTCATACATAAAAAAACAAATTCAAGAAAATTATAATAACTCAAGGAACGTGATTTCAATGTGTGATATGCAGTCAGAATTTAGGATAGCTTTGGCCATGACACTTCTGAAAGTAGGGACAAATGAGATGACGAGATCTGGTATCTAGAAGGTACACGAAATTAAAATTTAGTATAAAGGCTAGAGTTTCATTTAATACTCAATAAAATAATATGTGTTAACGACCAGAGATATATGTCTAGACTCTAGAGTGTTCGATGAAAGAGAAGTGAAACGCTCGGAAGTGAGATGAAGATGAGATTTTATTTAACAAAATTGTTTCCTTAAAATACTAGTAAATCTAAAGTCGCGAAGGCAATAGATTTATCGAAGCCGGTGGCGGTTACTTATGTGATTGCATACGAAGCTGATTAGGCAACTCGAGTTTTATTGGTGGCTGTTCTGTTTCTTGGAACGCGGTGCCAGCAGCTATAAACCTGACATACCCAAAAGCCCTCCATCATTTTAAAATCAAGAGAACGCAACAAAATATAATATCCAAAAGATTTTGTATAAAAAACGTGCCAGCGTTAAAATTCATTAGCGCGTACGAACGCAAACAATTTTCATCGCATTCGCTGCACGCATTGTGACCTGCTGCGTCATTATCAACGGGAAAATGCATATTCATTTTTCGTTCACTCATATAAACAACCGATTTTCAACGCACCAACTATATTATTCCGGCGGAAATATTTTATACTGCAGCGGCTGCGTGAAAATTATTTATGGATTTTTGTATGCTGACTTTCCACAGCAGAGCTCTTTATAAGAAACTTGCCGCGTTTGCAGTGTTGGCCTTGTGGCTTCAGCGTGCATCTTTCATCCCTGAGGTCGTAGGTTCGATGCTCGTCTGTGCACTTGTGCACTGTGCACGACTTTCTGCCTATGTGCGCTTAACATTCGCTCGAACGGTGAAGGAAAATATCGTCAGGCTTGCTTTAGACCTAAAAAGTCGGCGTGTGACAAGCATAGGAGGATTGACAAATGATCATGTAACAGATACTGTATTCTGAGGCCCAGACATAAAAATGTTGTTGGACCACTAGTTTTTTCTTGCCGCGTATAAAATGGGGGTGTATTATGAAACTAGTTGCTTTTCTAGGTATTTCCAAACCGTTATGACTTTGGGACCTTCAAGGGAAGAGGAGAGAAGAGAGATCATGTTATTGCGAACGAACTAAAGAATTGTCTTGGTTTACGCGTTTATTCCATACAAATACCAAGTTTGCGAAAATCGAAACGTTAATATCACATTCTACATAAATACTAAATCAGTCTAAAGCAATTTTTAACTAACTTTAAAACAAAACTCTAATATTTATAAGACAAGAAGATATTGCCATACTCACAATAGACGCAGGCAATGGTAAATGCATAAAAATAATTCTTACACAAGACATTCGAAAATGAACTCTGTTCTCATGGTTTAACGACAAAAATAGCATACGATTAGATGCCCCAATAAATTCCCATGACATAGACTAGTATAGGCATAGTCCGGTTCCAAACAAGTCCAACCACCATACATCTAACGAGGTATATTTGAAACTGGCCACTTTTTACTACGTCTGATCTCGTATATTTACTTTTTAGAGTTGTCTTTCAAACTTGTATTATGAAACTTATTCTCTCACATTCAAATTCTTTGCGAATATTATGGAATAAACACTACAATACAATACTACAAATTGTTTGAAATGGAGCAAATCAATCCCAAGGATTAGGATCATTTAAATATTCGTCATTCGTTATAAATTATAAAAGCTTTCTTGATTATTTACGTAGTGATAATTCTCTAATTTCGCTTGGGACTGTGTTGTAAAAACGAATACAATTTAAAATTATTCAGAAATAACGATCTGTGTTGTACATCTTCTGAAAAAAGGGTGCGTGTACTTATGTACGTGCGTAAGTTATACTTCTTTGGCATTATTAAAAATAGTTTTTGATTGCATGCATATAATTAATTACAATTAAATAATCAATAACTGGAAAAGGAGTCATTATACTCAATAAAGTTCAGTTTACATTTGTAAAATTAAATAAATAAATATGTATTATTATTCTCTTACATTAAGTGTCACATAAATTATATTATTATTCGAATGTTGTCTTTAAATTATGTCCAATGCCGTAGCATCTTCCATGGACAACTTCATTCTGTTAATTTTGTGTCACGGTGCGCGCGCATCGTAGAATTTCACTCTCATCAATTTTTCATAACGCGCCTAAAGAAGTATAACTTCAAAAATTCGTCATCTTACAGATTATTATTTCTATTAGAGAATACAGTAAGTATATTTCGCATTTTATTCGATAATTTTTACTCATATATGAGACATGACAATTATTAACAGTTTCCGTGCAATATAGAATAATTAATGATTCAGTAAATAGATGTTCGTAGACCACATAAATAGGCAATTATGTAGGATGTGATTAATGAACCAGTATTGCCAACTGGAGAACACCGTTAAACGTAATAGCTAATAACTGGGCCGAGCGAAAATTTTGAACTAACGGCACAAAACTTAATTTGAATATTTATTAAATAAATACTTGTTTTGTTTATAAAAGAAGTTCCGCTGATTGAATTTATTCAGACGAAATCTTATCTCTTATCTTTGGATATTCCCTTCGCAGAACCCAGGACAGGACGGTTCTGCAATTCCTAGGATGTGTAAGTTAATAAATTTTCTCTTGAAATTTGTCCAAGTCTCGCAGTTTCGCAGAGCTATCTTATCCAAAATTTCGCAATAACTTATCATTTATATCTCTCGATCCAAATCACATATTTATATGGGTATGTTATATATTTGAAGGGTGTACACTGTACAATTATTTTTTACTTGTGTGTGTGTTTTTTTATGTTACAAGGCCTTTTAAGAATTGGTACGCTCTTTTCTTGAAGGACCCACGTCGAATTATTTCCGAAATACTTCAGTGGGCAGCTGGTTCCACATATTGATGGCGCGCGGCAAAAACTGCCTTAAAAACGCTCAGTTGTGGAACGACGGACGTCAAGGTGATATTTTGTATTCTGCCTTGACGTCTGATGATGAAACTCAGCTGCAGGTATTAGTCCGAACAACTCCTCTGAACACTCTCCATGGTAAATGCGATAGAAGATGCAGAGAAATCCCACATGTTTACGGCCAAGGGATATTCCTAGATGTAAGCTTTTATTGTAATGTCCGTTGCCCCACCCTTTTAAATAATATCTCTCATCAAATATAAAGATACTTTTAACTCTGAATTTTATCAAATAATTTATTTCCAAAAGTTTATACTTGAATTTGTTTTTCAGACACAATGTTTATTAAGGTTTTAATAGAAAAAATATTATCCTATTCAGTACCAAACTCCAAACACAAACAATGTATGCACCACTAACTCTAATTGCATAAAACTTGACAAAGTTTGAAACACTAAAAATAAATTTGTATTACATTAGAGGCAATTCTTTCCTATCAATAGATTTTGAGCGTTTAATTTGGTAGAGCTGATATCTTAACGACGCAGTTAACACTGCCTTGTTAAACCCTGCTATGTTACATTGTTATCGTATCAAGCAAACAGCTCGTTTGATATTTGTACGACCGCACTGCGTCACGACGAAATTAACCTTTGATCTTGATAGATACAAAGAAAACATAATAAAAATAGATTGCGTTTATTTTTTTAATCACATAACTTTCAATTACATCATCAGGACGTATCAATGACCTTTGTTACAATAACTAAGAATTAACTCTAGTGACGCACACTTTTGTTTGTTCTTAAAACGCGGATATAATCGTTAGTGGGCTGATTAATGTAAAAAAAAAGCGTTTTAAGCGCCTATTTAGTAGGGTAGAGCGGGGCTAGTTGAGCATAGGGGCAAGTTGGGCAATCGAAATATCTCGGAAACTATTCACCTTACGCGGGAGTATCAAAAAGCAAAAAGAAGGAGTCGTAGGAGGGGTAATCATCGCACGATAGCTAGTGGCAGCTCGACGAGTGAGTGAAGTGTCACGGCGTATTGTTTATTTTGTGACCAAAAAGTAAAAACATTGTTTATCGCAAGTTTTCGTCTGTCTTTGTCTAATGTTCTCTGTTTTCAATCAGGACAGTGTTAATCTTCCAGAAGATTATTGTATTTTTGATTTGTAAATAGGATTTGGGTCTAATTCTAGGCATTTTTTTACAATCCCACTTTTCTTTTAAAATTCCGGATTGGGGTAAGTTGAGCAACTATAGCTCAACTAACTCCACGACTTAAACAACTGATGAGAATGAATTTATTTTTGTTTGGATGCTTACAAGAGGAGGAGATGTTCTTACACTACTGAATACTTAAATAATGCTGCAAAGGCTGTCCACGATGAAGGAAAAAGTGTGAATACCGCCGCTAAAGAATTCGGTATGGGTTGACATTTTTAAATAAATTAAATGAAGGTGATGGTTCATTTATGGGCTATACAACACCGAGGGAAGTATATCCTCCCTCACAGGAGAACTGTTTGAAAAAATACTTGCTACAAATGGAATTTTTCTCCAAAAGACGACCATCGCCTTGCCTAAGAGTGTGCTGCTAAATTTGGCATTGGAATTCCACCCAGCTGAATCGCAAATAAGATGGTCGGAAAATAATGGTTGATGATGTTTTTAAAACAAAAAAATCGTATCTATCAATTCAAAAACCCGAACCCACCAGCCTTGGTAATCTTTTTTAGAAATTATCGGAAGTAATCGATAGATATGGATGCTCATGTTTTGTTGATTCTAGTTTCGGGTATATACAAAGAAAATTTCTTTAAGTTTTGTTGTTCTGTCAATAAAAGACTATAAATAAAAAGCTGACTGTCTAACACATATTTTACTTCATCTCAAGTTAACATAGAACCCATGGTTTGGCCTAGACATTCTTAGTGCTCAACTTGCCCCATACCCTTGCTCAACTTACCCCACCTATGGGGTACATTGAGCATACTTGACTTTCTGCATTTAAACATCTGTAGCTATTATATTGGACTTGTTACAAAAAAATACTATGGACACTTTTACTAAGGGATAAATTACTAATCCATCAGGACACATAACAACTCATTGAGACTTATCATTGAGGAGCTATATCCAAGCAAGTGAAAAATTGCTCAACTAGCCCCGCCCAACCCTACCTAATCCGAATAAGTTTTAGAAGTGAAACTTCTTTAGGCGCATGAGGGTAAATTTTTTACGTATGAAACGCAATAATAAATATTATTAATATTAGCGTCACGAAGATGTGCAGCGTTTTTCTCGAAGAAAAGGGTCTTGTGCAGTAAACTCAGATTTTTTAATTATTTATATTATCATTAGCCCGTATACAGCGTGAATATAGATATACAAATACATGGAGTGATCATATACTGGTACATGATCATCTATTGGGGCTTTTACCTTAGTAATAATTAATTTACAAAGAAGTTTCACTTCTGACATGTGAACTTTGTACGCACGCACTTTTTTAAAATAGGAAATGACTTCTAAAAACTATAATTTGTAGTTGGAAATATTTTTTTTATTATTAAATTTTTTGAAACAATTATGTTCACCGTAATTGTCATGTATTTTAAAATAGATAGATGTAACGTATACCGTAGAAAATGCATTATATATATGACGTGGTCAAATATATCTGATTAAAGTATGGCGATCAGATTTTCAAACCTAGAACCTCAAACAATTTTAGTTACGTCGTGAATCAAACTTATTTTTAATGTAATCTAGCTGCTGGCCTTAAGGGCCTTTACAGCTCAGCTCAGGCTGTGCTGGAGAGAGTAGCTCGTCCGGAATGGGCAGGGAATAAAACCCTGCAATACCTACGCCATATATGTTAACAACTTAGTCGCCAGACGATCATTTCATAGGTTCTTTATCTCTATATAACGAAATATTGGTAAAACAAATGAACAATTAAATCATCACAACACTTTTAATCTACTTATATAATATAGTATTCAGGGTAGGTGTTATCATTGTATGAACAATAAAATTGTTATATTACAAATTGCAATTAACATATTATTATTTATTATCATAAATTATACAGATACCTTTAATATTAATTGAAAACGTGTATTAATGTCAAAATATTTAAAAATAAAAAAATAAATCAGTGGCGCTACAACCTCAGATTTCTGAAAATGTTTCATGATCATTTTTAAATCTAATAGGCAAGTAGGTAATCAGCCTCCAGTGCCTGACACACGCCGTCGATTTTTTGGGTCTAAGACATGTCGGTTTCCTCACGATGTTTTCCTTCACCGTTCGCGAAAATGTTAAATGCGCACATAGAAATAATTAATAAAGTCCATTGGTGCACAGCCGGGGATCGAACCTACGACCTCAGGTATGAGAGTCGCACGCAAAAAACCACTAGGCCAACACTGTTCTTTAGAAATACCATACTTTTACGCTGGGTTTTTCGAAATTAATATTAAATAAGCCATTGTTTTATAAAAGTAATTTTAAAAAATTATTTCGAAAATCTTTGAAATTTCACCGCATTAACTAACAGGAATTTTTAACATTAAAATAAAGTAGAAGTTAAAATATTCAAACGAAGTTGCTATCTTTAAAAACTAGAGAAATATCCTCAAAGAGAACTATGATCCTCATAATAATTCATGTCTATTGTTCGTTCATAATAAAAGCAGTTAGTTTGCGCAGTATTTAATAATGTAAACAGAGGCCATCGCCTTGAATTCGTATAACAGTTTTATAACGCTTGTACGAGACCGTAAAGGCTCGTTCCTTTATTCAACAAAACATAAAACATCTATGGAACCGACTCGTTTATAATAAAAAATACAGTTTACTGGTTAAAAGTGCTATTTGATTTGCTTCACAGAGTTGTAATTGTAGTCGTAACAGTTTTAAAACTACAGTCAAAACCGTTTATAACGACATCGTTTACAACGACCTATCGGTTATTACAACCGGATTGTATGGTCCCGTCCGAATCCCAAGTAAACTATTCAGTAAAGAAACCGCTTATAACAACATCGGATACAGCGACATATCGCTTACAACGACGAAAGTTTATCGATATTCATCGGCTATAACGACCAACCGCTTCTTGTCTCAGCAAAACAAAACAATACAAACGATTTTAAATCTTATTTATAAGCATTGAATGAATATTCAGGCATATTATTACCTACGCACTTTCTCCCAACGAACAGTTTCAACCAACAACGATTTCCGAGGCTCTTAACGCTGTAACGATTTTGCAAAAATTTGTTACTTTTAACGAACAATTTGATACTGGTGATACTCATACCTTGAGGAGTATGAAACGTAAAATGCAAAAAATATTTGAGACTGGGCTAAAAAAACAGACCAAAATGACTAATTACTTTTGTACCTAATTATTTCGTAATAAATATTTTTGTTTCTTTTTTGACTCGTTTACATATTATAATATTAACATACCATATTATAACCCATACCTACCTATTCTAGATCGATAACTATGTACATACATATGACATTGCTTATAACGACTATCGGATATAACGTCGGCAACTATACGGTCCCTTCAATGTCGTTATAACCGGTTTTGACTGTATTTCTGATAAAGTTGCTTGAAGCCACAATACACTAAAGTGTTAAATAACTATAATTCTTATTTGTATCGATTGGCCTTGGATAACGTAGGATGACATTCAAAAACGAGACAGCGCGAACTCCCGTATGTCAACATATAATATATTTTTGACATATATATAATATATATGTCACCGGAATATATAACAAAATCCGCAAGTTTATAAATTTTGTAAGAAATTTATATACTTTCGTAGGATTTTAAACGAGAGATAATTTGTATTCTTTTAAGCCCCCATTTTCGCAAATTGATAAATATAATATATCGCGTAAATTATAAATTTCCTAAGAAATTTACTTACTTTTACTTTTTACTTGTGGATTTTTGATTTGTTATCTTCCGGTGACATATACATAGCGTAAGTCTCATCTTTGAATATCACCTCTAAGAGAATTTCATGTATATAACCGTAATTAGTTTATGTATATATACATTACACAAGTTATGATGATCCAAATAGGCATATTAAAAAAAAAAGATTTTATGAAAACGAAAATTGATGTTTTATTATACAAAACGTTCCGTTACTTTATATATTGAAACTGGTCGTAATCAGTATCATGTTTTATTTTCACGATCATGTGACATTACGCACGCGACGAAACACGCCATTGTTCAGTGGATGCCAGTTCGAATCCTACGACCAATTTGTTTTTTTATTTTTAAAAAATATTTATCTATTTAATTTTGAATTTTTTACAATTATTTAGATTTTATAAATAAAAAAATTGTCTTGGAAATTAAGACAACACTGGCATGGGCCGGTGTCGTATATTTCGTCCCTGATCATTTCCAAATTTATATAGCGTCTTGGAATCTGCACGCAACGATAAACATTGCGCACAGCTAGTAATAGACGCGTAACCTCTATACGACTTTTCACATACTTACATTAGTGAAATGTACAACTACGAACATCGTATATAAGCTTATCAAACCAAATAACTTTGTTAGCGCGTTTCAGAATTTATTTAGCCATTGAAAATAGCGCCATCTTTTGTCGATAGTGGTAAACTTGGGCTCAATGTCTCTAAGCGATGTCGTAACACTTTTTTTCTTTATATTTATTACCAACAATAAATTTAATAGTTAAATCAGGACTGCAACACTGTTGGCCTTCACAGCAACTCTCGTCCATGTATGTTTGATTGCCGGCTATGCACCAATGGACTTTCTTTCTATGTGCGCATTTAACATTCGCTCGAACGGTGAAGGAAACATCGTGAGGAAACCGGCTTGCCTTAGACCCAAAAAAGTCGACGGCGTGTGTCAGGCACAGGAGGTTAATTGATGCACTCTACGGTACTTTTCATTTGTAGCATTTGTATTGGTTCGATATAGATTTTAATATTAAGTTATTACTTGGTTCAAAATGCGACTATGCGAAAGTCAGCGCTCCCAGCTCACGCTAGGATATTGAAGATTAAACTATGCTAGACGAAATCTGACTTCAGTAGAAATGTATCTATTGGTTTTCAACTTATGTCATAGTTGACTGTTGTTTTTGAAGCTTAAATATAACCACAAAACACCAAATACCAGCTAATTATTAAAACAAAACAATTGAAATTATTATTACGCTTTTACTCCAAAGGGTCAATATTCTTTGATTTAACCTTAATTTTTATGTGGTTTAGTGTGTTTTTAAAGACATACAAATATAGCTTATCAGTTTAGCTATCGTTATCTAATCGTTTGGAGACAGTATAAATTTCTTATCCAACATTATCAGTTGGGAGGTTTTTAAGGTTTTTTTAAGACTCAAAAGTAGTAGTCTCCTATATATTATGTGTATTAATATATTAAATTTGAATTACACTGTACTATGTTACAAGTAAATATCGGTGAAATGTTACTAAAAATATTCTATAGTCTATTTCATGTAAAAGAAATATAGTATTATATGTAAACTGATTATTATTACCAACTTCATATCTCAAGCTCGGCATGTCAAGTGTCCTAGAGCCTTCTAGAGAGTTCAAAGATCCAGGGCGACCTGACCCGGAAAAAGACTAAAACATTAATGGGAAAACTGCTGCATGTAACACGAACATTCTCTTTATACAACATCTTTTGTATTTCCATATATGTAAATTTTGTTGATATTGATTTTCCGGTTTTCAAGTACTTTACAATAAAATGTGTTTTATTATTATTTACCAAAGTAATAAATAAAAAAATAACATTGTTTTTACGCTACCACAAAATTCCGAAAGAGAATTAAAAATTCCGTGTACAGACCAAACCAAATCAAAATTTATTAAATATTGGAAACTAAGTATACTTACGAACGTACGTGAAATGTCTAAATATACTACTATTACGATCATAACATATATAAATCAAATTCAACACTATATTATCAAGAGAGATATGATTTGATTTTGTACGTTTTGAATTTTTATTAAATAATAATAATAATTTGTTTGCAAGAATATGGCACAAAAATCTTATGGTGGTACAATTTAAAGTTCACATATTCTGCCACACATAATGCTTGCAAAATTTTCCTAAACGGTAGAATTTTAAATAGAAGTTATAATAGGTAATTACATTTTGAGACATATCATTATATTATTGTATTACTACATTATCACATTATTAAAATATTTTATTACGTTAAAAACTAATATTAATTGTAATGTTTCACACAATTAATCCTCTATGATTAATGTTCAAAAATGTCTAATCTATTATTGAAATGGATAGGCTGTTTTTTGTACGTCTGAATTTTTTAATATATTTAACTATTGTACTATTTAAACAAAGGTAAACAATAGCGATTTACACGCGAGATCTGGTGTTTTCGACATCACCATTGTTCACGATATGTGATCTCTGGAAGCATTAACAATACACAAATTGTCCAGCACGCCATCTGTGTTTTGGCAACAATTGTCTATAGTTATCACTGTACTTTCTTTTATATTCAATTTCTGCTTATATAAACAATACACCATAAATACAGTTTCCTCTTGATGTATCAGTTATTACCAAGGCTCATCTCTACTCATCACAACGAGAATACAATTTCACAAAATCGATAGCAGAGCATTGTGTTATTGTGGGTTTGTTAATAGGTATATAATAATTTTATAAAAACCATTGTGCATACGAAAGCAAATACGATTATATGTATCATAAAAGGTGAAATTTAGAAACTAATAGGATACTAGGCCTTAATGCTTTAGCTTTTACGATACTTATCACGTCAATATAATTTTGACCTAACACAAAATGTTTATATTAAGTGTCCCCCATTGTTCAAATACGAGTTTACGAGAAACCTCCTACAACGCGATTTCCTATATGGCATTGCTGGTTATATATCTATTCGAATGATGTATATTCATGATTTGGTTTAGTTGCATATATATATATAGCCTTCAGTTTTCCATTCAAAAACCTATGCTTACTATTAAGATACCTTTACGATTTTACATATTATTCGTTCCCTGGGCTTTTAATTTCATAGTAAACAATTAGAAAGTACAAACGTCAAAATAGAGACATTAATTGTTTAAGACAGTAGTATACAACATTTCCGCAGTAACAATAACATGACTAAACAAGGAAATAATAAACCCAAGTCGAAATGAAAACCAGTTACGTCAAGTAGCCTTTTATTGTGAATATGAGTTGATTTTTATGATTTTTAAATGTTATAGATCGAAATGAATTTAATATTGAAAAATAATTTAAATATTAACGGTATAAAGGTTATTTCATAAACATTGACACTTTATTATACAATTTGCGACACTCATTTCCATGCCTTTCTTTTTGTAAAACGTTACGATGCGGGGCGGGGATTGAATTACGCGTTATTGTTAATATTATTTTCGACTTACACCACATAATAGTAACTAAAGAGACACAAGGTGGTCACGAAACGTTTTACTATACTTGAGTACAGTACTGGGGTACTGAAAAACGTTACGGCGAGATACATGGGGGGGGGGGTGTGTCAATAATCTCCAAAATTGCGTTACGTAATACTTGGACGCTCCCTTACCTATATGAATAAATTACTTTGACTTTTAAGCTATAATAAAAAAAAACTCAAATTGATAAATATACTCACGACTTTTAAAGTTAAAACATCTAACGCTAATCAGCATAACTATTAATTGGTTAAATTTAAAAAAAGAACAATAAACATTTTCAACACCACCCACTCACCACCTTGAAACACGCTCAAATATTTTCAGAACACAATATATCGAGGCCTTGTCTTGACATTGTCTGAACGTTACGGAATGCTCTATCAATACAGGCTATAACCTGGCCAAGACAGATAGAAAGGCTGTGTCACTCGCCACTCGACAACCTCCCGGAGTGCGTGGATTGGAAACGCGAGTTACGGACTGTAGCGTTCGTTATATCCGCTTCCGCTTTTACATTTGAAATGACAAGTTTAAATCTATGTAAGTTAATTGGCGATAGCACTATACAGTCGGGAGTCGAATCTCTAATAATAGTTCTTTAAAGCTATTTTAATCAAAATACATTGACGTTTACGTTACTCGTAAGAAGCTACAAATTACGTCAAAATATGATTTGCAAGTAATAAAAAAAAAAATCTGTGGTAATCTGTCTTTAGTAGGTGATCACTGATGATCCTCCTGGTGCCTGACACACGCCATCGACTTTTTGTGTCTAAGGTAATCCTCACGATGTTCTCCTTCAATGTTAAATGCGAAAGAGTCCATTGGTGCACAACCGGGGATCGAACCTACGACCTCAGAGATGAGAGTCGCACGCTGAAACCGCTAGGCCAACACTGCTCTTTGTGAGCAGATTTGCAAGTAATAGCACGAATAAACAAAAAATTACCTTAATAAAAAGTAAAAAAAAAAAACTTTTAACCGCTTCCGCCTCAGCTGACAACTTAAGCCGTCCACAGTGACACGACCCACTTGTCAGAGGCTAGGTGTCTCCAACAACTGGCTCTCGCCTTTTATATAAACTATTAAAATGCATCGTGTTTATCTCGTTCGTTTCAAATTATCCTGTACAACTCTCGGCCGTCGACAATCAGAATATTATACACGTAAGCCAGAAAGCAAAGCAACTTTCTTTTGGATGGCGTAGTTTTTTATAATTTAATGGGAAATAACACAATGGCGTTACAATCACACACGATGACTTCAGATTCCATGTCTTTTATACACAAGTGTTCATCTTTGATTTTTGAGTCTACGAAATGTTTGAGTACCTCATTTTTCAATCAAGATAAATCTGTACACAACTGGAATATGAACCCACGACTTCGCTTTGGAGTCGACGGCTTAAACTACTAAGCCAACTCTCAAAATAGTAGCAGCAGATATCCTTGGTCGGAATCGGAGGTAGATATGATGAGATATGGAAAATCTATCATCTATTAAATTAATTAATTAAAACTAGTGAATTTTCTCAAATATTTTTCTAGCAAAAGCAGTGTAGACTTCACGCACCAATGGATTACCAAGCATGCGTCATGCGTCAGTCACAGCTATCGCCTAATTGTCAAGAAAATTATAATCAAAGCAACGGCTGCAATCTGAGGTCATAAAGGGTTGGACCCCCCCACTGGACCATTAATATTGTGTTCTACCTCATTGTTTATGAACAAAATAAAGGTAGTTACAGAATAGTGGTTTTCTTACTTGATATATATATAGTTTACTGCCTTTTAATTCCTTATTTACCTGCAACAACAAAAAATAATAATTAAAAACTGAAAAATATAAAGGAACATTGTACACGTATATTAATAAATTATATTACTTTGATAATGTTATAATATATGTATTTTAAAAATGTGATGATGTAGTGATAAAATAATTTAAGAATTGACTATAATATGATTCATAATGTAATGTAATATGTAACTGAATATGCGAAGTTTAGACCATTACTATTTTTGTACCATATTCTTGCAAATAAATTACTATTATTATTAACTAAAATATGTTTAGGTTAATCGATTGTTTAAAAGACAAAGTTGCTTAATGCGTCATTAAAATTTCTCAAGCAATTACCATTAAACAAATGTTACTATAATCTTTGGTATTAGCGGTATCTTATCAACTTGAATATATTTTCAATTACACACATTTGTATTTACATTGAAGCCGGGGCCAATCGTTCCAATGAAAAAGTAAGTCCTTAAGTACTTTAAATACACTAGACCAATATATTAACCCAATACTGATGTCAAAGATCGATCAATAATTATAATTATCAGCTTTAACATAAACAACACACAATCTCAATATAATTATTTCCAAACCAGTAGTGCTGTTGTCGCAAACATGGAATTGTGTAATACGAAAACTCCATATTGACAGCGCTATTGAAAGATGCATGCCACCACGAATACATTATTTGCAAGCTAAGCATTTTGTTATCTATATGAATAAAGTAAAGTAAAAAAACATTTAATCATATAGGTAACATAATGTACAATTATGACTCGCCAGTAAAGAAATATATATTAATGCTTCTAATTTTACATTTACTGCCAGTTCTCAAATCAAGGGCGCAGAACGGAAGAGAAGAACTGGCAATAAACACTCCGCCACTATTTTTAATCGCCATTTTTTACACAACGTTTGTAAGGAGCTGCAACCATTACATCATGTTCCACATGACTTATTGCAAGTAATTAATAATAATAACAAAAATATTAAAAAAAAAACAAAGACTTGTCCTCTATCAGCAGGAGGCATGGTGTAATAGGAGCACGCACTTACATTCTCGTTGAAACAACACGCAAACACATAGTCGAAATAAGCAACATCACCGCATACACGAATTCAAGTACGCCCAGTCACCACAAGCAGCACCCGTTCACGAGCATGATGCATGGACAGCCCCTTTGCCATATTTTGGAGAGAGAGACAACCCAACGCATGGACGCCGCCACAAGCAATGATAGTTAAGCGAGCATGACGATCCTTGAAATGTGAACTTGGCTACATAAATAATTTTGAATACAAGAGGGCTTATAACTTGAACTCCTATATAGCATCTAATGGCAACATAAATCGTTTTACACTAAGGGCAGACTTCCAAAAACGGAAACGGTCAAAATAAAGCAACCATACGTGGACAGACTGACTCACATGCCATTTGAAGCCGTCCTACATTGGTGGTTACGTCATACCTCATTAAGCCATATTTAATTACAATTAATAACTCAACCTGCCAAAACATTGTACTCTCGAATACTGTGGTTAAATGTGTCAGAAGTAGACACTCGCAAGTGTCCATGGGCGGCGGTATCACTTAACACCATGTGATTTTTTTGTGTTAGGGCTATAATTAATGAGGCTCCTGCCTGTTTGCATCGTATTACATAAAAAAAAGTCCAATGACGTCTTAGTGAAGTGCATTATAAAAATGTTATTTTGAATAGAAACATTTACACGACCATGACTCTAACAAACTCATTGTAGGTACTCAAAGATATACAGGTGTTCAAAGACAATAAAGATGCAGGTATAATGATGGCCGGAATGCGTGATGATAAGACCTGTAAGGGCCTTTACTTGATCGGTATATAAGCTTGAAGAATAGTATTGTCTTATTGACATAACTTTTAGACATTTCTGTCAAAACACTACCTACATCTTTCAGTCGATACCAACTCCGGGGAAATAAATACAGATAACACAACTTTTTCTACAGCTACACTTTTTGACATTCAACACCTTTTGTCTTCAGTCACCGTGACCACGCACGCTGTAAAGTACGCGAAACGTCGGTTAAATTTAAAATTATGTAAACTAATTGTAAATTTATAATAAAACATAACTTCAAATCCGTTAAAAAAGTGTTTTTCTAAGCTTAAAGAAATTTAAATTTGTTTCGAACAGCCTATTTTAAGTTTCAGCCGCGATAGCACTCGTGCTCTTTAACGGTCAAAACGCTGCCAAGAATAGAATTGAGTCACGTAAGCGTAATTGTACTACTTTTACGATAAGGGACTTTTAGGTTTTATAACACAATTATTTATAAGAAATTATTATAATTGTTTTTGGGGGAAAACGGGCAAAAGGTTCATGTTGTAAGTGATACGGTACTCTCAATGCCAACTCGCGAGTGCGTTGCAGACTTTTTAAGAATTGGTACGCTCTTTTCTTGAAGGACCATACGTCGAATTGGTTGGGAAATACTTTAGTGGGCAAGTGGTTCCACATGGCGGTGGTGCGCTTATATAAAGCTACACTAATAATAAAGAGTTTTTTTAAATATTCTATCGTTTTTTTTTCACGTTAAGTTCCATAAAATAGGCCATATTTTATATCCAATTAAAATTTAGATAAAAAGGTGTCGTAAATACAGTATATTTGTGTTACTAAAAAAATATTGTCATGTTGAAAAAATATCGTACAAAACGAAAAAGTAATTCTAAAGGAAAACTGGAGACTCAAGTATAAAGTTACGCCAGTCGCGATTTCCCCTTCTACAGAAATGCTTGCCAACAGCATTAAGTAGACGAAATGACGTCACACGCAGACAGAAAGCGAGTTGAAATAAGAAAACCTATTCACGAACATAAATGAGTCACGGGAAAGCCCGCGTGACGTCACCCTTCCTGAAACCCTTTTCATTTCAGCCGTTTTACTTAAAACTAATAATAATACTGCCGGCTAGGATGATAGGAAAACGTGGCAAATTCAACTGATGTTAAGTGATTACTAAGGGGTGTCTCAGTAAGAGTGCACTTTTTCATTTTGAAATTAAAACAAGTATTTTATGACAGAATTCTGATATTTTTATTGTATTGTAAAGAAGACATGTTCCGATTAAGTATGGAATAAAATATCCGGCAAATGACCTCCACGGCTCCAATGGCAGGCTATACACTTTTCATGAAATTTTCCATGACCTTTTCACAGAGATGTGGCTGTATCTTACCGATGACGCGTTGGATTTTCGATTTGAGCTCAGGAATGGTTTCGGGTTTATTCGCATAAACTCGAGATTTCACAAAACCCCAAAGAAAAAATCGCTGGGCGTTAAATCGAACGATCTTGGTGGCCAGTTGACATCAGAATTTCGTGAGCTAATGTGTTCTGTTCATCGGAGAAAATGTCTTTTTTCAAAAAATTGGCATCGACTTCCCTGTGCTCCATTACTCAATGAGCAAATTGCCGGTGCTTTCCTTGGTCTGCTGGTTTGAGCTACTGAGTTAACTGAATCTTGTACGCATGAAGGTCTTTAGTCAAAATTTGCTAAGTCGAATTGATGTTTTCGGGTATTCGATGGCGACACTCTCGTTTACAGCAGCAATGTTTTCAAGGGACCGACCGGTACGTTGACGCAAAGGATTCTTATTATCCATACCTAATTGACCCAGTTTCTTCAAATTTTTTGAACACTCTTCGAATGGTTGACACATTAGGTGCACTTTCTCGGCTAAAATTTGGTGAAGTTTGCGAGCGTTTTCAGCGTTACTTTTGTAATAAGTTTTCACAATTATAACGAGTTGTTCTTTCGAAAAGCGCTCCATTTTTAATAATCGGAATAAACAGAGGTGACACCTGTCAAATTTCAGAGTTGCCACTTGCAGGAAAACCAAAAATATTACAATTTTAAAAAGTGCACTCTTACTGAGACACCCTATATATCTTTATTTATTCTGGTGTGGGCCGAGTCCCACACATCCCTGCAGTGTGCCAGTTCTTCTCTTCCGTTCTACGTCCTTGATTTGAGAACTGGCAGTAAATGTAAAATTAGAAGCATTTCATTTTTTTTGACGTTCATAAGTGTAACTATAAGAATAAATGATTTGGAATTTGGAATTTTTGAATTTCCAATTCGGGTATAAAAAAGGGCCAGTTTAATGATATGGTACTTATTGGGTTCGATTATAATCGACCTAGGTATAATAATACTAATAATGAAAGCCAGTTAAATTTCATATGAACGTCAAATTCAAAACATTGTACTGCCTGGGACTTAAGCCTTTCAGACAATACCCATTACTCAATACACCACACACAAAAAATACTAATGCAATTACCGTTTAAATAATTAATTTCCGCAAAAGCGTTCACAAATAAATGTCGTTCCCATATCCCTTTCAAATTGCGGATTTACGCTTAAGCCGTTTTAAATTGAGCGATAAAGCTGTTTTTATTTTTTCTTCATTTTTGTGTAGAATTAAATCCAGTTTCATTATTTCATATAGCCTGGATTTTTAAGCTGAAGCAACCTATTGTTATTAGACTCCAGTCTTTAGTGAGTAAAGTCAAAATCAAAATATATTCATATAGGTAAACAAGTACACTTATGAACGTCAGAAAAGAGATTAAATTAATTCTAAATTTACATTTACTACCACTAGTCATGGGCGTAGAGCGGGCAAGAAGAACTGGCAAGAAACTTTCCGCTACTCTTATTAATCGCTAAGTTTTGAGTCACACAAATTGTTTGAACTGGAGCAAATCAATCCCAAGGATTAGGATCATTTAAATATTCGTCAAATTCATAAAAAGCTTTATTGGTTAATTTGTAAATCCCGTAGAGATATGTTATATATACGGACCCTGAGTGCGTCATTTCATGGTCCATTTATCTTAATGGATAGTAAATAGTTATTGTAAAATCGTAAACAAACAAGTAATGTTTACTTCGATAGATGCGCAATCAAAACGGGGGTTAGGGTCGGAGTTTTAAAACCGTTTTTATTTTAATTTTTGCACTCAAATATATTGTAGTGTTAGCGGACTAACGCCATCTTGTAGCAGAAACCTATATAAAGCGTGGCAACACCGGCGTTGACTCACTTTTATTTCGAGACTTCGTGCGGAACGGACTTGTTACTAACCTAACCTCAGTAGATTTTAAAAGTCTAAAGTACCTACACGTTCTAATCTTTTGTGTTTTCTAATAGTAGTATATAATTTATGTTAGCTCAAAAGACAAGGACGGCGTTATAATATTAAAAAAATACGTCAATAACGCTCTATAGTCAAAAGTAAAAAAAGGCTCCAAACCTTTATAATCTGAACTAATATTATAAATAAGGAAGATTTGTATGTAAGTATGTTTCTAACGAATTGGCTCAAAAAGTACTGGACCGATTTTAAAAATTCTTTCACCATTTGAATGCTACATTATCACTGATATATATAGGCTATTTTAATTGCAAGAAAAAATAAGGACCCCTACAATAACTACTTTACCCAAGGTGTAAAAAAATGCCTATCTTTATATATATAATTCTTCTGTGAGTGTGTATGTCACTGAACTTCTCTCAAACGACTGGACCAATTATTAGATATGAAATTTTTTGTGTGTGTTCAAGGGGATCTGGGAATGGTTTAGATTCACAAATCAGCCCGGCGGGTGGCGCTGCAGTCGGTACTTTCATACTTTAATATCCTAATAGCTTGAAATATCATGCAGGACAACGTCTGTGGGGTCCACTAGTAAAATATATTTCATCGCATGCATCCCGTGCGAAGACACGAACAGGCCGCTAGTCCAGAAATAAATTCACAAACTAAGTTCGACTACTGTGCAGTCCATATTCTATAAAACAATATTGATTGTTTACATTATAAATGTAAATAATCTGATACGAGTTGCGATAATAATAATCTGTAATTAAAATACTTCACCAGATAATACAGCTAGACCAGTGCCGATAATTTTTGAAACCAAAAAAAATTACAGTAGGATGAAACCCATTAGAAAAGGAGGGGAATATGATCAAAATGAAAGGAAAAATAAATTACGGTCGATCTGAGGTCGGGAAGGGGCAGGGGGGGGAGGTTTAAGGGTAAAAAACGGTTTATCTCGATTTCCGGCAAAACTAAAAGTCCTATTGAAGAAAGTTAAATGGCAAAGTTATAGGTAATAAAAAGATCTACAACTTTTGTATTCACACATTTTTCACATAACCTCAAAACTTATGTGAAAAATTCAAAAAACCAAGTTTTTGGTTTTTAATTTTTATCTTTTACAAAAATATTTTTTTTTTAACGAAATTTGGTGAAAACTTACCTTTCTATGTCCCAAATACGCTGTAATTTATTTGATTAAAAATATTTATTTGTTCACCTTATTTTGAATTAATATCGAAAAAACACCCTAATTTTCAATCGAAAATTCTGACGTCAAAATTTCAGCTTTTTTCAAAAAGTTGGTGTGCTTTCAGTTCGTTGAAATCTCTACTTTCCTATGGTAAAAAAATATATATATATTACCATAGTAAATCTTCTCAGAAAACGCAAAAAATCGTATGCAGTAACGCCCAGACCTGTCATCCCCTTCCTTACTTCTCTATGAAATACGAAAATTTTAGCCCATCTAAAGGCTAATTTTTTTTTTTAGGTCACTCAGGTATATATAAGTTATCTTAAAATAGTAATAAATAGGCATCTGATTATAATTTAAAGAAGATTCATAGAGAAGTAGGGAAGGGGATGACCGGTCTGGGCGTTACTGCATACGATTTTTTGCATATTCTGAGAAGATTTACTATGGTAATATATATATATTTTTTTACCATAGAAAAGAAGAGATTTCAACGCACAGAAAGCACACCAACTTTTTGAAAAAAGCTGAAATTTTGACGTCAGAATTTTCGATTGAAAATTAGGGTGTTTTTTCGATATTAATTCAAAATAAGGTGAACAAATAAATATTTTTAATCAAATAAATTACAGCGTATTTGGGACATAGAAAGGTAAGTTTTCACCAAATTTCGTTAAAAAAAAAATATTTTTGTAAAAGATAAAAATTAAAAACCAAAAACTTGGTTTTTTGTATTTGTCACATAAATTCTGAGGTTATGTGAAAAAGGTGTGAATACAAAAGTTGTAGATCTTTTTATTACCTACAACTTTGCCATTTAACTTTCTTCGATAGGACTTTTAGTTTTGCCGGAAATCGTGATAAACCGTTTTTTACCCTTAAACCTCCCCCCCCTGCCCCTTCCCGACCTCAGATCGACCGTAATTTATTTTTCCTTTCATTTTGATCATATTCCCCTCCTTTTCTAATGGGTTTCATCCTACTGTAATTTTTTTCACTTTTTATTTATTTTAAAGGCTATCTGCACTGGTCTAAGCGTTCAATAACAACGTTATAGAATCTGTTTACGTTGGGCGTAAATTGTAGAACAGGGCGTTGGCAAAATTAAAAACGCTATTAAAAATTATTACGATGGTTCTGTAACAAATGGTAATTCCTCAAATCATATTAAACCGTTTGTGGAATTGTTTAGATAATCCAAAACCTTTTACATTTAGGAAAATATGTTTCTAAGAAAGCTATTAAGGGCTATCTAGACCTGTTTTTCTCAAAGAAGATATAAATGCGAAATAGTGGCACGTTCTGTTTGTTTGAGATTGGTTAAACGGATCGGGTCGCTTTTTTAAATATATTTCAAATAAAATGTTTATTATGGAATATAAGATACAGATATCACTTATTCCACGTCATTAAATTTGAATCGGTGAACATCCCTACTCATCGGCAAAGAAGATAGAAGGTGTAGGCCGAGAGAAAAAGCCGGCGTAAAAAACTCTCGGTACTCTTTTAAAATTGCAAATCAACAAACAACACTTATTTTAAAACAAATATCGCAAATTAATTAGAAGTAGCCTGTCTTTATAATAATTGCACACCTTCATACATTAATAGATTTCTTCAAATAATTTGTACGCGGCTTCGGCAAGATATGCAAACTTTTTTTAAATTAGGATACAGGTGCTATAAGCATATAGTAGTTTAATCGTCATAATTATGGTTTCTTCGTAGATTTTATAAGTCTGTGTTAATTTTTTTTATCTTAATAGAGGTTTTATTAATTTATTTTGTAGTGTTTGTATGTTAGAAAGATTTTTCTTTTGCATCCTATACCCCATATTTCAATTAGATATATGAAATGTGGCTTGACTAAACAATTATAAATTAAATTATGTACAGATTTTGGAATGCATTTGCATCTGAGGTGTCATACGTCTACCCATTTCTTAACAGTTTTCTTAGAAACACGTACTTCCTACTATAGGTAAAATAATGGTTTTGATTTGATTTAGATTGTGGATTAATTGAAAAATGACTTTTTATTATTTACCTGCGAGACGGTAGCTAATAATCCAAGTGGTGGCATAGTCAGGTTCTTAATATGTAAATGAAGATGCAAGCAAACAAAATGGGATTATATATTTCCCGTTTCAGAGCGTCAGGGTGCGGCTGCACTTAATCGAATTAAACTACAGTACGACTACATTATAATAAGGAATCTAACTTGAACATTGAATCTACTTAAATTAATGGAATATGACATAAATGATAGGTTTATCGAAATATATCAAAGCAGGAAACCACCAATTATAGTTCCATGGCAAGAAACCACATATTAGATAAGTCGCTATTATTTTTAATGAGTTCAATAGAAGTTTGATGTTTTAAGGGTGTAGTGTATGAGTGAAGCGCGTGTGTGCGTGCGCACACATTGAGATACCTAAATGTACCATTGTAGTGTGCTGTGCGTCAGTCACCAATAAACCTTGATTCGTATTAAGGTGGGAACTGACCAAAGTTACGATGTGTAATGTAGCATTCGCATCGAGCGTGTAACGCATCGAGCATGTTACGCTGTGTATTAAAATCGGCGTAACATGCTCGTCAAACGTCTGTGCTCCGCTTTCGCCGCCAGTATTCACGAGATGGCTGACAGCGAGGACGCGTTGGTATCTTTGATTTTACTTAATTATTGTTTCATCCAAATTAAGAAGAAGAAAATACGTTACTGGAGATCAAACTTATTTAAAAATATAGGCGTATGTGGTGGTTTGTCATTGATAGCAACTTTGAAAAACCAAATGATTACTGGACAGTATAAAAACTTTGTACGCATGTCTCCGATCGATTTTGAAGAACTGTTGAATTTATTTGCTCTGGATGAGCTGGGTTCCACAACACTTCCTCTTTTCTTCCATTTTATAGAAAAATACAGAGATTTTTCTTTGTTCCACTCCATGTTTGATTGATTGATTGATTGACGTGTGATTACTCGCGACGCGCGTGCGCTCGGGACGACTTTTGACAAAGAGCGTACTGACCGAACCGCGTAACACTCAAAGGATTCGCCAAAAAACCGACAGCCAGATGGAGCACTCAAAGCGAGCAACGACGGGCTCGTTGCTCGCTGGTTTCCCCGTAACACGACGTACTGACTGCACGAATGCTCGCTGTGTAACATTACATTACATGTTACATTACACCTCGTAACGTTGGTCAGTTCCCACCTTTACACGTTGTTTCTTATTTATCTCAAAGGGGATGGCGGAAGACTTGGTTTACGTTAAATTTAGGACGATTATTATAAATAGATCTACTTTATTAACAGTTAATTAATATATCTATGAATGGGTATCAATGTTCTATAGTATTTTTCCCAACGTGAGGGCCCACGCCCCACAGGGGGGCAATTTGATTTTTAAGGAGGGGCAATCGAAAACGCCTATCAAATTGGAACCTAATATAAAATGGCTGTGGAGCAAGCATCAAACGCAAATATCTTACTAAATTAAAATAGAAAAATCTTTATTAAAATTATTGAGAATTTCAATTTCATTTACATTATGTTTTGAAAATTTACTTACAATTCCCTATTGATTTCTTCGTAAAACCTATTATTTAAGTTTCTTGAATGAAGAATTCAATTTTTTAATATGAAAAATTATGTATGTTATATTTCATAACAACTTCAGAAAGACCGTCATGGCACAAAAAGCTTGGAAAACACTGGTCTTTATCTGTGGATGAGGAGTAATAGATTTTTTAATTCTTATTAAAAATACGCGAGCTACTTTTATTAGTGTTCTTAACTATACAACACATACATACAGTCCTTATCGCCTATAACACGAACAAAATGGTTGCTGCATTACTTTGAAATTCTAATGAATTGTGATGGCGTCTAACAGCTTTGTTTGTATCGCTAACGTCGCTTGCTTACCAAATTGTATAAAATCTATATTTAGTCCAAACCAATTTTCTCCAACGCCACGTAACCCTTACAAAACCCGTATAATATCTTATACCGATCGTAAAATGTGTAGTATATTTTACTGCATTGGAGAGTGCAACATTTACGACTTTATTCGCTTTTTGGATAGGTACAGCACAGCTATCATGAGCTTATACCAGGAGTACTATTAGGGAGATTATTTGTTTTTAAGCTATCATAAATTGCAATTGCCTCTTTATATTAAGGACTATATAAATATCTTCTTACTATCCGGTACACTCTTGACAGAGCGGTCGTGATCGCTATGAAGTAGTGGTAATAGAAGGAGCATATATATGTAGGTATACTATGCACTGTCGGACATGACATTCTTTGTTTATAAAAATAGGTTACATACACAAGCGATTTATTCCAGACAACATCCATAAAAAGAAAAATTTAACTACTTATGGTATTTATTTTATTTATGCACTTGTACAATTAACAAAAATACATAAAATTAAATGTAACACTAAACATATAATAACCACTAAAAAAAAAGTAACAGCTAATCTTAGGGTTAATGAGTAACAAAACATATATATAGTAGAATATATGCTTAAAAAGAAGATTCTTAAATAAATTTAAACGCTAAGCTCGTTTGATATCGGAATTCCTTACGGAGTAGCGGGCTTTATGAAGCACAAATATTTGTAATATACCAATTCTTACCTTAATATCATCTAGGTAATAAAACCATTAGAAGCTATATAGACAGGTACCTACGCCAGAAGTCATATCTGGATATAAATTTCAATTTCTCAAGATTAATGAGAACGCCCGTCGGCAACTGAATTTTAATCTCCAAGTTGATGTTACCTTATTTCCTAAATAAAATACCGTAACCCATTTGTTTAGTGCAAAAATAGGAGACAGTTTTGGCTTTATAATATTGTTAATACTAAATAACCTTTTTTAAATGCAATTTGAACATTACATCCGAAACATTATTACTATGTCAAATTGAGAAGGGGGATGGAGTTGTTCGGACTAATACCTGCAGCTGAGTTTCATCATCGGACGTCAAGGCAGAATACCATCCGTATCACCTTGACGTCCATCGTTCCACAACTGAGCGTTTCATAAGGCAGTTTTTGCCGCGCACCACTACTATGTGGAACCAGGTGCCCACTGAAGTATTTCCGAACCAATTCAACATAGGGCCCTTCAAGAAAAGAGCGTAGCAATTCTTAAAAGGCCGACAACGCACTTGCGAGCCTTCTGGCAATGTGTGTCCATGGGAGGCGGTATCACTTATTAACAGGTGAACCTCATGTTATATTTAAAAAAACATTAAGAATTCAAAATTCTCTCTATTATATATTTATAAGATTTAAAACAATACACATGCTAATAATAAATCTTGAAGAATATTAGTTTAAAACATAAACCTTATTCCTTAAGGCATAAAAGCTCTTTTGACAGCAGCATACTGATGCTTAATAAAATGAAACAGGTGTAGAATGTCACATGTCTTAAAAAACCTGTGTTGCCACCGATTATACATCAATTTTAATAATATGACGAGTTGGTAATATTTAGAATAATTAATCTTTATAGTCACTATATGTTAATATTGCGTGCTAAATAGTTGATTATCTCTCTCTTTAGTCGGCAGATCACGTCTGAGCGTCGTGGTCAGCAAGGAAACATCTGGAGCGGACAATCTGTTTCCACCGGTTTCTGTCCAGTGCCTCTCTTATGACAGTACATAGTTTTGAGGACGATGAGTCTTTCACTTGATCGGTCCAACTGGTTGGTGAACGGCCACGTGATCTTTAGCCTTCTGTTTTGCCAACCACCTCTGCGTATTGTATGACTGATATGATATAATTCGTTGTCAGCATATGGTAGACATGCGAGTCCGTATGCGGAGTTGTGTCAGGATCGATATAAATTAAGTTTAGGGACCGATCTGGTCGCCAAACTCCAAAAAAGTACATTGTTTCTTTCCATTTTTCGTCATCGTTTCTTGAAGTAGGGCGAATGGAGAAAATTTATGGTGGAGTTGGGTAGTTTATGTATCCATTTTGAAAGATCGATACACGACTTAAATAACTTCGCTTGATAGAAAATAAATCCAAGCATAGCCAATTTTTGACACTTTGAATTCATTTTATGGCGAAAACGTACATGGAACATGATTTTAAAAGTTACACGATATAATTTATCGCGAGCCAAGTAATCCATTTCAGAAAAAAAAATTGATAAAATTACATTAATTTAATGTTTTACACAACTAATTGTTATTACGGGCCTCAGTGCTCCAGCTCTCCACTGCGCCCCGCAGTCCACCCCGAGACACTGACACAGCAATTCGTGCTGGGATAAGGCCTTAAGTCTCACATAATCCCTGCTTGAGGAAAATGCCGCAGTATATATGTATCATCAATTGCTAATGTTAAAAAAAAGGATCAATGTATTTGTTTGTAGTTACTACCTAATGTTCAACAAGGTTAAATACGTCCTAGATATATCGAAATTGGGAATAAATAACGAATAACCCTCAATACAATTTGAAGACCTCGGTTCGGTAACGAATATTGAGTTAAACTGGGCCAAGGTAGGCATATATGGGGCTAAATTATGTATTGCGGGAATATAATAACACAAATTTTATTTAGTACTCAAATATATATAATATTCTGTAATAACTATACTATGGATTTCGGTGTAATGAGATTTTTATTTACTTTTTTTAATAGAACAGTGGCAAAACCGGCAGGAGACTCATAAACCCACACTCAAAACCAGAGTTCTCGCGAGTGCAATGCTGGTCTTTGAAGATTAAGAATTTGTACACTGTTTTATTGAAGGACTCTTAAGTCGAATTGGTTCGGAAATACTTCAGTGGGCAGCTGGTGACACATAGTGCACGGCAAACACTGCCTTAAGAAATGCTCAGTTGTATAACGACGGACGTCGAGGTGATACAATGGTGGTATACTTTTCAAATTATTTAGTGGCCACTAAGAATTGCTATGGATTGCAGTGTAGAAAACTTTCACACAAACAAATACAATACAGCAGAATGAAGTAATAATTAAACAGTCTTGCTAATGATTTTCTGTATGAGATTCACCTGGAGGCTCACCAGGAGGCGCACCTGATGTTTGTTGCTATCGCCGCCCATTGACACTCTCAATGCCAAAGGGCTCACGAGTGGCCGGCCTTTGAATTATATTTTTTTTGTAATCAAATTTCTATAATACTGACTGAAATTACCCGTTGTGTAAAATTCCTTATACCTTCAAATACTTTATATATTATTTATTTTTCCTCTTGTACGCGTTACTTTATGTAATAGACGACAACGTATCCAACGTGACTTGATTAGGTTTGATATCAATACCGCTCATTAATTACGTAACAGAGATGTGGGATGGCATCTCCCGTTAGGACAACGTGTTCCGATCACGTTTATTTTCACGCATACGCGAGCAAATGTGACGTGCATACACTGCTGTAACCAAGCTCAGATGTACAGAACTTTCTTAATAGTATAAGATCCCGCTATACAACGACCTTCACCGAGATGCTTATTTAATGAAACTTATTTTATATTTAATTTAATATGTCAATAAATATAATCCATATGGGTTGCCTAGCAAATTTCAGTCCAGAGTATGTTTAATTAATATTAAAAAAAATTTTTTTTTTATAATTTGCATGTAGTAAATTTTTCGAACTTTTTTCAATCAATATTTTTAATCAGGGTAGTATTATATATGTATCACTAAAACCTTCTTTTATACTAAAGATGTATATATACTTTAGTGTCACATAAAAAATAAACACATAAATAATTAATTGATTAAAAACAACCTAACTTTTGCATATTCTATGGGCTTCATACTTTCGATTGGTATAGAATTTATCTAATAATCATACCGGTGAAATGTTTAAAAAAATATTTTTTTTTTAAATTAATTAAAAATACTCTGGACTGAAATTTGCTAGGCAACCCATATGGATTATATTTATTGACATATTAAATTATATATAAAATAAGTTTCATTAAATAAGCATCTCGGTGAAGGTCGTTGTATAGCGGGATCTTAGACCATAAGAGATTCTCTAATCACTTAAGAGTTTTAATTAGCCTTAGATACAATGTCAAAAAAATATTACTTTGCTAATTAACTAGCTAGTTACACTGTCATTAAAGTATAGTTAATTTTTATAATTAAAGAATTAACTATAGGTTAAAAATTAAGGTAAAATAAAGATAATCTTGCCGTTCATAATAAAAATCAATATAACAAATGAATTCAGTCAACGTATCTTTTTGTTTTTGTGTAAAATATTACGGACACAAAACAAACGAGTGATAATATTTTATTGTTCAAAGACTACATATGTACACTTAATAACTTTGCCCTTCGCTTCCAGAGAACCGTCCTATGTTCTATCGCTGCTAATGATGTGTATGTTAGCTAATAAGTTTCCCCCGGAAATTGAGTTTTCCTAGTAACTGTGAGTAAGAGAGGTGGAAGGGATTTTTCCATATTTTGCAATATCTTATCATTTATATATCTCGCTCTACAAATTTATAGTTAGAAAGAATTTTTAGTAGCAATAATGATTACTTAATCATCGTTTACTTATGCGTGTTTGTTTATTAAAGACATAGACATAACATTTATTTCGAATAAAACACACACACAGAAACACACAAAATAACAATAATAATAAAAAATAAGCTAGTTTAATGCTAAAGCAGCAACTAAAGGATGCACAATCTTTTATGTATGTGTTTCATTAGATGTAGATGTTCGCAAACCTTTAAAAAATATTTACAACGCAAATGTTAAGTGTAAAGGTATCTTCGATGTAAGTTGGTATAAAGAATAATTTCTTCAATTGACACGCGTCTAAATGTTATTTTTAGATGAACAAAGTATTGCTACGATCACGTGTCACGCACTATCGCGGCGTAGATCGATGTACTGTCACGTTTCATGACAACAGGCAATTATTGTTAATTAAAATATTCATTATACGCTCATTTCCAGTTGTTGAAAGGAATAGGGTGTTGTAAATATTACATTTGAAAACAACTAAAGTAGTTTGTTAAACAACTTAAATCAAGTTAAACAATTTAAATTGAAAATGTAATTACTGCGCTAGTTATACTTTTGCATATTTTTGCGAATTATTAAACGAATAGTTGTTTTATTTTTCTATAAAAAAAGGCCGAGGTATAGAAAACCTATCGTAATTGTATGAGCAGTATTGACCTATTGGTATCAGCGTGCTACTTTGGACCAAGGTAATTTCTGTCTATGTGCACATTTAACACTCGCTTGTAGGGTGAACGAAAACACCGTGAACAAACCGGCATGCCTTGGCACAAAAGGCTGATCACCTACTTGCCTATTAGCGGAGTGTTACACAAATTTAAGGCACCCACCTAAAAGGAATTAGTATCGCTGCCTCATATTTTTTCTTCTACTTAACTAGCCTTCTAATACAAGTTGGTTTCTGAAAGTTAAGAATCGAAGTCAGGACTCAGCGCTTCAAATGACGCAAGAAACAAAACCATACAAAAAGATCTTACCGTAAAATATGCCCGTTCATTATTTTCAAATTGATTATATAATCTCGCTAAACTACAGGTAAAGAAAAATTCCTGCTTCTTTTTTACACTAAACATATTACGTAGTGTTGACAAGAAATAGACTAAAGTATTCGTAAAACGCAATTCGGCTGTGATGGCGGTCATCAATCATTGGTAATGGTTTTTGTGTACAGTAATAATGCGTTACGAAGTGCGGTAGGCGTTGTTGTCTGATGATCAATTTTCTATGGGAGGTGTTGTGAAATGTTTTGCGATTTGGTATTTTTTAGATGCTATGTTACTATAATCCTCATTCAAGAACTGATTTTTATGGAGCAAGTAGCTAATTTAACTGGGATCGGATCCTAAAGAAATTCACATCAGGTGCTACAGAGTCTAACAATATTTCCAAAAAATGTAATACAGTGTAAACTCTTTATCACGAATTTCAAGGGACCGAGCATTTTTCATCGTCATGGAGGTTTCGTTATAGGGATGGAAGAATTAATGTATGGGTATTGGGGTTAAACCAAATAAATTTAACTCATTTTTACGATATAGACAGTTTGTCGTTATTGCGAGTGGTGTTATAAAGAGATTACACTGTAATTGATTTGAATTAAACACAAAAAATATGTTTTAATATAGACAGAAAGAAAAGAGCTGTACACTGTATAGCTAAGAGAAGTTTTTTCCAAAAGGAGATTCGATAAAAGATCAAAAACCAATATAAATAAGACCAGAGATTGTCTAGTGGCTTGATCGTATGCCTCTCAGCCCTGAGGTCGTGTTCACTCACGGCTGCGGACCAATAGACTACTATTTGCGCATTTTACACTCGTACGGCGAAGGAAAACATCGTAAGTTTTGCATATCAACCGACGGCGTATGTCAGGCACATAATCATCTACTAGATTAGTAAGTAGTAGGTAGTAGTAATATAGAACAGAAACAGACAAATCGCAGTTGTGTCTTGCTGTTCACCTGTATTAAAGTCGAAACTTAAATACAACATTTCCGCTCAAACCTTTTACCGTAATTTGGTTGGTTATTTTATCCAGAACAAGGTTTTTGCAGTCACGTGTCGATGGGTCTGAAACACGTGATCGTAACAATCAAATCGGTCATAGTACGAAATAGAAGGACAGTTTAATTTAGGTTTTTAGTGACCGCATCTACGACGGTAAGATTTAAAGGAATTCCTCAATATTATGATCATATAAGAGTGATAAGCTACTTCATACCCATTTTATAGTAGGGTCAAATATCTTTTGAACTCCGATAACACTTTCATAGGAGGTATTCACTAATAAACCGTTTTAAACAAAACCCAGAAATCTAAAGTTGATTAGTAGTTGGGTGCTTATTACTTGTACATAAATATTACTCCACAAAACCACAATATCGTCATTTTGAGCATTTATCTTCTGCCTCATAATTAGCTACTTATATATATTAATTATGATTCAGTAACCTAAGATATACCTTTCACATTTTTATTAATATTATTATTATATATTTTTTAGCTTCGTTTTAGTTTTAGTTAGTATATTTCTAGTATAAGATGTAGTTTATTTTTTATTTTTATTAATTATTTATGCACTTCTTGTACTTTACCCTTAGTCGATCTTTTTTCCATACTAGGGTTGCCTGGAATAAAACGCTGATGTTAAGTGATACCGCTCGCAAGCTCGCGAGCGCGCTGCCGGCCTTTTAAGAATTGCTACGCTCTTTTCTTCAAGGACCCTAAGTCTAATACCACATAGCAGTAGTGCGCGGCAAAATTGTGTTACGGTCAGTTGTATTAGTCCGAACAACTCTTCTGAACAATCTATAAATACCTTTCATAATAACTGAATTCGAATCACATGTTCAATATTTAATACTCACCTTAATATATGTTTTAAACAGGTGAAGCTAAATGATAAATGTCAAATTTGATTAAATTGGCCCATTATAGTATAATTACCATAACTTGATATTTAAACTGTTACTAAGTTTAATTTTTGTCGTGATTTATATTTTTTTTAAAGACCGCGAGTGTGTATTTATAAAAACGTGTCAAATATTTTTCGTTGACAATGTTATTTTATTTTTTAAGAAAATAGATATGTCATTGTCATGGTGCATGTAAACAGTCTTGATAAATTGCTACTTTAGAAATGTGTGATAAATTAGTTTTCATGATTGCGTCATAATATGTGCAAATTGCGTCTAGACGAGGTCTTACATTTAGAATACTAATTGTTATTGTAACGACTCGTAGATTTTTATAAATAAATCAGTGGCTTACAACCTCTATAGGTCTTGGCCCCAGATTTCTGAATATGTTTTATGATCATTTTTAAATCTAATAGGCAAGTAGGTGATCAGCATCCAGTGCCTGATACACGCCGTCGAATTTTTGTGTCTAAAAGATGTCGGTTTCCTCACGATGTTTTCCTTCACCGTTAGGTTAGTTGCGTTAAATGCGCACATAGAAATAAAGTCCATTGGTGCACAGCCGGAGATCGAACATACGACCTCAGGTATGAGAGTCGAACGCTAAAGCCACTAGGCGAACACTGCTCAAGTAGCTTTTTATTTAAAAGAATAATAACATCACAACCGTTCTTTTCCAGAAATACCTGCAATCTTACGACTTCTTACTTATCTTATCAGTTTTACAGAGAAGTGATTTTTGTTTTTATATTACAAGGCAAACCGGCAGGAGGCTCATCTGATGTTAAGTGATAACGTCACCCAGACACTCACAATGCCGGAGGGAATTGGTACTCTCTTCTTGACGGACCCTAAGTCGAATTGGTTCGGAAATACTTCGAGTATGTTAGTGAAATTAATTGAAGGTCGTTTTCACAGAATTAGACGTTTTGTGACTGAAATACTACGAAGGAATTCTTTACGACGCGGTATGATGTTATTTTACTTCGTTTTGACAAACATTCAAAAAATAATTTTATTATATAAAGGGTTTTTCAACAAGAACTTTGTTTTCTAAAACAAAATAAAACAAAGAATTTAGAGGAAAATGAATAAAATTTTTATTGTATTACAAAGAGAAAAGTTTGGCAATTATGAATGAAAAATGATATCTGGCAAATGTCCACCACGACCACGCTGACAGATGTTGATTCTTTCATCAAAATTTTTAATCACTTTTTGGCAAAATGGAGGGTCTATTTCGTTAATGACATCACGGATTTTGAGTTTTAAGGCTGCAATCGATTCGATTGGCTCCGTATAGACTCTGTCTTTAACATAGCCCCACAAAAAATAATCCAGTGGTGTTAAATCACACGATCTGGCTGGCCACTTAACAGCTGAATTTCGCGAAATTATGCGCTCGGGAAATTTGGTTTGCAATAAATTGATCGTTTCATTGGCTGTGTGACATGTGGCACCGTCCTGTTGAAACCACATTTCAGTGATATCCATGTCATCAATAATAGGCCAAAATTTAGTGGTTAACATCTCGCGATACCGTGATCCATTGACTGTTACCGCATTTCCAGCCTCATCTTCGAAAAAAAACGGCCCAATCACGCCTCCAGACCACATAGTGCACCACACAGTAACACGTTGAGTATGCAAAGCCTTCTCAATAATTGCTTTAGGATTTTCAGAAGCCCAAATGCGACAATTTTGCTTGTTGACGTACCCTGACAAATGAAAATGGGCTTCGTCTGAAAAAATGATTTTTTTTCAGAAAAACCAGCAGGTTGTTCCTGAATGAACTGAGCGAATCTGCGGCGATTTGAATGGTCGATCAGCTTTAATTCCTGCACCAGTTGAATCTTGTAAGGCTTCAAAGCCAAATCCTCGCAAAATTCGCCATGTTGTGCTTTTGGATAACCCCAATTGTTGAGAACGTCGTGAAATTGACAAATTTTGATCTTCTTCAACACTGTGGCTCACGGCGGCGATGTTTTCTGTTGAACGACCCGGTCGAACACGTGTTGGTGTTGGCACATTTTGTACCGAGCCTGTCGACTCAAATTTCGCGACCAAATTCTTAACAGCGGTCTCAGAAGGACCATTATGCTGGCCGAAAATATCACGAATTTTACGAAATGTAACTTTAACAGAACCGCCATTTTATAGTGGATTTGAATTATTTTAATGCGATTTTCGAGCGAAATTGAATTCATTGTAATAATTGCCAAAGCACCTGCTACGAATACCGCCAAAAACTAAATGTCAAAACTATCACGTTCTCGGTGTTGCCACAATTGAAAAACAAACTTCTTGTTGAAATACCCTTTATTAAGTATATAGTATATATATACTTTTATTATATATGCATTAGCATTTTTTAACGACGTTATATTCAATAGTTGGACTTTTTAAAACCTTTGTATTGTTCTCTATGTTTTGAGATAGAGGGTACCTACATCTGTCTACGTACCCACCTATGCACTCTAGTTAATCTAATTAACATACAATCATTAACCAATTCCAGAATTCTAATTTATTGAAGCGTACCGCGTAAATCCAAAAGATTCCGAAATCCATACCGAGTTTTCGTACCAGCAGTACTATTGTATAGAGAGAGAATTGTTTATGTAGTGTAATGTCAAATATAAACTAAAGATATATGTATGTATGTAATATAAGCTATAAAACGCAGTTCAGCCCACGTATAGGCATGTCGATGCGTTGCCGGTCTTTGACATCTTTTAAATACTTAAAGGTCCTCGAATTTTCTACTGAATAATTTATCATTTTTAATAAATATGTTTAATAATTTATTAAAAATGGATCTGAAACTAATAGCGTTGATAACTAAAATTTCGCATGCACGAATATAGCAGTGTTGGCGTAGTAGCTTCTGCGAGCTACTCTAAATTCTAATCCCTGGTTAGAACCACGGCTGTGCATAGAACATGTCTAACAGCCGTCTGCGTGTGTCTAGCTTAGAACACTGATCCTATTAGAAAAAACAAATGCTCAGGAAACATATACAGAAATCTGATACGCAGACCTAAAAACAATGTAGCACTGGTTATACGAAAAGAAAAAACACAAATGTAAAAACCATACATAAAAATCAATATAAAACATTATAAAAATCATAACACAGGTGCAAATCTACGCACAAGGTAAAACGCAATATTACGAAAAAAACTAAACAGCTGTTGTATGTTGTAATTACTTTAATTAACCTTCATTTAATAAATAGATATTGTAGTTATTAAAACGTCTGGGCTTTTTTATATTAATAATAATATGCTCTGTACCTGCATATCATATCATAACCAAGTTAAGATTTAGCTTGATTACAGCTCCGTCTGTCATTAAAATTGATAGTTATAGCATCTGACGTCCTGATACAATTTTTAAATATAAATGAAAATTTTATTCCCCGCCCTTTAGCAAGATGACAGTTCCATTTACTGGCATAAACAGATAACAAGCCCCTATTGCGTCGATCACTTCCCCAAAGCGAATTTATTATTACTTTAATATATAACGAATAGTATTCGTTTGGAAGCATACATTTATAACACCATATAACAATTACGAATGACAACATAGTCGGTCTAATAAAAACTATTTACATAACTCAGTCATGTATCGTAATACGTACGGATTATAATACAAATTACCAGCAAATAGATAATATGTTTAATGTTACTAACAATTGCTTAACATATAATATTTAAAATTATTTCTCTTTTATATTGAATATATTATAATGATCAATACATCTTACAATAATTTATTACAAATATTTTTTTTTGTATAAGTACGTAACAATAATTGTTAACTGTGTCTTGAATGTGAATTCCGTTCTTGGGTTTTGTATTATTAAGATACTGTATAATAAGTAGCTGTAGGAATACTTATAAGCAAATAAATAAATAAATGGTCAATTTTTCTAAAATTTCAAACTTTTTAAATAAGCTGTAACAGTCTGGACCGCAAAAAAGCATCTACTTGTAAATCTAAACTATTCTCGAATTCACTTAACCGCACACAGAAAAATTCATAAAAATCTTAAGATACCTATTACAATTACTGGTCAGCTTACAGCAATTACTTATAATATAGAAATACTGAAACACCTCAACAGCTAACACATACATTACAGCAATAAAGTAGATTAAACTATGATTTATTCCTTACATTATGAAGTCCTTCGGTGGCGATTGTATGAACGCGATAAACTTTAAAAAAATATTTACTTCCCACCAAACGTTAGTGTGACTCTAGGAAGTAAAGTATAGTAAGTTAATGTTATGTAAATAACTGAAATTTAACTATTACTGTTAAAGTCGCAAAAACCTTGTCAAAATACACGAAACACGCTTCAGCCATGTTGTAAAAAAATTCCTCTCGTATTAATAAACATGCTATAATCAAAAGATTAAACGCCTTCTTTTATTACAATGAAAGTAAAGAATCGTTTATTATTGCTTTTCAAAAACATCTGTCAACAAACCAGGCCGATTATATTGAATAAATTACGAAAGTCATACCTATGAAGCACACCTGCAAGTCATACGGTATTTGCGGATGTTCATTTGTAGTCGTGAAACGCATTCGTTTACCTATAAGTTAGTATGTACGTTTTTATTTTGTACCTGAGCCCTTACTGTGTAACTTCCAACAGCGAGTCGGTCTAAAAATCTGTTCCACACGAATCCAATATGACATCAGCGCTACGGGTACTGAGAACTACAAAGAGTTTGGATACAAAAACGAACTTTCAATAATATTGGATGCATTTTAGACAATTTACGTAAAACCATAATGTACAATGTACATAGTAAGAAGCCACAACAAAAATCTATTAGTGCAAAGCTATAAAAATCCCTTCGGAAGTTGACTTTATCGCGTTCATACACCGGTCCAATTCATTTAAATATCGACTTTAATATTATATACTGTATGTACTAAGAGAATGTGTGATCACGATTTATGGGGTATCCATTGAACGCAATGGAATAATCCCCTCGGCTGGAAACGATATTGTGATTGACACCGAAATTGACGTTCATTTGAGCGTCGCCGACTTTGATCGAAAATCTATAACGATATAACCACGCAATGTATTGGATAAGGTACTTTTAGCTCCTTAGGATTTTACTGTAAGATTGAAATACATCGCCGATTTTTTTATAAATCCAGTCATTTTAGATTGCAGTCTCTGTTATATAATTAATGTGAAATTGATTTTTAATTAAATGTTTTTTATGTCTGAGGTGGAAATGCATTTGCGCTAATCAAAAATCGCATAAGAATTTTTATGTACATAATGATTATTTAACATAATATGATTATTTACACGACGCGGTTGCAGAACTCCGTGGCATCCCTATATAATAAATCTAATCTTACCTACATGTGAGTTATATTTAATTAATAATAAAGATAAACTTTTATAAAGTTCTAAGATTTATATACTCTGTATTAAAAGACTCATATACTACAAATTCAAATCATTAACGAATAAACATAGGTAGGTACTTACTATGTTTATTCGTTAATGATTTAACGTTGAGCAATCGTCAAGAAGTGTCTTAAGGATGATTCACGGTACACCGTGTCGCGACCGGGCCGGGCCTCGGCCGGGACACGTCCACCGTGCGCCGGCCGGGACAGTGGTTCATGTTACACCGGGCTGTTTGGGTGTACGCACGTACGTGTTTGGACGACTATATCTGTTTTTGTCAAAAAAAAAAACAAAAAAAATTTAACCTCACTAAGATTTGACGTTGACTGCTCTGCGGGTGCCCGGGCGCCTACGTTCATGTTACGACGTGCCGGGGCAGGACCGTGCCGGAGCCGGGAAACAATACCCACCGACATTACAACGCCGTGCCCCGGCCGTGCCCCGGCCGAGCCACGGTCAGGCATGAATTACTTCATACAAAAGTATATCATAAAGGATGATTCACGGTACACCGTGTCGCGACCGGGCCGGGCCTCGGCCGGGACACGGCCACCGTGCGCCGGCCTGGACAGTGATTCATGTTACACCGGGCTGTTTGGATGTACGCACGTACGTGCTTGCACCACTATATCTGTTTTTGTCAGCTAGTGATTTCATCTGTCGATAGACTTGACGCTGAAGTAATTATGCAATTTTCACAATTTGAATTGGCAGCTATTGCAATTGCCATCGATGATGAAGTATTAGAAAAACGAAGCGAGAGTACTAAAAGAAGATGGGGTGTACATCCAACCTGGAGAAAGCGAGAAGCAGAAGGGGAATTTTCTTTACTTTACAAAAAATTAATAGACGACGAGAGCAAGTTTTATGGTTATTTTAGAATATCTAAAGAATGCTTTACTTATTTACTTGAAAAATTAAAACCAGATCTAACCAAAAAAATTACAAAAGCCATATTTATCGTACATAGAAAAAATTCAACCTCACTAAGATTTGACGTTGACTGCTCTGCGGGTGCCCGGGCGCCTACGTTCATGTTACGACGTGCCGGGGCCGGACCGTGCCGGAGCCGGGAAACAATACCCACCGACATTACAACGCCGTGCCCCGGCCGAGTCCCGGCGGCGCACGGTAAGGGCACGGCCGAGCCACGGTCAAGCATGAATTACTTCATACAAAAGTATATCATTAATGTTAGACCGTGCCCCGGCCGGGGCACGGCCCGGTCGAGACACGGTGTAGCGTGAATCAGCCTTTATTCGAGTGAATACACCTTAAAATTTATGAAGTGCAAAATTTTTGAAGTGAAACTTCTTTAGGCGCATGAGAGTAATTTGTTAACGGATGAAACGCAATAATAATAATATTAGCGTCACGAAGATGTGCAGCGATTTTGTCGAAGAAAAGGATCAGGAGGATCAGGAAGAGGAGCGATTGAGACCGGTTGAGAGAGAGTGAGAAAGGGCGAACGTAGCATGAAGCAAATAGCCATGGAGCGAAAGTAGGGAGCAAGCAAGAGCACAAAAGAGTGATATAGAGCGAACGTCGCATCACGCATGCCATGGAGCGAGAGGTGGGTGAGAGCTATAATGAGAAAGATTGAGAGAGAGAAAAAATACATGCTATTGGTTGATGTATTCGTTTAGTAGTTACATATTAGAACTTTAGATGGCAATTCTGTCGCATAACGTCTTGTGCAGTAAACGCAGATTTTATATTTATGTATATTATCATTAGCACGTATACAGTGTGTAATCTATTGGGGCTTTTACCTTGGTAATAATTAATTTACAAAAAAGTTTTCCTTCCGACTTGTGTATTTTGTACGCACGCACTTTTTTTATCTACTTCGTTGCTCACTTAATAGTAATAAATTCGTTGAAAGCTCAACAGAGCGCAATATGAGAAACATTTAAAATCATTTAAAGGGCCCGGATGACTCGGAGATTGTGTGGGACAGCGGGGATAGGGGGGGTTAAAGGGGGTTGATAATTGCGCGGCGCCGGCGCGAGATTGCCTGCCAATCGAGTTACCGACGGGAAACGAACCCGCATCGAGTCATGGCATTCGGTGCACATGTGTGCGTGCCCGCGGAAATAGCTGCCATTACGCTTTCAATATGCCTTTTTTGTTTTATCGTATTGTTGTTATACATTAACGTGAGAGTGTATGAAGAACACGGCTATAGCTCGGCGAAATCCGAATAAATTGACTGACAATATAACTTTGTATACGCAGAAATACTGAAACTGTATAATATGATACAATATTGCATTAGTGTGCAAAAGTGCAAGAATTGGACATATAATTTAAGGCATTACTTATGTGAATATAAAATGAATTCAAATTACATCATTTTACCTTTAAGTTGCTCGTGATATTTTTAAATCAATCCATGGACAGTTACTAAACCTGCCACGACTGACCGTGGGACATATTGTACCACGGACTTGTTTGATGATTGTTGACTTTTATAAAACTGTAGTACAACACTGTGAATAGTTTCTGCAGCGTACGCGATATAGGTATCTTCATTTGTATCAGTTCACACTAGTTCAAAAAGTTTTCATATCCTCTTTGGAGTCTATTCAAAACAAACAAATATTAGTGTAACACTTGCCTACATATGATGTTACTAATAATAAAAATACTTTGCTAGCACGTCAGCTTGCCGCTTGGCAGCGTTCACCATTCCTCGTGATATTTCATATAAGATGAGTTTACAAATTTCTCCAGAGACATCTAGCCTTTCGTGTATTCATCATTCTGTCCAAATAAAGCTTGGATATGCGAAATAGAATTTTAAAAATCAAATAGGAACGAATTGTTTCATTATATGTAAACCGTTTCGCTATCAAACAATATACTTTTGTGTTTGTACGAGCCAAGGCTGTACATTTTCCTCACTCAATCTTTCTTAGTTTTATAAGCGTGGCCCCGAGAGTATAGCCAGACGTAGGCACTCTCTTCAACTGCATTGCATTAATTCGTTACATAGCAATTAGCAATCATTGTACGCGAGTGGTTAATATAGAGTAAAGCTAAAATCCTCTATAATTTAAAGCGGCCCAGGAACCATACAGTATTATTATTACACATAAAACTTTTTTTAATAGAATAGCTATCTGTGGTAGTCCGTGCACTAGGAGTAGTCTGTGGCGCAGCATTATTGTTGAACAATATTCAATTTGCGCAAGGTTTTATATAGATACAAAAGTAAACTTCGATTAGCGTATATATTCCATGATGAAACGTTCAGGTCATAATAAAAGTGATCAGTGTCAATATTTTGGAAAGTTACGGGTCTTTAGTGTATGAAAATGGGAAATAGTCGAACAATTTTTTAAATTAGCATATATAATCAAACAAAGACAAAGTCGCGTATAAATACTAGTATAAACATGGGTATGATCAGCGTTTCGCATCTATAAATAGTGCGTTTTGATTGCAATTGGCAGCCAGTGACGCACAGTAGTGAATTTATCCCGCCCGGCGTGTAATGATTCGTTGATGCTCAATTGTTTTCATTTAATAGGTTGCCATTTCATTGAATCGTTTAACACTGATATTTCCGAACCAATTCGACTTAGGGTCGTGATCTTAAGAGCGTATCAATTCTGAAAAGGTCGCCAACGCACTCGCGAGCCCACTGGCATTGAGTGTTCATGGGCATTTATCATTTCAGGTGAGCATAATATAAATCTATTAGAAGCCACAGCGATATATTTTAGCTGAAAATAAGTTTTCTTTGTGTCTGAACCTTTTGTTAATCTAATAGGCAAGTACTTCGCCGTTCTGGCGAATGTTAAATGCGCACAAAGTAAGCACATCCGAGGCTCGAAACTACCACCTCAGGGATAAAAGTCACATGCTGAAGCCACTAGGCCAACAGTGCATTTATCTATATTTAGTTAATTTAAATCCATTACTAATACCGGCAGCTGAGTTTCATCATCGGACGTCAAGGCAGAATACAAAATACCATCCGAATCACCTCAACGTCCGTCGTTCCACAACTGAGCGTTTCTTAAGACAGTTTTTGCCGTGCACCGCCACTATGTGTAACCAGCTACCCACTGAAGTATTTTCGAACCAATTCGACTTAGGGTCCTTCAAGAAAACCAATTCTTAAACCATGCGAGCCTTCAGGCAATGTGAGCCTCAACATCAGGTGAGCCTCCTGCCCGTTTGCCTCCTCAAAAGAAATATTTTACTACTTTTTAGTGAATTTTTAATTCGTTCGAACAAACCGCCTTATAGCAACAATTACTTTGACATTGCACCCGCATTTTGAATGAAATTTACGTGAAACTCAATAACTATAAAAAGTAACTAGTGTAAGGTGGCCATAACTGTCTCATCTTGGAAGAAATACCGTGCAATAAAGATGTTTTCGAATCGTTTCTTATGGGGCATCCACACGCTGGCTGTTTGTCACAAACACCGCAAACAGCAAACGAAGTCCCAAACACCAACCACAATCACCCAACACAAACAGCCATCCACATGCTTGGCGAACGTTCATAACATTCCGAATCGGCAATCATGTCGGACGACGAGCTTGTGGCAGCTATTACCTTCGGGTTGACATATTTTTATTATAAATTAAAGCAAGAGAAAGAAAAAAGAAAAAAAAGAAGAAAGCAAAGACGATGGTGGATGATTAAAATACATAGAAATCGTACAAGGCTCTGCTTTAGACCTATTATTTGGGCTTTAATTGAAAAAGTGTAGCAAGTAAATACGTCCGCCTCCCGCAAGCTCGCGCGCATACTGATCGCTGCCAAACGTGTGGATACGTAGCAAACTGTTTGCCAAACATCCTTTGATCTGGCAAGATAAACCGACACCGTTGCCGAACACTGCCCAACACAAACACAAACAGGCAAACAACGACAAACACCCATCCACACGTCCGTGTTTGCTGTTTGCTGTTGGCTGTTTGCCATTGTTTGTCAAGCGTGTGGATGGGGCTTTAGACAAATACGCAATTTACTGGTATCCCCTGTGTATACGATTATTATCTTGATAACGATTGTATGAACTCAGATAAATGTTACAGATATAGGCGTTTACCAAATATTATTTATCCAATGGTACTTTTTTGATAACTTTTTACATATATTTTTGAAGTTATACTTCTATAGGCGCGTTATGAAAAATTTATGAAAGTGAAATTTTAAGATGCGCGCGCACCGTGACACAAAATTAACAGAATGAAGTTGCCCACGGAAGATGCTACGGCATTGGACATAATTTAAAAACAACATTCGAATAATAATAGTATTTATGTTAGACTTAATGTAAGAGAATACTAATAAATATTTATTTATTTAATTTGACTATAATGACTGCTTTTCCAGTCTTTGATTATTTAATTGTAATTAATTATTTGCATGCAATCAAAAAATATTTTTAATAATGCCAAAGAAGTATAACTTCTTACGCGTGTACATAAGTACACGCACCCTTTTTTTTAAACTTTTTTATTTATAACTATTATATATAATTTTTATTATTGCGCATTTTTTATATAACAGGTAACAGGCTCATCGGATGTTTAGTGATTCTCTCAATGCCAGAGGGCTCGCGAGTGCGTTGCCGGCTTTTAAGAATTGGTACGCTCTCCTCTTGGAGGACCTAAAGTCAAATTGGTTCTGATATACTTGAGTAGGCAGCTTCCACATAGTGGTGGTGCGCGGCAAAAACTGTCTTAAAACGCTCAGTTGTGGAACGTCGGACGTCGACACATGTCTTCTACTTGTGTGTGATCAGAATCGATTGAAGTTTTTGGAGTAATACTTCAGTCCCGACACAATCAAGCAAGCTACGACACCAGTTACTCAAAATCCACTCAATTTTTACATACCGAACTTATACTTAGCCCTTAACGTGCTCATTTCCCGAAAATGTATTCTCGCAATCGAGCCTGTAAAAATGTTCAGTCTAATACAAAATTTCGCCACAGTTGCAAACTGAAACCGTAAAAATTCTTTTGCGTACAAAATTAATTAAACAATTAACGTTTATAAAGCCATCAAAGTAATGACCAAAAGTATTGTTAAAAGTTCTATTGTGTTGCGAAAGCGAAAACAGCTAAAAGGGTACTCAACACGAAAATATTTAAACAAGGTATATTCACAAGCCTTACAAAAAGTTTGAAAACACCCGCAAATACGCCAAAACTGGGAAATTCTTGTGATATTTTATATAGAGTCGTTAAAATTATTTTTTGCCATTATAGCCTCAAAAGACTGTTGTAAGTACAAAGGTGCGTTTAAGCAATAATATGTACCTAACGCCCGAACCCAATTACCTATCTCAATCCATTATCCACCATGTGAGATAGTAATCTTACTCCAAATGTTGTAACAAGTGTGCCAATAACCAATCGACGGATTGTAATAGCCATCTGTCGATACAAGCTATCCATGGGAGTTCGTATCGGTGACTGTGGATAGACCTTTGTATGAAAATGACAGTTACGAAAGCTCGATTTTGACAGTTAATTATTTTAACAGATTTTAACTAACACCAGTTTTTTAAATAATGAAAAAAAACTGTTTTTTATGTTTTAAACATACTCATGTATATTTTAATGTTATTTGTACGGTTTTATTTACTTTATTTGGTTTACATTGATTATCAAATATGAGTGAAAACTCGGTAAAATGGAACGACAAAGAGCATTTTATCCGTCGCCAAAAATGGATTGTCGTCGTAGGGTTTGGTTATTGGGATGCAGATAGGAGATCGACTGTCACGATTTGATCTCTGATTGTGGATTAATTATTGGGTTCGGGCGTAAATGTTTAAGGCTACGTGATATACGTTAAAATATTCCGATGGAAATATTTTTAGTGATTCTCGTTCTGTATTAGAATTAATAACAATGTCGTATACTAAGGTATACGACATTGTACACGCATTTTAAATAGCAGAACCTGAAGTGAAACGTGTTCCACGATGATGGGGTTGGTATCAAAGCTTTATAAAAAGACAAGAACCATCTATATCAACAAGGTTCAAACTCAGTACCTCCATCCCATGACACAGATTAAGCCACCTAAAGCTATAGATAGACCAGGGTAGAAGACCTTAAAAAGAATAAAAAATAATAGTAGGATTAAACCTATTGGAAAGGAGAAGAATATTATAAAAATGAAAGGATCTCTAGGGCGATCTGAGGTCGAGAAGGGGAAGGGCATGAGTTTTTAAGGGTAAAAAACGGTTTATCTCGATTTCCGGCAAAACAAAAAATCCTATGGAAAAAAGTCAAATGGCAAAGTTGTATATAATAAATAACCATAAATTGGTTAATTAAAAAAACAACTTCAACTGGCGTCAAAGTGAATGTTTGGTTTAATTAAAAACAGCAACCAGTTTTGTTTTAAGTGGTACATTGAAACCAGGTTTGTGTCAAACGACAAAACCAGTCTTGGAAGTTTTTCGTTACCGACGAAAATTCAGCCTCAATGCAGCCTAGGACGGCCTTTTTTATAACTTTGCACAGATTAAATTATGTTACTTCTCATTTTCCTACGATTTATTGTATTCAAAATTATGTTATCTTTTTATTTATTAACACTTTGCCATTACATATTTGATACGTATATACATTCAAATAAGCAGGGCGGCCCCATCGCTAACAAGCGATCTCTTCCAGGCAGCCCTAGTAAAGAAAAAGTAAACAAATAATACTAAAGGAAAAGTGCAAAAATAGAAGATGTAGACTTAACTAACCTTAAAACGTAGGTTTAGAACCTTATATATACAGAAAAATAATATATTTACAATTACAAAAAAAATTATAACACCGAGTTACAAATGTATATTGTAGAACGTCAATAATTTCTTCTTTATAATTCTCTACGAAGTTTGTTCGTTATAACCTCTGGACTCGATTAAAACATCTTGGAATTGAATTATTTATTTCTGAACATTCTCGGCATTGGTTCGAAAATCCATAGCCAATTATGGTCGCCAAATAATCGAAGTTTCAAATGTATGCAAAGCCTCCTTAACGTGGCTCTATTACACCAACATTGTAGCGGTATTATAGTATTAAACCGTACAGCTCTTTAATTATTCCGGGCATTCCGAATGTGAATTTAATGGACCCATTTATGTGCAGCGGACGTCCATGCTGAAGCGTTTATCTTTTGAAGAAATCTTGTCTTTACTTTGGCAGGCACACCTGATGCCATTGTTTATTTTTGACAGAAGTTAAATCAACGGATAAAGAACCCATGCCCATGTATATAAAAAGATTTTTAAACTTATACTACTTTTGGCGCGTTAGGGGAAAATGATGAGAGCAGATTTTTACGATGCGACCATACCGTCACAAAAAACCGACACCCTGAATATCTGTTCAAACGTCGGTAAAACAGTCTGGGCCGCTAGTTTGCCCTTGCTCTGTTTTATCAACAAGTTGCATTATCTGTCATGGCGTAGTGTTTTTCAGAGTCGTGTTTATTTAAACCAAAATAATGATTTCTATGCAAGAAAACCCGTTCCAATGTGATAAAAACATAGTGTTTATTGTAAAAAAAAAATGATTAGTACAGATTATGTCGTTTCGATTGTAAGTGACCATTAAAATGTACAAAAAAATGCAATTCAAAGAGAGAAACATCTCCCTAAAGTGCTCGAAGAGAATTATAACGCCAAAGAAGTATAACTTCTAACGCGTGTACATAAGTACACACACGTTTTTTATAAAACAATTTTGCGTCGATTTTTAATAATTGAAAATCTTGAGAAGTACGTGAACGAGGGAGACAAAATGTTATTCTGTTGTTATAGCTTGTCCGTTCGATGTTAAAACAAAAGCTACCAATACCTAAAAGAAAGCAGTCAATATTTCCGGACAGCTACAATTAATCCATTAAATACAGTATCCCCGGGTGACACGCGAGCCAATCGACCCGCTACGCAACTGTTTCGAAACACGTGAAAACTTCACGTGCAGGTGAATGCGTAATATTTATGTTATATATGAACTAGCTGTGGCTTGCGCGACTTTGTGCGGAAATGGGACCTAAACACAACCAAACTTTTGTTTTGGGCCTAAGGAACGTAGCTCTCTACTGATAAATGTAACAGTTACTACGCAAACTAAAAACCACTTTAAAACGTATGTAAAGATTATTAACTGTACAAGCCCCGTTCAATATGAGAATATTATTTATTGATTACCTTATAATGATGTACTTTTTTTTCCTCACAGTGGTTGCCTAGAAGCGAAAAAAGGTTCACTTGAAAGCGACATGGTCGGCCACCTTTTTATTTAACTACATATTTTAATTTTAATGTACTTCTTGCGACAAGTGTAAAAAAAAATACAAGCAAGCACACATACTGTTCGATAAAAACAACCATCAGATTTATTGATATAAGCGCTGACGGTATTTTTTATATGTAAAATATGAAAGACTAGCTTCACTTGCTCAGATTTTAAAGCATTAAAAAGTCTATATACATAATTGTTATATATACCAGAACCTGGTACACACAATTTTATATTTTTAGGAGGCTTTTTACTTCAGAGGTTGAAGACATTTTAGCTCCTTTTAAAAACACCAACTGCTAATTATTTTGGCTTCAGTGACGCTTTATATGCGATCATGCATTCATTTTGACTTTGTTTTAAGTCCAAGAATTATATACGTGTTAGTGTTAAACTGTCATCCTTCCAGAAGCTAAAGAATTAGCCAGGAGTTAACGCTCAAAAGACCAAAGGTAGTCCAGACTTCACTGCGAGTTGGTGTGTTTGTCATATAAATATATAGATAAAATATATATCTAGATATTCAAAATGACTAAACGTTATACAAATCTGCCCGCACAAATGTTACCTTAATTTCATAAAAACCTATTACCCACATAGCCTTGTGTAACAAAAACAAATAAGTTGAAATGTCGTCCATTCAAGTGACCTCTAAAGAATTAAAAAACGATGTTTTAATGTTATATTCGCTGAACACGTTTTTCGTGAAAATAATATTCAACACGTAAGGTAACACGTAATATTTGGGTACTTTTAAGTATTAAGAATATTAATTAATTTTCTGTAATTACTTGACATACTTCAATTGAGACATAGATTCTTCTACTATAACTTGTATTAAAAATATAATTATGTATTCATCCAACGAACGGTGAATACTTTGCTGGAAAAATAAACAAAACAGTTTTAATTTAAAAAAAAACAAAAATGTCTCTAGTCTAGTGGAGCCCCTGGACAAAGTCTAGGGAGACCTGTACATCGGGGTACTCCACCCATCCTACATTTAATGTAACTTAACAAACGTTACTAAAATATTATATAAAGAAAAATAGGAAATAGAGACATATTACTAAAATAAAGATCTTTAGGCTTACAGGGGTCAATGGTTGCATACACCAGAAGTGAATGTGTGTTTGAGAAGGGATGGATGGAATAGGTGGTGGAGAGTGATTTAATATATTTTCTACTAGATCTAAAGTGCGTGATATAATTTAAATCCTGAATCTAAAATCATTAAATAATGAATCAATAGTAATACAAGGTGTTTAACGGATGATTTAATTGTCATGTTAACGATCAAAGCATTGAAAAAAATCTTTTTTACATATAATTTCGTCCTATCGTCCACGTAAGAATGAGACCTAATGAGTGCATATGAGGAAAACGCACCATTGTTATCGCTGATACGGTGGTAATAAAAATCACAATACTCAGAGTTTTCAAACACGGATCTGAATAGGAAACCTGTTTGGATTTTATATTACGTAGTTCTCAGAGAACAAAGGCAAAGATTTTTTAATTACCTTTAAGTAAGAAGTTCAATACCTGAAACAAAATAAAAAAATCATTAATATATATACACACTTATTTAGTGAGTTCGATTGAAAATTTTCAGTAATTCACAGAACATGATTTTTTTATATAATAAATTTGCCCCCCAAACGATACTACCAGAAGCCCAAAAATGGCCAGACACCCATTTTAAGTGGGAGCGTTGCCGGCCTTTGAAGGTGTCCACTCAAATTTAGAATAATTGGAATTCGCATCTCTCAAGGAAGACCCCCACCCGGAGTCGATTCCACAGTTCGCTAATTCGCAAAATGCCTTGTGAAACGGACTTTGGAAGACTTCCAGCCATCAAGGTGATGTTGATGAAATTTTGAATTGATACAGCTCGTACGGTGTGATTAGTACGTCCTTCAAATTATTATAAAGTGTAAAATTCAGAGTAAACGATGTGTTGGTGGAAACTATCATGACTTTGTAACGTTGGGGAATGGAAAAGAAAAGTTGATGCATCAGAACAATAGACGATTGTCAAGACTCGACGACGAAAAGAAGATTTTTTTTTTATAGAACAGGGGGCAAACGGGCAGGAGGCTCACCTGATGTTAAATGATACCGCCGCCCATGGACACACTCAACGCCAGAAGGCTCGCGAGTGCGTTGCCGGCCTTTCAAGATGATACGCGAACTATGACTGACATATGTCAAATTCCAATATATTTTTGAATCTCACTCTAAGAAAATCGAACAAACTTCTTATTCATACTAATAACGTGTTACATAACAAGCTAATCAATAAACATGATTCAACTATTAATTATTACTATTAATAATAATACCGCTAATATTAGTACATATGCCATCTATGCCTGAGTCATTGCCAGCTCGATGTTTCTATTTTCAGCCTATCTAGATTAGGAAGCTTACTAATTTGGCAAACGCTAAGAATTATTTTCATATATTCTAAAAATCGGCGAGTTTTTATATCGATAAAGACCAGCAGCCTACTGTGTATAATGCAAAGAAAGAAAATCTAGATTCGTTTTGGTTTCCGATTAAATAAACTAAGACTAATGATATTGATATTTTTTTTATAGAAAGAATATGTCACACCCATGCCACATTTTGTACGGGCCTTTAAAGACGCTCTTTTCCTAAAGGATTCTAAATCAAATTGGTTCGGAAATACATCAGTGGGTTGGTTCTACATAGTGGTCTTACGTTGTACATCACTTCGTCTATATCAGAATTCTAACAATTGTAAGTAAAATATTGTAATAGCGTACGAGTCATATGGCATCAGATACTTTCTCTTGGCAAAGAACCTTAATTTGGGAATAAATAAGGGGACGTTTGTTTATGTGAAAGTGTTTGCCAAAACTCAGATTTATGGTCATATTATGCTAAGTAGCAGTACATACTTTAGCAAATCATATTCTTTATCGCTCTGAGTACGAACCACATTTTTCATTGAAGTGAAATTTCTTTAAGCGCATGAGGGTAAATTTTTTACGGAACGTCACGAAGATGTGCAGCGTTTTTGTTGAAGAAAAGGCTGAAAGCGATTGAGAGAGAGAGTGAGAAGGGTGAATTACCTTATAGAAATTCTATTTTTAAAATTAAAATCTTGTAAAGAGAATTTATGAAATATTAGTATTTTATGCAAAAGAATTTACTGAAATCTCAAATGACGAATTATATGTTTAAATGCCACGTGTTTTATTTATCGAAGAAATAAATTGAAAAAATAAATTTATTTTCGACACTAAAATTTTTAATGAGTTAAATTATTAAATTCCTAACATATCTTCCTTTTTCCCTCCCTCTAAGTCTCGGAAATCTAAAGTTTTCGATTTGTATAAATATGAACAAGAGTTAAAAATTAGTTTGCCAAAGAAGTTTCACTTCTGACATGTGTACTTTGTACGCACGCACTCATGTTTTTTTTATAGAATAGGGGGACAAACGGAGACGAGGCTCATCTGATGTTAAATGATACCCATGAACACTCTCCATGTCAGAGTGCTTTACATAGTGGTGGTGCGCAAAAAACTGCCTTAAAAACGCTCAGTTGTGGAACTGATGAAATTTAGCTGCAGGTATTAATCCAAACAATTCCTCTGAACGCTCTATGATAAATGACGTAGAAGATGCAGACTGACCTGACCACTGACTTTAGTACCAATTATATCCTTGATTAAATAAATAACATAGCACACAGTACAGGTGTTGAAAAGAAAGTACCGTGAGTAACGATTCAATTAGATCGTTTCGTTTTCAATTAAAATTTTCTTTCATTTCATTCAATATAGAAATCCTATCAAAGCGATTCTAACTTCTAAGGATATTCAATCAATTGCACCGTGTTCAAACCGTTAGTGTTCAAATTAATAATAATTATTAAACTTTCTAATTGCTGTTAATTACATATCTTAGTATACAACTTTTCCTGTTATTCTGGTACATTAGTATTTCTAATGTAGTATATATTATTACATAACGCTTCCTCGAAAGAAACGTTTTACCCAACATAATAAGAAATATCTTCTAAACTGTCATATTTTACATATATTAACCCATATAAGTCAGAACAATCAGATTTCCCCAAATACTTTAAGGATATATAAATGTGAATTTTAAGTCCGTCTATGTACGTTTGTTTATTATATACCTAAATCATTTAGCAAGCCGACAGGATATTATCTCTAATAGAAAATAAATCTTGCGACACTTGTAATAAGACTATTTTCAGCATAAATTTGTCATAAAGTAATCATCTCATTATTCAATTACGATTTTAAGTATTCATTTGACGGCAAAAAATTGTGTACGATAATTATTAATATATGCGTGAACGCAAAAAAAACAAGAGGTAATGACCGCAGCTACGTATTTATTAGATCACAACTTTTTTCTTAGAATTCTTGCTCTAATATGAAACGCATTTCTCTGGAATATAAGGCTGTTACGAGATGTAAGTACCGCACTTAGATCGGTACATACATCTAGATCATCTCATTTGGTCAGTTAACTAAAAAAAAGGCGCCAGGCTTTGATTTAATTACTGGTGAGGTACTACAGCATCTCCCCCGTAAAGCTGTAGTTAAAATGACAACCTTAATTAATGCTTCATTTCGACTTCAATATGTTCCCAATATGTGGAAAGTTGCGGAAGTGATAATGATTCCTAAGCCAGGAAAACCACCACACGAAGTAACGTCCTACAGGCCAATCTCATTGTTACCTGTTATATCAAAACTATTTGAGAAACTCTTTCTCAAACGTCTTAACCCTATTATTGCCAAAAAGCAGCTCATACCGGATTACCAATTTGGTTTCAGAAAAAAACATTCTACCATTGAGCAGGTTCATAGAATTACAAATAATATAGAAAAAGCACTAGAAGAACAAAAAGACTGCTCCACGGTCTTTCTGGATGTAGCTCAAGCATTTGACAAAGTGTGGCACCGAGGACTTGTTTATAAATTAAAGAAACTACTGCCTCGTCAATTTTCAAATATACTAGAGTCATACTTAACACAAAGAATGTTTAGAGTACGACAAGAAGATGATTATTCAGAACTGAAAGAAATAAAAGCTGGGGTGCCGCAAGGGAGTGTATTAGGTCCGGTCCTGTACCTCTTATACACATGCGATATTCCTGAACTAGAAGATAACGTAATCGCTACCTTTGCCGATGATACTGCTATCATGTCTACGGCAGATACTGAAAAGGAAGCGGTAGTAAAACTACAAAAAGCCATAAATACTGTTGGCTTGTGGACCAAAAAATGGCGGATACGATTAAATCAGTCTAAATCAGTTCACATAAACTTTACCAACAAAACATCAAATTACCAGCCAGTATATATTGATAACGTCAAAGTGCCGTTCCAAAATTCAGCTAAGTACCTAGGTATGACGCTGGATACCAAACTCCGATGGAAGGTCCATGTTAAAAAGAAGCGTGAAGAGCTGGATCTCCGTTACACTAAATTGTACTGGTTGCTCGGAAGGCATTCCGCGTTATCAGTTCAAAATAAATTATTGATTTACAAACAAGTCCTGACACCTGTATGGACTTATGGTTGCCAGCTGTGGGGCTGCACCAGTAATAGTAACATCCAAGTAATCCAAAGATTCCAAAACAAAGTGCTCAGGGGAATAGTCAATGCTCCCTGGTATATTCGCAATAACGACCTCCATCGGAACCTTAATATAGAGGACGTCGCCATAATAATAAAAAAGACTGCTGGAGCCCACGAACATAGGCTCCACCATCACGTGAATGTCGAGGCTATTCAACTCCTTGACACCACTGGCCTAGTGAGAAGACTTAAAAGGACAAAACCATTTGAACTAGTGAATTAGTGTTAGTGCACGTCAGTACTAAATACACAGTGAGTGAAAGAAAAAAAAATAGAACACAAGAACAGAGTGTCTTCCCTTTAATAGAGACTGTAAGTAGTGTTATTGGACACTTTCTTATGAAAAAATCCTTATTAGTAAATTAGGTTAGACTTAAATTACTTATTAGTCTTAAGTTAGGCTAGATTGTAATGTGCCATGATGTCTTAGTAAAGACACATGTATATAAAAAAAAAAAAAAAAAATTTGGTCAGTTGTTCAAAAATTCCTGGCTAATTAAGCCAGCCTTTAGCTCCTTCCAGAAGCCCAGAACTTTTTCGCAACTGCCCCTGGGCACTTCGCAGGCTTCATAGAGCGACATTGCTGCTCCGAGAATTTATGTTGATTGGGAAGCCAAAGCCACGAATTAAAGGACTATGTGGGTGGCTGATTCTACTGCTTTGAAATATCCTCTGTATAAGGGACTGTTCGCGCGCCTAGGACAAAGAGATGTTTATTTAGGAGACGGTGGCCCGTAATTGTTCCTAGAACGAGTCCTTTCAAAGCGAATAGACGAACGGACAAAGTCGTGTCGCGTGTATAGGGGCTAAAGAATACCACTTAAGCGAAACGCCTCGTCGGTTCTTGTCTCGTCTTACATTCTCACACTCTACTCTCTATTTGCCGAAAAGCAGCCAATTTCCTAAGAAGACTTAACGGGAACTATGACTCCTCTATCTGAAGTTCAGACTTAGTCCTCAGACTCGGTTCTGAATCTTATCCTTATATCCCTTAGATAATGAATAAAAGTTCACTGTTAAGTCACTTTCTCTTTTTCCTATTCATAAGAGAAGTTTAGTTAGAAATAAAGTAATAACAATAAAACTTTATTCATTAAATATGGTAGTGGCAAAATTGATCTAACGCTATTCCCCACACTAGGAAACCTTTTTAAAATATTTAAATATTTTATAGCTATACATTCATATTTATCAAAAGAATTATCGTACAAGCTCAAAACTCTTATCTTTATTTCTAGAATTAATCCATCTTTTTTCATCACAATTAGAGAGAAACGGCGAAAACCTACTGTTCATTTTGTGAATTCATTTTGCTTTCAATGAGTTCAAAATTTGCTTTATAATTTATAACCTTACTATCAAGGAAAACCTTTGTTCGAATATATACAATAAAGAATCGATTTGTACTAGTGCTTATATGTAACGAACCTTGAACTCATCACATCATCCAAGGACTTCATACCATCAATCATACGTCATTTATGAGAAAAAATATACATACTGGGTAGGTTTATTACGCACAAAAGGTCCGGTTATAGAACATTTCGCCATTGTATAATCCATGGAGTCAAGAATGAAAATATGTAGGTTTTTCACGCTGTACTGTAGTTTGAAGACCCATAGTTATTAACATATTATTTAGTAAAAATGAGTTTGTATGTAAAGTAATTGGTTTCTGTTTTAAAAATTGCACAAATTTTTCCTTTACTCAAGAATACCACAGACAGTTAATTTGTAGTTTTTTTTACAGATGTAGGTTGTATTTCCGGTGAAATAATTTGGAAGAGGAAAATTTATAGTATGTCAATCAACAAACTCGGAATTACTATATTTTCATTCGCTGATATTTAAAAATCCTAATAAAATATTTGGATAGATTTTAAACGCCCTCATATTTCTGAGATCTTAAAATAAATCACAATCAATGCTTTGATGATTCATAGAGTAAATTTCAGCTTTGTCATTAATGACAATGAATAACCTCTTCTGTCATTAGACACGCGAATAAGACATACACGTGTTATTTTTTGACACATCAACGACCTTAACTCAACAACTTTTTTATTTTATTTTTTTAATTTTGAAGGCATTACATCACACATCTTAAGATTGACAGCCATACTCTGAATATTTTATGAAAGAAAAAAAACGGTAATTTACGCAATTTATTATTAATAATAAAGATTTATGGATTAAGAATAGCTTCAATAGTCTACATATTATTAGTCGTTAAGAAATCTTTTTATATATAATAATTACTAACCTATCATTAGGTATTACTGAAGGACTCTAAGTTAAAACCAGATTAACTAAGAACGATATGATATGAAAGGTATTTTTAAGTATCAAAAATTCTACACAAATACAAGTGTAGCATTGTACGTTCCGCTATTTCCCATGTATGTTCATGAAACAAAGTTTCAAGTTTGCATTACAAAAGTACACAGAACACGTGGAAAAGTAAACACTGCCACTAGACAAACATTATCAAAGATAAATAGAAGCCTTACCTAAGGTTATTATAACTTTATCTCGAGAACATCTCTCTAAACCAGTAGCACAACTGTGATACCAAGGTCTTTACTCTGAACTTCCAATATTACAACGATTCCGACAATTTCGATATAGTTCTTCCAATATCCGTGGCTGATGTTGCAACTCATTATTGAGATTAGAATTGCTATTGGAAGACAGAGTAAGGGTCCTGATAACAGGTGTTTTGTGGTTTTTAACCTCAGTCCATAAGTTGGTTTTGGTTGCCGCGAGTACTACACATTAAAAAAGTACGTGCGTACAAAGTACACATGTAAGAAGTGAAGTGAAACTTCTTTGGCAAACTAATTTTTAACTCTTGTTCATATGTATTTATACAAATCTACAACTTTAGATTTTCGAGACTAAAAGGGAGGGAAAACGAAATTATTAATCTGAGTAATATATCATACATATATTACTCAGATTACTAATAAGCGTCACAGACTTATTAAATAAATATTAATTTACCATTAATTATTAATTAGGTACACAGAACATAATGGTATTCTCGAATTTACCATAATTACGGTTTATTAATAAGCCTATCGTGTTGAATGTTTAAGAATTAATGTTTCATGAAAAATAATTTACTTCAGTTTAGTTTAGTTTTTTTTTAATATAGAACATGGGGCAAACGGTTAGGAGGCTAATTGTAAGCTTGCTGATATTATGGCATTAAATCACTTTATTAGACTCATCAAGACATTATTTTAAAGGTCAATCGAACAAGGTTAATTTTTTACCGAACGTCAAGACCGATGACGCTTTACTATAATCGCCATAGTATTATTCGATAACGTTAACTGCAACCCATACTATGTATTATAGATTATATAATACATAGTATGATATGTTTAATTCATCCATCTCAGAACACATATAACGATCATTATCCCATTGGCATCATTAGATCAAAGAGTTGCAGATATTCAATTTAGTGAAGAGCCCACAAGTAGGTTGAAGATCTTGTTAGGATAAGAACTGCGTGGATATCAAGATGAGGGGAGCACTAGGTAATTGGTACATGTGTAAAACAGAGTATATGGAATAGAATAGATTCTATATGGATAGTAAAATATATTAATATCCGTTACTAATTTGGGCCTGGTTGACCCGGGAATAGCTCCGAGTAAACATGTGAGAGGAAGTTTGGTTTTGTCCCTTAGCTCACAGTCACCAGGCGGAGAGCAAGTTACTAATTTAATTATAATTTCCGCTCTGATCGTGAATCAAACCAGAAACCTTACGTCTGTTACTTTACGAGACCGTTTTGGACGTGGCCTCCGCGATTAAGAGACCAGAATATGAATTTAGTATGACTCTGAGATTTATATATTGATGTATTATATAAAAAAAAACCATTTCATCAAAATCTTTATAAACTCCACCTGACAATACAATCACTGTTTTTTAAATACCACCTCCGGATAAGTCGAATAAAAATATAAACAGTTCTCTTTCCTCACTACTGCCACGTCATAGATTTGATGTTAATCATTTTAGAAACACGGCAATTCAATAAAATTGCACGTTAATCACGCATAAATGCCAATCATTATTTTGTAGGCACGTTTTCGTTAGTCATTAGCTAGTAAGGTCACAAACAGTTTTGACACCCGACAAGTACCTACAGTAGAATCCGTTTATTATGACTCCGCCTATAGTGACCAACCGGTTATTATGACGTAATTACACTACGAAGTTTGGTTTTCATATAAAATTCTTAATAAAAAAGTCGGATATAATGACTTCCCTTACAGTGACATGTCGCTTATTATGACCCATTTTTAATAGATTATGTCCGGTTATAATGACCGACATCATTCTTTACACCTCCGGTAATGTTCGTTGATTCCCGACGACGTTCGGCACGTGCTAAAGAACAACTCGAAAGTGATAGGAAAGAGGAAGTCGAGGAAGCACCATTACCTACCGCAGAAGAGGCATTAAAAGCTGCAGAATTATTATCACGATTTGTTCACAGCAATATTGAAAATGATAATTTGACCATAGCCTATGTCTTCGATACACAATAGTATTAGATACTGTTTTTACAATAAAATGATAAAACAAAAGCAGACAAAAATTACAGATTATTTACAGTAAAAATACACTTGTATGTGTTATAAGTTGCTGACGTGCAATTTTGATTTTGATTTAATATGTATGTATACATATGTACATAATTACTATGTTTCTGTATTAAAATACTTAAGTACATAAGTACATACGTACATTTTTACATAAAAAAGGTTTTTCATTTCACAAAACGCTTTGTATGACGTCCGCTTATTATGACGTGTTTGTCAATTCCCTTCGATGTCATTATAAACGGACTCTACTGTACTTGAAATTATTTTAAATCCATCCAAGCCTAGGTTAATTATTTCTTTAAAAACCTCTTTACTTCCAGTTGATATACTGTTCGTGTCCGTGACTTGTATATACTGTTATAGTATATATGTTAACGTAAAATTGTAAACACCGTTAGATTGTAATCTATCTCGCGAGATTATAAACTGTCGAAAGATTGTGAACCTCAGCGTACTGCTTACAATTTAACGTATTATTATTCTTAAAGATTAATTTTACTTCCCAACAATTTCATATAACTACCGAATAATAATACGTTAATTTGTAAGCAGTTCGTTGAGGTTCACAATCTTTCGACAGTTTACAATCTCGCGAGATAGATTACAATCTAACGGTTTTTACAATTTTACGGTGACATTATATACAAGTCACGGAAATTTGTGTGGCTACGAATGTCATCATACAATTTGAATAACAAAGGTCGCTACAGATTACAATATTGTAACCGTAGGTAAAAATATATGTCTAGACTGATATAAAATTATTCGTTTTTTTCTATTTACTGAAGCTCGTCATTATAGACTCATAATGTTATTTGGTTAAATCGATTTCTACTTGTTTACTCTACCAATTCTCCAATACTCTACAAACGGTCTTCTACATTTTTAAAAGCTGAGCTGATCTTTTAACAGCCCAAATAGATTTCTATTACTGCTTAAGCTTCGAAATATTTCAAGTAATAACCAAGAGAACGTCTCAATTGTAGTTACAATGACCTCAACAAAATTCCCCAAAACCTGTCGAAATTAAAAAAGGAACCAAGTACCACGCAAGTGCGTGATCATACATTGACGAACGCATGAAGCGTGGCCAAAATATCGTGATCCCCATTCGTCTTTAACAATATGGTGAGAGTGGAAACAAGAGAGGTCGACTTGTATTGGTGCTGCAACCTTGCTGCAACCGGTTACAAGTCCGGCCCAAGCAAGGCTGGGCCCGCGATAAAGGCGTCCGGTGAAAAACAGTGTTATTCGAAAATATCTTGTTACATATCATTTTGTATATGTGAAACTTAACCTACTATATATTGTTCAGTAATATACTTTTAAATTTAAATAATTTTCAGTCTTCTAAACAATATTTACATAACCGTCAGAATACAGTAACGGGACACTTTTCGTTTGACCATGCAAACCCAAATCTAAATTAAAGTTCCAAAGGTTAAGGTTTATAGTTTATTAGTATCGCAATACAGCTAGGAAATGCTGCCAGCGTTAAAGGTACACTGCCACAGGAACCAAACTTTTTACTTCACTTTTAATTTTTTAATACTTAAGAAAATTGTAAAAACTGTATATATATTTGAATGTTATAATTACGTATAAGCATTATTTACATATTATTAAACAATTAAAGTTCCTCGCTTTCAAAACACCTTTCCTTTCAACTGTATATAATCAATAAGATATCATATAATAATTTTCTTAATTAAATACAAAATGAAACCATACTTTCTACAATTATATAAACAGTAACAAAAACTTCTTGCTCGCATTGCCAAGAATTTGGGTCATCGATATTCCAAGAAGCTAAATGGCATATATCACTATTACAACAACATTGCATATCAGATTTAATTGTCTTTTTGGACAAACATATTGCTTTATAAACATACCTTGGCTTGAATATGTAATTTAAATGAGATATCATGAACAACAGATACGATATATCTATAAGCGTATATACAGAAATAGACGGCCTTATTTAGCGTTTGAGCAGGCTTCAGCGTGCGACTCTCATTCCCGAGGTCGTAGGTTCGAACAGCGGCTGTGCACCAACGGACTTTCTTTATATATATGCGCATTTAACATTCGTTCGAACGGTAAAGGAAAACATCGTGAGGAAACAAAAAAGTCGACGGCGTGTGTCAGTGCACAGAAGGCTGATCACCTACTTACAGACACCTACATACAGAAATTTGAGGCCCAGAACTAAAAACGTTGATTACTGATTTATTATAATTTGTAGCATTTACAGTACTAATCACAGATTTTAATTATTTACATACGTACCAAAAATTCGAATAGTGAGTTTATAAAATTATTATTTCACATGATTATTTTTCATTTCACAAATTCAATATAACATATTATAATGACTGAAACTCTGTTAGACGCTCAAAACAAGGTGTGCACTATTATTAGTTTCAAACTATTCACGTTGGCCTCCAGCATAGATGTTATTCTATTTCAATACTTACATGTTTTTTTTTCTATGGAAAGAGTTCTGAGAATCAAATCGTGTTATTTTTGTGTTATGAACATTCATCTATTTTAAAATTTTAGGTCGTGTTTGCTGTTTTCAAATTGCTCTCAAACGTGGACGTTAGTACTATATTGGTAGCCATGGTTACCATTAACAGATCCTAACATATAATAATGATTATTTCGGTGCGCAAATTTTTGTTTTTATCCTTTACATTCGCTCATAATATGACTAAATTAGGTTCTAACAGTGATAGTCTTTTTTATGTAATAGGAGACAAACCTGATGATAAGTGATTAGTGCCCATGGACACTCAAATTGCTAAAGGCTCACAAGTGCGTTGCCGGCCTTTTAAGTATTGATACGCTCTTTTCTTTTTCCGAACCAATTCGACTTAGAGACCCTCCCTAAGTCGATTTTTTTTTATTTAATTTATAACAATTATATCTTTCAATTATAAAAACCGTTCCGAGTTGTCGCGTGTTCAATCCATTGCCGAAGCACGAAATAAACTAAAATAATATTACAAATTTTAAGATAAATCTTAAGGAAAACTAGCAAAAACATTTTTCACAAGGTAATTAAACAGTTTTTATTGAAATCACGTCTCAAGAAACCGTTATTTCAACGACGACCTCAACCTTAATAAATGGCGAAGCGTTAATAATAATTTGTTTTAATTAAAATACTAGGTCAGTATATATAAGGATTAACATATAATTTTGCACAACATACTAAATTCAAACAAAGAACTCTTAACAAACAAGAACATAATTGGAGTAATTCAAATGGGTTTAATATTAATTTTTTTTAAAATATGTGGGATTTTTTAGCTTAAAACGCGAGATAAGCTAGATACTAGGCGCGAGATAGGCACTCTGTGACAATAATGCATTTTTATAGTAATTTCAAATTTTAAGGATAGTCTGAATGAATCTTTGTGGAACAAGCCAGTAGTATTAGCAAGTATTACCGACACTTTATAAGTGTCTCATATGTTCATAATAAAAATATCAAACCATAGGTTAACCATAGTTACGTAGTATGTTAGTACTAAGTTATTTTTCTCCACTATAATATACAGCCCACAATTCCCTCAAAGGTCCGCAACACACTCGCAATCCCCCAGGCGGTGCGGTTAAGACTTTATTCAAATTGACCAAAACGATACAACTTAACTTTATAAACGTGTCTCTGGTGTTTAAAATAAAAAGCCATACCCAAACTTATATCTCCACACTCATATACCAATACACCGTTACCTCATAGGTCGGCAACACACTTGCATTCCCCTAGTCGTTACAGGTATCCATGGATGGCGGTTAGCAATTTTTTCAAAGTGACCAGCACTTCATTCAAAGTGACCAGCATTTCATTCAAAGTGACCAGCACTTCATTCAAAGTGACCAGCATTTCATTAAAAGTGACCAGCACTTCATTCAAAGTGACTAGTATGCTCGTTTACCTAAAAGAAATCAGCGAGAGGTACGATCAGATTTGATATCAGTCACATGATTATATTTCAACTAAAATCTATAGTCTAAAAGATTGCACTTATCACTATAAACAGACAAGCGTAGTAGCTGTTACATGATACGTCACCATTAATTATTCAATACGTGTATATATTATAAGCTATCTATTCTAAAATACATGACAATTATGGTAAAAATAAATGTTACAAAAAATTATATGTACTTCCAATTTGAGATATTACTAGTATTTTTTCCTTAAGACTGCGGATAAGGTATCAGATAGGCAAATAACAATACCTTTTAAAATTGATCAGCCCACTACCGAAAATATATCAAACTCTGGATAATCATATTTTATGTTCAATGTCTAAGCTGTCACAGCGGCAGTCATTTAAAAAAAAATAGAGAAATAGATCTATTACGATTTGAATAAACATTAAAATATACCTAATTCTAAACCTCTACCCCATCCAAGACCCCTACCACCTTCATACATATGCCACAAAGAAAACGCGCATTATAAACCCAAGGAGGTATTCGGGAGGAGGTTGGGGCTAAAATCAATTTAGTCCCGATGCGTAGCCGGGGAGTCACGGCCAAGGTCGGTCGTGTTACCCCGCCGTCCCCGCGACCTCACCCCGCCGGCTGCGTCGATAACACGCCCATTAGGGTCCCCATTCGCCAAGGGTTCCAAAAACTCAGCCCCGACAGTCGTTATCTTGTTTCTCGGAATATATTACGTAATTTAGACAGTAGACTGTTTCAAAGGTATAATGAAGGATCGAAATTTAACACAGCCTAAAAGGAATATGAATATTGAATTAGGTATTCCCTGCTTTAAAAATAGGTACAACAACAACACAATATTATTACTGTTAAGTTGCCTATAGAACAAATATGTTCTATCAAAAATCTTTAGAAATAAATTATGTTATAACAAAAATTCTCTAAAATCATTTAAATAATTTAATATTTTGTTGCTTATTTCAATAATAATAACTTCAATTACTTTATCAGAATAACTACATAAGTTTACCGGTTATAATATAAAGCACTTGACGTAATGAATAGACGTAAGAAAATATTTAATTTTAATAAAATCTCCAAAGTAGATGACGTGTCGACACCCTCGTCTCGACTCAATGAATGCGCATTCATTGCCGTCTTATTACGACTGAACCTTATACACAGGCACACAGGGTCCATAGCGTCGTAATACTATTCACCCTTCAACTGCGTAATGGAAATAGTAGAATATCAATGGCCGGCGGACTTTATACGCAGCTATGTTCCTTATACTATCAAACAAAAATTACACACCAAAAGTATAGAAAGATTTGTGACAAACTACTGTACCGAAATTTAAAATTCTTTCACAATTATGTAACATTTATTACTATACAATTAGCAGCCACTAATGTGTTTTTTGCGTCGCTAAAAATGGTATGTGTTCAATTGCGAAGTATTTAAACTTAAAGTTATTAATATATGTACCCCTGTTATTCAACATTACGACAGAATCATTCACACTCCACGCTCTTTATCGGTCATTTAATCAACACGTCGTATCGTAAAACGGATAAAGTTTATATATCCTTAAAATTTTTCAACCAGAGATATAACAATATTCAGTTATATCACTTGATATATAGATAAACATATCACTTAATACGATTACATTGACAGAGGAATATATATATGCACACATATATAAGATTTAAGAATATATTCTTTACCGTCTCATTTTTTGAATAAAACTAATTACACTATTTTGATTCTACAGTCGTAATTTCTGTCTAATAATGTTTATTACATATAGCTGCAATAAATTTCAAATTATCAAGAGTTCAAAATTACAAGTGTTTGAATAACCACGAGGGGGAGGGGCAACTGAAGGAAATAAGAATTTGATCAAAATTTGTTACTTATTATTTCTATATTCTTATTATGTATTAACAATAATTCACAAACTTTTATTTCGAAAAGAAGTCTGTAATCTTTTTTGAGTGATTGACTTCAGTTTATCATTGTACAAAGAATTTTCGATAGTGGTGAGAGCTGCAATTAATCGTCACTTGTCACCCATTTATGTAAACAATTGACAAGTCTGTGCATGTATGTAAACGAACGACAGGTATGTGCATGATAAACGCTTCAAATTATAGAGAGAAGGGAAGACCGGATTTCAAATTATCGCATGTTGGCGATCAAGATAATACTTTTTCAACTTCAAATTACCGAAAGGACCAATTATCATTGATTTATCATTTAAAATAATCACTAAACATATGACAACATATAATTTAAACAGCCTACACTATATAATATACTGTTGTAATCATATTGTTGGTATTTTAAACACGGAGACACTGTTTGTTGGATGGATATTTATTTATAAACTTCCTACGCATTACACTGCAAGTTCTATACACTGCAGTGGCAAAAACATTGAGAACGGAAACACGAAACATTGCCCAAGACATCTCGATTCGAGGTTAGCCTCTGGTTTCACCTTTGCCTCATTACGAGCTACTAAATAGCCACTAACAAGACAGATAATTTAAGATTAAGCTTTTTAACTAAGATACCTACGGGCCCATACGTTGCCGGCCTTTAAGGGAGTTCGGTCTTACAACACATTTTAATAACTTATTTCACTATAAATTTTAAGATAGCATAATAATACTTTTTTGTAATGTGTAGCAAATAATGAATACAATCTGCTTTGTTCATAACACTCATTGTATTTGGTGGACCTGGGAGCAATCCCTGGAGAAACAATAACAAGTGGATTTTTGGAGGATTAGATTTATCGACTTCAAAGACATATCATTTATCTTTCGAAACTATGTACAAAGGATGAATTAGGCCCTTTCAAACAAACTGTGGGCGTATTACGCGGTTTTCATAAAAGCCCTCATTACACTCTATTGAAAATTCATAAGCTGGTCGATATTGACGTCATATTTTAAAATTGCAAAATCGATAACAGTCCGGCGCCAGATAAAACATGCATGGGCAGGAGAGCGTACCGATGCAGAGTAAGTAAAACTTTTTTCATAAAAAAACTACAATTTAAATGAATACGTTTTGATCAAATATTTTATAGTGACATTACTATAAAATATTTATTATATATTTTAATGCTTATACAGCTTTTTCTTATTAACACATAAGCTAGACATTTTGATATTTTTTATCTAGAGTGGGTACAAAAGTAATAACAAATATTATAAAAGGTACACTGCCATAGGGACCAAACATTTAAAACTTGTTTTACTTCTCTATTTATCAATTTTTAATTATTATGATTACTATATAGATTAAGAATATTGTAAATACTATATATTTGTGTGTTACGAAATAAAATGTGTTATAATATAATATCTTATATACATACAATATTGGTATTATGTACCTACATCTTTATTTTAGTAATAAATCTCAGTTTTTAAATTTTTATTTTTAAGTTACAATTTCATTAGCCTTACCTAGGGACCTTTACATGATGTAACACTGTACACGTCCCTAGACTTAGTTCAGGGTCTCCAATAAAACAATGTAACTTTTTATTGAATAAAGAAATTTTGAATTCTATGTAAAAGCAATAAAGTCCCGAAGGTACTCACATTATGTTATAAGGACAAATGTCAAGGGTCGATATGACAGCGCTAAATGGTTCAATTTACAAAAAGGTTCAAACATTTAAAATGGAAAAAGCAATATTTAAATTATTGAATGTAGTTAACTAAGTAATACTTAATTTGGTTGTGTTGTGTGATGTTGTAAAAGTGAGGGTATGTACATGAAGGTGTGTATGGAGTGTGCTCATGATGCAGATAATTTTGCGTTACGGATATTATAATGGATGTATTAATACTCCTTATAACCATATTCCAACTGTACACAACTTGTGCGAAGAGAGAAAGCCAACAATACTCTAATATTACATGAATTTGAATGTGTAATAGAATCCGATAATGCATGTAAAAATACAACGGTAAAATGTATAAGTAGAAAGTGTTTTACGAGCAATGGAAAGTTTTTAACTATATTACCTATTGGGTCAGGAAATTCTCAGGACTTTCTCTAACACTTACTATCCTACCTACACTCATTTGGATACAAAATTGTCACTTACTGCATTATTATACATAAAATTAAAAAATCATTTACGTATTAATTTACGAAAGGAAGGCAACATTTGAAAATCGCCCACTATTTTTGTTATTAAAAATACTTAAACCCATAGCGTATTTTGAAAATCATATGACTAGATAGACTACTGTGGGCAATAAAAGATATCTGAATGCAGGAGATGGGACTATTTAAAAAGCTTTCCCGAAACCAACCCTTGGTCCGTGAAAGGAGACCCTAAGTCCTGGCTAAAACTTTCAGAGAAGTCACTGCAACATGAAGCCCAAAACTGGTGGAGGACTGGAGGATTCTCGACAAATCAAGGTTTAATACTAGGCGAAGGAAAATTGCATTTATGCATTACGAGTTATTAATTATGAACATTAAAGTAACAAAAGCTTCATCTCTTCGCGGGCTACGAAAACCGATCATTATTCATCGAAAAATAATCATTTAAAACGGAACAAAAACAATCTTTCCATCATTCGCATCTACAGAATTATGAAAAAAAGTGAAAAGCGACTCATTATTTCAAGGATCATTTATTTAAATGGTTTTTGGAACGCCGAGACGCGTTAATGAAGCTCAGAATTGAAAACGGATTTTCTCTGTAATGCG